>NC_087475.1:6227117-6858784 GCF_036417665.1 Passer domesticus | reverse complement strand
TCAAGCCCAGGAGCTGTTCAGCTGATGGATCGTGTTAAAAATGCATTTGTGCAGCAGGTTGTGAGTCTGTCATGTTGCAATTCAGGTATTTCTGATTGTTCAGGAGTTTAGGTCTTGGTCCATCTTATGTTCCAGTTGATCAGCAGGTGTGTAACTGTTGGTTTTTATCTTTGGTCAGTAAGCTTGGATCATTTTAGATCAGAGGCAGACTAGATTAGGGCAAAATGTGAGGCCAGCCACTAGAAAACCTGGCAGTGATTGCAGTGTGGTTGTGCACATTGCACAGTGTTTTCCCAGGTGTCTTCATGGCTGGAAGTGCAGAATGGCACAGAGTGTGGAAGGCTGGGTTGTAGAAGCCCAGATAACACTTCTTAGCAACGACTTGTGACAAAGATGTTTCACTGTAGGCTCCAGTGGTGTTAGAAATGCAGCAAATTCAACCCCCCCTGCAAGAGCCAGTGGCCTGTGGCAGAGGAGGATGGTTGAACCCTGAGCAATAATAAGTTAAACTGCTGCAGCTAAATCTGTCAGTGTTCATCTCTGGAGCATGTGCTGGCAGGGAGCCTGTCAGGTAGTCATTAGCTTTGCAAATTCACGTTTAGCGCTTGCTGCTCGCAGCCTTCTCTATGTAAAATACCTCAGAGTCCTCGGGTTTTCTTGGTAGTCTTTAGAGAGATTTGCCTGCTTTCTTAAAAATTGTTTGAAATCCAAACAAGCTGAGAAATTGAAATGACCATTTAGAGTACTGTAATTTCTGTAGCTGTCCTTTACAGTTGTCACTGTGTTTGAAAACCTAAGATGCCTTTAAAGTTCACAGAAGTCCCTTTAGTCATAAGCATATGGTTATTGAATGTTTTGGGCTGTACTCTGCTGTTTTCCATCCTGAACTCTGTTTGCAGTTATTTTAGTTGAAGTGTTATCTGTATTTTTCTCTGTTAGAATTTGTGTTGGAATTTTTATCACCTCAATATATTTTACTCTGAAACATTTTATTTAGAATGTATGTTTGCTATATTTTATATTGCAGATCTGGTGGTTTTGAGCATTACTCTTTTTGATATTAAAAAAGTAGTGTAAAAGCATGTTTATATCATTCTACAAAAAAACCCTGCATCTGTTACTGTGACTGAGAGCTTGTAGTTCCTAATGTTGTGGGATTTGATGACTAATACTGATCCATGATATAGCAGTCTGTCACTATCTGTTACCAAGATAAATTTCATAAGAGAGAGAAAAAAAATCTTTAGGGAGCCTCTTTTGTCATCTTTCAAATATTAAGTCTTATTGTAATGTTCGTTTCCAAGTGACATTGCTACATTCATAAAAATTAACACCTTAACAGCTTTTTTTTTTTAAATTGGGACCGTGTATGTGTACTTTCTAGTAGAAGTATGACAATAGCTTCAGTGTATGGTGTTAGGATGAGTGCATTGCAAATAGGCATACTATAAACTGTTAGAGAGTAAGTTTTTTCTTAAATTTTACCTGATCTGCCTCCAAAATTCGATTGTAGCTTTCTTGAGAGAATAATGGGTAGTGTTTCACTCTAGTGAAATGTTGTGTTTTGATGTATTTGGTGTGCTGTTGTCTGAGAGATCCGCAGTTAGTGTTCGTAGCAAAATATTTATCATTTTAGCTACAAAGTCTGTAAACCAGCAAGTCCTTGAGTTTGTGCTCTTTGATGGAGGTGTAGTATTCCTAATGATACTTAATTTCCTATTCCTAATGATACTTAATTTCCAAGATAAAGGAAGATTCATAAAGGTGTTTCACTTGGCTTCTTACAGTCAGTACCAGGCTCACATAATCATAATTTTTCAAGGGAGGCAAGCTGATACTTTGTCCCGTGTAGTTTGCAGACAGCTCTGGAGGTGTTACATGTGCTTTTTTCCCTTTCTTTTGTACGGACTAGAGATTGAGAGCTCCCTCTTCAGCCTGTCTGCACCTCCATCCAGCAAGGCAGAGGACTTAGAGCTGGGTGATAGGGAAAGGTTGGGAGAGACTTGGTTTTTTCAGCAGCTCTGAGGTCAGTTACTGCATCAGTCTGAACTATGTTTGCAGGTTTTGATACAGGATTAATTCTAGGCAAACAAAGCTTTCTGGAGATTCTGCATATGTCTAATAATAACAGACTGAGAAATACAGTAACTCACCTTTGCTAGAGCTGGTTATCTGTTACTTCATAATAATAAAAAATATAACTCTGTATATAAACCCTGTACAGTATATTAATAGTGGAGATTTTCTCCCTGCCATTCTAATATGTCTGACAGTTTGTACTCATAAAGTCGAAGACAGGGATTTTCAGTCTTTTACTGAGTAGCTGATTTCTTTTAAGATGTACAAGCATACATGTGACAGCTCTGGAGCAGAATTTTGGGCAGAACATCCTTGGTACAGCTGTTGTGTGGCTGACTGACATAAAGAAAAATGTCTGGGAGGAAGAATTTTAAAAGATAATCTGCTCAAAGGCCTGCTGATTGGCAATATATATATATATGTAGTAAAATGGAAGATATTTATATGCTAATATATTAGATACTTCAATACTGCATGTTGATCTTTTTTTTAACACAGTGTGGGAATGCAATAACAAAGAATTGAAAGTACTTCCTGTAGTACTGATTATATTTGGGTGCTGTCCCTGCCAGTGGTATCTTGAGATTCAAATACGAATTTGTGACCAAATATGTTGACTTTTAGAATTACTTTTAAAATTGCAGAAAAACCACCCACAGTAGAAAACATGAAAATATTTTTTTCTTAAAAAAAAAAAACAAACAAAAAGAAAAAAAAAACCAAAACAACAACAAACCCTAAAACACAACAGATAAAAAGACCAGACAAGACCCCAGACACTTGTGTTGAATAAGCTTAATGCACAGGGAGAGGGGAGTTGTTCTCTTAGATTTATGTATTGGAGCTACACTGTATTGGGCCTTAAATGTAATCACGTGTGTCAGTTGTTGCATACATACCCTTATTTTGTTTGATATGTTCAGAAAAACCTTCTGGCTTTATCCCTAATATGGATAATTATATTCTGTTGTCTTCTGGCACATTGTTCTTGCTGTCTGACAATAGTCACTTGTTACAATCTGTAACAAGTTGTCTTGATGATATTCTCCAGGTGAAAATAGACATTTTTATAGGTAGGAACAGGTGGATGTAACTTGGATTTTTTTTCATAGCTGGAGCACTAGATGATGCATTTTTATTTTCTTCCTCATTGTTCTGCATTTGGCTCTGTTTACTATATGCTTACTTCCAAACCAGGGTGTTTATATTCTTTGTAAGCTGCATTGAAATCCTCAGATGTCTAGTTGTTAATTTTCTTTCTTCTTCAGATGCTTTCATGTTTTAAAAAAGTCTTATCTAAAAGAGTCATTTTTTGCATCTTTCAGACCCTACAGGTTTATTTGTGTTTAGAGCACAAAAGACCTGGAATTAGTAGCAGTTTGGGATTAAGTAATGCACAAAAGTTGATTCACAAGGTAACTACAATTGACCTACTGCAGGATAGTGCAGTTCCTCATCTCACAGGAGCGATTTTATGGTAATGCTCACCACCAAAAAGTGACCTGTTAAAAGTTCCAAGGGTTTTGTGTGTTACTTAAAAACAAAGGAGCATCAGAAGTATGGAAATTTGGTGGTTTTTATAGTGAAAGAAATTTGTTAGAACAGGCATTCAGAAAGTCTTGCATCACAATAAAATAAAATCAGAATTAGTTAGACAAAAACAAATGCTGGGAGACTGTCATTTTGTGTTACATAAACAAATGTTGTCTTAATAAAAGCTGCTCAAGTGAAGCCATTAGGTGAAAGGAGATGCTTTGTACCATAAAATGCAAAACACAGGCCAAAGAGAAAACTCAGTTTGATTCTTCTTTTATTACGTGTGAATAGGTTGTCTGCTCTGTAGAAACAGACTTGGTAAATGCTTTGTTTTGCCAAAGACTAAAGTGAGCACTTAAGTAGGGCAAGATAATTGCGGAGGCTGAAAAGTTTCTTTATATCCATCTTCCTTGGTGCGAATGTTGAGGAAATATTTAACAGAGCTCCATTCTGTTCCTGGGGTGAAATGAGGTTGTTGAGGAGGCTGAGAAGGGGTCAGACATAGGGTGCAGGCACAGCAATTGATACTTGTACAAGGAGCTTCCCTTGAAGGGCCAGACAATGTCACTGAAAAGCCACAAGGAACTGAGAAACGCAGGAGCTGAGCTATTGACTCAGATATGCAAATCTCATTAAGATGCTGTTCTGGAGAACAGTAGGGTGGCAAATGTGCTCATCTTGTTAAACTGCTGCTGCAGTGTAGGGATGAAAAGGAATCGCGGAGGTGATTCAGGGAAGTGTGATTTGGTTAGTCTCCCTTACCAATAAAACTGGTTGCAGCAGTAAATTTTAAGGTGGTTATAAACCAACTGAATTATGTTTGGTAAACTGTTTACATAGTAAAGTAAAATTCTTTACGCCTCTGAGCAAATTAACAGATAAAAGAGTGCACTATTAGATTAATTATCCTTCCTGGGATTCCTAAAGAAAATCTCCTGTTAAGGTCATTTAAAAAAAATAACCAGCAACAACAAAACAGCGAAAAACCAACACAACCCCAAGTAATTACTGAGCATAAGTGAAACCCGTGTAATTAAAAGAAGAAAATATGCTAAGAGTAACTGCTCTGAGTTTGTTATTAGAAAAGCCAATTGTTAATAGGGAAAAAAAAAAAGAGTGCGCTTCTTGGTCTGGTTGTGGATCATGTTTCCTTAAAAAGACTGTTATCAAAAGCTCTTTTCTGTGCTCTTAGAAATATAAGTATCTTTTCCCTGTGAGCAATCTTTCTGAAAGGAGAATTAATGAAACATTATCACAAGACTTGAGATTCAACACTCGAGGTGTTTATTTCTACTGAAGTGAAACCAGCTGATTTCTCACTCTGTGTTTCTACTGATGCATCTAATTAACATCCCGGAGTAGGGATGGAAACCTGGGATCCATCTCAGTTAAAGTCTAGCAGTTGTCCTTTCTAAAACTGATCTAAGGTTAGGTCCTTAGTTTAAGCAGCATAGAGAAGTTCCTGAGTTGACTTGTGTTGTTTCTCATAAAAGAAGTAAGAAATATCTTGGTTATTATTTTTTTTCCTCATTGTTTATTAAAGTTTGTTCACATCCTTGAAAGAGCAGGCAGAGGTCCAAACAAAACTCCAGAGGTAAGAGGTCCTCAGGCAGTTCTGAGAGCCCAGCTGGGTAAAACTGGGCTGTTTGTGTCAGCTGGAAGTTGTCCTTGTCATTTTTATGGTGATACATGGAAAGACTCTTTTGACAACTCTAAGCATTTCTGAGCTTGAAAGCTTTACCAATTTGGCATGACTGGGGAAGTCAAATGAGAGGCTTAGTTTTGACTGTAATGTGTATCAAAAGGGGCTAATAAGGTCTTTTTGTAGTTCTTTTTGCTTGGTGTTCAAAGAGGGAAAGTGTAGAGCAATCCATTGAGAAAAGTGACAGGATACCAGGAGAGATGAGCTGCCTCTCAAGGAGCCTTGTAAAATGATAAAAATACAGGACAGGGAACAAACAGAGGAATTTTTGCACGAAAAGAGTGATAAGACATTGGAATGGGCTGCCCAGGGAGGTGGTGGAGTCACCCTCCCTGGAGGTGTTCAAGGAACAGCTGAAGGTGGCATGTGGTGCCATGGTCAAGTTGACAAAATGGTGTTTGTTCTCAGGTTGGGCTCCATCATCCCAGAGGTCTTTTCCAACCGTAATGATTTGTGGATTCTGTGGAGGTGGTCTGGGCTAAACAGTCTGGAAAAGGGTCTGATAAATGGCCAGCATGTACACGAGGGCAGTAAATGCATTTCCTGAGGAGGAGTGGGCAGTGCAGAGGCTCAGGTGGGCAGGCTCCTCCTTGCTCACAGGGTTCTCTCGGAGCCCAGGGCAGAAGAAGTTTGTTCTGTCCTTACTGAAGGTGCTGCTCCCTGAGCCTGGTCTGGGAAGTCAGTGAATCACTAGTTTGGGATCTCCACAGGAAAAGAGCCTAAATCTATTTGAGGGGAAGTATTTTGTGGAGGAAGGACCTGGATTGAATTAGTGTTTTGTTTTTAAAAACAACAAAAGCAATTCTTGTTTTATTGGAAATTTTATTTACAAACAAAGGACTCTTTTGGCTTCAAGACAGAATTGCTCAGTTCCTCTAAAAGCACATTACATCTTGCAAGTGATCTTCACCACAGCAAAAGCTTTAAGAATAAAATTTGAGGTATTGTGATTTCACAAGCTGAACACTGCTTAGAATAAGAGATTCTGTTTTGTTCAAAAGGCAGATACTGAACTCTGCAAATGGGAAGCACAATTATCTGGGAGTAAAAAAAAGGGGAAAATTTACTGTTCAGAGGGAAAGGCAAGCATATGAAAAAGTTTGATGCCACTTGTTATAATGTTTTTCTTACGTAAGTCAGTGATGTGATTCTGTTTGTCTTACAGCCTCAGAGCGAGGTGATTAGCAAATGAAATAGAGGAAAGATGTAAAAGTCATTAAGAAAAGAAAAAAAACGAACATTACTTCTTATATAACATGTAATTAACCTATGAAATTCACTGCCAACCTGTACTATTGAGGTCAAAATCAGAACAGAATTGAAAAATAATTAGAAATACATTTGCATAATGAGAAAATCCACGGTTCTATTGTAGGATTTTCTGTAGTTTCACGAAAGATCTCCGGGAGTATTGCCAGCTAGTACCTGGTTGTGAAAGGCTGGGGTAGGGAACTGCATGATAAACAGGTTCTGTAATTATCTGGCATTACTTGCATTTAAGCATAATGTAAGCTTGACTTGACTTCTTTATATTCCCTTTGAGAGCTCCTCTCTGTGCCCTGGCTGCAGAAGGAGCTCGGGGAGGGGAAGCTCAGGGAGCCAAGCTGGGTGTTGTGTGTGTAACCACCTCCTTCCCAGGCTGCTGGGGATTGACAGGCGTTTTTCTGGGGTTTTGTAATAACTCACAGTGAGAAATCAACTGGTTGTATCTGCTAATTGTGAAGGGTGGGAGGTTCTGGTTTGAAGCAGGAGTGCACCAAGTGGGTGCTGTGCAGCCCAGTGCTTCAGCTGGCTCCTTCTCAGAAAAGTCTTGTTCCTTCCTCTTTGTGAGTTAATTAATTCTGATAGAATTGAGATAGACTATCAAGTAAATCCACAGTTCCATGTGTTCATTTTAAATGTGATTTTTATTGGAGGAAGAGAGGGTATTAATTTTGTTCTTGTGAATAACTATAATCTCTTGAGCAGTAAAACCTTGTTAATTCTCATACAGCTAATCCTCAAATAATAATTCGCACATCACAACAAAAATAACTGCTTAAGCACAAATGCTTGTAACTTACTCTGTTTTGACCTGTAAATTGTACCTAAAATCCAAATGTATAGATAACTAGAAGTTATTTAGGAATTTTTTATTATCACCAAAAAGTACTAATCTCCCAAGCAGAAACAAAAAGGGCAAATATTTTTAAAAGTATTGAAGGTAAGAGTTCTAGAAAACACAGAAATTATGTTTGGAAGAGGAAAACCTTTAGACAAGAACAAAAAAAGAATAAAAAAAATAATGTCTGCACAGAAGTATCAGAATGTTCAATAAGGCAAGAGTGTTCAGTAAATATTTTTGTTCTGTGCTTGGGAAAAAGGCAGATAAAATGTTCACATCGTGGAATATATTCTCTTGTCAAGGAGAAGGTTAAACAGCAGTTATACTTAAATATGGTATTTTTAAGTCAGAGGCCCAGATAACATGCATCCGTGAACTCTGAAAGAGCGAGCCAGAGAACTGTTTATAATTCATATAGGGTTTTTTTAATAGTTCTTGGAAAACAGGAAAAGTTCCAGAGGACTTGAAGAGCACACTTCCTGAGAAATAGACATAATTCTCTCAGTCTGACATAAGGGTTGAGTGAAACAGTAAAAGTATTGAGGTGATTAATTTAATAAACAAAGAATTATAATTATTGATAATTATCAATATTAGTATATTGATATATTATTGATAATCTTGGTTCTTGGAAAATCAGTTTTATCCTGTTAACGTTAATATTTTCGAGGTGGAATTTTTATTTTAAACTAGAGTTAAAATTGGTATTGTTTTGTAACACGGGTAGTTTTAAACCTGCATGATACCTTTTTTTTGGGGGGGCAGGTGGGATGATGCAGGATCAGTCCTGTACCTGAAAAGTGTCTGGAAACTTCCTGATAAGTGTTCCGTGGGTGCCTGTTGAAACTGTGTCACACCTGGGCTGTGTCAGCTCTTAGGTACAGCCAGAGAGGAAGCTTTTACCTAAGACTGAAGGCTGTCAACTATCTCTTAAAAGCTGTGGGAATGTATCCTAGAAAACAGTAAAATACAATTAAAAGGGGTGTTCTAATGAATGTGATGATTGCTTATTCAAGAGATCCCATGACTACATGAAATAATTCCAATCAACCAGTGACAGGACAAGAGGACGTGGTCTTCAGCTGTACAAGGGGAGGTTTAGGTTGGACATCTGGAGGAATTTCTTCACAAAAAGGGTGATCAGACATTGGAATGGGCTGCCCAGGGAGGTGGTGGAGTCTCCATCCCTGGAGGGTGAGGTTCCTCCAAGGCTGGATGTGGCACTCAGGGTGACACGGTGGTGATTGGTCATGGATTGGACTCAGTGGTCTCAGAGGTCTTTTCCAACTCGATTGATTGAGTGATTTGTGTGGAGTTAAGCCACCAGTTCCATCCTCAGTGGCTGATGTTCTCCTAAGCATGGCGGTTTGGGTTTGCTCCTCAGGGTGAAGCACTTCCATGAGTTGGTGCTTTCACCCCTGGAGCAATTTCGAGTGCTGCAGATGTGGCTCAGGACAGGCTGCATGTCCCTGTGCACCCCTGGCTGTGTCCCTCTGAGCCTGACAGCTGCTCCTGCCTTCTCTTCCCACTCTGGCAATGAAGGGTGTTGTCCAAGCACAGTCCACAACAAGCCAGTTTCCTCTGGAAGTCAGTTTAAATGAATGAAGTTTGTCCTTCTCTTCATTCCTTCATCACAGATGACTGGGTATCCTGTTTCTTTTGGGGACATAAATCAGGCTTGTTTTGTCTTGAGCAGTGCATTTATTACCCCTTTCAGCCACTATGAAACCCTCTCACAAAAACTGCATTCTTGAAACTGGGATATGTGGAATTTTCAGCACAGGTGCTGTGGTCAAAAAGGGTTTTTCACTTTTCCTTGCAATGGCTGTAATTCCATATTTCCAGAAGTGGAGAGGCTGGCAGTGGATACTCACACCATGGTAGCAAATATTCTTAGTATTTCTGTAGTGTTTTTTATAATTTCTGTTGCTCTGTTTGGCACACTAACAATTACTGAATCGTTATTTAATAACTCTCTTGCCTTGTTATTAATAGTAAGATATCCTGATTCATAGTTGAAAAAAAGATTATAGGAAAAAAATTATGATAGAGTGAAGCTGGTCTGTTAAAGACAACTTTAAATATTCTGCCCATCTGTTTCCTGTGCCACTTAAATTATGAATGTTTTGCTATCTCAGCTTTGCTATTCTTTGTTCATTTTCCTCTTAAAATTTCTACATGGAATTTCAGTAGCTTAATAGGAAATTACAGCGTGCAATTGGTAATACCAGCTTCAAGTGCTGGGTTTATGAGATATCTTTGTTAATCTGATCTTTTCTTTTATGCTGTTTCTTTCCCTTTCTCCTCTGCCTTTTCAGACCTGTAGTTCCTCTTAAGAAGGAAGGAAACAGAAGTTTTTCCTCTCTCCATTGTCACCTTCCCTGAAGCCCCCAGGTGCTCTGGCTTTACAGAGCTTTCACTGTGATTACCTTGCTGTGATTGCAGCAGCTCAGGTCCTGTTAGTTCTGAGCAATGTCCCTTTTTCTTCAAGTTCACTTCTCCTCATTTTCTTGAGTTAGAATTCCTGAGAACTGTTTATCAATGCAGACTGAATTTTGTCCAAGTTCTCTCCTGTTTTTAATACTATTTTGTTTTTCTTGGGTTTATTTCTCTGTTTGGTAATGCAGAGGTTATAGTAATGTCTGATACCTGCTGTTCAGATTCTAGTTTCACTTTGCATGGATAGTCTGGATCTCAGGTTCCTGCAGCTGTGGTCAATAAATTTCTGAAGGGTGATGATTTTATATTGCTATGTGATTTTGGGGTTCTTTTTTTGTTTGCTTTTGTTGGCTTTTTTTTGTATATGTGGGGACAATGAAGCCTTTGCAATAACTACAGCAGACATTGAGCTGGCCAGTGATTTTTCTGCCAAGTTGGATGATGACTAATCAAAACTTCTGCATCACTCTTTCACTTTCTCAGAAGTGAAATTCTGGCATTGGATTCACCTAGCACAAGGCATGAGCTCTGTGACAGGTGTGCTTTGTGGTGTGTGAGATGCTTGCCCATTTTGTTTAAAGTGTTTGTCATGTCAGTCTGTCTGATCCCATCTCAAGCCCCAAGTCCATCCTGTGGGTTCTGCTAGCTTAATCTCATGACTCAGTATCTGGCTGTACCATGTTGCTCAGTTTCAGAAAGAAGTTTTTGTCACTGGGAGTTTCATCTAATAAAAATTTTTGTTTTCTGCTGAAGACTGCTGTTATCAAAAAAAAAACAAACCAAAAAGCAACTTTAGTAACCAGTGAATTTTATGAAGATATATGACTAAATTATACATTAGAAACATCCTGTTTTGTGGGAGGTAACAACAGTGAATCAAAGGAGTTTGGAAGAAGGATTTGAATAATGTTTAGTGGGAAGAATTTTGAAGTGGTTGAGTAATTTTTAACAAGAATATAAGAGATGATTTTGTCAGTACATACCCGGTGACTGGGTATTGACTACAGGCTCAGGTCAGGATGGAGACTTTTCAGGTCATCCAGTAGAGGAAAAGTTACACATCCAGGGGGTCCTGCACACCTGGAAATCTCCAGGGAGAGGCTGCAAGTGCAGGCAGAGAGCTTGTCCCTGGAGTCACACACAGGGGCACTGACAGCAGCTCACTGGGGGTAGGGCCTCTCCCTTGTGTCTCCAAAAAATGGATTGTACACCAGTGGCTCCTTCTGCTCCAAAATGTGTAAGGCAGGGAGGGGTAGGTGTGGTTCAGTTCCGTGTCTGTAGTGTAGCTGTAGTTGGGTTTTGTGACTCAGCAGTTTTTTGGCTGAGACATTGTCATTTTTTGACTTCTGCTCTGCTACCTCAGCTCCTGTGGAATGATCATCCACCTGCCAAGGTTCTTCATTTGCAGCTGAAACCTTCTTTTCCTGTTAAATTTTATCAAAATGTGTCATGCTTGCTCTTATTGAAAATGGCTGTATTTTTGACTAATAGTGGTGATGTTGCAAATTCAGCAGGCAAAGTGGGAATAAGTTTGAATAATATCAAATTATACATGGAAAATTCTTGATTAAAACATACGAGCTTTATTTGCATCTTAAATTACGGTTTCTCCTTATACAACATTATTTTGCATAAGAGATTACGCTGATATGCATTTATTTTATTTGTCAAGTATTGACAGAGACAGCTCTTGTTTCCTTTTAGGAATCTGGGTAAAAATGGCTTATCTAACAGTAGTATTCTATTGGATAAATGCCCACCTCCACGACCACCGCCTCCACCGTACCCTCCCTTGCCAAAGGACAAGCTGAATCCACCTACACCTAGTATTTATGTAAGTAAATCTAGTGGCAAAAGTACATTGCTGCCTGTCTTTTGCAATTGTTTGGATATCTGAATTACATAATGTAATTATTTTAAAGATGCACTGTTCATCACTGAGTTCTAATTACGGTGCTCACCAGACTGGTATATAGGCAGGAGAAATGCCAACCTTAAACAAAATTTTGAGACATAGTTTGACTCAAGGACCTTTAAATTAAGGATTTTAGTAAACAAAATGAAAAATTCTTCTGATTTTTTATTTTTAATACTCAAAATGTTGGCAGAATAAGCAAAACAGTTCATTATATACAATGCACAGTATTTCAAAAATGTATGTACAATTTTTTGCAAGTGACAGCTTATGTATAAATGAGCAAGTAATTAAACTAAACTCCCATAACAATCTGCTCCAAAACATAGTGAAGAAAAATGAATAAAAGTTGAGGTGATGTTAGGAACAAAATGTCACCAGGAAAAGGCAGGGTTTAGTTGAGTAGTATTTTCTTATGCAAGCATTACAACTTTTGTTCTGAAAATAAAGTTTCATAATAGCTTTATTGAGCTAACTTCCTTAGTAATAGAAGAATAAATTACAGGATGTCCACTTCCTTAATAGCAGAAAAATAAATTACAGTATGTCCATACAGGCAGTGTGAAAAGCTCAAGCTGGCTTTGGTCACCTCAATTTGGGGACCAGGTGAGGCTGGCACTTGGCTCTGAGTGTGCTGAGAACTGGGTTAGGCTGGATGCAGTGGTGATTCCAGATGTTTTCCAGGTGTTGCACCTGAACTCATTTGCCTTAATAAAAGTCCATCCCAGCTTTGTTGGGTCCTCACAAATCTGGAAAGTCACCACACTGCCCCAGACTGTGCAGTTGTGCCACTCTTTGGGAACTCCCCGTTGTGTTTTGTTTATTGCCAGAAATGCCTTCAGCATTCTAAAGGATTCATAGCAATTTAAGACAAAATCAGGAGGGAGGCTATAGCATAAAATTGAGGTTATAGGTGCAGAGAAGCATAAGAAAATCAAATCAACCTTTCTGGTTAACATGAGCTATACCATGAGAGTAGTCTTTTAATTATACTGTTTGTCGTATACATTAGCTGCAAAATTAGCACTTTTTTTCTTCTGAAAAGTAACTGTATTGCTCTTCAGAGAATTCTGTAGATTTAGGGAATGTACAAGGCTACTGTCAGATAAAGAAATTAAGTTCAGGAAACCTGAGTTGCAAAGCTGAAGCAACCTGGGAATAATTCTTGCCAAGAAACAAATTACAGTAACAAATTAATTTCAGGAGTGAACCCAGCATTTACCATAGAAAGAATTGTATGGTGTAGCTGTTCATTCCCCACAGTGCAGGGAAATGCAGGAAATTCCTGTTTTCTTTCTGTTATTTCTCTTTTGTTTTATCATTCTTTATTGTTTTAAAAATACGGAATCTAGATTGATCTGACATCTAATATTCCATTATAATTTTGCAGTTGGAAAATAAACGAGATGCTTTCTTTCCACCTTTACATCAGTTTTGTACAAATCCAAACAACCCTGTTACTGTAATACGTGGCCTTGCTGGAGCGCTTAAATTAGGTAAATTTACCTTTTTTTTTTCTTTTTTTTTTTTTTTGTAACTTTGGGGAGGAACGATTTTTTTTTTTTTTAAAGAGAAGTCTCTTAGTTCTTAGAAATGGGTACTTTATTTCTGTAATACTACTTTACCTGTATATTCCAAGTCGTTAGGATAATTTGTCATTTCTCAATTTGCTGTTGTTTCTAATCTTGGTCTTGTCAAAAAAAAAAACCTCACCACAAATACAGCAGATTTTGTTGAGCACAGAGGGGAGCTGAGCTGTGGATATGGAGGTTTACAGCCAGACATTTTCCTATAAAAAACTGGGTGCATGTCTTTGTGTTTAGATCTAATGATCTATAATTTGACTGTGTGCAATATTTTGAAGTCTCTGGGTAGATAAACTACCACTGCTGGTAGGAAACGTATTTTATGATGGAAGTACATTCATTAAGCTCTGCTCTGAAAAATACTTTCATGGTAATAGGTTTAAACATTGTTTGCAGATTTGTTTAGCCAAGGCATGTAAAATGTTGCTTGTAAAATAGTCCATAGCTTCCAAGTTTTTTCTAATTTTCTGGATATGTGGAGGAAAGTTTTTTGAGTGTTAATTAACATTCAGGTGGGCAGTGTTTTGAAGACTTAAAGGGTAAAAATTCTTTTAGACTAAACTTTTTGATAACTTCAGGCATTTTCCTGAAATTGTTTTATTCTATTTTAACCTTCATTTATTAATTTCATTGCTGTTAATTAGATCTAGGACTCTTCTCTACTAAGACTTTGGTAGAAGCGAATAATGAACACATAGTAGAAGTAAGGACACAACTACTGCAGCCAGCAGATGAAAACTGGGACCCCACTGGAACAAAGAAAATCTGGCGTTGTGAAAGCAGTAGATCTCATACAACAATTGCTAAATATGCACAGTACCAAGCCTCCTCATTCCAGGAGTCTTTAAGGGTAAGTTAATTGCTACTATTTGAGTTTTTCACAAACTCCATTCTGACTCTGGAGCCAATTAATAATGGCTGTTGGAAAATGTGAAAACTGCTAAGGAAAAAGAGACATTTCCATTAGCATGAAGAGCACAGGTAAATTTTCAAAATCTGTTTTGAATAGAGGGTCAAATACTATATTGTTTTTCCCAAATGCTTAGTGTAAACTTAAATTTAATAATGTAAAACTCATGGTTGTTACACACTTTAAAAGTTTGTTAGTTTAATCTTTTGTATTATAATCTCAAAATTCACATTAAAATGTTTAGAACTTGAGGCTTTTTTACAATTTGGATTGCTTCTAATTTCATGTGTTTTGAAATCAGATTTCTTTGTTCTTCCTACTCTGCTGAATTAATTTGGATGTGGCTTATTAGAAGTTTACACTAATGCTAGTCTTTTGTTGGGTGCCAAGCATAACAGTTCATATTTAGTTTAGAAGTTTTTAGGCTTATGTGACACAGTGAAGTATTAGAAATAATATTTCCCCTTCCTGCCTTGGCAGAGGGGTTGGACCCCATGATCTCCAGGGGTCCCTTCCAACCCTAACTATTCTCTTACTCTGGGATTCTGGGAAATGTGATTTTCTTGGTATTTTTAACATTTTATACTGAAGTTATGAGCACATTCTTGAAACTGGCTATGGGCACTCCTTGGAGGCTTGTGTTACCTGATGTTGCAGAAAGATTGGGCTAAGGTAGAACTAAGACATGAAGATAATTTTGACCAGTTGTTTGTTAGAAAATAGGGAAAAAGTCAATGTGAAGAATTGACTATTGCAGTTTTCACTGCCTTTACACAGAAATATGAATGATTTTAGTAGGAAGGGAAAGAGAATATCTAAATTTAAATTTTGTGCATTAGAGGAAAGGATTAGAAACAAAGAAATTGCTAGTTGAAGAGAGCAGAAGGGAATCTAGTCATAAGGCTTTGAGCTGGTGCAGGATGAAGAAAAGAAACAGGAGTACCATGGGAGGGGGGGGGCACAGAAATATTCTAGAACTTGGGATTTTTCTTCCTCTGCCATGGTAATAAATTTCAGTAAGATATTCAGTAGGCTGAAGGTTTCTGGTGCCCCCTGGGCAGTGGCACCAATGTTGTATTCCTGTATGTCATTCCAGAGGGACTGGAGAACATTACATCACTGGAATATAATATCTGTCTCTATATCTGTTTAGCTATATGTCTTTTTTTTTTTTTTAATTGTATATAATTTAGCACATACCACTGAAAGCCTCAGCTTTGGATTTGCACCACGATGTGTCCCATAGGGTGTTCTGATTTTTATTCCTCACTGTTACCAACTGGTGGTAAAATGCAATACATAAAATAGTTTTTAAGAGTAATGATTTTCATTTTTCTTCTGGAAATTAGAAAGACACTGTACATGTGTCCTTTGCCCAACACTGCTCTGACCTGTCCTTAGGTGACATTCCAGTGTTTAAATGAAAGCTTTATTTCTTCTTTCCATAGCCACAGTTCTCTTGGCTTCCCCTAAGTTATCTTTTTTCTTTATTCCTCTAACAGCAATTGCATTGCTTTTCTAACATGTCTTGCAGCATTTGATAAATCCATCATCACTAGGTTCCTTTTTGTTTCTCTTTGTCCTTCATTCAAAGGATGAATAAGACTTTTTCAGGTACACAGGACACTTTTGAGATTTAACAACAATCCCATTCAAAGCCAGAGATCTTTGGATAGAATCCAGACAGCTCCTTCTTATTTTTTGTCTCTTTTCTTTTTCCTTCTATGTCCATATACTTGCCAAAATAGAAGTCTTTAGAATAGGGTTTTGAGCACAGTCTGCTAAAAAGATCAAATTGCACATTTTAATATTGGTTGGATTTTTTCCACTGGTCATGGTCTCAGCTACTGCTGGTGCTAAAATAGCATATGGCTATGAAAAATTCAAAAGATTTTATATAATGGATTTTATTAAATTAGTTTTATAAATATTAGTCATCCTAGTTTCCTGTCAGAATACCTGCTTGACTTTGCAGGGAGGTAGATGTTCTTATTTGAAAAAGTTAACAGAATTCTTTAATATTGGATTCCAGGTCACCCTCAGAATGGAGCAAGCCAATATATTCATTTCCAACTTGAATGCAGGCCAGCAGAAATATTTACAGTGTAGACATTTTCTGTTGTCCTGGCCTGAGTGTCATGGAATCTGCAGCCATGAAGAAATTCATTTCAGTGCATTTGACTGACTCTTTTTTATTTTCTTCACAATGAAGAAGTGTTGACATAAGATCTTAGACATGGATGTTTCAAAGATTGTGTCAGTGTCTTCAAATAAATGTACTTATATCTCTGTGTTATTTCTTTATACCTGTATATTTTATATGGGGGTTTTTTTGTGTATGTGTATATATGTGAAAACATTTCAAAATTGCATTTTACAGGAGGAAAATGAGAAGAAGAGTCACCACAAGGACCACTCAGATAACGAATCCACATCTTCTGATAAGTAAGTGTGTTATAACTGTTCATTCTGTAGTTGGTTCTATGTGCTATTTTCCATCATTCCCTTTTCACATTTGCCTGATACATTTGTTACATTTGCAGCTCTGGGAGGAGGAGAAGAGGACCTTTTAAAACAATCAAGTTTGGGACCAACATTGACCTGTCAGATGACAAGAAGTAAGTTGATTACAGTTTCTCCTGCTCACAGTGGGATTCTAGATGATAATAATCCTTCTGGAAATCCAGTGAAGTATTCTCAGACATCAGTCAGTCTGTTGTTAAATTCCAGTTTCCACAATGAAATGGTTACCTTTGGTCTTCAAACTGTTGTTATGAGTCCTTCTCACACTAAAATATATTTTCAAACTTCTCTTCCCAGGATTTTTGTTTTTCCAGAAATGAGTTGAAACATCCATCAGAAACCATTCTTTCTAGTCATCCTTCTCATCCATTCTCTTTGTTTCATTGTGAGGCTTTAAACTATTTGCTTCCTACTTTATTACTTCTGACAACACCAAGTTCTTAGTTTTTGCAGAGAAATAGTAAGATTAAAGAGGTTTTTTTGGTTTTTGTCTGGATTTTTGTTATTCATGGGTGTTTTCCTTTCATTCATGCTATCATCTGTTTTTACCTTTACATAACACTTGCTTCTTTATCCAGTAACAGTGTTCAAAATACATAGAAAAGACCAGACCAATGCTTACCTGTGGGTAAGCCATGATACCTCTCAAGAGCCTCAAAACCAATATTGAGTATTATTTAAACTATATCTCCTTCTGTGGGTAGATGAAGGTAGCTTAGATAATATTAGAAATACTGTGAAAGCATGTTTTTGTTGTCCAGTAATAATTATTTGGTTCACCCTCTGGTTAATACATACTTCCATCAAAGATCCAGCATGTCTAGGCTGTCAGTCCCACCAGCTGCAGTACAAAAATTCTGGTCTACTTCAGCCAGAAGAAAAATTTATGGTTTTTGGGGAGTAAGGACCACCTAAGCTGAAGACATCTTTTGTGGCAGAGTCACTGGAAGATCAGTGTGTTCATCTGTGGATGTGATTAGAGGTTGCTACAAAATTTTAGATATTGATGCCATTTTTCTAAAAAGGGGATTCCATCTGTAGGTATAAACTAGTTGATAGTTAACTATTACTCTGAACAAGCCACTGGGAGAGAGACTTTAAGTGAAGCTAAGAAAGGTTAACCTGAGGTTCATAGGGACTTGGATTTTGATGCTTGAAATAGTCCTTGTAAGATCCTGGATAGATTCCAGATCTTCTGATCTGTTGTTTCATCTTTGGCTGCAAAATTATGTTTCCCCTCAACTAGCCTGTCAGATTTGTGATTGTATTTTGAATTATTTTAAAATTGAAAGAGTAACACAGATACCTTTGCTAACATTTTTTTGAAAGTGTTTTTGTTTCCCAGACTCTTCTAAGAGTTTCAGGGATTCACAGTTTGTCAATTTGCTATTTTGCTGCAGGTGGAAGTTGCAACTCCATGAACTGACAAAACTTCCTGCTTTTGTACGTGTGGTATCAGCAGGAAATCTTCTAAGCCATGTTGGTCATACCATCCTGGGCATGAACACAGTGCAGCTCTACATGAAGGTTCCAGGCAGCAGGACACCAGGTGAGTATAATCATCATAATCCCATGAAAAAAATCAGGTTCTCCTGTGGGGTCTTGGATTTAACTGCACTGCAGATTTCCTTTATCTTAGAGCATGCCTAAACATGATTAATATACATATTCAAGATTTTTATAGTTCTTAATTAACTGAACTCTGCTTGTTCAAAGCACTTAGAGTGGAAATTTCTGGATTTCTGCAGTGCTATGAAATTGCCCTGTTGACCTCTTGCATGCAATAGTGGATTCTTTAAGGAGAAAAAGAAAGTTTGGTTTATATACATGTACAGTTTTTTATTTTACATACCTTGGAAGTTTTTAGAGGCTTCCCAAGATCATCTGGTGCAATCCTAGAAATCAGAGACTTCCACTTTTTTAGATTTTTATTTTCTGAGAATAAGCTCATCCCTCCATGATTAATTGTTCTTTGTTGGGGACCTGGACTGGAACTTGAGGAGTCTGGACTAAATTTCAGGGTCTTTTTTTTTCCTGAAGTGGATCTTCAGAAAATTACATTAGGAATTATGGCTCAGTTTTCCAGCTGTCTAAAGATAAAATACTGGGCATTTCCACATGAATTTTGAAATCTCTTTCAGAAAGATTTTTGTACTCCCCGTCTGTTCAGTGCCTGAAGTCACAAAGTTTTGCACTGACCAGGACTGTCAGGAGATAGCATGAAACACAAAATTTGAGCTTTTGAAGTATTTGTTTCTGCAGGAGGGGGGAACTGCTGAAATATTGATCAGATCCCCAAGACTGGTAGTTCCAATTTTGTTTTCCACAAACTAACAAAAGGAGAATTCTCATGTCACTGGTAGCTTAACTGTGTGAAGCATCTAAATAGTGTTTGTGTCATATAAAATATATAAAAATGCTTTAACTGTGGTGTACGTTTTTTTAGAAGTTGTGTCTTTGCATTTCCTGGCATTGTTTTGATAGGAAGGCCTTACATAAAGTGTGTTTATTTTTCTCTTAAATTTCAGGTCATCAAGAAAATAACAACTTTTGCTCAGTAAATATAAATATTGGTCCAGGTGACTGTGAATGGTTTGTTGTCCCTGAAAGCTATTGGGGTGTCATGAATGACTTCTGTGAAAAGTAAGCTGGACATGGTGTTTTTCTCTTACTTTTATCGGGGTTTTTTTTGTGCCTGTCTCAGACCTGAGGGGGGAAATTACTGAGGATGTTCTAAGGGGACATTGTTTTATGGGTTTTCCATGTAATGAGAAAAGTCCTTTAAAAGTAGGTCAAAATGCAAAATCTAGAGTTCATGCAAAATACCACATTTATACAATATACAGAAACTTAAGTTGCCTGTGACAAAAGCAAAAGCAGAATTCTCTTGTCAGAAGCAAATACAGAGTCACTGGTATTTTGGCAGGTTTTCGTGTTGCATTTAGAGTGAAAGCTTTATTTGCTCAGATCCCAGGAAGTGCCATGGCAAGTTTTGCTTAGACTTACATATTTGTAACTCCCTGGAAAAGCTGAAGTACCTACTCAGTCAGCTCTAAGATTAGGATTTCTCTGCTATGCCTTGTGTAGAGTGGTTTTAAAAACAAACAGAGCAGTACTTGTTTGTACATGCACACACAAAAGAAGAAGGAGCATCAGTTGTGTTCCTTAATCATGCCAGTACTCAAACAGGAGCCTCTGAGCCTGCTTGTGTGGGAGAAGGTTTTTTTTACCCAGTTGAGACTGGATTAAGCTCTTGACATCAGAACTTTTCCAGAGCTCTCTGAATTCATCTCAGTGTCTCTGTATTTCCTGTCTGTCTACTGACAGCTGTTCTTATTTCACCCACCCTTAAAAAGATAAGCCATCTAAAAAATGTAATTTTTACTGATGGAATAGTGGTGTCTCTGGCACAACAGGCCTTGTTACTTGCATGTCACTGTCCTTCTGAGGCTGGCAGAGAAACTGAGAGCTTGGTAACCTCACAAAATGTCTACAGTGCCTCTCAAAGGCACTTGATTGTCTTTTAAAACTGTGCATTGCAAATAATCTCTCATGGTGCATATAAAAGCAGTGTAATATTGAGATAAGGATGGGAGAGGAGCGTGGATTTTGCATAACCATAGGGGAAGACTTCATACTTAGGAAATCCATATGGGGGTGTTTTTCCATGATGCTCAGGAAGGGTCAGCATTTCTTGGCTGAGAGCTCAGACCCATGGATCACAGTTAAAATGTTGCCAAGAGGTTGCTTGTTTTGTGGGCAAGCTGCACATGCACACACAGGCAGTGTGAGTACATGCTCAGAACAGAAAACATCCTTGGGAGCTGCTGTGGTCTGTACAGGAGGTCAGGCAGTGATGGAAAAAGCAGCTTTGGTCACCAGTGCCATGCTGGATCTGACCAAGGGTTGGTCTGCCTCAGCATCAGTAAAATACTGGGAAACTTAAAGGAAAATAGAACTTAACTGGAAGCTGTAAACTGACTTCACATGGGCAGGTGGATGGGAAGGTGTTCTGATGTATTGCAGGATGTGAAATGTGGAATTATGGTCAGGAATTTTACAGATGACACTTTCCTTTTGGCTACTCTTTGTGGGTCACTGAAAACATTCATGGTGATGGTAATTTTTCACAGGTAGTTGCATTGAAGTATCTGCCACTAACATCTCCACTGGGAAATGCTGAAGACTTAATCATTTTCTCTTGTTTCAGGAACAATATGAATTTCCTAATGGGATCTTGGTGGCCAAACTTGGAAGATTTATACGAAGCCAATGTCCCAGTTTATAGATTTATTCAAAGACCAGGGGATTTGGTGTGGATAAATGCTGGCACTGTTCACTGGGTTCAGGCTATTGGCTGGTGCAACAACATTGCCTGGAACGTTGGCCCTCTCACAGGTATGTGTGAGCAGTGCCTGTGCTGAGCTCTGCAGGTAACATTATCCTGCACATGGCACAGAACCTGCCAATTCTTACTCATTTGCCATGCTCTGCTAGGTGAGAAAAACCCCAATGTGTTGTGTTTTTAAAATATGATGTGTTGAAGCTTTAAAGAATTCCATTGTAAGAGGAAGAGAAAGCAGCAAGAATGCAGTCTTGGCACTCATGCTTTGAATGGGCTTGTAGAAGTAAAATGTGTATTTTAATTTATGTACTGTCTTTTTAGGCCATTTATTAACTTCTTCTCCCAGATTTGTTCTACCCAGCAAACTTCACTATGGATTTCATATTAATTTAAGGACTAGTCCTCTAATATTTATGGGAGAGGGGGTACCTAATAGCTCTTTGGTGAGAGCATCAGGAAATGCAAACAGCTGTAAAATCTGGTTCATAAATGAACATTAAGTTTCTCAGACCTACTGCTCTAGAACTCTTCAGTTTTGAACCATGGTCTTGGAAGGATTTTTATCTGTGAGTGTGGAAGGAAGTTCTGCAGCTGAAACAAGAGTCTGTCAAGTGTTTGAAGAGAATGTACTTCCAAAAAAGCTTCTGTTTTCTTAAGCAGTTTAAAATGTGTCTTTATATGGTGTAATTAAGAGTGTATCTCTAGGGTTATGTGATTGACTGAGAGACCTCTCATGTTCAGTCACAGTAAATTTTGTAAAACATTTTTAAAAGAAGGGTGGAGTGAGTAGGCTGCTTAATGAAAAAGTCTGACTCACTTCTCTCAATAAGCGATTATATACCATAGTGTAGAAGCATGATAAATTGTGAATAGAGTGAGATGCAGACGTTTCAAACCTGGATTTCTTTTAATCTAGAATATTTTAAAATTTACTAATTCACCATTTTTGAAATACTGCTCCATGTTCAGCAAAGAAATCAAACACTTGTCAGTAACTTGTGTTGTTGCTGTGGCATTGTGTATTCTTTCAGCATCATAAATACACTTTTTAAGACATTTTAAAGAATGGAAATGCAGTTGGAATGAATGGCTCATTGTGAATGAAGTTTAGCTGTTAGAGATATAAATTACTATTACAAACAGAGTGATCTTGGCTGCTGATTGTTCCTTCACCTGGCTGATGGCTGCTGTGCCTGTGTGTTTGTGCAGCCTGTCAGTACAAGCTGGCAGTGGAACGGTACGAGTGGAATAAGCTGCAGAGCGTGAAGTCCATAGTGCCCATGGTTCACCTTTCCTGGAATATGGCTCGGAATATCAAGGTCTCAGATCCAAAGCTTTTCGAAATGATAAAGTAAGTTTTTGTTTATTTGAAGATTTACTGTGCCCTTTTCCTCTTCACGCATAAACCACTGGTTGATTTATAAATAGTTCTTTGCGAGACTTTTCTGTTCCTGGGAACCAAACCAAAATTACTTTAGATTGTGTTTTTCAAGCACAACATTTATAGGTATCCATCCCTAATTTTATTATATGACGTTATTGTGGCATAGCTTTAGAATCATGTAAGTAACTTTTTTTAGCTTAATGTGCCATAGACTTAATTCAGCAGCTTACAGAAAAATGGCTTTGATCACAGCAGCTGTTTAGAGTATCTGTCATCAGAAACAGAAAAATTAGGTCATCAACCCAACTATTAGAATTGGAATATATAGTCACTTTTGCAGCAAAGTTAAATTCTACATTTCTAGAACTCGTAGTTAGTGTTCTCATGTTGTCATTTGGAGATCCAGTATAAATCTTTTAGATAAAGGCAAGTAGGAACTTGAGAGCCTCCTTCCCTTTGCTCTTCTGAACAATGAATTGATTGATGGGTAAAATGATAATTGAGTTTAGTGACATTTCTCATATGCACATTCCAAAATGCAGGAATATTCCAGGCTTCAAGCATATGTAGTTATTTTCTTCAAAAGGTGCAACTTCAAGAAATGTAAATCATATTGCAGCACCATACTGGGGTGGGGAATGAATGAACATTTCAGCATATAACACAGCTTTGTCTTAAAGTGGGGGAATGAATTCCAAAGCATATTACTCATCATGAGAATCCTCTGGTAGCAGCACTCTCTGCTTTGCCTGACTCTACCAAAGCACTTCTGAGCCCTTCTTGGTCTTACCAACATTCTGGATCAACAAGCATTGTGTCTTTTTATTATTTGCCTTGAAATGGGCTTTAAAAAAAATGGGTGAGCTAACTTGTGAAAAAAGGGGCAAAGAGGAAGAGTGTCTTTTTTTTTTTCCCCAGTGGGATTTTTTGGTGACATCTGAGTGCAACATCTTTTTACAGTAGAAATTTAATTTAGGCTGGAACATCTGTTGCAGAATGGTGGCTTTGGGGAAATGTTAAATTTGTAAGAACTGAGAATGTTGGAAGTTGACAACAGGGAGATTGTAGTCACTCTAAAGCTTGATTATAGGGTAGCATTTGTGTGTGAATACTTTCCTAAAATCTAGGAACTGAGGGTAAATGAAGTATTTGCTGAAGGCCTGGCAATCCTGCTCCTTCAATTAAACAATTAGTGCTCATATTCCTAATGCCAGCTGTCATAAAAAGGAGAAGAGAAATCGAGTAGTTAGAAATGAGAAACAGGGGGAACTGCAGGAGAGTGTGGGAGGGAGAAAGCCAAAAAGTCCATTTAAAAATACCAAATCCACAAGCTTCACTTTCATCTTTATTTATACAAAATACATACAAAGCCCAGCAGACATCTATTGTAAAGCTCAAAGCAGTTCTGGAATGTTCTTGAAAAAATACAATTTTAGTATTTTGGCCACTTGTAATTTTGCATTTGCCATGGTTTTGGGTTTAAAAGGAGAAGAATATGACTGAGCACAGCATCCTTCTCCAAGAGAATCACTTAAAATGTTATGAAGAAACACAGAGGACAAAATGGTAATTTGCTGTTGTCTTGCTGGCTGACAGCAGCCCAGCTTTTTCTAGCAAGAGACTCAAACTTCAGTGTACATTACAGAGATGCTGAGGAGCAGATAGAAATTTTGGGTGTGCATGTGCATTCTCTTTTTCCAGTCTACTGAAATAATTTCCAGTTTTCTCAGCTTAAGCCTCCCCCACCCAGGTTAGTGGTCAGCCAAAACTCAAGTTCCTGCTGTGGCTGCAGAGGGGATGATCCCCTCCAAAAGAGGAGATGATTAACTCTGGTCTGTAATGTCCAGCAGCAGCAGCCTGAGATAACTTTCTGTTTGGTCACTCCTATGGTAGTTCTGGAATAGCAGTTCCTAGAAATCAGTATCAGCACAGCCTGGTGTCTGACCTTGGCTTTGTAAACACGCTGGAAATGCAGAAACCTTCATGAATTTTCTTGAGAGAGGGAAGCAGTTGCATAATTTTCCTGTGGGCTCCTTGTCTGCAGGAAAAACCATCTGGGATTGTGGCTGTTGTCCACAGCACCTGGATTTTCTGTGTACAAAATAGAGACATTTGTGAGTTGAGTGTATGCATATGTATAAAAATGCTGGAAAGAATAGTCATTTTTGATAGGGCTGGTTGAATTTCATCTTGGATAGCTGGCTTCATTGTCATCAGGATATAAAAATAAGTGGCACAGCTGTCATCTTTTTGCTGAGCACAGGTCTGTCAAAAAGTGCATGTCAAAGATACATAAAGTGTTAAGGTAATTTTGATTTCTGTCTCTGGGACTTCTTAGGTACCAGCATAGTACAAAAGATTAGCTCTTGGAAAATGTTAAAAAGGAGCTTCTAATTCAGTTTGAAAGATAAATACAAATATGTCTTCGTGAGTTGTGTGAAAGCAGCTACTCCAATAAACTTAAAATTTGAGCATCAATATAAGTATTGGGAACCAGGTTAGTGTTGAAAAGAAATGGAGTAGCAGAAGAGAAAAAGTAATAGAAGGAAACTTCGCTTTTGGAAGAAATCTGATGCCTCGTTATATTTTTAGTTAATGTGCAGTTCAGTGCTGTCTTGCAAGATAAAAGTCAAAGAGCAAAACCTGAAACTTTCTCATGAGATGTTTTTTAAAGATTAGATTTTAACAGTAGAAGCATGAGCAGGAACACAGCAGAAGAAATTATTTAAAACTTGGCTGAGAAAGGACAGCCCTCACAAAAAGAAAAATTAACTGCAGACCTCTTAGATGGGAGCCAGAAGGACTTTTACAAATGCATCTGAGGAAGAGAAGAATTTTAGAGGTAGAGCGAACATCGTAATAAAAGCTTAAAAAATTAATTCCAAAGTAACTGAAATACTAAGTCTATTACAGAAATAGTTTCAGAAATGTAAAAGAGCGTGACATGGGAGAAATTATTTTGCACAAAATCATGAAGTTAGGTAAAATACTTTTCAGCCTCAGAGAAGATGTATTACTGGAAGGTATGAGAGGTTGGTTCTGCATTGCCATTGGGATGTTCTCCACACTTTTGAGAGGTTTTACTGAATATCTAAGTATTTAAATGGGTTTATCACTGCCCTTCTAGAATAAATCAGGATTATGTCCATTTTTAATTCTCTTCTGTTGAATATTTGAATTTGAGTGGACATGATTTACTCATATCTTTATGCCATACCTGCAAGGACTTTGAGAGGGGGATGGTATAGACTTTTTTCCAATTGAATTCTCACTGTACCAGAATAAAAACTGGCCTGCAATCCTTAAAAGCTGACCCCATTGAACTTTGCTAGGAACCCTTTTGGCTTTCTTTCCCAAACTTCAGGAAATTGTGCCACATATTCACAGTGATAGTTTGTATCCTTTCTTTCATATCCTTTCTTTCTTTAAATGCATGAAATAGTTAACATTTATGTTTTCAACTTCCATTACTAGGACCTGAATTTTATCCAAGGAGGGGGAGTTCAACCTCAAGCTATTGTTTTCTGCTTTGTTTGTGAATTTGGCAAACATTGTAGCAGTGTTGAAAGTGGGTTACATTCTGGGCAGTTCTTGTTTCACAACTGTAGCAATAGCAAACACTTTGAAAATAATACTTTGGAAAGTCTTTAGAAGTCAAGAGTGGAGAACTGTGGTTGCAGGTGTGTTTGCAGTTGCTCTTTTGGATGCCCAAAGACTTTTCCAGGTAACAGCAGAAGAGAAGAATGGGAGCTTTTAATTTTATTTTAAATAATTAGGCCGTATTGCATAAATTAATGCTTTTCCAAAATTACTGATCTTGTCAGGAGCACAGTAACCCAACTCAAATGAATTAATACTCAGTCTCTCACCTGTGGTTAGCCATAACATCATAACTCACATTCACATCAAACTTCAAAAATATTGAAGTATTTACAGCTTAATGAGCTGCATAATTCTCTTGAAATTTGGTACATGAAAATGAAATGTTTAACAGAGAAACACACTTGCAGTTTTGTGTTATCCTTACAGTGAGGGTGTTAGTGAAGCCATAGTGAAGACACTGTTTTTAGTGAAGATGAGCAGTATGAATGTGAAACAAGAGGAGAGCATTTCAGAATCCTGGGATTCTCTTAACTACTTGGAAGCACATGAAAGAAATGTGTTTTTTTAAATAGAGAATGTATGTGTTACATGTTTAAGGCTCTAATGGGAGAAGGTTCAAGTTGAAAACACTTGATAGAACTCATGAGCTCTTCGTTTTCTGTCGTTTGTTTTTACCCTTAATTTTCTCCAATCTTCCTTCTGCTTCTAATGAGCATGTAGCATAACCACCCTGTGGAGGAGAAAATTGAAGGCTGCAAAGGCTGCAGCTGAAATAAATAAGGTAGCTGGGAGCTAAAATTATTGTAAATAACATTGTAATTTAGAAATTTGGCGACCTATTTTGCCTTTTTTTTGAAGAACATATGTAGCTCATAAAATGCTAGAAAACAAGTTACATTTTCTTGTAAGGAACAGAAATGTATAAAATTGTGACACAAAATTATTTGGTATTTTTTGCCTTTACAGGGGGTATGACAGGGAATTGACATTTGAACAGTTATTCTCTTCATTCATAAAATAAGTGCTAGAATTATTTTTTGTGTTGATTTTTTTTTTCTAATACCAACCTGTCTCTCTATGGGAGAAGATACATGTTCATAGAGTCTATTCCCAAAGTGATTCCTGGCAGACCTTGGAGTTTCAGAAAACTTGGGATAATAAAGTTTTAATAGTGCTGAGAAAGTCACAGGAGCTTTAGGATGTTAAAAGAGTCCTTTGGATCAGGCTACAGTCACACAAAATGTAAACAGCTATGCTGAACTTGGCAGTTCAAGCTAACTTTTTGCTGACAAAGTTATGGTTCAAAATAAAATATGTGGATTGCTTTTGAAGACACATTGTTCTATTGTGCTTAAAAGAGCATTCATGTGATTCAGTCAAAAATGAAAGGTACAGCCTGTTTGCAGGGCAAGGGGCAGTCCTGAAGGAGGTCCAGAAGCACAAGGTCTGACTTTTCCCTAAGCCCTGAGTCCAGTGATTCTTTCTAGAGAGCTGTTTCTGAAATCCCAGAGGAAGAGCAAGCTCCAAGTACAGGGAGGAAACTGAAGCCTTCTTGAGTTTTGCTGTCCATTGAATGTTGAACTGAACACAGAACTGCTTCTGGTTGCAGGTACTGCCTGTTAAGAACTCTCAAACAGTGTCAGACACTGAGGGAAGCTCTGATTGCTGCAGGAAAGGAGATTGTCTGGCATGGACGAGCAAAGGATGAGCCAGCTCATTACTGTAGCATTTGTGAGGTCAGTAAAAATGTCTTGGGTCATCTACTCCTGTAATATTTATTTAAATTTTGTCCTGTCTTTTGTTGTTGATGTTTAAATTTTGGTTTTAAGCTGCAAATCTGCTCTGAGCTGTGGGCACATCTGTGTGATGCAGTAGTGCCTTCCAGGATCTCATCCAGATGGTTTTCTAGACATGGGCTGTATTTTGCTGAAGACTCTCCCACAGCACTTCCACAACATTGTTTTTCACTGGGTCGATTTTCAATTTTCAGTTATTATATAATGTTGTTATCCCTTCCTGCATAAAATTTGATCTGCTGAGCTTAATTTTAAAGTTATATTGGTCTTCATTTCAGAAGTCACCAACACACCCAGAAGAGAGATAACTGAAGTCCTTTTTTTCTGCAGGACATTCCTTTTTGCTGAATTTTTTCGTTCTGCTTACTGTTAATAGTTGCTTTAAAGTATTGGATAATAATTTTCATGCAGTTGAAAAGAAAATACCATTTTCCTACCCCCTGGAAATCAGTTTCTAGTTATCCTCTGACAGAGCCTGTTGGGCAGGATGAGCATGTGGCTCAGTAGTAAGGAAATAAATAACAAACTTCGTTAGCAGACAGTAAAAAGGAAAAATAAGTATAATTTTTTTAAATTCTCACCTTACTATTCAGCAAATGAATCCTGCTTTGTCAATATTGACCAAGGCTTTCCCGTGGTGCTGTTCATGCAGACATCCTAAGTGTAATATTAGTGGTTTTACACTGCTTCACTTCTCTGCCCGAGCCCTAGGAGAATAGATTTTCCCTGAACAAATCTAATTTTTCTCTTTGCATGCACAGGGTAAGCTTGTAAATCTTGAAGAAAACGCCATTTTCATGGTTTTAACTTTTTAAAAAACTAAATTGTAACGCTTGGCTTTCTGTTTCCTGTCTAATAGGTGGAAGTCTTTGATCTGCTTTTTGTCACTAGTGAGAGCAACTCTCGAAAGACCTATGTTGTACATTGCCAAGACTGTGCACGAAAGATAAGCACGAACCTGGAAAACTTTGTGGTGCTAGAACAGTACAAAATGGAGGACTTGATGCAAGTCTATGATCAATTTACATTAGTAAGTCAAATTAATAAGTGGGTGCATAAATACATGATTTGTAAAGCAGTTGTAGACTGTCTTGGTGCTCCGTTGTACGAGTACCACGGACTTCCTGATTCAAATGGAGGTTTGGGTTGTGTGTGATATTTGCAGAACAAAACCTGAAGAGTCAGAATTGTGTGAAATACTACAGTAACTTACTGCAGAACATAACCACTGAGTTTTCAGGAAAAGTATGATGTTACAATTCATAAAGTTGTGGCTTTAAAAATCCAATAGAGATCACCTGAAGACCATAACTGGATCAGATGGAGATGGGAAGAATCAGGACAGTGAAGCTTGGAGAAACTAGCACCAGGTTCAAGAGCATCTCTAATACATTGGTTGTGGTATGAAGTCAGTATAGCAGCAGAGCATCCTGTGCACTCAGACCCTTCCTTCCCCTTCCCCACCCATCCCCTCCCAAATCAGCACTGTCCTTCTGCTTAGCAAGTGGATGCTCTCAAACAGTTCTGTCTTTTGGCTTGGGGCCTCCTTTGCATTTCAATTTAAAGCAAAAAGCCTCTTTGCCATTATAGCTCTGTGCTATATATGGCAGCCTCCTGCTTTGAACTGCGTCAGCACAACTGTCCTAACATTTCACCCAGGTTTCATTGTTCCAGGCAAAGATGGCTTTTTTTGTAACCACAATGAAAGCGATGCTGGATGTGTTTATAAGCCTTGGCTTTCTGTTGAAGGAGACAAACATTGGACTAAGTGTTATGGGAATTTCATGTTGGGTTTTAATATGACAGCCCAGTAAGGGCTGTGCCTTTTGATTCATTTCCAGGTGCTGCAGAAAATGTGTGTTTAGTTATTTCATGTGTTGGTAGCATGCTGAGTTGTGACCTTCTGAGTTAAGGCCTCAAGGTTCATCAGTAGAGGCTGGCGAGAGTGTGGGACCATGTGCTCTGAATTTAATTCCCTTCATTAGTCCCACAGAGCCTGGGTTGGTTAAACTTCAGTTCATGCTTCTAGAAGATCACTGTCATTATAGTCTGTGAAATGCTGCAATTTCAAAGTGATGATCTGTTATAGAAAAACATATAAATAAACACCTGTTCTCAGATACTTCATCCAGTTGAGTGGAAATGGGGAAGAATGTTTCTGTATGGAGATGAGAGGGAGGGAGGGGTATTTTGTTGTCTGTGCTTATACATTATATAGGTAACAGTGGTGATACTCTCCCTAGAACAAGGGTTCTCAACCTGTGAGTAGCTTCTTCCCCCACCAAAACCTAAGGCTAAGAACATTGATAATTGTTCTTCTATGAAGTTGCTGTGACATTCATTTCTTTCAAAGGGGATATACACTCAATTGGGAAGAGTCATAGCCCAGAAGTGACATCTGTCAGGTGTAGGAGGAGAGTTAAGGTTTGTAGTAAATCACAGGATGGAGATAATCACAACTGGCAAAGGTGAATCAGGCCAAAGAGAGACTGGGGTAAAGTACCAGGAGCAAGCACAGAGATGAGCCAGCGTTAAGAGTTCCTAGCTGGGTACTCTGGTATGATCTAAAGTGTCTTTAATGACTGTGAGGAGTTTTTGAAGAGGTTGCACAGGTGAGGAAAAGATGAGGAAATGCCATCAGAGACTCAGTACTTTGATGGAATGCCACAAAGTGCAGTACTGGGAAGCAGTTAGGTCATTTTCTGGACCTCCTGGCAGCAGGAATAAGACACCTCACTTCATTCTTGAGGCACTTGGTCCCCATGTCAGAGAATCTGAGACCCTTTCCACAGATACCTTAACCTCAGGGGGATTAAGGTTATGTTACTGCTCAGGTAGAGGGGAAGAGGGGAAATGAAGCCCACAAAGGCTTTGGAGAGCCACAAATGGACCATCTCCCCATTGGTAACCAGGTTGAGAATCCCTGTTTTAGGTTGTATAAAGATACATCTATGCTGAGGCCACATGGAGCTCTTTGCTGCCACAGTGGAACTTGTGGCTGCTCACATCACATTAACACTGACATCCCCACAGAATACTCCAGACTGCAGTACAGGCAAAATCCTAATGCAGTGTTCATAAAATACATGTTGTATTTGAGTAAGGTGGAAAAAAAAATGATGCTGTTGTCTCTAAAGAGTCCTGAAGTGTAAAAAGAATAGTGTGTGTGACTTTTAAACTCTCATGGTTACAGTTTGTGCAGGTCTTAGTTAAACACAGAGTTTTGCACCCTTGTAGAAAAGGTAATTTAATGTTTTCTCTTTCAGGCTCCTCCATTGCCATCCTCCTCATCTTGACATTTTTTCATGGACATTAAATGAAAACTTTTCTGATATTCAGGAAGTGACCCAGTTCTGCACCACTGATTTTTGTAGCTATCCCGTAAGGCTGCTGGCTGAAAGCTGTGTCTATGCAACCTTCCAAGTGCGGAGTGTCAACCAACTGGACAGGAGAGAGCACTGCCTCCTACTCCAGAACTCAAAACAAATAAAGCTCATCCAGCTGTACTTCAAAAAAATAATTCCATGTTTTGTATATATCTGACAAAACTGGCAACATTATACAGACTACTGACTTGAAGACCACCTCTTTTGTATTTCTCTGTTTCTGGGCTGATGAGTTGGTTTCATCCATTTTTCCCCCTTCAGAATTTCCCTTGGAAAAAGTACTAGCTTAGCTGGTCATTTCTTTGTAAGGTAGTTAGAAATTTTAAGTCTTTCTTTGGGCAACTTTTTTTTTCTTTCCTTTTTTTTTTTTTAATGTGAAGAGTTAGGTGATATAAATTTTTTACTGCTTTTATGTTTTTCTGTCTTGTTTTGAAACCATGACGGTTACACTTTTGGTTCCTAAATAAAATTTAAAACAATTAACAGCCAAGTCACAAAGATAAATGGGTTGCACATAGACTAAGGAATAAACTTCAGATTTGTGATTTTTGTTTCTAATCTTGATGTAAATTTACACTATTTATAAATACATATTTATTGCTTGAAAATATTTGTGAATGGAATGCTGTTATTTTTTCCAGATTACCTGCCATTGAAATTTTAAGGAGTTCTGTAATTTCAAACACTACTCCTATTACATTTTCTATATGTAAATAAAACTGCTTAGCATTGTACAGAAACTTTTATTAAAATTGTTTAATGTTTAAAGTTTTTCTATTGTTTGAGTTTTAAAAAGATTTTATGTACAGTGCCCAGTTTTTGTTCTTTTTTGAATCTGATTATATATATTTTATATATACTCTTGTGCTTGTGTATATATATAATATATATAGAAACTCGAATATAAATATGTGTATAAAGATTTAGAGACTAAATTTTTCTCGTTTTAAGTTTTACATCTATGGTAGATTTGAGGTGTCTACTGTAAAGTATTGCTTACAAAAGTATGATTATTTTTAAAGAAATATATGGTATGTATCCTCAAGACATAGAATGACCTTCAGACTGGTTTATTGTTAAATTGCACTTTTTGCAATAACAGACCAATAAATAGTTGCTGCCAAAATGTAGTAGTAGAAAATAAGTAACAGCTAAATTTTAAAGCTCTTGAAGAAAATACCAACTTTGACAGGAAGTTTGGCACTAGTTTTAGAGGAGGAATGAAGAAGATTGAGTTTTGGTGGGGATGTTCTCTAGATTTCAACCAAATTGCAACTTATATATTACGAGATGTTCTATTAACAATTTTAAAAGTTAAGACTGAATCATCTTGGCGTCATTGTTGACCCCAAAAAAGGACGTTGTTTTGTGGTATTCTATTGTATTTTCACATATTTTGTAATACGAATTCACTGGTAAATTTTTGAAGCACTAGGTTTATTTAGGACAAGTTTATAATATATCATTGTAACAGTTTGCAGTTTTAATGATGGTATTTATTTTAAGTTGCTCCTTTCTCATTAGCTTCTTGAAAATGCATTAAATCTAAATTTCAAAATTGATAGCTTTCTTATCGATCAGAGTTGACTGATGCGGAAGGTTCTGCATCAAACAGTTTCTCATAATTTCTCATTAGTGGGGTATGTTAGTGGTTGCATTGTTAAATTTTTTGTAATCAATGTGAAGTGTTCCAGGCACAGAGCATGCAGATAGTTCCTTTTGAACAAAAAGAATCGCCTCTTATGTTGTAGCTTCAAACAAAGGGTGTTTTAATGAAGAATCAGCACAGTTTATCTAATGCTGTTACAACAGTTTTTAACCACAGGTAGAGCTGACTTTCTTGCTAGTTCTCACTAGTTGGACAAAAGGGTGTAGAGATTAAAGAAAAGCATATCTGAATGTTCTTGCCAGCAAAATTATCAACTAGCAGTTAGGAAGCCAGTATTTGCAGTTCTGTAAAGGTGTAAGTCTCAGCTCTTGATAACAAACTCTACAAATCATAATTTTTTTTTTTACTTATGTATTTTATGCAGTCATAAATATTGTAATCTTGACAAACCATGCTGCAACTGAAAAGCTACTCCTTTAAAGTAGTCTTAAACCCAAATAAAAGCAAGATACACTTACCTCAACTAATGGTAAACAAAAAGTCCTCATTTCTCAGTGCTGTAAAAGAACATTGCTAATTAGGAAAAGAGCTACTGTGTGCTAATCAGAAGGGCTTTGTACCTTTCCTCCCCTTTGGAAAAGAGGATATGGCATTACCAAGGAAGAATATTCATATTTTGCCAATGAGCAAGTAGACCAAATCAGTAGAGCATCAGGCAGCATTCCTCGTGCTGTGGGAAGGGTTGTCCTGAATTGGAATTGCTGCAGGGCTTTAATATTTTGCAGTTTCCACACTTCTTAATCACACTCTGCTCCCAAGCGATGGACAGTTTGGCTCTATAAGCTGCTATGATTTAGAATGCTTTTGTTTCACTTTATTAAAAAAGCACAAGTTAATATTTCGTCAGTTGTACTTCTTAAGAAGCACTTTGTGCTTCTTCAGTTATGGAGCACGTGATGCCAGGTGAAGCCTTTGTAATCTCTGGGTGTTTCCAAGCATTAGGAGTTGGGCAGGGTGGGGGAGGCTGGAGTCTGGAGCTGAACTTTCCAAGGAATCTTGATCTTGGGGCCCTTGAAGTCCACAGCTGAGCCCTACTGCAAGTGACTCTGATCTGCTTGTAGCTACTAATTGTAGTAGCAGCCAGATTTAAGATGAAAATGGCCAAAGACGTGGCATTTGTTGCAAGAATTTTCGTTAAGTTACAGGCTGAGAGAAAAATTACACTGTTAGATTGATAAAACCAGAGATAAATATGGGTGTTCAGAAAAAATAGTATAAAGTTGAATTACAGATAAAAAGGAATCAGAAAGTAAGAGCAACATTTGCTACTGAGCAGTGGGTCTGAGAACTGTCCTTGAGCTTGACAAAAAGGGATCCTTAAATGAGAAAATAAATAGTTGTGTGTTTCTGAGCTTAAGTCCTTCCATAAATATATTCAACAGCATTTGATTTTAAAACTTTCCTCCAGATAAATAACTTGGGAGCAATTTATCTTTGCTTCCTTGGAGAAGTCCTATCAGTGGTTCCAGTTTAGAAGTAATGATGTTGATATCTATATACAAAATATTTATATAAAAAGTCACTAGAAAGTGAGAAGTATCTACTGAGAGGAAATCCCAAAATTTCCTGAATTTATGTGGCAGAGAACTTGTTGATCCTAAAGACAAAGTACCCCGAATCTGTGCCTTGCTGTGTGGAAAAAGGACTTTCCAAGTAGCATTGGAGTGATGATGCTTTGCTTAAATGAGCATAGCTTGGCTAAGTTGAGCTGATTCTTGGGTCAAAGGTGGGCAAGGCTTGGGGATTTCACAGCTGGTGATTGCCTGGCCACAAACACATTTATTGGTTAATAAAGAGAAGGAAGATGCCGGGGTTCAGCCAAGACCACAGGGAAGAAGGTACTCATCCTTGGTTGCTGCTGGGAAGGGGTTCAAACGTGGTGCTTAGTGCAGGGGTTAGGAGGGAGGAGGGTGTTTAAACCTGAGCTTACCTAGGTCAGAAGCATTTTGTGTGGAACTAGAGCAGAGAGCCATGACGGGGCCAGCGGATGAGCGTGGTAGGAAGATGAGTGTGGTCGTGTGAGGTGGGCTCGTCCATAAGAAGGCCATGGAGCTTGGGGCAGGTTCAGAGAAGTGCCATGGGGCTGACAAGGAGGACTGGAGCACTCTCCCTGTAAAGACAGGCTGGGAAGTTGGAGTTGTTCATCCTGGAGAGGAGAAGGTTGTGTGGGGAGCTCAGAGCAGCTTCCAGAGTCTGAAAGGGCTACAGAGAAGCTGGAGAGGAACTTTTCTGCCAGAAACTGTAGTGACAGGGAACGGGGGAATGGTTACAAATTGAAAGAGGGGGGGAATTTAGTTCAGATATTAGGGAGAAATTCTTCCCTGTGAGGGTGGAGAGTCCTGGCACAGGCTGCCCAGAGAAGCTGTGAATGCCCCATCCCTGGCAGTGTCCAAGGCCAGGTTGGATAAAACCCTTGAGGAACCTGGTCTGGTGGGGATGTCCCTTCCCATGGCTGGATTTTGCGACTAGATGGGCTCTAAAGTCTATGATTGAGTCTAAACATGATTCTGTGATCTTCCATGGCTGCTTTAGCCCGTGTGGGAACAGCAGAGGAGTCACTCCAGCTGGGAGTACACAGAGACAGGGCTGGTGAATGTGAGCATTCACCTCGGGGATGGGTCAGAGCCAGCCAGTGCTGCCTGTTCCCATTGGGCTGGGGCTGAGTGGAGCAAGGAGGGGTGCAGGTGCTGCCCACTCGAGTTTGAGCACAGAGTGAAGCTGAAGCTCAGCCCCAGGTGAGCTCAGTGCAGGGCTGCAGCCCCAGGGCCCCAGGGAGGAGGCTGCAATGCAGGGGAAGGGCACAGGGCAGCCTCATGGCAGGAAAACAAAGGTATTCCTCCAAACCAGGAGAGAGCAGGACATTTGGGGGAGGTGGAACATGACATTTCCTTGTTGGTGCTGGAAACTCCTGCTGAAAACAGGAGAGGGAGAGCAGGTGCTGGGCAGAGCCCCTGTGGTGGCAGGGACATGGGGAGGGGGTGCAGCACAGCCGTGTGTCCGGACAGGAGCACAGGCACCATCCCAGACCCCACAGGAGCTGTCCCCTGTCACCACAGCAGGGAAGAGCTGTCCTGTCAGCTGCTGTGCCCAGGAGGAGCAGTGCTGGCCTCTCCCACTGCAGTGGGACAAAAGGAGCAGGGATGAGTTGTAGGCATGAGGGGTGAGGTGCCTTTATCCATATTTATTTTGGGAAGCCATAAAAACACTGAAGGGATGGAAGATGGGAAGAGCAGCAGCAGGGAGGGCTCAGCTCCCAGTCTCCCTAGGGCAGCAGTGTTTGTTTTACTGCAGCTCCTGCTGCCAGGGACCTTGTTAAAGGGTTAAAATGCAATTGCTGCATGCACAGCAGTTGGGGGGTCATGAAAATGGATTTATCGTTTGAGCCCTCTGCCTCCCTCCTCTCCTCACAGGAGCTCCTGACAGGCAGTGGTTCCTCTCTCACAGAAGGCAGCACACTCTGCTTTCTATTAGGATGGAGCACTGCTCCCAAATGACATCCCACCTTTTTTTTTTTTTTTTTCCTCATAGAAAAGGTATTTTCAAGCTGTAGGACAGAGCAATTTAAAAGCAGCAAAATCCCAGGCAAGGGTTAATGGATGGGCTAATGGTTAAACAAAGGGGCTAAAAGCACTGACTCCTGTAATGCACAGAGCTGGAAGATTCTTGGAGTCACACCCGAACAACACAGCCATTGCCAGAGTCCATGGGAGCACTGAAACGTGGCATGAGAGAGTTGGCTCCAAGTACTTGCAAAAACTTTAAAAAAAGAGTCAGGAAGGGACACGACAAGAGAAGACTGAGAGAAGAAGTAGCCTAAGATGTGTGCAGTGGCATGGCTGGGCTATCATTTAGTTCAGCCTTGTGGGCACAGAGGAATCAACAGGCATAAAGGATGTTTTCACCCCTTTCCTCCTCTGTACTTTTCATCACCAAATCAGTGGGAAACTGAGTAGTCCTTTGAGGAAAGTGGGCTTTTCTTGTGGCAGTGGTCAGTCAGCTGTAGCTGTCAATGCCTTATGCTGAGTGCAACACGCAGCTCATGTCCTGGATGCTGCTGGAGCTTCAATCTGTTCAATTTTAACATATATAAAATGTAGGGCTTTGGGGTTGTTTTGTTCCCCCAGAACGTCACTGCCAGTGGGCTGTCCCACAGGCTGACCTTCACAGCAGAAACTTGAAGGACTTTTGTGGCACCTGGAGAAGGCTGAGAGGTGGGCAGGGGGTGCAAACAGGGTTTGGTCTCCTGTCTGCAAGCAAGGTGCAAAAATGACCAATTTGGGAACCAAAGTGGTCCTCGGGTGGGAGTGAACATTGGCTGCTGGAGGGTAGTGAGCCACCAGGAGCAGCCTCATTTGAGCTGTGATGAAATCCAGCAGCCAGTCACAATTGCCACATGTTTGGGTTTTTTTGGGGGGTGTAGGGGGGAGTGTGAATGGCTTTTTAAGAGTGGTAGCACCAGGGAGGGTATCCAGTGCAATGTGACAAGAACATCTGTTGTGGTTCCAGTAGCTGAAGACCTCCCTAAAGGTCAAATGCCTTCGTAGTGAAGATCTGGAAACCTATTCCAGGGGCTCAGGAACTGCTGGCAGGCTTGGGGCAGACTTACAGCTCAGTATTTATGTGCAGGACTTTGTTTTGAGATGCCAGTGATCTCTGCTGTCCCAGATTAAATGGTGATTTAGGGATGCAGCCATTGCAAACAGAGCAGCTCTCCCAGCTCCTGTGTTGGGCACCAGGAGGAAGGAGGAGTGGAGAGGAGCTGGCTCACCTGGCACAGGAGAGCAAATTATTGCAGCCCTGCCCCAGCACAGTGGCTGCTGGGGTCCCCTGGGCTGTGTGAACCTGCCAGGAGCACAGCAGCTCCTCAGAGTTTTCCCTGAGTCCTGTGGGAGAGCCCAGGGCAGGGCTGGGTGCTCACCCACAGCACTTGGGAAGGGCAGACAGCGGGAGCTGGGAATGTGCTGGAGAGGGTTTGGGGCTGCTGCTCTTTAATATTCTGCCCATTTTGTTACTTCCTGATGCTTCCCAGGCTGGTGCAACCCTGGAAGCCTCGGGAGAGCAATCAGAAATGTTTGGTTTTAGGTGGAAAAGGGATTGTGGTTATGCTTGAGGAGGCAGAAGTGCCTGGGCAGCCCAGGGATGCTGAAGTGCAGCCATCAAACAAGGGTGAGGATGCTGGATACCTGGCTGGGAGATTTAACAACAAAAAATTGGTTTCAGTGACAGGTTGATGAGGTATAATGTTGCTGAGAAATAGCAGTGTGGGCTCAGCCCAGGGGTGCCCCATGGCACGTGTTTTGCATCAAAATTCTGAGCTTTGGCTGAGAACCAGCCCACAACAGATCCTGGGCAGGTGGACATCTTAGGAGAAAAATACCTCAGCTCCACATGGATTAGGTTTTCTTCACCATTATCCATTCCTGCACTCAAATGCAATGAGATTTTGGCATTCCTAACCATGGATGAGGGGAATTGCTTGTCTGTGTCCTGTAACCATGTGATTCCAAGTTGCAGCCTCACATTTAAATCCTGCTTCAGCCTCTTCATTCTCAGGAGGAATTTCTTCTCTGAAAGGGTTGTCAAGCAATGGAAGGGGCTTCCCAGGATGGTGGTGGTGCCACCCTGAAGTGTTCAAGAAACAGCTGGATGTGGCATTTAGTGCTGTGGTTTGATTGGTGTGGTGGTATTTGGTTAAAGGCTGGACTTGATGATCTCGAAGCGCTTTTCCAACATTAATAATTCTGTGATTTTTTAATCTTTCAGCTTTTACCCATGCTATTCAGTCAGAAATTCTACAGGGTTTTCTCTAAGACAGATACAGACATTTCCCCTGTAAAAGAAAAAAAAGTTCCGGGGAAAAAATTCCAGTTTTTGTGGTACTAGTGGTACAAGAATACAAAAATAAGTGTCTTAGTGGTACAAGAATACAATTTTTTTTAAAGGTAGCAAATGAAGAAGTAGAGAAGCAAATTCTGGCAGGGCAAAAGTCTGGGGAGGCAAAAAGTTGTTTGACTGAGAGCTTTGTAAACCCCCCTCAGTTCTGTTAACAGAGAAATAATGTGTGTGCCAGTAAGTGATGATACCTTTGCAAAGCTGCTTCAGCAGCTACAAAGGGAAAAGCAAAGGTGGAATGAGTTTTCCAGCGCTGAGCAAAATGAGTTGGCAATTATCATAAGTGCAACTTCAGCTCCTAATTTTCAAAATCAGTGCAAAATGCTGTTTACAGAGCTCGATGGAGCCTCCAGCAATTAGGGCTGTGTTATGAAGAATGCCATGGCTAATGCTCTCTATGGCTTATTTACACAACCACGAGATGGGAGAACACAAGACAGCCTATGAATGAAGTGCTGCTGTGTTTGAATAGGTATTTGATTGCCCTGTGTGTGCCAGGAGCTGCCTTTTTCAGCTCTCTCTGGTGTTTCTCCACCTCCAGCCCTGCTGGCGCCTGCAGGGAAGGAGCCCCAGGCCCTGCCAGCACAACCCATGGCTTCCTTCCCTCGGGGTCGTGGCCACGAGATGTTCTGGGTGTGATGCTGGACTCTGCTGGGCTGTGCATTAATGTGGAAACTGCGCTAGAAAAATCAATTTGGCCTCCAGCACGGAAACATTCCCAGCCCTGTGCCCGTGGGTCCCCTGCCCTCAAACCACCTCCTGTCCCCATCAGCCTGTCCCAGGGGGGCTGGTGGTCACAGGGGTGGCCATTGCAGAGGTTCTGGCTCCTGCAGGAGGGTGCTGGGCCAGCTCAGACCTTCCTCCCTTGCTGCTCATCCCCAGCCAGGCCGGGTGGTGCTGCCAGGAAAATGAGGAATGTGCTGCTTTCCCACACACATCTCTGAGCTCTGCTGAGAAAGGGCCTTGGAGGGAATGAGGAGGTTTGTGCCGGTGGGTTTTGGTACCTGGAGAGAGGATAGAGGGGTGGAGCAGCTTGCTCCAGGGTTTCCTGTCCTCCCTGCCAGTGGTTACCCACGTTTGGTGTTTCTGCCCAGGGACCCCCACATTGCAGGGGTGGAGGGTGCAGGGCAGCAGTGGGTGATGTGAGTTTTAAAAGTGGGTTTTTCTGTGGCTCAGGAGAAGGGACGTGCCTTTCTTCTCATCTTCCAGAAGCTGGGTGGTGTGACTGCTTTGGAAAAACTTGAATACACAGAAAAAAAAAAAATCTCACATAGAGAGGAAGTGCTGCTCATTGCTCTGTGTCTTTTTTTTTTTTTTTTTTTTTTTTTTGCACCTCCTTCCTCTTCCAGTTTGTTTGGCAAGCTATCTTGCTTGAGATCTGCCAGAGAAGAAGCCCTCTTTCTCTCTATTCTGGCAAATCTCTTCACTTCTTGAATGTCTCCTGTGCCTTATTTGTGTGCTCATTTTGGTGCTTTTCAGTGGCTGTGCTCATCTCTCCTCAAAATATCTCTCTTTCTCTTCACATTTATCTCCATGCTGTCACTGGCAAGCATCCCTAGTGCAGCCTTTCTCTTCATTGACACACTCCTTGTGTCTCAGCCATGCTCATCACCTTCTCTTGGCGGATTTAATGCTCAAAGGGGAGGAAAAATTTGGGTTTGAAGAATAGGTTGGCATTAGGAGAAACTTCCAGACCAAAGGATATCATAAAGCAATTCGCTCAATACTGTAGGTAGGCCTGTGCCTGTCACTGATAATGGCAAATCCACTGGGATACAAGAAAAATAGTTCTTTTTAAAACAGGCTTTTATTTGTCTCGTTGCAAGGTGATTCATTTGTTTGGGCTGTCTGAGAAAGCATTCAATGTCCTTAAAGTTTTAAAAACTGAAGGCATAATGTCCCTCCAATGCTCCTGCACCTTAATCCACATTACTGAAATGCTGTTTTAAATGTTGGTTTGACTTGAATTGCTTTGTGATTGTCTACTTGTTTTTTTACTTTTGCCATGCTAAAATGCTCTGGATCTGCCACACAGGGAAGTGTGGAAGTCTTTCCCTCCTCTCCCTCCCTCCTTTATCCCTCAAGGCTATTGACCAGTCATTAGATCAGCTGAGGGAAAAAATGGTCTAATTGATAGAAAATGAACTAGAAAGAGTTGCATTTACATTTTTCTTTCAGTGAAACCTCGTTCAGTTTGTGCTTTCTTTCATGTGTTTGTTACCCCTGTTTGGATGGCAGGTTCCCCTGAGCACAGTTCATCTCCTCTGGTGTGCAGAGGCACAGAAAACCTCGTGCCTTGGGGTCCTCTGCCCTGCCATGCTCCCTTAACTAAGCTGGAATCGGAGGGCCCAGTGCTGGTTTGGGGGATAACAACCTTTCCCTGTTTCTTCTCTTTGTCATTTCTTTCATCTTCTCTGGGAGCACCAAGGGGAAGTTTTTCCTCTGGCACCTCTCCAGCTGCAGCGACTTCGAGGGAAGAATTCCTCTTCCCTGTCCCAAGCAGCTGAAGCTGCTCCTGTCCAAGGGGTGTCCCTGCAAAGCTCCTCTGCAGCCAAACCCCTGGGAAGGGCAGGGACCTGGCTCCTGTCCCTGGGGACATCCCCTGGGAGCAAACAGGGCTGGAGCTGCACCATCCCAGCCTGGGGAAAGGCGTCCTCCTCCCTGGCTGCCTGCCCCCAGCCCTCCCTGATTTCAGGTCAGAAAACACCACTGTCTCCTCTTCTGGAGGGGGGAATTGTCCCTTGGGAAGGAGCCTGGGACCTCTCTGGTGCTCTGAGAGAAATGACTCAACTTCAGCAAACACAAGGGTGTGAGGATGGTTAGAAGGAAAAACAGAAAGAGCTGTTGTGGGTAAGACATCAAGACAACTTGGTCATGGTAGTTAATTTCTCCAAAATCTCAAGAAGGACAAGAAAAGACAGGAGGAGGGACAGTTGCCTGAGCCTTTTCCTCCCAGTTTCACCTGGGAGGAAAGCAAATTCTCTGAGCCCAAACCCTAAAAAGCAAACAAAGAGCAGAACAACTCTCTTGGACCATTCTGACTCTGTGAGAGGAGAGAAACCTGTATCAATCCATGTACAGCCACTGAAAGCTGTTTCAGATGCTGAAACAAAAAGTCTCTCGAAGATACCAGCCCTTGAAAATTAAACCAGATGCATTTTTGCCTGATAACTTGCTTTTGATTATGATGAAAGTTTGTTCTGAATGAACATTTCCAGGCATGCAAAGTGGCTAATCTGGCAAAGCAGCACTTTAATAGGTCTGGGATCTCAAAGCTCCCATGTGCCATTACACAGTGTTCCCTCCCTCCTACTCACGACTCTGATGTTAAGACAGTTTCTTTGGATCAGGATAAGGTTATTTCCTTCAAGTTGGGTTTGGTTTGGGGTTTTTATTCCCCAAAAGGAGATAGCAGTGAAAAATTAGGGTGTTTCCTTGAGAAGACAGTGAGTCATTAGTAGCTGTGTTGCAACAGCTTTATTCATAAATATTGTAAAATTATTCACATCTTTAATTTTACAGACACTGCAAAACTTAAGACTCCTTTTCAACTGAGAAAGATGTTTCATTGGTCATGACAAGTGGGCACCTGACCACAACCTGGGACATCACCCCAGGAGCCCCAGTCCTTGTTCCTGCCATTCCTGTGACATTTGGAGTTCCCTTGGGCTGGAGCAAATCACACTGGGCCAAATCTCTGGTGTTGTGTTTGGGGAGGAGTGTAAGAAACAAGACAAAGAAGGATCCTTGTCCTGCTGTGTCCTTGCACTCCCTGCAGTCCCTGATGTGGGGGATTCCTCTCCTCAGGCTCATCTTGCAGGGCTCCCCTGGGAAAGCCCTCCCACGCCTGTGTCCCTCCAGTTATCCTGTTTTCCTCTGCACTGTGCTGAAACCCCAACTCTTCCCAGGCTCCCTTGGCTGTCTGAGCTCCCTGGAGCCTCTGCTCTGCTCCTGGTTTTCTCTCCATGAAGAGCATCTGCCCTGGATGGAATCACACACACCCTGAGCAGGGCTCCTCACTTGCACCCACTGCGTGCTATTTCCACCCATTTTTCACCATCTTTACTGCAAAACAGCACCAAAGTCCGAGTGCACCCTCCCTCGTGTGCTCCTTGCCCTCTCAGAAGAGAGGTTGTCCTGGGGTTTACCTGATTTTAGTTTTAACAGAGTCACTTAAGCTCTTGTCCTATTTCTTCTTTGAAACACCGCCTGTGACTGTCATTGCAAAACACTGATTTCTTCATTCCTTGGGCTGCCTTGCACTGAGATTTCCTGCTGGCCTCAGCAGCTCTCCTGGCAGACTCTCTGCCTCTGATGTGCTCGAGAAAGGGTTCATTGTCAGCCTCCACGCTGTTAGCAAGTCACTCCTTGGATTTCTCTTCTGGGGCTGCCTTACTGTAGCCTTGCATCTAATTTGCCTAATTTCTGCATCTGATTCCTCCTTTTTGAAGGGTGTCTGTTTGGTTAGAATCGCTCCCTTGTGCTGCTGTTCAGCCACCTGGGGTGTGTGTGTGTGTGTGTGTGTATTTTTTATTTATTGTCAGTACACATTCACTGTGAACTTCTAATGTGGTGTCTTTAAAGAGATCCCACTCTTGCAGGGCTCTTCAAGAAAAACTTGGGCAGAGATCACAGCAGATCCCACTTTCCCATTGGGCTCCTTATATGGCTTAAAAAAGATATGAAGCAGCTCACAGCTGTTCCTGCAACCTGCAAATCCAGTCTCCAAAAGTTTCTCTCTGGGTGAGTTCACTCTTCTGCCAGGGAGCAATCCCTCCATCCTTGTCCAGCAGCAGGGGGGATTTGGGGAGCTGCATCTGAGGGCCTTGGCTCCCACCAGCCCCAGAAGAAGCTGCCCAGTGTCTCAGAGTGTGCTCGTGGGTCTGGGTCTGCAGCAGGGAAAAGAGGGAGCCTGTGGTCACAGCTTTTCCAATAATTCCTGACTTTTGCCTCTGCAGTACTGAGTCCTCTGTCCTTTAGCTCATTCTGTGTTTTTATCAAATTTATGAACCATCTCTCTCATGAAATCCCATGAACATGGACACCTCTGGGAATGACAGTCTTTTGAAGACTCTGATCCAGTTAGAAAAATCAATTTTTTTCCATGCCTTTTGACCTTTTATATTCCTATTTGATCTGCCAGTGCTGAGGGGTTTGGCTTTTTTTTTTGAAAAACATACACATTTTTTGGTGGCACCTCAAGGTCATATTTGTGCTCCTGTGCTCCATTCAGAAGCTCCTTTCTCCTGCCCTCCTTCCCCAGTAATTTTATCTTGCTGCACATGCCATCCTGCAGTCATGCAAGAGCTGTATTTTTAGACAGCTCTGCTTGGCTCCAGCCTAGGGACGTGTGACCACAAAGTTCAGCCAGCCCTTCCCTGGGGTTGGTAACCCCAGAACTCCTGCTGGAATAAAAGCCAAACTGCTCCGCTTTGGAGAGCCTTTCCCTAAGCACTTTGACAGAACAAGTCAGCAGCTGGGGGTTTTTTCTAAAGTTTTTCTGGCCATTTTACTCACAGAGTTCAACAAGACCACTTCCTGCAGGTTTGGTTTTTTTCTCTCACACCTTGTAGACACAAACTGCTGTCAATATCTGTCCCCAGTCAATGCAGCCATTTGATGGAAAGGCCCCATCACCTCAGGCAGCTGCTGCTGTCCTCTGACACCTGGGAGGTTTGGTCCTCGTGGAACAAAGGCAGCCACGGGGGCCTCAGGCAGGACAGGCAGTGCTGTGAGTGGAAACAGGAAGGGATAACACGCTGATTTCCCGAAATCTGGACAATTGTTCCCATCCCTTCTCCACCTGCTGAAGGGATTTCCATTTTGGAACACCAGCAGTGATGCAGTGACTCCTTTCAGGGGTGGCTGAAGTGGTGACAAGTGCCCTGACTGGGTGCAGAGGTGTTTCATCCCAGCCTTTGCCCCCAGCAGCATCATTGTTCCAGCACACTCCTCCTCCTGTCCTTAGCAGTGCCTGAGCTGTGCACAAATCCCTGCTTTGTTCTGCTCTGTAGAAATAGTGCAAACACAGAAAGGCACTTTGTTTTCTCCATCTTCATCTTCTCCATCTTCATCTTCATGTGTAGGGGAAAAAAAATGAGTAAATGTTTACAGCTGTTCCAGCCAGAGCAGAGTGAACACCCAGAGGTGATTTTCTCTCTTACTTTTTCTGCACCAAAAATGTGAACAGAGGGAGATTTCAGTCCCTGAGAAAAGTCCCTGAATTATTCCAAGTGTCTTGATAATTTTTTTTCAAAGCAAGAAAACCCACTATTTTCAGGCATCACCAGAGGAATGAATCTGACAAGCCCTTATCCAAATGAATGTTTAAATTTTGAAAGGGGGAAAAAAACCTCCCGTGTGACTGACAAGGTCCTTTTCAACCACATAATATGCTGAACCTTGCATGACATTTCTGTGGGTGTTAAGCCTAAAGAGCTATCTTTGCATGCAATGCAGCAAATGAACTGTGTAAGGCGAGGCTGGAGCTCTGTGCAGCCTTGCTGAGTCGTACTCGAGCCCTGTACAACCTGACAAGCTGCTTCTTTCAAACCTGCATGTCCCCAGGGAACAGGCTGGTGAATTCCTGCTCTTCAAACACCTGAAAAGTTTGTTCTAGACTAACTATTGTCATTTATACTGTGTGTTGCAAGGAAGAGATATGGTGGGGTTTCGTGGAAGAGCAGAAAGGTAGAATGATGCAAGTAAAGCTATGACTGTAACAATAAATACTGTTTGAAGATCTTTATCAGGTGTCCCTCCCTAGTTTTCCTGTCTTTTCTTTCCTCTTCACTTTTTCTGGACTTTTGGATCATCCTCACCCTTCCTTGGGCTCTCTTATCAGTTGTTCAGGTCACCCTAAAACCCCACTGCCCCCACTGTGGCTGAGACCATTCCCCTGTGGAGGAGAGCAGAGTCTGCCCATATTCTGTAATCCCTAAGACAGAAACAGTGCATGCCTCTCCCAGCCCCCAGCCTGGAGTAGCTGTTTCATTCCATTTTTCCTTCCCCCGAAATTCCTGTTTGTGTTTTTGTAGTTTCAGGATGGTTACCAAGCTCCTTCCAGCGCTGAGTTAGGGGAACAGAGGGCACAGTAGCAGACAGATTCACCTCTTAATCAAATTTATGTGTCTTGGTGAGCCAATTCAGAACACCACAGAGCTGGTTCTTGTGATTTCATAACATCTCATGACACTCAATATATTTTGTTAAAATAATTTTTACTTTCCAGATTCATGGGATGATGGGAGAAGCTGAGGAAGAATTAGCAATAAAGCATCTAGAGCACCTGGCTGTAGAGAGTAATTGGCAAATGGGACCCAAGTGCATCCTAAAGTCTCAGCAAACCAGAAAGCAAATAGAAAGCACCTGCAAACAACTGATGTTGGCCGAGCTTGCTGGAAAGATGCATGAAATCTGCTTGACTGGCTGCTCCTGTGGGCTGGAGCTGTTGAGGTTCCAGGCTCTCCAAAATGCCACAAAGTTCTCTGGGGAGCCCTTTGTGGGGAGCTGGGAGCTGGCAGGGAAGGGGATGTGTGTGTGTGTGTGTGTGTGCAAAGTGTGGCAAGAAATTATCACCCACAAAAGCAGTGGAGTGGGAAATCTAAATCTCCAACCCCAAGATGTGTAGCAGCCTCAACCCCCTGAGAAAGGACAGTGTCAAAACATGCTGCAAGTCAAAATAAGGCCAAAAAAACCACTTTTACAGACCTCTTGACATGAAAACTCTGAAAATATGTGGGACATAGGGCACTAAGAGAGACACCTGATGAGCAGCTGGGCATAAAGGCAGCTGCAAACTGCCCACAGAAAAAGGAGGTGCTGAGGCTGCCTGCGAGATTGGTGGAAGATCTCTCCTGCCATTCTTGCTCTGCTGTGGAAACAGCTGAAGTTGTTACCAGGAACAGTTTGGAAAGGCTCAAACAAAGCCACTGACAGAAATAACTTGAACACAGAGAGGAAAAAATTGCTTGAGAGTTCTTTTGGGAAGGATTAGGTTTTAAATAATTGCCATTTATAAGTTAATTTCACATCCTTTTGGAGCTTGGCCTACTAGGATTTGAAGGCTTGACTGAAGCTGGCAGACCGGGTGGGCACTGATTCCAGAGTTTGACTGCCAAGAAAAAGGAAAATATTAAGAGTAAAAATTGGCAATTCTGAAAAAAAAAAAAATGAGGCCAGGGAAATACAGGGAAATGAGATTTAGTTTAGGAAAATTATTGTTCTCTGAGCCATGGACTGATTTTATTGCTGGCTTATTAGTCACAGTCTTACATGAGCCTGGCCTTTGTAGTCAATGTCTGCAAAGAAACTGGTGGAGAGCACAGCTCCCAATGATTTAATAATTTGTAAATCCACAATTTCGTTATTTTTAATCATGAGGGTTTCTTTTATTTAAATTCGTATCAAAGTCTATTAAAAGCAGTGGGGAGACTCCTCTAAGCTTTAACAACTTTGAATCAAGCCCTGTAAAAATAGATGCTACGTGTCTCAAGGCTTCTGCTGCAGCCTTGCAAAATGAGTCCAAGCAGCAAAGCAAAACTCTTCTGTTCTGACCCCCAGCTCCTTAGGGCTGTGAGTTACCAGGGCCTGTGGGACACATCTCTGTCCTTCTGCCCAATGCTGGGTATTCCTGAGGGATCTGGGCTTGCTCCTGGCGTTCTCTGCTGAGCACACACATCCTCTCTGTGTTTCCAGCACAGTGTGGGATGATCTCTGCAGGAAAAGCTAACACCCAGCTCCCAGGTAACTCCACTCCCCAAGAGACTGGAGATGCAGAAAGATTCAAGAAAAACTGGTGGAAGCAGGTTGTTAGACAGCCTTGTGCATCCCAGTGAAGGACATGTTTTCCTTTCTGGAAGAGAGCCATGATGTAGGAATAGACTGAGAGCAGGAAAGAGGGCTGCAGCCGTAGCTGAGGCTGTATATTTAAACCTTTTTGCTGTCTGACCATCTGGGCCTGCAGCTAAACTTACCTACAAATAATTTTCACTGTTTCTAGATCTTGAGAGGTAAAAGGTGCACTTGATAATTTATGCCAGGAAGAAAGGCAAAATAATTGTCCTGAGTCATATCTCCCCATGTGTGTGGTTTTGGATGCCCAACCTGTTCCATCAGCCTTCACCCACACCTGCCTGGAACCCCAGGCTGGATGTTCTGTGTGCACAGAGCCCCTCACAGCCAACACAAAATCTGGATTTGCATTCCTTCTCTGTACAGCACAGTCAGAACAACCACTGGCAATGCAAATGCGCTCACGTCTTTTTCTGCCTTTACATTTTTAACAATTTTTTTTTAAACCATAGCTAGAAGAAGACTCTTTCCATGATGAAAATTCTTGTGGATGATGCAGAAAGCCTCGTTTCTCACTTAGCTCAGTCAAATTTGCTCAGTGACTCCTGTGTGCCTGGATCCCTGGAGAAAGCCCCAAACCCAGGTGAGATCTGTCTGACCCCTACACATCAGGGAAGGTTTGGTGTGTGCTTCTGACACCTCACAGGGAGCTCACATGAGGGGGACTGACAGATTCTGGGTGAGAAAAGTTGTGTTTTGCCACTTCTGCAACCATCTTGTGCAAAATGAGGCACCTGGATCTAGCCCTGATTTGACAACTGCTGTGAAATGTTTCCAGAACCACCCCAAATTTTAAGTGCCTGACTCATTTCTTTGGGGACTGGCTTACCAATTCCTCCTCTGGAAGGCAAATGGATGAGGATTGCTGTAGCTCTTGCTGGTTAGAACTTAGATCTCCCCAGCTCTTGGGGGGTGCCCCAGCACCTACACTGGGGTATTGAGTGTTTGGCAAGTCTTGTCAGGTCAGTGTAAATCAATGTCTCATCCTCTGCCTGTGTTCCTTCTCCTCTTTAGGTAATTTTCCCATTTGAATGGTTTTGTGCAAATGGTTCCTCCACTTTAGAGAGAATAATGTGAACATGTCTGCTGAACAATCCCATCCCAGAGCTGGGGTTCCTTTTCTCATCTTAAACCAAAGTCCTGTATTAGTCTCTGATTACTGTCCATTGTCTTGGGAAAGACTAGAAGCAATTATATTTGGGGATTAGAGAAATTAAATCTCAAGAGACATGGAACCTTTAGCTTTTTAATGCTTTTGATTGTGTCTTTCTGTTCTGTGTTCCATCAAAGTAATAAAGTTAAAATATTTTATAAAAGTGAGCTGTGATGGGTGATGGTACAGAAATGATCTGGTCATTTATCTATGATTCTTAGCACATTAAAAATAGCCACAGAGAAACTCTTAAATCCATCCATCCATCCATCCATCCATCCATCCATCCATCCATCCATCCATCCATCCATCATTATTTATATATCATCTCCATCAGAAAGAGTTTCTTGGCAATAAAGATCCTCTATCTAGTTGGTTGTGAGCATCCTGCCTTGCTTTTCAACAAATGGCATGGGGAAACTCTTCCAAGGCCAAAACACGTGAATGAGATTTATTAATCCTGCGGCCCCTTGTCAGTTAATAATCCACAAACCATGTCTAAACCATACACCATGTCTATATCCCACGTAACAAATGCATCTCTGGCAGATGAATAATAAATCCCACGTGCACTCTGCTCCCTCTTACACCGTGAACACGCCGGATTTGGGGCAGCTCTTCCCAGCCACCCTGGATCCTTCTCGCTTCCCGCGCTGGGAGGGGGCTGGCACTGCCCCAGTGCTGGCCAGGGGCACTCCAGTGTCAGTATTTGTCACTGTATCTGCAGTCAGGGTAGCGGTAGGCGAAGCGGGAGTCGCAGGACCGCAGAGGCTTCAGGATCTCTGCCAGCTCCTCCATGGCCTCGCTGGCACCGCGGTCGTCGCCGAGGCCGCGGGCGCAGCGCTCCAGGAAGGCGTCGATCCTCTCCTGCACGGGGGGCAGGAACTTCCCCGTCAGCAGCTTCGGCAGGAGGTCTTGACACACCATGACCAGGCTGTGCTTCTCCCTGATGGAGTCGCAGGACACAAAGGCAGCCTGGCAGTCCGCAGTCAGGCAGCTGAAGATATCTTTATACTCCTGCTGGCCATCGATCAGCTGGCTCCCTGTTGGGGACAATTAAACCGCTTGTTGGAAACATAATAGTGAGCTCCTGGACAGCCAGAGATGTCTGTGCCTCTGTGTTAACATGGGGTTTGTTACTGTCGAAAGGATGTGACCACCTTTCACTACAAATTACTCAGTGCTGAAGCGGCGTATGTGCCAATTTTCTTGCTTTTGAAATATGTATATTTTTCTGAATGACAGAGCTCTTCAGAGCTGCCTGTCAGAGGAACTGGAGATGAGTCTGTCGAGTCAAGCTGATGCAGAAAAAAATGAGAATTGGAGTACAAATCTAAAATGTGGCGCTCGTACAAAACCTACCACAAATAGCCAGACCTGTAATTTTTTCCATGTTAACCAAAATCATTACATTGAGCAACAACAGCTCATCTAGCTGAAGTCAAGTTAACAGTCATAGCTGTTGGGATAAGAAAAGGAAATCCAGTGGAAAATTTTCTGACAGCTGCTTCTGAATATTCTGAATGCTCAGTTGAATGTGTGAGCTGAGGAAAAACCTTTTGAAAATCTGAATATTCAAAATGAAACTGTTAAATTACTGGATGAATAGTCTTTGACTAGCTCTGCTTGCAGACCAATGTAACCTGTGAAAATTGAATACTAATCCTTGGTTTTATGTAAAAGTGACAAAAAGGGAGATTTTGTTAATATTGTTATAAATAATAATAACCATTATTAGCAAAGTGATAAATGCATGTTAAAAGGGTCCAATTTGACCCAGTTCTTAGAACAAACGAAATTACAAAATTTCTGCTGGCACATATTGGCATTTGCGTGGCAAAATTTTGAAAAGGATGGCTTCAAGTGAGAGCATTCAGCACACTGTGCACACTGAAAGCTGCTGCCAGCTACGGTGGCCACCAAATCACCAACTGCACAAACACAGCACCCGTCGCCTTCCCGACTCAGAGCCAGGATGGCAGGAGCTGCTGGTGGTGAGTCTCTCTGTGAAATTCTCATAGTTTAATTCAGTAAGGGGTGTTTGGTTAATTTAATAAAAAAAAATCAAACAAAATCAAAAACATCCAAAAAACCCAAAAAAAACCCCACCAAAAAAACCCGAAAAACCCCACCAAACCAAAAACTCAAAAAAACCCCAAAAAACAAAACAAAAAAAAAAGAAAAAAAAAAAGAAAAAAAGGCAGCAGTAGAGCCAAGGGCAGAAGGGGAAAGATTTGTCTGCCCTGGCTGCCGAGCCCTCCCGCGACAGATGCGTGGCCACGGAGCCCGCTGAGTACCTTCCTCCTTGTCGATGATGCCCAGCGTGCTGGCATCCCGGATGAACAGATGCCCGTTGCTGAACACGCCGAAGGTGCCAGCGTCCACGCGGGTGAAGTAGAAGAAGTAGTTGAGGTCGTTGGTGGCCATGGAGCGCAGCACGGCCAGGAGCTGCAGGGCCAGGTCTGCGGCCACCTCGGGCGCGGCGCCGAAGAAGTCGCGCAGGGGCCGGGTGCTGGCGCTGACCACCAGGCGCCCACAGGAGCCCAGGTACCGCGGGAAGGGCCAGCCCTCCACGTCGGGGAAGATCTGTGGGAAGAGCAAAATGGGGGGATCTCGGGTTTCCTGCGTTCAGGATGACCCTGAGAGTCCCTTTTTCCCAGCCCGGTGGTCGGAGAAAGAGTTGGGATTCTTCGGCTCTGGTTCACGAGGTTGTTTATTGTCTCTTATCTAAAATATTTTTGCTCAGACCTGCAGAGCTCTGTCTAGCAGGTCTGTCAAGGGCACACTGCCTGCCTCTGCTCTGGTGTCTGCATTTTATACTATGAACTACATGTACTTTATTTATCATTATTTTCCAATACCTATCACCTATGTTAGATTGTCTACTTCTATCCTAAACCAATCCAAATGTGCCAACATCACCAAGGAGATGGAGGCTAGGAAGAAGAAGGAAGAAGAACAGGAGAATGCCCAAATCCCTCCATCTTGCCTCCTAGACCCCTATAGTGAAAATCCCCAAAATTCCACTTTTCACCCAGTATTAATTCATTATTACTCTACTTAAACTTCTGTGAACCTGTGATTCTTCATACAAGGTTGGTAATTTGTTCCATGGGTTAGGATTGAAATCCCAAGTGTCTTTGGCTTCCTGCCAGGACTCCCCAGCCCCTGCCAGGGGCTCGTGTCACCCAGGGCACCCAGAGGGGTGTCCTGGGTTCCAACAGGGCATCACCCCTGCCCTCTGCTCATGGAGCTGCCTCCCCCTCAGAGTGCCCTTTCTGGCTCCAAGCAGCAGGGCTGTGGTTTGGTTCCCAAGTCAGCCTGCAATCCTTCCTCGCCCCATCCAACCCTAGCAGCTGGGAAAGGAACTTAGTACCCCATCCTGGAGGAGTTAGGATGCTTTTTTTTTTTCTTTTTCTTATGGTACTTTTTTGTAACGGAGGAAGAATCTGGTATTTCAAGACTTATTCTGTAAGAGAGACTAACTGGAAAGTCCAAGATAATAATAGTTTTCAGATTCATGAAAATTTTAGCCACAGAACAGCTAAATTTAGGTGTCTTTGATGGGTCCCTCATGAGCACTGAACAGATGAAGTCACAGCTTGGAGTTGAGGTAAGGCTAAAGCAGTTTTTGCTAATTGGTGAGAACTGCCAGGCTCATTTGTAAGAGACTTTGCAGTCTCAGGGGCAGAAGTGGTGGGTGTTTGCTCCAGTGGAGACACCTGGGCTGGGCTCCCTGCATCCCTGCAGCTCGTGCCAAACTGTGTGACTGCTGAGCTATGCCAGCACAAAGCTTCCTGTCATTTGCATTAAAACTCATCTGTGTCCCCAGCACCTCAGACCCCAGCACCTCAGACTCTGCCAGGCCATTATGAACTCATCCAGTTTCATGTTTAAGCTTACTTCTCCCTTCTGCTGCGAAGGCATTCTGGGCAGCCGTGTAAAAATATAGCTTTTTCTCTTTGGCATATTTTTCTCATCTCTTCAAGCTGTGTTTCCGTGTCTTCAGAGTGCTAAGGGCCACAGCTTCATGTCCCAGTGACCCACAACTGGGGTGGCTGAATGAGCCCCAGGAACCTCCCAGCACCAATCCCCCTCCCTGGGACCATGCAGAGCCATGTGAGCTGCTGAGTGCAGAGAGGCCTTGGGCCAGAGATGGATGATGCTGCCACTCTCATCTTTCCTTTGTGGAATCATGAAGGGTTGCAGGAACCAGCAGTGAGGACTAAAGGTGGGATGGTGAAAGGTGAGGAATCTCCCTTGGAAACATAAGGAAAGAGAGGAGCTGCCTGCCAGGCAGGTCAGAAGGCGTCCAGGGGAAGGGTGTGAAGCCTCCCAGATCACTGCCTTCAAACCCAGAGTTTTGAAACCCAGAGCCAGTTACCAGCAGCAGGCGAATGGAAAACAGAGCACTGGCATGTGGAGCATGGGAAATCATGCTCTTTCTCTTCCAGAAACAGGCTGTGATTTTATGTAATGCATTAGCAGTGCAAACCTAACTCTTTGAAGCATTGGGGATGTGTAAAACCCTGGGTTTCACAGTGCTCTAGTGCAACAACTCACCTGGGGTTCCCTATCTCTCCCCAGCCTCACAGACTGATGCAGGAAGCACCTCACGAGCCTGCCTGGCTTCAGCTCCCCAACCCCATAGAAGAAACATGGTTTTTTGAAGGCCAGGGATCTGGCAAAGGCCAGGGAGCTGACAAAGGCCAGGGACCTGACAAATTCCAGGGCTGGGACTCCAGGCTGGCACACATCTCATGCGAGGGTTTGCTTGCGAGCGGTTGTGGGGTGGTGTTCCAAGCTGGGGCAGGCTGGCACGTACCTGCAGGAGGATGGGGTGTGAGTTCACTGCCAGGGTGTAGAGCAGGCGCAGCTTGTCCCGGTCTGTGAGGTGATCCATGTAGATGCTGCCGGCGTCCGGCACCTCGGCGTAGCGCCGCACGATCCTGTCCAGGAGGCGCTGGGAAGGGCAGCGCAGCATGGGGCTGGGCAGGCCCTGCCAGAGGGGAAAACACAGCAGGGATGTCTGATTGCAGCCCGAGACATTGCAATGTGCTCGGGTCATGCTGGGGGTGCACACACACACCTCTGTGCTCTGCCCACTGTGCCCCCTTTGCTGCGGCACAGCTCCGAAGGATGTGGGCATCTCACCCTTCCCAGGAGAGGACCTGTGCCGTCCAAAAATGCCATTTCCCAACTCAGGTTTCAAGAATGGCCCCCATTCCTGGGCACTGCAAACCTCGTATTCCCCCAGCTGCACAGCACCACATCTCTCCACACCATGGGACTCTTCCCTCTGCCTGGATTTCCAGCCCTGGCATTCCTGGTGGAGGCCCTCCAGTTGTTACCACAGTGAGTCACTTCCCTCATTAAATAATCTTCGGATCACTTCGTTATTTGCTTAACCTGAGAGCAGCTTTCTTGGAAATACTATTTGCTAAGGTCAGTAAACATGCTTTAAAAATGTAAATAAACATTATGTGTGAGTATAAGCACAGGATATGTTCTCCTTTTGATAAACTCATGCATTAACTATCAAAACCAAATAGCCTGTGTTTATTTTTTGCAAATACCAGCAACAAATAGAGAACCGTTGTGCTAATGGAGTCAATTATCACTGTATTCCACCCTTCAGATTTGGAGGTTTGGCTTGTAAAATTGCACGAGCAATCTATGGCTGGGAAAAATGGCATAGAAAATTATACCTTCATAGTCAAAAATGGCCTTTTTTAATTTGTCAGTTAGTCTTCCTTAATAGCCAAGGAGCTTTTATATATGGAGAGCTGCCCACAGTGGCACAGAAGCACTGCCCTGACGTGCCTCTGCTGGGGAAGGGAATCAGGTTTTTTAAGCCTCTTGATTCCCAGTAGCCAAATTTGCTCTTTTGAGTTTTGTTTATAATTTGATGGCTGGGAGATGTGCTTCAGAGGAAAGGGAGGTGGAGCTCACGTTTCTCCCTGCCATCCTTCATGCTGGGAGCAAAGATGTGAGCAGCATCTCCCCAGGCCACGTGGGAGCTCTGAGGTAGATCCTTCTCAGCCCCTCCTGGGCGAGCTGTTCATCTGGCACAGGACACTGAACCACCCGGCCGTGACAAAGAAATAAAGGAGTGTGGAAAGGATGAGTAGGACACTTTCCCAGCTGGAGGAGGAATGGGGGGATTAGATGTCCCACGTCTCTTCCTCTGCATCCCTGTTGGCCCTGGTGATATTCCAACTACTCCTTCCTTGGCTATCAGTTGCACAAAACAAGTCCAAAATGCCAACAGCTGGTCAAAACTACCTGAGAAACTCAACCACAACTGAAGTGTTGTTTCACAAAAAACAAAAAACCTTTCTTCCCAAAAAGAGAAAAAACATTTGCCAAAAATAATTTTACTCAGTTCCTTTTGCAAGTCTTCATACACTCCTCTGGTGTAGCCTTATGAGGAAAATTTTTTCTCAATTAATTGTGTAAAACCACAGAAAGAGGTGCAGGGGGAGGGATGATTATGGATTTCTGTCTTGCAAGAACATTGTGGCTGACTCTGTCACTTTCCCTTTGGAGGAGATGTGATAAATAATGAGCAGAGCAGAGCAGTGTTAAGTAAGAGATGAATGGTGGAGAAAGACTCTTGCAGCTCTGTGTGTATGCAAATATTTGCAGCCAAAGTTAGAAAGCATTTCTGCTTCCAGGAGTCTGCAATGCAAAAGCTGAGGCCCTGAAGAGTACACAGTGGGAACATAAATCACAGCAGCAGAGAAGGCATGGACGGTTAATTAGGGTTTTTCTGAGGTCAGAGCTCATCCTCCTAACACAAATGTGGGCACGTGCTGCCCGTGGTGCTCATGGTTCCTGAGGAACTGTTCCAGGCACATCCAGGGAGGAGTAGAAGCAGAGGAGCAGGGCTGGGTGATGACACCTTCCTGCAGTTTAATGAAGCCCCGACCCTCAAAAACTGGGCAATGGGGCCTTTTGATTTAAGCAGAGACAGTCAACAGCATAAAGCTCAGCACCTGCTTGATTGTTTCAGTGAAGAGGGGTCTCACCTTCCTGCAGGCTGATGGAAACATCTCTACAGCAAAAAAGGAGCTGGAGTTGTAAAACTGTCAGACAAAAACTGTCAGCAGAAGAAAAATGTGAAGAACACATACTCAAAACAGCGGAGATACAGATTTATCTGAGAATATCTTAAGTCCTTTGCAGTGACTTATCACCCTAGAGAATAAGACCTGACAGCCTGATGTATTGTTTGTGATTGATGTGGAAAGCTCCTTATTTACTTCAGTTAAATACCCACATTTCTATATCTGATAGAGAGCAGTTCCTGCAAAGCCTACCTCCACTCAGCTGTTAGTTTTTTAACCCTATTGCACAGTACAGGATGCATTTTAAACTCCATGAGTTTATGCATATGTAGCACAGGCACACCCAGAATTCACTTGGATGTAAAGACAACTTGTGGAAGACAACCTCTTGCTCTGTTTTCTTTTCAGGCAGCCCAAGGAGGGATGGCCCAGACCAGGAGCACAGATGCCTCCTGCCCCATGAGCCACTACCTGGGTCCAGCTTCACCAAAGTACCAGGTTTAGGATGTGTTCCAGGAGGAAACACTTGGATGTAGGAGTCAAAGCACCTACAGCTCCTGGTGATGTGAATCCAAGGGTTTCCTTAACTCCCAAAAGAAAGCAGGTAAGAATTCCCTGACAAACTCATCCCCACTGCCAGCAGGTTTGTGGAAGTCTCTGATGATGAGCTACTGGGTCAAAGAGGTGGCACAGTTCTAGGAGGTGGCTCTGGGAGCCCCAGAGTGCCCATCCTTCCCTAGGATGGATAACTGGACTCATGTGAATGAGCTGCTGCCCCTGTGCAGCAAGAAGAGATGTGGACTGGACTCATAACTGGGGTGCTGGTGCATCTGCTGTGGGCAGAACAAGGTGCTGGTCAGCAGCTGCTGGCCAGTAGATGTTGGTCATTAGTTGCTGGTCAATAGTTGCTGGTCAATAGTTGCTGGTCAGTAGTTGCTGGTCAGTAGTCTCAAAGAGTCCTAGAGAGAGGGTCTGCAAATGCTGGCTTTTCACCTTGGTACTGCTTTCCTCTATCTGCCTTCAGCATTTTCCAGGCTGTGCTTTGTAGGCAGGGCTGTAAATTTTCCCTGTGAGTGATCTGTGCTGAAACCAACCTGCTTTGTGGCCCCTCCAGCAGGAAAGCACCCAGAGTGGTTTGAGGTGATGAGCTCCTGGTGAAGCAGCGAGTGTCTGGGGCTGCTGTGCAGGCTGAACTCCAGCTAAATCCTGCTCATCTCTGAGGCAGGCTGATTTTAAGACTGAAGACTTTGCTGCATCCAATAAAGATTTTCAGCGTGGCTGGTGAAATAATCGCTGTGGCAGGAGGCTCAGCTGATGGCTGGGTCAGGCAGGGCAGGCAGCGTAAAGTGGAAAAACATCACTTCATGGTCTGTCATTTTGATTCAAGCACGTTGTGGTTTGTCTATCAGACAAAATTACCTGGGCCCATTAGCTTTCCCCAGTGCTGCTACACAGGATAAACTGCAGGGAAGGGAGAGCAAGCACTGCTGTGTGACTGCAGCTCTGTGAAACAGGCTGGGCATCCTGTCAGGCCTTGAGAGAGGTGTTCTGTTAACCCCTCTGAAAAGAGGGAAAGCAGGAGAACAGAGCCATAAGAGCAATTCCTTAGGTAAGTATTTGCAGAGACATAAGGGAGCCCCAAAAACCCCTCTCCAGTGGCTCCTACTGGGTTGCCAATATGTGTCTGCACAGCAAACTCTGCAGAGGGGCAGCAGTGCTGGGCTGGGTGCAGGCAGAGCTGGTTTCCAGAGGGATGAGGGCAGGTGGGATGGCCAGGGAGGAATGGGATCCCCATCCCTGTGGGGCTGGATGGGCTGGGGAGGTCAGGCTGTAACCTGTGGTGGCCCACACAGCAGGGCTGGGATGGGGTCACACACACAGACTCACACACACAGACTCACACACACAGACTCACACACACAGTATAACTCAAATGTTGTTGCCACTGGCTGTTTTTTCAATTAAGACCACTGTGAGACCAGAAGCCATTTTGCAGAGCACTGCCCTGATCTTAAAAAGTGATTGCTGCTGAAATTTGGTGATGAGGAAGTAGGTCCCAGAGTCTCTGGATCACTGTGTTTCTCTGTGTATTCAAATCTATATGCTGTTAGAAGGGATTTAAATTCCAATTTTTGTTTCTCTGATTGATTTACAGAACCAAAGGATTGTGAAAACAACAGCAGAACAACCCTGAGGCCGATGTGCAAAGGTCTGGGCCTCCCTGCAGCCTCCCATGCCCTTTCCAACTAAAAAAGCTGCAGGGGTTGATGAAGTGTCCCAGGGAGTTTGTCACTGGGCACATCCCCCCAGGCTGGCCCTGAGCCCTGGAGCTGCCATCAGCTCAGCTCCCCACTGTGCTGCCCAGGGAAATTCCTGGGAGAAACTGGATAGGTGCAAGGGCAGGGTGCCCCAGCCAGGGTCTCTGGTGGTGCTGTGTGTGTACATGAGCATCCATATATGTGTGTGTGCCCCTGTGTGCAGCCCTGCCAGCTCAGCTGGCATTTCTGACTCCGGGAGGACAGGGTAGGCAAAACTGTAGCACATGAAGAGCCTTTTAAGGAGAAGGATTTGGGCTCAGCTGATGATTTAGCTTTGCAGCAGGTCTGAGATACCACAGAGCCACATTTCTCCAGTTACTTTTTCACCCAGCTCAGCAAATTCAAGTTTCAAGCTCTCGATTCCTTCCCTTTCCCTCAGCACTGCTGGGGAGTGGGGGGACAGCACAGTTTGGCACAAACACCTGTGACACTCCAGCAAGGTTGGGGGACCTGCCAGCCCATCTTGCCCTCCTGCAAGCCCCTGCAGTGCTGCTGGGGCAGCAGTGGTGGCCAGCCTGGGCAGCTGTGCCTGCCAGCCTGAAGAGCTGTCCCTGCCCACAACTCAGGTGTGGGATGCTCTGAGTGCCAGTGATACACCATCCCCTCTCTCTAGTGCCTCATCTGAGGTTACTAAACAAAGTACAGTGTAGCTTTGCTCCAAAAATCTTTTCCCTGTCAGGGATGTGCTGCCCAGGAGGGTACTGACTTCAGGGTGACTGGCTGTGCTGGGCTGTCAGTGATTTGGGTGAGTCCTCTTTGGGGCAGTCCAGGCATAACCCCAGTGTATCCCTCCCTCCCTCTCCCTCCTAAGGTGTGATGCTCCACAGGGTAACAGCAGAGGAAGAACTAGAGCAGCATAGCTTTGGCACTCACCAAAACTGAGTGGATGCAGCAAGAAGCTGCCTGTGTAGAAATATAAATGAAGTAATTTTTTCACAGTCACTTCTCTCTTGGAGTGGGAAGAAGTACTGGAATAATCCTTTGTCTCTCAGGTCTTGTTCAGAGCATATCCAACCCCCACCCTGGTCCCTGCCTTTTCCAGGGGTTATTGTGATGTTTTGCTGTTGTTTGGGTGGGGTGAGGGGGATGTCCTGTGCTGTAGCTGCCCATTTACCTGGTGGTGTGACCCACACTCACCGTGCTCCTGTCCTGGCTTCACCTGTGACACGCCAGGACTGTGGGAGAAAGGGCAGTGTGCTTCCTTGTGCCTGAGGTCATTTGCTATGGATGGCAGGAGAATGAGTAATCGAGGCTTTGGCTCTGACTGCCCATGCCCCTCTCCTGCCAGCCACAAGCAAGAGAGACTTGGGCCCCTGGCCCAAAGCAAAATCACTTTCAAGGCACTGGCTGCCCTTGTGGGTACAAATTGATGATGAAAAAAGCCCCAAAACCCCCACAATGCTGAGACATGATGGAAAACTAGAAAAAAAAATGGCATTAATCTTCCCACTGGAGCTGTGACCACAATTGTGTGCACACCCTGTTGTTATGCCCATGCCTGAAGCCACCTGGTGCCAGGGTTTTCCACAGGACTTCAGCTTCAACCTGCACAAGGAGCCAGGAGCTGGGACCAAGCCCATCCCAGTCCTGGACAGGCTGTGCCATGGCATTACCTACGGCTGGCCGGGCTCGGCCTTCAACTGTGGCACTTTCCTTCCCATCAGGGCATCATTTTGCCTCTCCCCTTTGGCTGGTGGGCTTGGCTGGGGGCACACAAATCTGCCCCATTGTCACTGACCAGGCTGAGTGAATCTCACCCTCCAACCAGCGAGTTACACCCACATCCCCACGAGCCCCTGAACCCCGCGGGCCTTGCTGTCCCCGCGCTGTGGTGGGGCCCCAGAACCAGGGGGCACAGACCTGGACCAGGTCGGGCGTGAGGCGCTTGGCCCGCAGCCACTTCTGGAAGCGCGGGGTGCGGCGCAGGGCGCGCTCCAGGCTGCAGCTCTTGCTCCTGAGCAGGGAGGTGCAGATGCGCTTGTCGGCCCGGTCGTGCTGGTACTTGGAGGTCAGCCGGGTGATGTCCACCAGCCGCCAGCTCTTGGCATCGTCCGTGTAGTTGCCCGAGTAGCTGAGCAGGGAGCTGGGGGGCAGCTTTAAACGAGAAGAAAGCCAGGTGTCAAACCTGCCAAACCAAAACGAGAGCCCCACGGAGAGCGGGTTAAAAGCCACACGGACACAGCGCCCGCCCCGCTGAGCTTCTTCTCCCTGGGGCTTCCTGCCATGGCCTGGCAAAGACCCAGTCACCCTGGCTGGGTGGCCCCAGGGTGAGCAGGCTGAAACCATCAGCTAAGGAAGTTGCTTTGGTAAAAAAGTCCTTCTTTGCTTTCCACTAATACCATCCCTTGTCATGAATGCTGACAGGGAGCGAAGGGTAAAACACCCAAATGGGGTCTTTTGGGTAGAGGGAGGGAGGAAAGGGAGAGGGCTACAGGGTTTTGGCTCATGAAGAATTCCTGGTGTTTTTGAATTTTCCTATTTCTAGAGAAGGGGTCCCAAAAAAGGAGTACTTGACACTTTAAAGGACCCTCCTGATATTAAAACCTCCTGACAACAAATCTACTTGGGAATATCAAAATGACCTCTTGTTTTGAGGTGGTGGCTTTTGTCAGGAATCTTGACAGGGTCTATCTGTCTCCCCCAATATCTCTGACTGTATTTTCTCCCCCAACATCCCTGACTAATTTTCAGCCAGGGTGAGCCAGGACCTCCCTGACAGCAGCAGATTTTGGGGTGTGATGGAGGTACAGGGTGTGATGGAGGTACAGGGTGTGATGGGGGGACAGGGTGTGTGTGCCCTGGGCGTGCAGCGCCTCTGTAGCCATGGAGATCTTGCACTAACTTGCTCCCCCTCCACAGGCACAGGAGGGGAGCATATGGGCTGGGTAATTAGGTTTTTTTTTTTTTGTTTCAGCAGCCCCCTCAGCCCTGCCCACACGCGCGTCGTACACGCCGGAGCCGAGGAGCGCGGTGCCTGATCTGGGAGGGTGTCTGTAACCTGCTCTTGGAAAAATGGCCCAACTCTGACCTTTGGTTTGGCCAACATCCTGCCCTCGGTGCCTCTGAAGCCTCCTGCCCTGAGCTCCTTGTCCAAGTGCGTAGGAAAGCACGTCCTAATTTAATCTCACCCTAAATTAAAGCCGGTAGCTCAGAAGTGAAACAGGAGAGGCAAGAAGTTCCCTGCAGGATTAGCCTAGCTGGAGTTTCAGACAGCTTACAAGACATTAACAAGTCTGAAAGCTGAAGCTGGTCTTGCCTTTCAAATTCCATTCGGGAAATTGGCACAGAGAAATTTGGGGAGGATGAATTTTCTATGATTTCAGGCAAATAACTGACTCAGTGACACGAGCCACCAGCTGCTATCAGAGACTGATCAGATGATCCCTCCTGAAGGCAGCACCCCACTCCCTTTCCCCACCACAGACCCTGTGCAGCTGAGCTCTGGGGCAGGCACAGGTGCCCAGGATGGGTGAAACCCTGCTGCTTCCCCTGCTTTGGCTTTCAACTCCTGCCATGTGCCTCCTTCCAAAAATTTACCATGGAGGATGACTAGAAGTGGGGGAACCTTGTGTGAACAGGTTGGTGGATTCCAGCATTTCAGTTGTTTGGGCATTTTGCCTGATACGAAATTGAAGCTTCCCTACAATTAAAGCACCTGACATGATAATAAACACTTTGTTTGGGTTTGGGTTTTTTGTTTTGGTAGGTTTGTTGGTGTTTTGTTTAGGTTTTCTGTCTTTGGTCTGGTTTTGAGCTAGGATTAAAGGAAAGAGAATAATTGCTGTGCCTCACTGTGACTGTTGTGCATCAGGACCCCTCCCAGTGCCTAATCTGCAAAGTGGGCACAGTGTGCCAGGCATGTTCTGGGAAAAGATAGCTCTGGGCTGGTTCTTTTCTTTCTTTTCTTTTTTTTCTTTCTTTTCTTTTTTTTCTTTCTTTTCTTTCTTTTCTTTCTCTCTCTTTCTTTCTTTCAGCACAAATGTGCCTTGTGAATTGACTCAAGCTTGTGTGTTCAGGGCAGCTCACATCAGGCAGAGAGCAGGAAAGTGGCACATCCTCCATGCAAGCAGCACATGGATGTGTGAAATCCAGGGCTGAGCATTAATTTGAGGGTGGATGGAGTGATTCCCTCTGCAGATCTCTGGGGGGAGAGCCACCCTGGCCTGGGAACCCAGCATGGGCTGCAGCAAGTCTGTATTTGGCATCATTTCTGGGCAGCACAGTGCTGGCCTGGCACATTTGCTGGATACTTTCAAGATTCATCATCAAGTTGTGCTGTAACCGCTCCCTCTCGTACAGAGATTTTTAGCTAAGGGCCAGCAAATCCTCTAAGATCTATGCAAATAAGTGAGTCACAGATTACAGATTTTAGATCAACCCACAACTAAATGCTGAAGAAATCCAAACTAGTTTTCCTTCATTTTTTTTCCTGAATGAAATTAAGTATTTTGTTTCAGCCAAAATAATTTTGCTTGCATTTGGTATTTCAGATTTCTTTTAAAAAATAAGTAAGCTAAGCCTTAAAACAAAACAAAACAAAAAGAAGTAACCTATAAACCCCCTTCTAATTGAGGTTTCCAACTTTTTCAGTCTTCTTTCCCATTATTTTTGGACAAAGCTCAGGACCAGCATTGGCACAAGTCTTTGAATAGTTTTGGTCGGCTCAGTTCTGCGGTATTTTGAAAATCTAATATTTTACAAAAACTTCCACTGCACTCTGCTCTCAGTACAGTTGGTAGACAGGCTTGCTATCCTCATTTACAGATGGATAAAGTTGGGCAAAGATAAGGGAAGTATAGAACATTAGAGCACAAGATGAGTCACCAGCCGTTCTGGGAACAAAACTCACATCTTCTCACTGTGAACACATGTCAGAGCTCCCAGAAATGATGGAGAATTAATGAAGCATGTTCTAATGTGAATTAACACAGAGAAGCCCAAGTGCCATCCACCTTTGTGAACACGTGAAAAGGTACGAGGGTGGATCAAAGAGTGTAAGCACCACTGAAATTTCCCTAGTTTCAGCTCCCACTTGCCAAAAAACAATCCCAGTTTTTCAAGAAATCAAGTGGGAGAAAAAGTTTTCCCCATGCAAAGGAAAGCCTGAAGCTGAGTGACTGCTCAGGAGAACATTTTTAAGTTCCCCTTCCCGAAGCGCTCGCAGCAGAACTTCTCGTTATCACTTATGTGTGGGAAGCCAACTGCAGGCTGGTGGGAGACAAGAAGAAGTGCCTGGTTTAGGGAGCCCCTCTGTGTCCCCCGAGGCAGAAGTACTGTTCTCCCACACGTTTGTGGCTCTTCACTCCTGGACCCCAGTGGGACCCCGTTCCTGCTGTCCCCTGGAGGAAAGCCAGCACGGCTCCTCCTGCCTTGGCTCACGTAGCACCTCCCTCCCTCAGTGCACTGTGCAGCTGGAACCCCACAGCCAGAGGCACTTCTGCTATTTTTGGCAGGGCTGAGGGAACCTGCATGGCCTCAGCCTCCGCAGTGGCCAAAAGGGAGCTGCTTTGTACCTGGCAGCACTTCCCTAAAAACCCTGCACAGGTGAGCGCCAAAGGGGCTGCAGCAGGTTGGGGCAGGAGCCAGCTGTGGTTCCATCCTGCTGCAGGGAATAAAATGCAGAGCAGACCCTGCCCTGGATGCACCCCTGGCCCCTGCAGACCCACACCAGCCCATCAGCCAGCTGAGCATGCTGGGCTGGTTGCAAACCCACTGCATTTTGGGACAGGAATCCAGGCTGGGCTGGGAGAGAGCCGGCACTTAGCCCTGTGCACCTCACTCACTGCTCGCTCTGGCACTGTGGATGGGGAAAGCCAAAGGGCAAAGTGACAAGGACTGGGACCCACAATGTGCAGCAGCAAGGAGTGCTCTGGCTCAGCAAAGCCACAAGCTGCCTTTTCCCAGCAGGAAAGGATGGATGTCTGGTATTACAAGTCCATCCCAGACAAACCATTATGGTTTTACAATGCTGCGTTTTATAGGATAGTTTAAGATAAAAATGGTGATTTGTCTAATACTATACTACTTACATTATAGCATTAAAAATACAATTTTACTATAATAATTTCTTCTCCCCCAGGCTTTTATATCTATAAAAGAAAGTGCATATGGCTCTATAAATCATATCAGACCCATAAACCCTTCCTCCGCCAAGCACTGCCTTTAACTTTTTCTTCAAATACAAGTGGCAACATTTTCCCTGCTGTCATCAGATACTGTCTGCTTTTGAGCCCAAAAATGATTGGATTGGTCCAATGACCACTTGGACAGTGTGTGTGTCTCATCAACAGTGAGGCAGATGTAATTTCTGCCTTCAAGTTCTCACACAAATCTCCCCAAAAAGCACCAGTAATTTAGCTGCGTGCTATTTTCAAGCGTGTGGGTAACCTCATGTGCAGAAGTCCTGGTGCCTCAGGCAGGTTTAGATCCCTTTTGATCTAAGTTAAAACGTGAAATTCTGCACATTCACGTTGTTGCACCTGGTACAAAATTATACAGCATGTTTGTATGTTTGTAGTTAACATACTCTGTTGGGAGCCTAAACCCCCTTTTCCCTTTAGTTAGTTGCTCATAATAAAATATATCCAGTAAATCTAAACAAGCTGATTTCTTCCTTCCCTCTTCCCTTCCCCCATCACTGTCTTGAATTTATTCAGAGCCGTTCTCTAGACAGAAATTTGTGCCTTTTACTCCTGCTTTCAAGTTATAGTTTAGGGCTGAAGTCTGATCATGTTTGCATTGTTTTAAAAGAAAAGAGACAAAGCATCAGCTTACAGGCATTAATTAAAACACTAAAGTGCTGTAATGGCAACTGGGTGCTAAGTTGCTCTTTGCATTACTGTTCATGAAAATACCTGGAAATTCTAACAGGCAACTTTCAAATTACGATACAGAACACTTTAAAAATTACCCTGCTGAGTTTCTGACCTTATCTCCTCTTTAAAGAACTTCTTGCATATGGATGTCCCAATGCAGGCGTTGCATTTGTCAAGTCCCAGGAAAGTCCGGCCAAAACTGTAGCTGGGTTTGACGTGGGGCACAGACGGAGAAGCTGCTGCTGCTGTGGAAGGGTCACAGCCCAGAGCCAAAACCAGGAGCAGCATCAATGGATCTGCAGCTCTGGAGCACAGGCAGCATGTCCAGCGCCCCATCTACAGTAGTGGAGAGCTCTGCTTTTTGCAAGTTGTCCCTCTCTAGGATTTCAGTCTCTTTTTGATGACTTCAGCCTGCAGCGGTGAGCCCCGACAGACAGCAAGACACTGTGGGTGCAGGAGACACTGCTGCAGTCCCCATCCTGCCAGCTGGTCACTGGCTCTATCAGCCTGAGGTTTGGGTGGGAAAGATATGCTGTAGGGTGGGGAGAAGGAAATACATGGAGGATGCAGATAACTTGGGTTGCCATGGATATCTTTCCTTTCCTTGTTGCAGCTGCTCTGGCCCCTGCTGACCCTCCCATCAGCCGACTTGGAAAACAACACGAAGAAGTGCTCATCTGCTCCTGGTGCAGACAAATGAAGGATATCCTGTCGCTGGAGAAAAGGGCACATGTGGGACACTCAGTAAAAAAACTGATTTGGGAGGAGCAGTAGCATGGCAGAAATGCACATTTTACCAGAAGCCAGACCTCTGGCGTTGCTTTATTCCTGGAGATTTGTGATGGTGCATAACATGACTTCTTGGATGCTTCCTTGGCCCTTCTCATAAAAGCACTGGAAATGCTGTCAGGTGGAATCATCACTGTTCTGTTTCTTGAACACAGCATTGTTTAGCAGTGATTGTACTACAGAAAGCAGAATAACCTGCAGCATTCCCAAAACTCCCAGCTGATAGAGCAGCCTCACCTCTACGCCCCTCTTGGAAAATGAGGTTTTCAGCAAGGCTTGTGTGCTTTGGAATGTCTTTTCTTGATGGTCCTGACATAGAGAGAAGCTAGAGAAAGGGATGGGGGTGAACTCAGGAGAATGTCAGAGGTTTCAAATAGACTTAGAGATTACTGTGATCACACCAGAAACTGTTATTGTTAGGACAAAGACTTGGAAGTTATGGGAACTGGTGGCTACCCATCCTGGCCTGGGTGCTGGGGACTATGCCAGGAGATCTGGCAGGTGGCTGCTCAGGGCCAGGAAAGCACACTTTGAAGGAGCAAGTGGTACTCTGGCTGCAGACAGCACATGCTGCTGTGGTGGCACTGGGTCTGGGTCCTCTCTGTCCCCAGCTGTTGTGTTTTCAGTGACAGGGAGACTCTACTGGGCCATATTTCACCATGGGAGCAGTGAGGAGCAGACTGAGGCTTTGGAGACTTCTTATCCCCCCAGCAGGACTACTCACACCAAGTGGCCAAGCCATTTCCCAGCACATTTTTAATGGAAGAAAAGGTGCACTGTAGCCATCCTTTATTATCCCCCCTGTCATTTAACCTGATGGGACTAAGGGATGTGAGAGCCACAGTGGCGTGCCTTGGGCTCTGTGATTACCCCTCACTCTCTGAAGGGGCTGCTGGGTGATCTTAATAGTGCAAGGCAACTATTTAAAGCTGAGAAACTCCTTAGTTGTGGCGCCTGGGAGATCCAGGGTCTCTCTGTGGCTCCACACCCCTGTGGGAGGTTGCTTCACCTCCTGGTGCCTCCTATGCACAAAATGGAGATGGTGACATTTGGGGTTTGTCTAGAGGGTACAGCACTGACAGAGGAGGACAACGAGCCCTGCTGAGAAGAAAGGAGGATATAATGAACCCTGCAGAAGCTGCAAAGCAGAGGGGATGGCAGTGCAAATACACCAGCAAGTGCATTCAGCACAACTCTGCACTGAGCCATCATCCCATTTGGCCTAACACTCCAATGCAAAGCTCTTTGAAACACGTTGGTGGAAAGAGACAGAAGCAAAACAAATATTAGCTGTGTCTCACTCCCAGAAGTTTATCCCTGGCCTTTTCTATTGCTGGTACATTGTTCCTCTCCCCTCTGCAGGAATCAGCCCTGCCCACTGTTTCCTGCCAGTAGCTCTGCAAACTTGGCCATGCCCACATTGCTCCCTGCCCAGCTCTTCCCTGGATGGTACCAAAATTACACACCAGCAATCTGTCTTTATCTTCATTACGTAATATATAAGCCACATATCCTTCAGTTTCTTTACTAATTCAGTTGCCTTCCTTCTGTCTTCTACCCTCTGCTGTAATTTTAAGAGCAGACACACCAAGGCTTCCATCCCCTGGTGCCCCACAGAAAGGGGAGGGCTTCAGCCTCTGGGGGTGGTAACTGAGCCTTTCTCATGGCAAACCCCAGGGTCTGGCACAGAACCCAACACAGGGGCAGCAGGCTTTCTGTGCTGTTAATGATGCCTCAATGTCTGTGTTGCACTTTTGTGTAGCTCAGGCACATGTAAGGCAATTTTTATGCCTCCCTAGGAACAGCATGTGTAAGCGTGCTTTTGTACAGTGTATGACACCTGCATTACCTTGAAGTGCTATAAAAGCAACTTTTTATTATTATATTTATATTTATAAAAGCAACTTTTTATTCAAAGAATGGGAGCAGGTCCATCATGACCACCTCAAGCTTGCTGCTGGCATTTGCATTTACCCCCAGGGTCTGAGCTTCCTCCTTTCCCTCAAACATTTCTGCTCAGGCTGGGCACTCCCTGAGCACAGATGATGTGTGTAGGAAACACTCATTCATGCTCACAGCACTGAAAAACCAAAGCTTAAGAATGAGTAGATGTATATCTGAACTAGCCAGAGAGGCAGGCGAGAAAGCACAGCTTGGTGAGTGTGGTGAGAGGGGCTGCATGTGGAAGCCCAGGGCACTGGGAATATTTCTCTGTCTGCTCTGGGGTGCCCTGACCCCCAGGGGAACACTGACCCTCATTCATGGAGAAAGTTTCCTAGACTTCAGGATAGACTGGAATCCACAAAAGTGTGAAAGAGATTATAGAGAGTGGTGTAGGTGGATCACTTGATGAGAAATTCAGGTTTTGGGATTTTTAGTATGTTGTGGATGGAAGCAAGGTGGAGGGCATGGGGTGTTGTCCTGGGTTTCTTCTTCATGCTGCTTCTTCCACCTTCTTCATGAGTTTGGGTGGCATTTTGTAATTGGGCAGAAAAGCCCACATTGTGTGCTTCCTGGGATCAGTTATTGGGTTAAAAGGGGAAATAATCTAGCTGCCAGTTCTTAATTGGATAGTTTAGTCTTAAAAGGCTTTGTAACAAGAGATTGTTGGCCATTTTGTTCCTTCTAATGAAAAGCTGCCGAACTCACAGTAGTGAGACTGTTTTAGTGATAAGAAATAATAAACACCTGAGTCTGAACATGAACTACTGTCTCAAGGGCCCAGAGAAACCAACAGCTGGGACCCCCACAGCTGCACTCCTGAAAGTGACCTCTCTTACACTGAGGTCATTCAGCAGGTAATGTCAAACCTGTATTTGCTTTCCTTTGTATTTGTTTTCCTTTCCTTCTGGTGACACAGTACGGAGCTGTTGTGGCCAGGTGGTGAACAGCCAGGTCTGCAGGAGCCTTGTAGATCTCCTCCTTGTGCCAGGATGTGGGATTTTCAGGGCATGGATCACCATGGTGTCTGCTGGAATCAAGGGCTGGCCCTAACAACCCGGTGGGACCTTCCCAAAATTTGTAACAAGACTCCTACATAACACCATTTACCATGTGAGAACATCACCCTAACAGAAAAGTCTTGTTAGTGTTCTAAAAGTCATCATTTCTAAAAATTTCTAAAAAGGATTAATATGAATGTACTGCCCTATTGAAGTCAGAGAGGCTGCAGAAAAGCTTTTGGAGTGGTTTTTACCAATAGAGGTGAAAGTTTTTTATCTAGCCTCTGATCCCTCCTTTTCTTGCATGCCATGGAAACACATCTGGAAGTACAGCCCCACTTCTGGTCATAACCATGTGGGCAGGGGAGCTCCTGGGTCCAAAATCCACCCAGTCCCTGCAGGTTTGGGTGGGTGTGGCTGTGATCTCCAGCTGCTCATCGATGTGGGAGAGGGCCTGCCCTGCCTTGCTGCTGGCTCTGGAGGAGATCAGGAGAACACAAACTGATTTTTCCCAAGTATTCATGGGATGAAATACACCTTTTACTTAACCCACCTCCCAGTTTCCACCCAATCCATCAATGCAATCCAGCTGTTCCTCACTGCCTCTTTCCAGCCCAGTCTATTGCCCACCTTCCCTGGTCAATGCCAGCTGCTCCCAGGGGTGGGTTTCATGTCAGCAGAGCTTTGCAGCCTCCCTCTCCTCATCTCATTGCTGGCTGGTTCACTTGGAGCAAAATATGGTGCCAGTTCCATGCTCTGGATCAAACTGGGACACTGGAAATTACTTTGCAGAGCAGGAGACCTTTTAAATTAGTAAAAATTAATTAAATAGTTTGGGATAATCACCAACAAGTGTTTCAAAACATCCCAGATGAAGCTGCAGAGGAGCAGAAGGTGCAGTGCTGCTGCTCCTCAGCTGACGTTGCCACCAGGGTCTTTGTTGCTATTGACCTGCACCTGCTCATGGGGATTTTGCTGCTTTGCCAACCTAAACCAGCAGATTTTGGGTGTCACATCATCTCATCTTCCTCTTCAGCCCAGGTTTGCAAAAGAGCCTGCTCAGCAAAGATGGATTGCTGGGCGGGCTGCAGGAGGGCTGCATCTCACTGCCACGCACGGAGAGGAAACAACAGACAGGAAAAATCAGAGTTTTGCTGGAAGAGGAGAGGCTCCTGCTCTTCCTGAGGCCCTCAGCAATCCCTGCCTGGGTCATGCTGCCTGCAGGGCCCGGATAAGACCTTGGCTGTCACACAGAGCGGCTTCGCAGGACCGGGTGGAAAGCAGCTCAGGGTGTGGTGCAACCATGATTATTATTAATAGCATTTTTCATTAATCACATCCAAGATAATAATTTAAACTATTGCCAAATAATCAGTACAGACTTGGGATCAAACTGCTTATCACTTCAATCCCAGTTCAGGCTGGATGTGTGGATTAATAGCTAGAGCAGCTTGACACATTTTCAATTCTTTCAAAACGAAAAATATGACTCTGAATGCAACAAAACTCACAGCACTTGGGAGGATGCAATCACTTCCTTCTCCTCTGTTTTCCTCCCAATTGCATGATTATGAAAGAAACATCTGTTGTGAAGCGATCTGCAACAGAAAATTTTTGTTCCAGTTGGATTTTTAATGGACAACTTCTGTTACAGAGTCTTGTTCTCCCCAGCCCTGTTTCTCTCCCTTTTTCTTTTGCTGAAAGATGAAAGAGAAAAGAAGAGGAGGAGAAAAAACTCAAGCAAACAAACCCCACTGCCCAGACTACAAATACAGGCAGAAAAAGGGGCCACTGAGGTGTGGATGGTGTGAAACAGCACAGCTGAGCTGGCAGAGAATGTTTGCACTTCAGTTCTCTTTGAGAACATTTGATGTTGTGTGTGTATGGATATTTCTACATTTTTAATCAATAAAAATACTAAAAGAAGATACAAATTTGACCTTTTTTTTTCTTCAGCAGGGAATAATTCCTATTGTGTGGTAATCTTGGATGTAATTAATCTGAAACAACAATAATTGAGTATATTAATTATATGTAAAAATAGGTATTATTGTGTGTCTGTGGAATTTTTGGATTCTCCTTGACTCTGTTCTTCTTCTGCAGAAGAGGAAACCTGTTGTTCTTTGGGAAGTCTTTACATACTGGTAGGCAGCTGGAAGAAGAAGCCAGTGAGAAGAAAAGCCTCAGGCACTGCAGCCAACACATAAGACCAGTTCTAGTTTGTGAGAGGCTGAAATGTCAGTACAAAAGGCCACTGAATGCTATCGGCTGCTCTGGTGTTTGCAGCATTTATGGGAGACCATCCCAAGCAGCAAAAACTGTGGAAGAGCATCCTGGATTTTGGTGCATCAGTATCCACAGACTGAAAATGAGATGCTTTCCCTCAAGCCTAAGGGAAAATGACAGTGAAAAGAAAATTGGCTGCACACCAGAACGGGGTGTGCTGGTCACTCCCTCACAAAGCAGGAGGGAGAGAGGACAGGATGAGCGGCTGGGAAGGGAAAAAAGCTCCTCCTCAAGGAGCAGCTGTCCTTGGTAGTGACTTTCCTTGGGCTCCTTGACCACTGGTACAACCAAGCAGCTCCTCAGGTCCAGTCCAAGCCCACCTGACTGCAACACCAGCACCTGCCTCCTGATTTTATTTTTTTTTTTTTGATGATACTGCAACAAAGAAAAAAAGCATCACTTTGAGAGGAATTGCAGATTTGTCTTTACAAACTAGCTGTGGGTCTGCTGGTAGATAAAACCAGCACTGAGAGATAAAAGAAACAATGGGAAGGATTCCACTGGTTGGTGAATGGGAAAAGATATTTGTCTTTACAAATAAACTTTAGGTTTCTTGATAAATGAAATTGGATATTGAAAGATGAAAGAAACAATGGGGAAGAAAAACCCCTAAATTCCATAAGAATTAAAAATTGAAAGGGAGGGTTATACATTAGAGGGAAACCTCTGCTATCAGGTGTTCTGGGAAGTCTGTACCTCTCAAGTACCTCAGCCAATGGAGAAAGAGAGAAGGGAAATATGGCTGGGAAATTGGGATAAAAAGGAGGCTGCGTCCTCCAAAACTTTGAGAGACCCCAGGGGAATGCCCCATGGCCTCTCCCTTTATTCAAATAAAGTAAAAGTCTGTCTCTTTTTTGGACTTAAACTTCTGATGTTTATGCGGATTAATTTTCCTAACAACTTCCTAGGCTAAATAAATAAATAAAATTTTAAAAATCTCTTCCTAATGAAAACCAGAAATATTTTTGCGTCGTACAGTTTTTCAGAGGGAAAGGACCTACCCACAATATTTTTCTTGGATATGCTATTTGTTCAGCATCCCAGGAGTTAAAAGGACTAAAAATATTGCATACTTTCTGGTGTCATTCAGATTTTCGGTCATCTTCCTCTGTGAGGCAGAAGGAGGACAAAACATGGTCTTCTAAAATAAAAATGGCATGGCAGGGAGACCGTTTTGAATAGGTTGGCCAATGAGCCAGAGCTGTCAACAAAACCAGCCTGCTTTCAAAGACCAAAGTGAAGCACTTTTAAAATATGGGTATGAAAAAATTCATTCTGATTTAGTTACTTTGTATATGAAAAATCTTTTTTTTTAAATGCCCTGAAAGAATAAAAAATTACAGATATTTGATCCGGTGGCAGACTGCTAAGCCATAAATTTGTCAAACCACAATTTTCTTTCTAGATACTCATTGTTTGGCCCCATTTGTTTTCTGTCCATCAGACTGGAATCTCTCTTTTAAACAGCTGTATCATTCCAGCTGTCTGGGTGGAAGGAGAAGTAGTTTGGGAGAGGTGGAGCATGCTTTGAGTAATCTTGGGAATGGTTTTGACCAATACCCAGTTCAAGGACTGGGGAATTTCAGGATGAATTTTAACAGTACAAGTGCACTTTAGGCAGTGACCTTTGTTTTCCCCACATACCAAAGGGAATATGTGCCCTGTAGTCTTGAATGTTTTTGTAAGAATGCAGCTGACATTTGCAGGTGACAATTTTCCATATTCATAAACAATTTTTGATATCCAGGCATTGATTCCTGTTCAGGGCTCAGAGCTGGTACAGACCAGGTTCTGCTGTGTCCAGTGCAAATATGAAAGGTTCCTTAAGACTGGCAAGTGTATTAATTGGAAGAAAAAATGAATCAAGACTTGAAAATGATTGACTTTTTTTGTATTTTTTTCATCTCTCTTAAAACCTTGGCTTCAATTCTTTTCTGGCTATAAATATGGTGTTCTAATATTTTTTGTAGCTACATGTGTGACCTAGGCCACCTCCATTCTTTTCTCCCACCAGTCTCCTTCTTGCATTTTAGAAGAAATAACAATCAATTGCAGGAGACTCCTCAAAAGCCCCAGGTCTAAGCAGATTTACTGTCTGTAAAACATTTTCTACATGAAATGCATTGGTCCAGCAGTGTGAAACAGCAGAGCATAACCAAAACTGATTTTATTTTGGCTTTTCCAGGACTCAAGTAGATGATTCAGTGCTTTATTACATCGGGCTTTGCATGTCTGGATCCAGGTTTTTTAGGATAGGCACCAAAATCCCTGCTAATGAAACAGGGCAAGTAAATCAATTCCTTAAACATGAGTTAATCTCAGATGAGGTTCAGCCATGAACTCAAAGAAAACCTGCATATCTCATGCTCCAAGGTCAACCCCAGCCTGCCCAAACTCTGTAACACAGCCCAAAATGCTCTGGCTCCACATTAAATTCTGTGTGTTGCCCAGAACTTCTGAAAGCCTGTGGCATGTGCTCTATGTGCTCTAGCACACTGCCAGACCAGGAGGGGGGAAAAAAGGAAGAAGAAAGAAAAAGGAAAGCCAAAATCTGAATTCCAATAGGTTTTTAGCCAAAAAGAAGACCATACATGTCTTCAGAGGAGAAATAGTCTAGAAAACTCTAAAAAACTTAGAAAGCCGTGGGCAAGAAGTGCCTTTTCATCAAACTGCTTCCCTCCATTGCCACTTTATTTCTTCTGCCTTTAACCTCTATGGGGGACAATCATGCATGTCACCCTCCCCTACATCACACACTTCCTTTTCTTTAGCATCCTCAGAGCAAATTGGAGATTACTTTGAAGATTTGTGTTAGGAAATGAAGTGCACGCACATGCTCACATGCAAACACCTGCACAGGCTGCTGGAGGCATCTGTGCTGCTCCTCCTTGCATTTCCAGTGGCTTTTGGTCTGCATTTCTGGCAACAAATTAATCTGGAAGTGGATAATGAAGAAAGGGTTAATAAAAAGAAAACAAAAACAACAAACTTTGCCTTGTTTGCAGTGATTTTGCATCAGTTTCCATGGAAATGGAAGTAGAACAAGCCAAGAGCAGTGGTGTAGCCAACTTCAGCTGCTGGCTTCTAGTTCTTGCTCCTGTTTCCATGGAAATAGATGCCAAATCAGCAAAAAATAAGGTAACTTGTTTTAAGATAGTAGAGTTTTAAAGGCTTGTCCTTATTTAACCTCAGTCAGGAAGATAGCTGGTGAGGGGAGGCAGCCAGCAGCTCAATGGAAACCTTCAGAGGCTCTTTCAGCTGCTGACTGCTCGTTGAACTCTGCAGAGAGTGAATTCACAGGGCAGCCACCAATCTCCAGAAACATTCTGCAACTTTCCTGCACTTTGTAAATAGAATACATTTTCCTCTTGGCATGGAGAGTCACAGCAGTCTGTGGGAGCCCAAGGTAATAACATTTCTTTGCAAGGCACCCGTGCAAGTGCCTCCTTGGGCTGCCTTTGCCTCCCAGAGTTCAGGAGATGTGCTTTTCCCAGCTGCAATATGCAAACTATTCCCATTCCAAAAGCAAAATGTTCTGTTTCAGCCTACGGAGAGAGAAGCAAAGGAGTGTTAGCTGGGGGAATTCCTGGCAGTGTTTTACAACAAACACCCCACTTTCTTTTTGTCCTGATCCACGAAGGCAAAATTGCACTGAGATAAAAGAAGTTGGCCATCACCTTGCTTGTAGCAAAATGTGGATGGGAAAGCAGAGCTGAATCCAACCAGAAAAAAAGTCTGCTGTAATTTCAAGAACTGAAATTTCATCCAAAGCTCATTTCATTAAAACAAACTTTAATAGAAAGCTATTTCAAGGTTGGCTTTTGATCCTTTGCTCCTGCTGTGATGGAACTGTCTGTGGGGAAGAGTATTTCTTCGTGGGAAGTTTTGTGAAGACAGAGGTGAGAATCCCATCCTGGGCCCCATTGTTCTTTGAATTTCTCTTGAATTGTGATCGTTGCCAGCCATCCTCCACCTCTCTCTTTCCCCACAACCCCTTTGCTTACCTGCTCCTTAGGCACTCTTTAATGAGCTGCAAAGGCACCCTTAGACAAGGGATCTTATCACAGGCCACTTGTGGTCCCATTTTTTGGTAGCAGAATATATCTGGAAGCCATAAGTGTGGGTATATGTTTAAAAAAAATTCTTGGCTGGCATTTGTGGTGAAGTAAATGCAATTCTAATGAGGCATTCCTTCATTTGCAGCATTACGATTTTGCTCTTGGAGACATAAAATCTGCTCTTGCAAGGGCACGTGCTTTGCTTCACACACGAAGAATATTCCCTTGGGCTGCTGGGTGAGTAAATAAATGAAAAGTGCAGGCCAAACTAATTTTAAAGAAGTGAATCAGGTCTAGACTGGGGCCTCACTGTTGTTAATTTTAGGTATTACAAGGAATGTGCTCATTTCTGACTGGTTTCTGTGGATCTTCTTTGAAGAAAACCCAAGAAACATCGAGCCCTTCAAGAAATTGCCAAAAAAGGTAGACTTTTTTTGCATAACGAATACTTAAACACATGGGAGGTTTTTTTCTTTTCCTTTTTGACAGCACGCATTGTCTTAAAAGTCACAGAACTTTCTCCAAATGCTCTATCAGACATTTATTGCTGCTGTTGCTGCTATGATGTGATTGCTTTGTAGCTGTTTTTGAGCTGTTGAGATCTTTTTTGAGGGGGGTAACTCAGAGCTGTGTTACTTATGATCCTCCATGACACTTCACTAATATTTCCCTTGGAAAAGCTTTGGCCTTTTCTGTACTGGCAAAAAAAAAAAAATAAATATCAGGGAAGCAATGGAAAATAAAGTCACACATTTCAAGGGGGGATGTGGGAGGTGGAGCTGAGAGCACCACTGCTCCCCAGGTGTTTGCAATTCAGCTTTCAGTGTACTTTTTGGACTCTCCATTACACAACAGTTCATCATCCTCTTCCAGGAGGCTTCCAGGCCCTCAGGTCAGTAACCTGCACAAACGTCATCCCCTCCAGCTCTCCGTGGTTCAGCCACTCCAGGAGGAAAAACAGGAGCTATCTGCCAGCTCCTCTGCAAGCAGCTCAAAGCACCATGGCACAGCTCAAAGGATCATGAGAACAAGCCAGAGAACAACAGGCTGTGGAGCCAAAACTGAGATCAAGCAAAAAGGAAAAAAAAAGAAAAAAAAAAAGAGAACAAGGTCTGACATGAGGTGTGTGCAGCAAAAAAAATGACACACGTGCACTTTTCTGTGAGTTTCATAATGCTGGCAGATCCCTGGAGTGTGCTGACAGCTCTGTCCTGGAAATGCAGCTCTTCCAGCCCACCCAGCCCTGCTGGTGTCCCCAGGAGGCTGTGGCAGGTGGGCACAGAACAAGGTGTGGCAGGGGGGGTGGAGGGTTCCAAGCAAGCACAGGCTGTCCTCTGCTCGTCCTGTGAAGTGACTGCTCCCTTCAGGAGGGAAAATCTCATGGGGGAGTGGAGCAGAATCCACCAAGTGCAGGGGGATGTCACACTGGGGAACTCCCTCCTCTGGGCTCTGGTCAAAAGTCACTGTGCATGGAAACCTCCTCCCAGAGACACCTGGCAAAGCTGAGTGGTGGTTGAGTAACTTGTGCTATGAGTAGAAAAAGTTGTCCATTTTTTTTAAAGTTGCAGAGTTAACAAGTTAAACCAATTGTTGCTAAGTTGGAGTTTTAACTATATGTTGTTAATAATTTCATGTTGTAATCACCTGTTGTTAATAGTTTTTCTTTAATTACCTGTTGTTGATGGTTAGAAATCCCTTTTTGTCAGGTATCACCCTGCTGCTTCCTGGAAGATGGCACCTGGGACTGTGAGGAGGAGGTGACATCGGAGCTGGTATGCAAATGTGGAAACGCCTCACCAGGAAAAACCCCTAAAACAACGAGCCACCATGGAATTAAAAGATCTAAGTGATATCTAGAGGTGAGAAACTGAATCCAGTGTCTGCTAAGATCCCTTTTCACCTTTCACCCTAACCTAAAAGGATGTCAGCTGGAGGGAGGACCTTGAATGTCAGACTGAAAAAGGGGAATCTCCTGGTGCTCTTGTGAGGACAGAAGCCCCAGCTCTGCCTGCACACCAGGGACACAGCTGCATCATCCTCCTCCTCCTCCCTGCCACTCCTGGAGCAGTGATGGTGTGTGCGCAACCCATTGGCTCTCCCCACCCAAGCTGATTCTTTTTAATAAAGGCATTAAAAACGAGAAAGATCTCCTGCCCTATTTATTTCAACTTGTAAAACCACAATCACTCCATCCCTGCTGGTTCCCTGTGCTGGGCAGGGGGAGATGGACAGACAGATTGCTGCTGCCTCCTGGAGATGACACCCAGGGTGCTCCTGCCTGATCCCTGAGCTTGGCAAGACATCCTTTATTCCTGGCTCTGGTCTCAGGTTATCATCCATCTCAATTCCAGCTCTGTCTCTGTCAGAACCCAGGACATCCCTCTGGGTGCCCTGGATGGCTCAAAATCCTGGCAGGGGCTTGGAGACCCTGGCAGGAAGCCAAAGGCACTTGGGAATTCCATCTCAACCCATGGAGCAAATTACCAACTTTATGTGAAGAATTACAAGTCACAAAAGTTTAAGTAGCATAACAGTAGTTGTCACAGGGTGAAAGGTGGAATTTTGAAGATTTTTACTATAGGGGTCTAGGAGGCAAGATGGAGGAATATGGGCGTTGTCCTGTTCTTCTTCCTTTTTCTTCCTAGCCTCCATCTTCTTGGTGATGGTGGCACTTTGTCATTGGTGTAAAGTAGAAAGTCACTGTCTAACACAGGTGATAGGTATTGGAACATAACTGTAAATATCAAATACATAGTTTGTAGTATAAAAGACAACACCAGCCCTGTGGGCGGGCAGTGTGCCTCAGACTGACCTGCAGAACAGACCTGGGCAGGCCAGACAGAAAATGTTTTAGCAAGAAATAATAAACAGCCTTGAGAACGACAGACGAAGACTTCTGACTCCTTCTTCGACAGCTGGGTTAGGGAAAAGAGACTTTTAATACATCTTGGGGTCATCTTGACCAGAGGAGATCCCGAGACATCTCCAGGATCCTCCTTGCTCTCCCAGCTTTTTGGGGACGCCAGGGTGGACAGGGATGACACCTTGGCCTGTGAGAGCCCCCTCTGCAGCTGAGACACAGGGCCAGCAAAGAGCAAATGTGAGCAGTGAAGCAGCACAAGTGCTCTGCTCCAGAGCTCAGTGCTGGCTAGATGTGACCTTTGTCCAGCCATCCTCACCAGGGACTCTTAATGCTTGGGAGTTTTCTCAGTGTCTGCAAAATTTCTTAGTTTAAAGTCTAATTTGTCCTTCAATCACACAGTCATGTAATTTTTTTTTCCTCCTTCATCCATGACTAGATAAGGCTGCCTTGTCTGTGGCTTGCATTGTGTACCTGTACAGATTTCTTTATTTTATTTTATTGTTTGTACTAATGATTTTAATCATGGAGGTTTTTGCTTTGGAAATGGAAGGCCTGTAGCTTTCACAGCACAGATGGGAGATAAAAGCACTATAATCACAGAGTGCGATCAATGAGACTTTTTCCAGGAAGATGCTAAAGGCATTATTTGGCATTAACAAAGAAAGGGATAATTAGAAAATAGGCAGAGAAGCCTTTATTCCTGTAATTAATTTCAAAGTTGGAAGTTCCCTAGTGCTTTTCTGTTCAAAAGTGACAGCATATGAGCCATTGCAAAGGAGATGTGTATTAATCATAAATCAGAAACAAGGAGGAAATTGAAACCTGTGTTTCCACCGACTTTAAAAAGAAAAAACTGCTGCCTGGACTTAATGTGTATTCTGACTGCATGTGAAGGAAAAAACAATTATAAATAGTTATTGACACATTACATGAAAGGCAAGAGGAGGATGTAGCCAAACTTGGTTTCCTGGGAGACTGGGCAGTCCTCTCCAGAGTAAAAATAATACTCAGGAGTCGCTTTGATAGCTTGAGGTTGTGCCTATGTTTGCAGCTGGTTTTTTTTGCACTAATTTTCTACAATTGCTATCAGCCCCACTGAGGGCCACAGTGATGGAAGAAGTGTTCAGCAAACTTCCTGTGCCTCCCTTCTTTTCAACACTGTCAAATCTGTTTCTGACTGAGAAATAAGTGGCTCTGCTTTAGGAATGCCAGCAGCCACAGCCGTCTTGCTTACAGCCTTCTCCCATCTGGATCTTCAGATTTAACAGGCAAACTGAACATCTTCCCCCGGGGTAAGATCGAAAATTAGCAAAGGAAAAAGGCATGCACAGCTTTCTGTATGGTTTCTTTCCCTTCTGTCCCCTAGTCCATGGCTGTTGTCCCCATCATCATGTCCACAGGTGTGACATGACATGAACTGGTGCAAAGTGTCCAGCTGGTGAAGGCACCAGCCTTGCTACAAGGGGTGAGCCTGGAGACCTCCAGCACTGGTGGTTTTTACTCAGAAACACTGGACCCCCTCAAGACAGCTGATGTTGCACACAGAGGCACATATTTTTTGTCTTTTTTTTTTTTTTTTTTTTTAATATGGACAGCTTTACAGTTATTTTTTTAATTTAAATCTGAGTTGAACTGATATTGTTGGCTTTGTATCATGGCTGGCTCGGCTGATGACTGGTGTAGGTGAGCATAACCTCATGGTGCCTCCTCACACCATGAGGAATTCATAGCCTGCAAGTTCCCATTTGTGTAATTTTGGGGTTGACTGCAGAACAATTGTTCAGTCAGCTGCACTGCAGCATATATGTATTTATATATTCCATCATCCACATGGTAAAATTTTGCATGTGCACACACACATATACACACACTCTCTTTGTAATGATTTTCCCTCTTATTTGCTGCTCACAAGGTTGGTTAGGTCTCTTCATTTACATTCCTCTCCAGCTTTCTCTAGCTCTAGACCTTCAGGCAGGTAAACTTGGCATCTTACTTTACAACTGGATCAAAAAAAACTATAAAGGTAGGAGGGTTACATACAGGTTCTATATGGTTTTATTTTTTCAGAGTTCATTCAAGGACAATCCTTCTTTTAGGTCCCATTCCTAAAGTTTCTTTGCTTAAAGCAGAGAAATATGTACATAAGCTTATCACTGAGCTATACCCAGCATTTCACAATGTGCAGTTGGCATTTGCTGGTGGCAGCACTGGTGGAGCTCTCTGTGTTTCCCAATGCATGGAGAGCGTGTTTGAAACAACAGTTTTCTTTTCTATTACTTGTTAATTTCCATATTCTCTTCTCATTGCAGGAGCCCCAAGCTCTCAAGCAAGTGATGCTATTTAAGTTCTCCTGGAAATACTTCTTTCACATGCAGGAATAGAAAAAAATGATCTGCATGTCCCTGGCAGAAATATCTCCTGAAACCGCTAATGGTTTTCTTACCTCACAGCTACATCCCTGGAATGTTCCTGCATTTACCACTCCAAGTCACTGCAATCATGGCTTAACTCAAGAAAGACAAGCTGTTCTTCTCCTTCCAATGAAAAGATTTTCTCCCGATGTATGTCCTTCAGTCCCATTTTTGAACATAACCTGGGAAAATCATCCCAATCACTGTCAGTGGTTAGTCTTTGGCTAATGGTTGTGAAGCAAATCTTCTTTTACTTTTATTAATTTATCTCTTCAGAGAAAAAAGTTTATTGACTTTGATAGAAAAAACTTTTAAGTTTTAATTGTATGAATTATTTTAGAAGGTAGCACGAATTACTTTTGATTTATAATTATAAATCAAGTTTGTAGAAAGGCATACATATGAATGTCAAATATCTAAAACCTCTTAAGAAGGTACAGAATAAGACAAAGGAAAAAGGCTCCAAAATTACAATTTTCCAGAACATTTAGATTTCATACTTACATAGGCAAAAATACCTGCTTAAAATGCAACTTAAAGATGTGACAGGACACAATGTCATCCTTTTACAGCCCACGTAAGATATGTTATGATGCACTGCAATGACTGCAAAACAAAAAAAAACTTTGAAGACAACTTAGTAATGCCTTGATTAATGCAAATTTTATGAAACATTCAAAAGGATATTAACATGTACTCAAATTTCATCCCTCGTTGGCAAATGTAAATGTAACATTTGGCTAAATAATTGTCAAAATTTCCACATTCAAAACCTTTCAGTGGCTGATTAGACTGCGGAATTAACTTTTGTGTAAATCTTCTTGAACCTTTTGATTAGCTTCCCAATTGTCACTGGGAATTTATAATAAAAATTACAGCAGCAGGCTTAAAAGTATTTGAACATGCCTAGAGCTAAGAGCCAACTAAATTGAAATATTTTTAGTTATTGGAGTATTCCTGCTCTTCGCTCCTCTAGAAGACAGAGCAACATTTTAGCTTGTCCTAGAAAGGAGTCCAGCTTGACTGCAGGCAATTCCAGCCTATGAAGAGACCCAAAATAGACACCTGGCTCATTCCCAAGCCATAGTTTCCAAGTGAACCAGCTCCCAGCTCAGTCTCAGCGATCTCACTCACACAGAGACAGACTCTGCCGCACCATTCATGCTCAGCAGTGTGTTAGTCCTCAATTAATAACACAGGCTACACCCAGAATCAGGCATTTATTCTCTGTGAATAGGTTTAACACAACCTAGGTCTCCAAAATGGCCTCTCTTTGTGGAGACAGACCTCATTTGCTGTAACCCCTCCACTGTGGCTGTCCTATTTAGGCTCTGTTGGACTACTAAAAAATCCTCTTTCAGCCCAAGTCATCCCAGTGCTGCCCTGGCCAGCAGCACTATGAGATCTGGGTGGGATTCACAGTCCATGGGCTGTCCCAAGGTGCTCCCACCCCATCCAGAACATCTGACACATCTTCACCGACTATTGGCAAGGTGGTTTGGACTTCCGAGCAAGAAAAAAAAAATTAATTCGTGGTTTTCTTTGCTGTGAAAGGGAAATTAGTTCCTTACCCACTCCTCCTTCCAGACCGGGATATGACTCAGATCCTGATAGTTTAAGGATGATCAGAGCCGATGCTGGATTTCTTTTGTGAGATGTGTCGTAGCTGTACTAAATGCTGAGGATAAAATTACCTTCTGCTGCAGTCTGCTGCTGCTGGAAAACAAGCAGGACTTCTTCCTGTAGCTGGAGGTAGATTGCTTTTCATCTGGACTTCAGTCAAATTCACAGCTTTATGACTTCCCATCTAATGCAATCTAAAATTCACATGAAAATACCAAAAGGAGCACACTTGTCCAACTTTGACAGTGCTGATAACTGGGGGATGTGCATCATGGGCAATCCTTTTAGAAAGGTTTACACTTCTGCTTGTCTTCCAAATGAAAAATATCACAGGGAAACACGGGGTTATTTGTGGTGCTAACAATGCATATTTTTGAGGGTCTCTGGTTTCCTGTGGCGCCTCATCCTTGGGGCACTTCATTGTGAACGTGCTGGCACACATCCTTTCCCCAAGCCCAGAGCCACCTGGCAGCTACAGCAGGAAGAATGAAAAGCAACATCCCACTTTCAATGGTAAATTCTCAACCTATGCACAATTTGTTGTAGCAATCTACCCATTTGCTCTCCTGCAGGGATAAATTACTGGTGTCTGGACTATGCTGTGGAAGGAGAAAGATTTCATAATCCCAAAGCATGAAGGTTTCTCCTTTATTTTAAAGCGTGGGAATATCTAAAGCAATATTCTCCCCATGTTGACTTAAAATAGTTTTGAAAGCCATAGTCTTATTTTTCCTCTGAATTTGCCTTTAACTTAAACATACAAACATGCATCTTATAGAAAAAAAAATTAAAATAATAATTATTCCTTTTCAGTACCGGCTTAAAATACTTTGCAAGTTCATTGATTTTGCAGAAGGCTGGAACTGAGCACAGTCTGAAAAACAGGTATCTCCTGAGGCATTTCAAATAGTATATCCCAAAGCAGAGCACTCACTAGTCTTGTTTGCTTTAGAAAATCTTGACTGTGGGTGACATTTCTGTTGGCTGGATCCCTTAACTCCAGGTAATACACAGCAGAAATTAACTGCCCCTCTGTACACATACTCATGCCTTTTTAAAATGATATTTTAAATGTAAATAACTCCCTGAATACTCGAGATTCAATCAGCACATAGTTCTTATACGTAGGAAGCCTCAAGATGGCACTCTTGAACTGCAGAGTTTTTCAGGCAGGCTGATTATGAGTTTCTTGCAAGGGGAAAAAAAAAAAAAAAGAGAAAGAAATGCAATGGTGAGTGTGAACCTGTGCAGGAATAACCAGAGGAAATATCAAATACAACACCAATATCAGACTAAGGCATGAAAACCTACCAGAGTTTGCATGGAAAAAATATTTGAAAGCATGGCTTATTATACAAATTAGGGTTGATAAACTCTCCAAATTTTGTGAATAAATCCACAGTTTTTTGAAGCTTCCCTGGTTTTTTATCTTGCTCACCCTCCCCTATTCACTACTTCCTTTTCTCTCCCTGAAGGTGTGTTGATGTTACCTCGTGAGTATCCTGGAGCTGGCTGAGGTGTTGCTCGTGCTTGGTAGATGTCAGGCAGAACACACCTGTGCAGGATATTTATGACAGAGGCATGTGAATAAGGGACAGTGAGCAGCAAAAAAATTGGGTGAAACTTTTGTCTGCAGACCACGGGTAGAATTCTGTGATCTGTAGAGGCTGTGCCTCTCAGTTCCTCCTTCCATCGCCGCCCTCCATGGAGCAGGGGCTGTGCTGTATCTGTGACAGGAGACCCTGCCTGGTGGCTCCTTCCTGGATGTTCCTGCTTCCTCCTGCAGCACAGGGACACAGGGAGGAGGCCCTGATGTCCCCAAGTTCAGAGGGAGGGAAGGACACCCACCTGCCCTTCATTTGGAACTCACAGAACTCACCTACTCTTGTATCATAGCATCGTTCCCTGCAAGTGGGCTCCTGGGTGGGAATTCTCCATGGGACTGTGGCAGCATTGCCTGGGGGTTGGACAGGGCTGCTGTGCCGTGGCTCCCAGGCAGTTCTGGAGCAGCTGGCTCCAGCCTGGCACTGTGGTGGGTGGGAAAGTGCTGGCACCAGCACGTCATCAGCCCTGTCCCACTGGGCAAGGGGAACCCAGATGTGTGAAAGAAAAGCTAGGAAGGAGAGCATCAACTCACAGGCCTCCTAGAGCCTTTCTCTCCCTCTTCCTCTTCATCCTCCTCTTCCTCCATAAGAGGAATTTTTGTGGGAATCAGGGAAGTGCAATAGGAAGCAGCCATGGGATGGAGGATGGAGACCATGGCAGACCTACCCTGGCTTACAAAGACTTCTTGGTGGTTTTTTTCCCCATGGCATTTGCCTTCCCTGCCCCAGCAGTTTTGCTCAGGTGTTGCTTCTCTCCCTGTTGGCCTTGGTGACGGTGTCCTGGCGGGTCAGGGTCACAGCTGGCACCATCCCAGCCCAGCAGCCAGCCTGCCCTGCTCGCCAGGCTGGAGCCACCCCGCTGGAGGCAGCTGCGGATCGCTCTTACGAAATCATCTGCTGACTCACCCTTCCCTTGCTTGCCCGGGTGAAATCATGCCTGCCTTTAAAAATCTCATTGCAGCATTACATGACACATTTATCCACCTCTTTCACTGCCATGAACTGCCTCAGATAAGCAGCTGTGAGGGTTTTGGGAAAGATAATGTGGGGTTTTCTCTTTGCTCCAGGGCCTCTGCAGTAGGCATTACTTCTTCTCTGCTTGCTGATAGAAACACAAATCTGTTGAATCACTGAGGTTGTTCCTGGAGATGCTGGGAACTTGCTTTCTCCATCACAACGTGGACTCACACATATCTCTCTGGGGCAGGTTTGGTTTGGGGAGCAGCACTGTGAGGATTTTCAGTTGTGCCAAGAGTGGAGGCATTATTTACGTGCACCCTATTTTGCAGAGCCAGTGTCATGCACTGAATCCATGTCCACGTCCATGAGCTACCAAAAGCAAGAGCCTGATGAGAGATGGATTTTAGAAATGGAGAGACAGGTAAAAAAATGAGTGGAATTTTGCTTAGGTTGAGGCAAACCACAAAAATTTTTCTTGGTTTGTTTGTGGTTTTTTTCCCTGTTTTCAGTATGTTTTGATCCGTATGAGTTTTGGGTTTGCTTCTGATTTTCTTACTTTTTGATTCATGTTGGTTTAGATTCTGATTCACATGACACTTTTAAAATTCTTTTGCTCTATGAAAGATTACATTAGTGTTTAATTGAGAGAAACCTGATGAAGTTTTTTATGGCCATACCAGCCACACCTGTTGAAAATAAGTGGAAGATTCTGATTTTTCACAAATTTAAGAAAAAGAAAGTTGCTTTTTCTGAAGTAAAATATTTCAATCCAACTTTAAGGAAAATACTGTCTAATTTTTTTCTTTAGGAAGACAAATTTTCCAATCATGATAAATCTTATTTATTTAATCTTGTGATGATTATTACAACAGTATTGAAACCATGCTTTGGTGAGTGATATACTACTGTACATTGGTTTTGCAAACACAGCCATGCCATGGGGCAAGAAGGCATTTTAGGACTTGGGGTTGAATTTCTCCTTGTGAGGCGCTGCATCTCTCATTTTCCTATTGCTTCCTTCTGTCATTTGAATTGCTTCATGTGCTTGGTCCTGTGACATCTCTATAATGTTTTCTACAGCTTGAGCAGATCCTTAAAAGCTCTAAAAGCTGTGTAGAACTCATACAAATGTGGAATTCATCAGTTCAGAAAGGTACAAATAAAGATATTTAACAGGCTAGCATGTGAAAAGAATCAATTTTTTATCAGTCCTGCAACACTGGTCATTTTCAGACCTCAAGTATATAAATATCTCCTATTTCTTTCTGATGTAAATAAATTCAGAATTTTTTTTCCAGATATAACACCCCCCAAAAATGAAAATTATCTTTGAGCTTTGTACTAGAATTTTTGTACTTTCTTAGCTGCAAGATGAAAACTAATGCTCCCCTCTGTCTTAGGCTGGAATACTGATTTGCAGAACTTCTCACTGGAGGACATGGTAGATATTTTTAAATCATACTTGCTCTTTAATGTGGAGAGCCATCTCTGGGAAAAGTTTGCAAGATCAGGCCCACGGTCATCATTTAGTCAAACTGCATAATTCTTAGGTCTTTTAATCTTTTCTCATAAATCAATCCTCCAATCCCCTTAGTCGTATTTGTTGCTCGTCTCTGAATTCCTTCCAATTTTGCAATTTACATTATAATTAAGGCTTAGTGAAACTGATGAGAAAGTGATTTTTGGGGCCAATTTTTATGCTGCTTGTAAATATTCAAAATCTGGCTTTCCGCAGGCTCATGAGGGCCCCCTGAACTGAGTGACAATGGCAGGGACCTGAGGAACTCCCACTCCTGGGGCAAGCACGGATGTTTTGCCAGATTCTCCCACTATGGCTTGCCACTAATTAGTATTCATTATCCCATTGATTTCCGTGGGGCTGTAGCTGCCTACAGCACAGCTCACAGTGAATAAGGAGGGGAGGATCTGCCCCATCCTGCAGCCAGGGTCACCAAACCTCTCCCTGGTTTGGCTCAAGGTGAGTGTTGGGCAAAGGCAGGGATTGGGACTGGGCTCCTTGGGGGAGCAGAAGGCATCAGGCAGAGATGTTTTCTGAAGGAATGCCCGTGCTGGTGGCTGACAGAGCTGGGCAGAGCACATCTCCTGGGTGGTTTTGGCTGCCACGCCATGCTGTGCAGGCAGCTGGGTCAAATGGTGAAGTTAGAGCTTGCACCCCGTGGCTGCTGTCCCTCCTGGATCTGCCATGGCTCTGCTCTATGCAGCCACTGTCTGGAAGGGTGTATGGGCAAATCCAGAGGCACTGAAGGTGGTTTGCTGATCAGAGACCTGAAGAAGCTATACAGCTGGCAGAAGAGCAGCCTCTGCCACCACAGCCACCTCCCCTGCTGCTGCTGCCTGGCTGAGGGACATCTGCCCACGGGCAGAGCTTGCCCCAGCACTGAGCACATCCTTCATGCTGGGGAGAGAACGTGGCCACCACAAAGACCTGATGGATTTAGCCTTTCTCATCCAGTACAGCCCACTGGGGTGTGTGCTTGTCCATGGCTGGAGGGTAGGGCCATCTGTGAGCCTTTGAAGAAGAAGCCTGTGCTGAGAGTCCTTGCTGTCCCTCTCAGATCAGCTGCCATTTATGCATCTCAAGGGCACAGAATTGCTTTCTCATACTCTTTTTCAACCTATAGTTCTTGTTTTCTTATTTGATAGCTACAGTGGATTGGAAATCTGCCACACTGGCAACAGGCTGAAGACTCCTGTAAGAGTCTTAGCTCAAATGAAAGCTAGAGAAAAACATCAGAAAATGAATAGCTGAACCCCTGCCTGCCTGTTTTCTGTCCTTGGCCATACCATCCATACTGTCCTCTTGGTTCTACCTCCTCTGAGTGCACAAATGAGAAGCCACCAGTGCATGTTTTGAGTCTCAGTGACACAGGTCAACCAGAACCTTTAAATGGAGGATATTCAGACCAGACCCTCAGAACAAATTTCTCCTGTATGCACCTTTGTAAGCACTTTCACCAAAATAATTTATTATTCTCTACACAAGGTGCAGAAGCTTCCAGAGATCTTCCCTCAACAGGGCAGGCATATGGAAAGCAGCAGCCAAAATAATGACTGCAAACTTTCAGGGTTTTAAGTCCTTTAACAATTATGTTTGACTTTCAGTAGAAAGGCTTGAATTCACAAAGCTGCTTGGCCGTGCTCTGATGAATTTAAACAGGTGGTTTAGGATGAAGGAAGCATGAGATGGTAAATCACTCACCTCTTTTGTTATTTTTTCCCAAGGATTGGAATTAGTACTGGTGCTTTCTGGACTGAACCAAGATGCCATGTAAACAGCTGCAAAATTACTGGAAGCAACTTTAGAAATAGCCCATATGTGCCAATTTGCTGTAGCTGTGCCTTTCTCCTGAGGGACTTTCTTAATCTCTGGAAACTGTACTTTCATATAACAACACAGACAGGGTTGCAGGTGCTGTGATGGGAAGAAGAATCTCAGAAATGAGGAATTAAGGTAATCAAGGCGAGTCTGCAGAAAACCTGGCACCATAGCCCCATGACATGTGAAGTGTTCCTGAGGCTGATACTGAAAACTCAGTGTAAATCATTGTGGTGTTCCTCTAACAGAGGAAGAGGATAATGCCAGATATCCCCATTTCAATACCAGGCACATCTTTCCTGGTGCCATGAATTAGTAACATTTAGAAAGAGCCATGATTTTTTATTCTGTCACTTTCAGGGTCAGGAAGAGACTGAGATGCATCTTGACATTCAAGAAAAGCAGGTCTGTTGGTCAGAGCTGGATGTTTCACAGGATATTATGGCTGAATAGAGCTGAGTCTCATAACCCCTCTGGTTCCACCTCTCCAGGCAGAACTGTCTCTCTCAAATCAGCCAGTCCACAGATCACCTTAACTATAATATCAAATATACCTTAATTATAATTTCATGGGAGATCTGAGCAGCTCAAACCATGACATGACAATTTTTTATCAGATGAACAGTCTACTGCAAATGAATTGCCAAATCAGCACCCCCAGCTGGAAGCCATGTTGGTGATGTGCAATATCTGAACACACCAAACACTGAAGCCTTTGGAATCATGAAATGCTCTTGAGAAGCTCCTGGCCAGCAGCTCAAACCACAGAATCACAGCATGGTTGAGGTTGGGGGATCAAGCAGGATCACTTAGAGCCAGTTGTTCAGGACCATGTCAAGGCAACTTCTGAATATCTCCAGGGATGGAGATTCCACAACACCCCTGGGAAAGCTGTGCCAGGGCTCTGTCACCCCCACGATGAAAGAGCATTTCCTGCTGCTGAGGCAGAGCCTCCTGTGTTTCAGTTTGTGCCACTGCCTCTGGTCCTGTCACTGGACATCACTGAGAAGAGCCTGTCCTCTTTTCACCCTCCCTTTGGGTATTTATTTGCATTGATGAGATCCCCTCTGAGCCTTCTTATCTCCAGGCTGAACAGTCTAATCTCCTCAGTCTTTCCCCACAGAAGGAATGATCCAGTTCCTTAAACATCCTTGCCATGGCTTTTTGCTGAGGTCTCTCCAACATGCCTGGTTCTGAGGAGAGTGGAAGGATCACCTCCCTCCACCTGCTGGCAGTGCTTTTTCCAGCCCAGGATACCTTTAGCTGCCTTTGCTGAAGGGCATGTTGCTGCCTTATCTTCAGCTCAGTGTTCACTGAGACCCCTGGGCCTTCTCTGGCCACCTACACTTCATGTCACTGATCACCGTCCTTCAGGCCAGACTGTTCAGCAGGATTTTAGTGCACCTGACTGCTCATTCAGTCCACATTTTATCAAATGGACAATAAAGAGAGTGTCAAAAGCCTTGCTTTAGTCTAGGCGATGTCCACTGCTCTCCCCTCACCTACCAGGCCAGTCACTTCATCACAGAAGTTCAACCATGCCTTCCACTTGGTGAAGCCACTCCCAGTGACTTTCTTGAATTTCTTATGCCTGGAGATGGTGAATAGTATTATCTGCCTTACCAAGGCTGGAGGTGAGGCTGATTGACTGGAGTTCCCTGTCTCCTCCTCCTTGTACAGAAAAATAGTTGCTCAGATTGGTAAATGATTGATCACCTTTTTTTTTAGGCCTAAAAATGCCAGTGTTTCCAACTGTGTTCACTGAGAACAGGAATTAGACTCAGCCATGTCAACCAAACTAGTCCTGTGGGGTGGCTCTAGAATCTCCCCAGGAAAAAAGGCTCCTAAAGAGGTACATTCAACATCTTCTACCTGGAGTAGCTTGTAGTCCAAACACAGAGCATGGGGAGTGGGGTGCAGGCAGACAGCAGTGAATTGAAGTGGCTTCCAAGAGGTAACACCAGAGGGCTGGTGGAAAAGTTGCAGTGGAAACTCAGGGACAGAACTGAAAAGGTTGAAAACAACAGCATTGGCACTGAGCAATGATGATCACTGTATCAAAGACAATCTCTGTATTTTTTTTCTCCCTGTGTGGTACGGAGACACCAATGCTGAAAGAATTGTCTCAAAATCAGCTTTTCAAATGACTCCCAGCTTGACTAGAGAGGTGATCCCAAGAGATTGAAAACTGCTTGCAACTTTTGCATTCAAGTATAAAAATTGGGAACCCTAGCTCTCTCAACCCTTTTACCCCAAACTGAATTATTCCCAGGTATTTCACCACTTCTCACATTTTTTTTTTTTTTTTTTTTTTTTTTTTTTTTTTTTTTTTTTTTTTTTGTTTCTCATGGCAGATTGGTCTCTTCTGCCCTTTAGACAGCATTTATCACAGATGTGCTTACCATGTCTCATGGAGTCTTTCCTCTGAGATGTGCTTGTTACAAACATCATCACAGGTTAGGAAAAAATAATCTGGAAGGAATTTTTACAAGCTTTTGTACACCACTCTTCAGAAATAGGTTCTTTTCTCCACGTGTTGCTTAACTCTTACAAGGTCAGATCACCCAGATGTGTCCAGACGTGCTGGTTCTGGCACTGCCCAGTCCCTTCCCTGTCAGAGGATGGTGGGAGCTGCTTCCCCCTGCCCCAGGTCATAGTGAAATTAGTTAATTGTGGCGTTCAGAGCAGGTCAGGGGATCAGCATCTACTGCTGCTGTTGGAGAAGCCAGTGTTGTTGAAATGGCAGATGAAAAGCAAGAGGCAGACATTTTCTCTCTCTCATGCTGTCTTGTTTCCTTTGGGTTCAAGCTCTGCTATGTGGCTAATCAAGGGAGGGAGTAGCAGAGATCATCTGAACGAACAGAGCCCAATACTTGATTTGGATGATGGCAGAGAAAATGCCTTATCTTGCTTTAGAGGCCAAGTGACCAACCCCTACTGCCCAGCCTTCTGTGCACCTCGGGCGAGCCACAGCCGTGCTCAAAGCCACGGCAGAGGTTTCGCCCTCTCAGCTGCCTTTGAGGAGAGCTCCAGTGGGGAGAGGATGAGTGTGTGTGTGTGTGTTTGCCTGCAGGCAGTGAGGGAACGAGCCTGGAAGGAGCTCCTGCAGCGAACGGGGGAGTTTCTCTTTCTGGCAAAAAGTTTGGATTCTTCGCCAAAGCTTGTCACCACCTCCCAAAGCACCGGCCTGCTCTCTCTCCCATGCTGGTATTTGGCTTCTGCCTTCTTTCCTCAGCTGCTGAGAAGTTCCCCCTGGTTTTGGCAAAAGAGAGGAAGCCCTGGCCTGGGGCTTGGCACCCTCCTGAGCTGGAAGGGAAGCTGCTCAAGTGTCCAGGGTGCTTTGGACCTCCCAGCCCTGCTGTCACACACTGTGCCACACAGCTCCTCAGTTCCCATGGGAATGTGAGCACCTCCTTGGGTGTTTAAATCCATTTTCTGTCTGCTCAGCTGCTCTCAGCAGCCCTTGGCCAAGAGGTGCAGGAGCTGCTCGGGGCAGAACTTGAGGGTGATGGATGAGCTCAGTGCAGGATGAAAGTGCTGCTCAGCCCTTGGAGGCAGGGTCTGAGGGGATGAGGGAGCCAGTTTGACCTCTGTAAACAGGAGGGAACAACTTTCAGTGTTTAAAATATAGTTAACCTTAGAAGTGTGTATTCTGAATTGTCCTGAGACTTGGATGGAGTTCTGGGTGAGGTTTTTCATTCTTTAAAGTAGGAGCTATCCTGAGGTAGGGTAAGTTATAAGTGTGTACACTCTCTTTCTTTAGAAAGGACCGTACATGGCCTCAGAGAATGAATATAATTTTATTAGTAAATTAAATATTCTTCCCTTTGAAGTATGTTTTTCCTAACCTCTCTCCCCCTGTCACATTAAGGCATTGATTTTAGCTATTTCAAAACTTATGTATGCATAGATATGGACATTTTCTCTTCTTTTCTCCTTTTGTCATTTGGTAATACCAGAGTTACTCTGAGTGAAAATCCTCTGGGAGATATTCCAGGAGAAATGAAAGCATTTCAATCAAACCAAAAAGTGAATGCAAATCACATTTTGAACAGAGTACAGCTGTCCAGCAGAAACAATGATTTCCCTCCCTGCGTGTATCTTGGAAAAACTGATCTGTGCTCTTCATGCAGGGAGGTGATATCAGAAATTTGAAGTTACATATTGTTAGGTTGGGGATTTTTTTCCCCTTTGTTTTGTGGAGAAGAGGTGTTCCTCATGGAAAATTTTCAGAGGCGCGATCAATACACAGAATGAATTGTCTGTTGTTAGTTCTAAACTGCAAACCTGGAGACAGTCCATGTTTGTACTCCAGGGTGCTCTAACAAGCATCATGGCTGAATCATAATAAACATTTGATTTTCCTATCAAAAACACATGTACCCACACAAACAATCATATTTCACTCCACTTCTAGTGTCTTTGAGGGCATAAAATTTAAATACCTGAGGCCATTGATAAAGCCGATATAATGCAGAATCCATAGCCAGATCACTAGAATTCAAATATCTAAGCCTTTAAGAAACAGAAAAAAAAAAAAGCCAAGCAACATGCAGTTGCATAAATGCTCCATTCTCTGCTTTCCTTATATTCAGAAAGAACTCATAAAAAATCCTCTGCCATCTGCTGTATCCCCACCTATAAGGCATGCTTGCAAATTCTTTTGATGTGCAGATCGTTACTTGGGATTAAATTTTCATATATGCATACCAGCCTCTTCTTCCCATTCTGCTTCCATGCTCCTGCCTAGGTACCAGGTGTGCCCTGTTGGTGGAGGCTGCTTTTGTGATGCTCAGTCTTGTGGGCACAGCTGTGGAAGGACTGGCAGAGCACTGTCTCCATTCACAGCCACTCAGGGCTGCTGGAGATTATCACTTCCCCCAAAAAGCTTGGCTGGAGCTGATCTGCCTGCCCAGAGCAAGAGGGAGGTGGGGAATCCTGGCAGGTTCCTTCTGCTCCCTTAGAAAAGGACTTCACTTACTGTCCTATCCCCTTTCTCTGTAAGAAATATACATATAAATAAATGTAATAACTAGCTGTTAGTTGCTGTCGAATCATACTGAATCATTTACCCAAGAAGTACAAGAAAAATTACTTCTATTATGATGAAAACCTCCATTATTTAGACCAGCCTCAATTAAACCATCCTGCTGGCCAGGACTGTAAACAGCAGGATCTCTCTGCTGTAAACAGCACTCATATTTGCAGTTCTGTTCTGCCATGGGAAACTCTTCACTTTGATCTTGTTACAAAAGTTTTTACTCCCCAGATTGCGGGTACAGAAAAGGTAGGACTGCAATCCATAAGGGTACACACACTTGCTGCTAGTTTCTAAATCTTACCTAGGAGGAAGCTTTTTGCTTAAATGCGTCTGAAACCTGACATTTCAAAGCAGAGTCTTTTGTAAACTGGAGGGAACCGAAGCTGTTAGACTTGCAATCTGGAAGCTGCTAAAACTACAGTGGATGTACTTCTCTGGTTTGCATTCCCAGATTTACACACAGTCCTCAGAAAGAGAGCTGGATTGAACCACTGAGGGTGATGGTAGCAGCACCTGGAGATCCTCGGTACCAACACAAGGTAATTGAAAGCCCTTGGAGTTGCAGTTTAAGCTGATGAAGAGAGGAGAAAGGCTGACATAGAAAAATGAAGGTTTTTTCCTCAAGATGACACCAAACCTTAGTGTCAGAGTCAGGTTTTAATCCCAAGTTTTGTGGTTTCTAGCCCAGTGTCCAGTGATGTATCCTGCTGCCCCCAACACTTGTGGGATTCAGTTCTTTCTATCCCTGCATCTCTCGCTCTGCCTTTATAGACACATCTATATTTAACATACAGAGTTCTCTGTATAGATGGATAATTCTGTATTCATTTACTAATTTATCATACATACCACATTCCAAACAATGTAAATATTTAAAATACTTCATTTGAAATGCTATCTGTTTATTTTGCTCTTTTAGAAATATCCAGAATGTCACACACTTTCCCTTCCTGTTTTGGAAAGGAATCCTTTCTTGCCTGCAGAGAAAGAGGCAGTGATATTGAAATTTCCACAAAGAGAGTTTGTCCCCTGAGTGTTCTTGCAGGCATTTGTGCTGAAGAGATGTTAACATAAGCAGCATTTTACATGAAATATATTCCCATTGCTGCTTGATGCTGCAGCTCCCCATGTTTGCCAGCCCTCCAAGGAACCCAAGAACACAAATAAGAAAGGCAGGACTTAATATTTAGATATTTTTTTTCCAAGCAAAAGAAATAACACTTCAAGCTTTTTCTTTTATATGTATAAGGATTTGCTTTGGGATCACTTTAAACAAGTTTTTTAGTCCTGTGTGGCCAGAGCAGTCTTTGCTTGTGATGAGGATCCAGGCAGGTGGATGCTGACCCACAGCCCTGTGCTGTCCCAAGCACAAACCCACTGAAATACCTCACTGTGGGGTGAGCCATCATCCCAAAAGGAGCAGGAGGCTTTTTCATTGTGCCTGGCAGTCAGAAGCTCATCTTCAGGGGCAGGGGAATCTGAGCTTGGGACATAATCCTTCACTGACAGCAGAGTGCTTCCCAGGTGACCCCAGGTGTTATGTAAATGCTGATTTTTATTGCTGTGGGCACGGGAAGAGATTAACCACACCAGCTGGCAAGGGATTTGAAGTGAAGGCTCCTTCCCCACCTCTGATCTCAGATCAAAAGCCCCAGCCCTGCCTGCCACACCCTGCAGGAGGGTGATGCCAGGGGCACCCAGATGGCAGGGCCACCGCAGGGACCCAACCAGGCACTGCCAGCTCCTGCTGACACCTGCTGTGGGTCGAGGAGGAGGAACAGGAGAAGGAGGAGGAGTAGGAGGAGGTGGGAAAGGCAGGGAAGAAGGACAGAAAACACCATACCAGGACATGCTTTGCACAGATGTTAAAACCCAGGAGCATCTTTACTAATTGCGGCAAACTTGGCAGAAATTAAGCCTAATAGGCCTCCTTCGTGTGATTGTGTGACTAAACACCAGATGCCCTAAAGGCACAAACTGACAAAGCTGTGGAAATCTTCAATAAAGTGCCTCTGATCCTTCAGAAAGGGAAAGGATGTCACAGGGCAGCCTCCCCAGAAGACATCCCCCTGGGGATCAGAGGATGGGGTGGGGATGGAGGTGTTTGGGTTGTGTGTTATGAAACCCAGCACCCAAATCAAATCTTATGACAAAGATGCTCTTGAGAGTGCATTTTCATGAAGCCATAATTTTTCTGGAGAAGTGGCAAAGCTCCAAATACTTCCTATTTTGCTCTCCCAGCACAGCGCTTCTGCCCGCTATCATGAAAAGAACCGGATACTCTGCAAACGGCCTTGGCGCGTCATGGGATTCATCCAAGAGTGTTGCAAACCACATGGCCCTTCTCTCTCCAGCCTTATCTTTGAAATGTCTCAAGAGACATCTTATTTTTATGACTGCTCAAGGACTGTAAGCCCGAGGAGCTGCTTTTGGGAATGCATATGATCCCTGTCACATCAAATGACTGCATCGTAATGTCAGCGCTGTCTGTGCAACACAAAGTAGCTGCTGAGTCCCAGCTTTCCATCTGCAGTTCCCCAAAATCCAGGATTTTGGGTCTGAAATTCCTGTTGCAGTATTTTCAATAATTTGAGACTGTTTATTAAAAGGTCTAATGTGTGATATTTTACTTCCATGTGTTCTGTGGTCAGGAAAACATAAAGAGTTTGCTCTTGAGAAATTTTTATCTGCATTTGTGGTTAATGTGCATGATTGCCTGAGGGAACAGCATGGTACTGTGCCAATGATTCTTGTTCCAAAGCACAGTAAAACTTTACAATTTTAAATCATTGGCAAAATACCTTTTTAGGTTATTTCAGAAATACCAGCTATCAGTTTCAATAAAGTTGCAGCATTTTGTTTTGATCTTTAAATTTATTGCTAGCATGAGAATAGTAATCTGCAATATACCTGCAGGTCAAAATGAAGAAATTAACCTTGTTGGAATGAAACTTTAAATGTTTTATGCTCTGTTTTAACATGCTACAAAATAGGGATTTGAGATTTTTAAGGCATCATTTTCTGATGGACAAATTCCATCGGAAGATATGTGACTAATATTAATTATCAGGACAAATCTGGGAATTTGAGCATGTTCATAATAAGAAAATAAGGAAAAGTTGCTGCACATATGAGTGTAAGTTTGAGGGCTTGTGACAGCAGTTCTGTGTTTCAGAAGATAAAATCAGAGGGTGTTTCTCCAGGCTGGTTTTGTAAAGCTGACATCTGATTCAACCTCCTTGACCCCTCAATGGACTTGCATCTGGTGGAGCACATCACTAAGCATCAGAGGAGGAAATAAATACTATTAGTAAAGACATATTCCTCTTTGGTGATGTTCACTGTCAGGCTTTTGAATTTGTCCTGGCTCTCCTTGACAAAGAATTAGCTGACAAAAATGATACTGCAATGTCAAGAGATAACTGGTTGATCTCATCCTCCAAACTGCTTCACCTATTTCTCGCTGTGAGCTTGGTTACTCATTTCAGACACCCATTTATTTCTGTTTCACAGACCTATATTTTGCTGCCATATGTCCCTGGAAACCTTGACGTCAGAGATGACTACTCTTGTACCTGAGTCCAAATGTTAGAGGTTCATCAAATGTGTCTCTAATGGTTCCATTTTTTCATGCTTCTACCCAGGGTTTTGGTCCCAAGCTGGAAGAAATATAATCTAGGAAAGAGAGCAGCCTGGGAGGACGACTGGGTGACTTCACAGGAATACTTATTTTCTGGAATATGAAAACACATTGGTAGTGTAGGAGAAGCAGTAGGCTGGATGACTGGGGTTTTTAGTATTAATGACTAAGCGTGTGCCACACCAAAGGTCATTTATTTCATGTACCCCACAACTGTGCAAGCCTAAGTCTGCCTGGTGGTGACTAGTGGTGACACTTCTTGTTTGTCTCCATCATCTGAGCTTGTGACTGTGGTGGGAAGGCCTGGGCTCTATGATTTTATTGCTGCTGATGTAATTATTGCATAGCTAATAGTCATGGCTCCCCAGGGCCCGAGGAAATGGCAGTAGGTGGGAGAAGTGGCTTCTGGAGCAGTCAGCCCTGTAACCCCTCTGCCTTTCTCACCCACAGGCAGCAGGGCTGGGGTGAGCACATTCCTGGTGAAGGAGCAGGAGGATGCTGTGTCTGGGTTCATAAAGAGGCTCATAGATTTAAAGCAAGACAAAAGGTGAGTTCATTTGTCACCTAAAACAAACAAAAAAAAAACAAACAAAAAAAACCCCAAAAAAACAAAACAAAAAAAAACCAAAAAAAACCCACAAAAAATTAACTCAAACTCTTGCAACAGTGTTAAAATAGTAAAATAAAAAGCAGGTCTTTATTGGAAGCTTCCAGGTACCCCACGGTCATGGGCACACCTGGCATCAGATTTATATAATTAATTTTTATAAGTTTAACAAATAAGCATATCTAAAAAATATTGTTCAATTAGAAGAACAGTTGGTTAGGTAATTATCCCCTGGGTTCTGCCCTACTGGAGTTGGTCCAGGGGTTCCTTTGCCCCGTTTCTTGTTGTGTCCTCACAGATTCTGGTTGGAAAACAAAATGTCCTTTGGGAGGTTCTCTTCTTGGCAATAAAACAGTAAACAGTATTTCAGGAATATGTTAGAAGGTTAGCTTATTATTCCAAAATCTAAGAGAAAGGGTAGGAAAAATACCAAGAGCTATATAATGATGTATTAACAGTCTACAAAGCTACAAATGCATGAAAAATGTATAAAAAGCTAAAATCTTTAGGCATCACACTCATTGAAATTGTAATTTCAAAAAGGAATCCCATAGACACTGAGTCCCTCCAGAGAGACCATGGCCAGGAAAAGACTTACAAAACCCCAATGTCTGTATCTGAGAAATCTGAGTGCAGAACTCATAAACATGCAGGTTTATTAACAAGCTGGGTTTCCTTCTGTCTGGCACACCAGCCTGTTTGAATCTATCTGCAGTGTAAAGAAATAACAGCACAAAAGTGACCATTTCATCTCGTAATGAGGAGCCCTCTGGCAGGAGGTCCCCGTGCACCCAGAGATGATGTGAGAGCAGCTCCTCGTGCCCTGGGAGGCAGCAGTGTCACTGCCTTGGGTCACCTGCCAGCACAGACACAGCAGGGCACAGCTGCAGGTCACTCTGGCTGTGCCACCACCCACCCTGTCAGGTCATATCCCAGCCCCTGAGGCTGGAATGGAACCAGCCATGATTTAAGGGACTTGGGTGGGAGAGTCCTGTTACAGAGCTGTGCCTGCCACGGTCAGAAGGAAGGAAGGAAGGCTTATATCACCCAAATCTAAAGAATCCTCTCCTTCCTGCCTTGGAAGCTGTTTCTTTGCTGTGAATGCTGACTCAGCTGAGCACCAAATAGCTGGGCTTTGCTTTCCAGTGAAGGAGACTCTGAACAGCACAAAGTTCCCCAGAAAATGTAATGTCTTCCCCAGAAAATCGTGGTTTTTTCTTAACAAAAGTGTCACCTTCATACACTGGTATTTCAGAACTTTTCTGACACACAAGAAATAAAATTTCTTACAGTCATAGCTAAGCTAGGCTGAGCATGGCCTGAGTCAGACTCTGAGCACCTTCTCTGAGCAGATATTTCTGTATCTTACTGCGGAGATATCACAATACAAGCTTAAAGATGCACCTTATTTCCTTAATCCTGGGAACAGATCCTTATCCTGGAGTTAGGCGCTTCCACTGAAATAACTGTATGGACAAATGGGACCTGAGTGAGCAATCCAGGATTTAAAAACAAATAATATTCCATACTAAAATCCCCATATTACATCAATAATTGAATGAAAACAGACTGTAAGAAAAGTGTAAATTCTTTTCCTCAGTTGTTCAGAAAATGTTTGCTTTCTATTTGACTCCTATGCTGTGATATATTTCATTGCTTTTTTATTAAAAATGCATTTATTGAAAATATTTCTGTAAGTCTCAGGAGACTTGGCAATCATTTTTATTGGATTGATCAGTTCCACTTGCATACAAATTGCTCTCTTTGAATTGACTGTTGCAATGCATCTTTTTTTATATAAACTGTTCTATTGATTCCGACATAAATAATGGACAGAGTACTTCAAATCATAAAAAACATCAGTTTGGGGGATTCTTACCAGAATCTACTACATACCAGACAACAAGAAATACAAAACCACAATGCAACAGAAAGGATCTATGAAACCTTTAGCTTTTAGAAACATTTCCCTCCTGATTTTGGCAGCTGCCATTTGTCTGTCAATTATATCCTTAATTTGCACACGTTGCACATGTTTTTAAATTAATGAAACATGAATAGGAAAAAAAATTTCCTTCAGCAGATCTAATGTGTCTAATGAGAGAAAAAGAAATAAGAAAATGGGGAGAAATTACATTCAGCTGTTCCATTTTTGTTTTGAACTATTATATTAGGAGGGGTTTTTCTTACCTTGTAGGTGTAGCTGCCTTTCTGCTCAAGTTAAGGCACAGCTTCATGTTCCCAAGAAATTATTTTCTACCACAAACATACTTGCTGCTCTTGGGATAGCTTGGCCAAGCTGCAGCTTATTTGGAAATCAGGTGTCTCAGTTGTGGGGTGGTTTGCTTCTCAGTCTACACTTCCTGCCCCTTCATTTCTGAGTCATCACCAGCAATGGAGTTCAGGCTGGTCTCTATTTCTCTTTACACTTCCATGTATGACGATCCTCCTCACTTTTCCATTCTAATTACTGTCTGGGGTTTAGGGTTACTTTTGGTTCTCCAAACTCCCACAGTTACAAGCACACTCTTATTTCCTTAGCTGCCAGTCAGGGCTCACTAAGAGGAGCTCAGGAGCAAGGCTGAGCTGGGATTTGCAGGCACAAGGGTGAATTGATGCAGTGGGGTCCAGCTTGTAATACAGGTTATTGAAAATGGAGGTGTCAGGATGAAAGTGTTTTCCAAGAGAGGATGCATCTATGCTGTAGGAGATACAACTGCCCTGTGTTCTGGGTTTTCCTGATCTTGTCTCATTTTCTGACTGGAAATATCACTCCTTCTGGACTGCTGAACATTGAGAAATTCAGGCCAAATGGGCATGTATTTTTTAGATTTTGTCTGGACGGAGTTTCTGGGCAGAGAAAGAAGGCACAGCTGGTAAATCTGAATCCTAGGCAGATGTTCTGCCCAAGAACAGTGAATTCAAGACACTGAAGATGGATAAAGGCCCATGAACATGCAATATCCTTCATGGACAGAGGCATTTCTGCTCAGGACATCTCTGGCAGACTTGTAGAAATCCTAGAAAGAGACGTTGTTCCAAATGTGGGCACTAAAAAAAGGTGAAATAAAGATGGGAGAGCGTTCACTGTGCTGCTCTCCAGCTAAATTATGTCTTTGGCCTTGTATTGGCCTTGATTTCCTGCCTTGATTTTACACTGAACCTGGGGCACACTGCTCAGGTGTCCTTGTCCTGCCACGGTGGTGGCCTCCTGTTTGCTGTTGGTCAGCAGCAGCTGTGGAGCACGACTTGGATCTGACAACAGCTGCAACATGAGTGCATTTCCTGCACAAAATGGAAGAAAGTAAAATTCCCCAGGACATGGTATGGTTTTTATTTTATTTAAAAAAAAAGTTATATAAATCAACAGGGGGTGCCCATATTTTCTTAAGACTGCAGAGGAATGGCTGACTTTTTTTTTTTTTCCTCCCCCAAGGGTGTTTTTTTTGTTGTTTGTTGGTTTTTGGGGTTTTTTGTTTTTGTTTTGTTTTGTTTTTCTGTTGGTGGTGGCTTTTTTTTCAGAAATTAAGAAAAAAGAAAAAAACCAAAACAAATGTTCTCACCCATCTGTCAGCAGTCCATTAGCACACAAGTCCTTGGCAGTAGGGAGAAGAAGAGCTTTTACCAGGCTCTGAGGTGGATGGTGGGGCAGAAGCAATGCTGGCTGGCTTGAGGCAGTGGCAATATGTCATGTCTTGTTGGAGCCACTCCTTCAGCAATGGCCACTCTGATGCCTCTTCTTCCTCCCTGCCTTCCACTGACTGAAATTTCTCTTTGCATACAATGCAGCGCTGTGGAACGGGTGAGATTCCACATTTCCTGACAATATCTGGTTATTTCCCAAAGAGAAAGCTGCTTCCCAAGAAAACCTCACCACGTGATCTTGAAATGCTTCTGCAGAACTTGCCTGACTGATACTTTGCTCGTCTCACCAGAAATCTGTGATTATACCCTTGTTTCCTCACACTTTGAGCAGACTCAGGAGCAGCCACAAAGCGCTGGGGCTGCCCTCCCCAAGGAGCCCTGGCCAGCTTGCCTCCCTAACATGCTTTAATAACAACTTAAATGCCCCTGTCCACGCTGTGGAAAAATTCTGTGAAAAATGGAAAAGAATGATCAGCTTAAATGATGGTCTGCAGTGACAGGATGGGGAAAGTGAAGCTGTTTTTTTCTATTTACACTGTGCTCCGTGGAGACAGCAAAGCTTCACCCGGGCTTGCTTGAATAATGAGCCACTAAACAGAGAGCTGCATATCACTTACCAAACAGCTCCTCACAGAATTCGTGTTAATTATGCCATTCCTTCTGATTAGATTCAGCTGATTTCTCACTCACATGGCTCTGTGGTGGGAACAGCAATGACACATCCATGCTGGAGCAGTCATTGGATAGCCTGAGAACTCGCCCTGCCAGCCATGGTCATTTGCCTGCAAATTGACACCTCTGCCACGCAGGGAAGGGCTCTGTGTGAGCTCCTGGAAAAGCTGTGGCTGATCTGCAGGGCAGATTGTCTGCAGAGAATGGGCAGAGGGGGAGATCTGCTTCCCAAAGATGTGCACACCCTCCCAGAGCTGGGGTATGGTCGTGAAACTTTATTCTCGTCACAGATTCGATGATGTGAACATTGGCAATTAGAGCTTTCTAGGCTTTTTATTTTTCACTTTTTTGGCTGCAGCTGGGCAGGTGATGGAGTCCATGGGGCTGAACGGCCATAATCCTGCAGGAAGAAGTTAGGAGGGAAGGGGAACACATTTTCCTGGGAACTCGGCATGGTGACAAGGGAGCCCATTGCTGATTCAGGCAACAGAATACAAAGAGAGTTTTAATAATGAGAAAATGAAATTAAGTGTTCAAATGCAGAGCATTGGATTGGTACCTCCTTCATCTTATTTCCCAGTAGTTCTGTGTGTTGTGTGGGAAGGGAAGGGAAGGGAAGGGAAGGGAAGGGAAGGGAAGGGAAGGGAAGGGAAGGGAAGGGAAGGGAAGGGAAGGGAAGGGAAGGGAAGGGAAGGGAAGGGAAGGGAAGGGAAGGGAAGGGAAGGGAAGGGAAGGGAAGGGTACCCACTGCTTGGAGCTCACTGTGGAGGTGCTGGCAGTCCTGCTGACTCTGGCTGGGAAGCAGCACAGCTGCATCACTGCTGTCCTGCTGGTGAAAATCTCATAGCTGGAGTTTGGTGCCTTGCCCAGGTGGGGCTAAGCTGTTTAAACCATTTGACTTCCACACTGTGAGCTCAGGGCCCTCTGAATCACACTGACTAGCAAAGTAAAGACAATTCCATGGTTTTTGTTTCCTCTACCAATGAAGGTTTCACTGGTTGCCTCTTGTGAGCCTTTCCTGGTGAGCTCCCACCTTGTTGCAGAGGAACAGGAGAGCAGAGCTCAGCTGTGAGCTCCAGGAGGAGGACTGTGTTCTGCCAGAGTTCTTGAACTCCCCTGCTCTCCCAAGGAGTGCTGGTGCTTTGTTTAGAGATCTTCTAGGCCTGTGGCTGGTCACCACACTGTGTTTTCTGTATTTCTGCTTTCAAATAAATTAGTTTTATATAGCTAACAAAAGAAAACAGTGGAAGCATTTCACTTTGATAGCCTTTAATAGCACTTCTTTTATGCAAGCAAATACTGATTTCATCCTCTGCCTGTGTACCAACATTTGTCTCTGAAACACTTCAGCTACAGCACCAGAAATGGTGTTTCTCTGTTAACCAAGGCCCACAAGTGCAGTTGTGAGACTCTGCTTCACAACACTGCTAAAAATACAAACGTTTGTGGTGCACACATACTTTGTTTATAATCTCATCACTTCGTATATGGCTTCCATTGCAAACTGTGGGATATATCATTCTGTCTCTTACAGTGTAGAAATGGTGTATAAAAATCAGATTGAGCCCTTTATTTATAGTTGTCAAGAACCAGATGACAGAAAACATCTTCTGCCTGGAGAATGATTACTGCTGGTGTTTCCTGGGTACCCTCTTCATCAAACAGTGGGAATGTTTCTTGTCTTTAGCATCACATCTGCAATGCTAGTGCCAAGAAAATGTCAATAACTCTGTTATTATGAATCCCTGCTTTCAAGGATTAATAATTTCACACTTACTCACACACAGGCAAAAGCATCGGAAACTGAAATTTGGCACAAACATTTGTAATCCAAGAGCAAAGCTTAATTCTGCAAAACAATCTCTGCAGTTTTGAGTTTGAGAGAATTCTCAAGGTGCCTGCATTTTATTTTTTTTCTTCGAGTCAGTTGTTTGGAAATGATACAATCTCACTTGCTATCTGGCAAGAACTCATTTGTATGCCTGAAGCTCTCAGTAGGGAAAAAATTGTGGTTTACTTTGTCATGCTTTCTTGCTTTTCTAAGGGAGTTTTCTCTAGATGCCAAGGAAGGGGAGATGGTGAAGTCCAGTTGGTACAATGGAATGCCTCCCTCTCTTCTAAATTTGTCCATTAAATATTCCAGCCACCCCTCACTGTTTAAAACACCTTTATGTGTAGCTGAGTAATATGTGTAAAGAATATTATACTGGAAAATGAAATTGCATAAAGAAACCAAAACCCCAAGTATCTCCCCAAGCATTGGAATAAAAGAAGTCTAGTTCACTGTGGGTTTTCTTTGAGTTTGATCAACTTCAGTTTTGCTAAGATATGAACTACAACTCAAGTTTTCCCTTACAGATAGCCATTTATAGTCTTTCCATTTATAGTCTCTCTTACTCTTTCTCGCCTTCTTGACCTTTCCTTTCTCCCATGTAAATTTTAATTAGCTTTTTCTCTCTCTGTTTCAATGAATTTGTCTGAAATTTATATCTTTGACAACTTTTCCCCTCTTCCTGTTGGATTTTTTCCTTTTAAATTGGTGAACAGGTTCAAAAAGTATTGCCAGGTCTTATAGTTGCATGTAATTAAAACACACGTACACTGGAAACAGACAAACCTCATTAGCTTAGAAAAGCAGGTTTAAAAAAGCCCCCTGGCTCTCTCAGCTTTTGTGTGACATTATCTCAGTTGTCCAAGAATGACTAATAATCTAAGAACCTGCAGTAATAGTGTGAATTTCTCATCAGTCATTGCCCAATGATCTTTGGGCACCTTTGCAAAACATAAGTGCCAAACATAAGGCAACATGCCCAGTTTGATTTTATTATGCAACTGGCAAGTTGCTAAATTACAAAAGTGTTGGTGAAGAAAATTTGAACAGATGTTTTTTTGTGGTGATGCACAATTTCATGTCAAAACCCAGAACTTGGTAGCATTCAGAACACCCACACTGTTGTTGAGGACAAGGGAATACAGTCCAGTTTAGCTGCTTGCAGAGACCTGACGCCCCTCCTTTGCATTTCTGGACTGCTGGCTTAAATAATTCACTCATTCTGAAACCATGCACTTGCTTCCTCCCTCAGTCACCAATCCAAAGCATGAACAAACTTCCTGAAGTTATCACTTCATATTTCAGCTAGTAAAACATGGCATTTCAGGCCTTTTGCACAAGTTGCCTTGGCTGCTGCTCCTGCTGTGGGGCCAGGGCATGACGGGTGTCCGGAACACAAAATTCAAGTGGAGGAAGTGTCAGGCATTTGATCCTCCTGTCCCTGCACGTAGTGCTGCAATGATCGTCAGCAAAGTGGAATATTAAACATTGCAGGCGAGACAGCTTGAGTGGGAAGCCTGTGGTTTCATGAGGAGTGCTCTTCATTCCCTTGTTAAAATGATGCAACTGGGTCAGAAACAACCAAAGTCAGTTCGTGATCAATGTGTTAAAGGCTGCCTACTCTAGTTCTGACAGAAAAGTTACCTTTTTCCACCTTAGGGAAAGGGCTGATTAGGCTCTTGAGTAATCTGTGCATAGAACTCTTCTCTTCTCTTCTCTTCTCTTCTCTTCTCTTCTCTTCTCTTCTCTTCTCTTCTCTTCTCTTCTCTTCTCTTCTCTTCTCTTCTCTTCTCTTCTCTTCTCTTCTCTTCTCTTCTCTTCTCTTCTCTTCTCTTCTCTTCTCTTCTCTTCTCTTCTCTTCTCTTTTTCTCCCTTCCCTTCCCTTCCCTTCCCTTCCCTTCCCTTCCCTTCCCTTCCCTTCCCTTCCCTTCCCTTCCCTTCCCTTCCCTTCCCTTCCCTTCCCTTCCCTTCCCTTCCCTTCCCTTCCCTTCCCTTCCCTTCCCTTCCCTTCCCTTCCCTTCCCTTCCCTTCCCTTCCCTTCCCTTCCCTTCCCTTCCCTTCCCTTCCCTTCCCTTCCCTTCCCTTCCCTTCCCTTCCCTTCCCTTCCCTTCCCTTCCCTTCCCTTCCCTTCCCTTCCCTTCCCTTCCCTTCCCTTCCCTTCCCTTCCCTTCCCTTCCCTTCCCTTCCCTTCCCTTCCCTCTTCTCCTTTCCATTCCTCTCCTCTTGTCTCATGCCATCTTGGAGTTAGAAATATTTCTAAAACCATCAGTTGGATTTAGATTGAATTTTGGCCTTCACAACCTGCTGCAAGAGCACCTCATACAAGAAATCTGGGCCAGCCAAGCCCAAACAAAAAATTGTCCCACACCAAACAACAAATCCACAAGCCTGCAATGAGAAGCTGACTATGTGGAGAAGAAGATCAGCCTCCACAGTATTTGCCTGGTGCAGACTGCATGCCAGGTTGGTTCTGTAACAATACAGAGAAACCAGAATATGACATCAAAGGTGATCCTCAGATAACCTCTGGGGGAAAAGCCTGAAACAAAAACACTGATTGACCAAAGTTCCTGATCCCTTTGGCTTCAGTCAGAGTATCCACATACTTAAACAAGTTGGAGTCTCCTGCCGAGTGGTAACTTTAAAAGGGAAAGAAGAAATATGACATTTGGGTGCTGGGTAGGGCTTAAAACCTACAGTAGGTGCCCTATGTGGCCTTTCACCTTCCCAGAGAGTGCTTTAAGGGCTATTCTGGTGTTAACTGAAACCCCTTATATGCCTCTTACTTTTATTCTGTTGTTAACAGGAACTCCCCATATGCCCAGTATTTTTGGTAATGACAAATCCCCTGTTATTATCAGGTGAGGGGAATTTGCCCTGTAAAAATAGCTTTTGCTGCAAGGCTGACAAGACACCTTTAGTCTAATCAAGACAGGTAACTCTAGGTCTGGACAACTGGGAGAAAGTGTAAAAAGTCAAGGCAGTTGTTTAATGGCTGATAAGTAATTTCTGTGTACATCAAAGAGAGATAACAGTGCTCATTTCCTCCAGGAGTTTTGCAGCACGCTGCATCCTCTGTTCTTTCTGCAGAAATCACCCCAAAACCTGTGTGAGACATTCTGCTTGTACATTTTTCCCTGCATGAATTATAATGGTATAAAACTAATGGAATAGAGAGGAGCACGTCTGTCATCAATGTCCATACCAATATGGCAAGCACTAAAAAGCTCCAGCTCCTCAGTAGTGCAGAGAATGAGGGCTGGGTGGATTGTATTTCTGGAACTATTATTACAGAGAGACTTGTAAGAAGGATACACGCTGTGAATGAAATGGGTATGGAATCACAGAGGCTAATGATAGAAAAAGGCCATTTATGTCAACTGCTGTATTTCCCTGCTGCTGTTCCCAATGAGATATGGTGTATTTTTAGTGCTTTGTCCAGTCTGGTTTCATATGTAAATATAAAGATTGTCATCCATAAAAGATCCTGAAATAGTTTTGTTCTAGTTCTGTCTTTCCTCTTCCTTCTATCTCCCCCCCTCCGCTTAATTTCTTATTCAGGTTAAATGAGAACAGGAAAGACAGCCGTACATTTTTTTCCCCCTTTCTGTTCTCTCTTCTTTCTATTGTTTGACCCTCTTCATAGGATTTACCTGACCTGATTTTTAAAAAATTGCATTTGGACATTTGAGTTTTATATGATTTCTATCATGGGGCTCAGCTTGACAGGAAACAACCCACTTGCAAAAAAACCTGGAAAACAAATAATAAACAAGCAGTGATTTCTACTCAGATAGGAACTGAACGGAAGCTTTTGCATTTGCTTTCTTGTGTTCTGTGTCTCACATTGCCCACCTGTCCATTATGCACAGCATTCCAGTACAGTGAGCCAGGGTGTGGTTTAGATTGAAATCAAGTACAGGCCATGCCACAAAAGAAAAAATGATGTCACCATGAAATAAAATATTTTTTTTTATATAGACAGACCTATATCTTTCATATTTGGGGGTACTATTTCCCTTCTTTGACTTTGCAGCCTTAGACAGTTACATCTCAAGTAGATATAAACTGATATGGCACAGCTTTCAGCAAATGAAGGCAAGTGATCTGTGTCAGGATAGAAACTTGTCCTCAGTGGTTTGTCACTGCACGTGCCAGCAAGTCAAGTGGGGAGGCTGAGGGAGCTACAGCTGAGGTGCTGCTGTCTTGAGTGGATGGCCCTCAGCAAATCCTGTCTTTGATCCATGTGCAGTCACATCTCTGCTCTGAATCTGGTGAGCATTAATACCTTTGATTAGTGGAGAAATTAATGGCCTCTTTGTTCCTCATGGGAGAAACCCATCTACATGGTAGCCTGAATGGGAACACAGAGAACAAAAAGACGTAAGGACTGAATTAATACCAGCTGAGTGTGCATGCCCTGTCTGCAGGAAAAGAAATAGAGAGAGATGGAAAATGAGGACACACCAGAAAATTACTTGTCATCTGCTGTTCAGATAAAGCTGTGGAGAGAGAGAGAGACCAGGGGAAAAAAGAAGTTCTGTTATGGATTGTGTTGGCTGAAAAGAGTCTTGAAATAGAAACTGCGTCCTATTGTCCATCCATGCTGAGTTCAGGGAAATAGGGCTCCTGCCATCCTTTTTCAACAATAAGCCTTGCACAAAGCACCCAGCTCCAGCACTGGCTTCTTTTCCCAATAGAAACAACCCTCAAGGTATTCAATACTGGCTAACTGCTGTGGTTGCTTTGAGGGAAGAAAAAAAGAAAGGTGTTTTTTTTCAAAAGAAAGAGAGGTGAAGCTAAATGTACTTACCTAATCCATGTTACCCCTCAGGGACAGGCTGCCACGTCCCACGACTTTGGGAAGTCCTCCCAGAAGCTGCTGAGAGCAAAAGAAGCCTCAGCCCTTACTCCAACTTATTCCTGATTTACTCCAGGGAGAGAAAAAACAATATCCAAGAGGTTGTGAATTTATAGCTGTCTTATTTTGTAAGTAGTTCTTCATGTTTGTGACATTATTTCTGTATCGACAGTGAAATAGTCACTTTACACATTTATTTCTAATAGAAAACTCACTGGTAGTCATGTTCAGGCAATCTGAAAAATCACATCTGTGTCTTAGCAACAGAAAGCAGCTGAAAAATGGCCAGCAACAACCTGACACTGCTGTCCTTCCACTGCCACAAGAGAAGTGAATGACATTAAAATCAGTGCAGATTTGGGAAATGGCATAAATTTTTTCATGTAATACTTACTGGCCCAACTTTTAGGATAGCTTGATTTTTATTTTTCATCATCTTCTATCTTGCCATGCTACCTTACAACCTTCCCTCTCAACTTGCTGTTGCATGTTGGGCTTTCTGAGTATGGTCTTTGGGTTTTACCAGTGCCCTTCCCAAGAAATGTGGTTTTTGCTGCTTTCCTCCCATTGCAATTACAGGATGCATCTTAGAGACTGAGTCCTTCGGTCTTTAAAAAAGTTCTGTCTGTAACAAGTTGCTTTTCTTTTTCTGTTTAAATTAATCTTTAGCCATTCACTTCACAGCCCTTGTGTCCCATTTTGTCTTCTATCACACAACAACCAACATTTTGATTTCTTCAGTGTACTTGTGTTTCCATGGTGAAGGGAATATGATAATCTTTTCTTGTGGCTTTACAGATTTGAATGGCATAAACTATGGATAAGCTTTTTAATCTTCTAAAATGTTTTGGGTTTTTTGCCTTGAGTGCTTTGTGTTCAAGTTAAATACCATTTATAATCAGGTGATTATTAGATATCAGCACTTCAAGGCCAAGAAAGCTAGTGGTCTGAGTTCCAGAAAATTTCACTCAATTACCTTTACCTGGGTTCAACGTCTTGTATTTGCCTAAAGCATCTCCTCCAGAAAGGCACCTGGGTTTGAGATAAAGGATTCACCACTTCATGTGGTAGTTTGGAAAATAATTAATCATTATCTTAGAACACTGTGCTTTATTTCTCATTTGAATTTTCCCAGATTTAACCCCCAGATATTGATTCATGTTTGCCTTCTGCTTGATTAAAGTACATAAGGTACTTATAATAAAGGAATATTCGATCTTTCCTTTGACAGCCTAAACATATGGAGCTCTTCAAGTCTCTTGCTTGGTGCTCTTCTGAACCAAATCAGGGAAATGAATTATGCTGCACTCAGTGTCCTACAGGGGAAACAATGGGAGAGTGTTTGGCACAGAAACATTGTGCTGGGGCTTGGAAGAGGAGGAAAAAGAGGAGGGAGAGGAGACAGACATTCCCAGGGGAGCTGCACAGAAATCATCAGAGCATGACCCCAGGTGCCTGCTTGTGCCACTGCTCTGCAGTTTCTCACCTGCTGTCCTGGAGAAGTGGTGAGGATCAGAGCCTGGCCTTCAGCTGTCTGCATCAGCCTGGCTTGGACCCTCACAAATCCTGAAACTCACCTGGCAGGGACAGGATCCAGATTTCTCTGCAACATGAGCAAGTGATCAGACAAAAGCATTTTGTCTTCATCATAACCTGCTTAAATAGAATAAAGAGACCATGCTAGGGAGAAAAATAAAATAACTTTTGTTTCATTCTTTTGAAAGAGGTATTTTGGCAGTCATGGGTTGAAGAGAGTAAAAATCATCCAGTTCCAACCCCCTGCCACAGGCAGGGACACCTTTCACTAGACCAGGTTGCTCAAAGCCCTGTCCAACCTGGCCTGGAACACTCCAAGGACAGGGCACCCACAATTTCTCTGGGATACAACCTATTGCATAAAACATATTTGGAAGAGTATAAAATATGTGTCCTCATACCAAAACAGCATCATTGAAAAAAATACTAAGTTGACAGCACTATATAATTTCTATATATTATATATCTGCTTGAGTATTTTTAAGTAGATGCAGTTTTTTAATACATATTTGAGTTTTATATGTTTAAACGGGTAAAATTAATATTTATTTTTAGCTTTTAAAAATGTATAGAAAACACACAATTAAGGACAAGATTAATGCACAACATATATACAGTTCCCAAAGATCATAATAAAAAGCTGCTCCAAGAAAAGTGCATTAGGGTGATTTGGCCAAAGTTACAGGTTTAAGATTACAGTATTAAACTTTTAAATACCACATTGCCAGGTCTGAAATAGCTGGTGTGGGGTTAATCCTGTGTCCTTGTAGAATTTTAATGCAAAGCAAAAAATGAGCTTGGTGAGCCTAGGCAAATACCTTGAAGCATATGAGATTTTTCCAAGCTGGGCCAACTTCTTTTTTTTGGGTTGTATTTTACGTCAGCTGCACCACATGAAATGTATAAATGCATGGAAAACTATAAAAAATTGCCAAGACTGATGTGATAATCTATTCTTCTTAACTGTTGTGAACGCTTCCTATGTCTTGCATTTTGTTAAAGTGGATATATTTATTGTAAGCCCAGTGATTTGGCACTTCAGAGGTAAAAAGCTCTTTACTCCCATCCATAGGTAAAAAAGGAAAGAACAAGCACAGCACTGCTTTTTGTAAGTAAGCACAAAAATGCTTCAGGCAGGAGAGGTCTCCTGCTATCAAGTAGTGATAACCTGGGGGGGACATGCAGCTCCCGTTTCCAGAGAGCTGCTCTCCAGGGTTTCTCCTGCTGCACAGCACAGAGGTGATCAATTTGTGCTCACCCACAGCAGGTGAACAATTACTGTGGTTTGCCAACTCCAAGAACACCACCTTGCACCTTTCCTCCTCCTCTTCTCATGCCATACCCTGCCCCATTCCTGCCTGCACGGTCCTGACCCTTCGTTTCTTCTCTTTAGTTAACTCAGCTCTTTTGGTCAGGAAACAGCTACACTTTTCTTCCTTTTTAACAAGTTATTTTTCTGCCTGGCCAGGGAACTGCACAATGAGTCCAACAAGCCCTGGAGCTGATGCACTGATGCCTTGTTATGAGTCTGGGCTCCTGGCTCCCCTTTCCTAGGGAGCAGCCATCTCTCACTGCCCCTCAACACTGCAGTCCAAAAATCCACAGAGTAGCAGGGCAATGCCTGCTGAGCCTGCAGCCTGATGTAGGATGTGGCAACAGCTGCTTGAGAAATTTAGAAAAGCACTGGAAGTTTCTCCTGAGGGTGTTATCCCACCAAAATCTCTCCATATTGGGTGTCAAGAAATGCATCTCATCTGGCTTGGCCTTGGGGACCCCTATGACAGCACAGTACCTGAGGTGTCAAAGGACCTGGCTGCCAAATGAGAAAAAAATCCCAGACTGTAAATCTTGCAGCCAGGAGCTCCAAGGAGAACAGTGTCCTTTTCTCCCCTTGCTGGTGAATGAAGGAAAAGCCAAACTGCAGAGACCTCACACAGGCAAAGTGTGGTGGGCTGGGAGCACTGGGGAAACGCCAGAGCTCCCAAAGGATGGCAGAGGGATACAGAAACCTCCTGGGATGGAAGAGCTTCTTTCTAAGCCTATGCAAGGTTCCTACACACACTAAACACTGGAAGAGCTGGCCTCTGGGAAGGGGGACAGGAGTGGCAAAGGATCTGCTGTGCTTTATTGTGTGGGAGATGGGGACATGCACATGGATGATGTGGAGAAGTTGCATTCACCTGCTGGGCATCCACACATGGGAAGTGTGACATTGAGTTAACTCAGACTGCTGCTAAAGGTGCTCCTGGTATTCATGGGTACAGAGTGGCTATGCTTTCCCAAGCTGATGCTTCTTCCCCTTTTCTGCCCTCTTAAAAGCTGTTTTCCTTGCTTGTGAGAGGGAAAGAGCTGCTTATTCAGGACACAGTATAAGGAGCAGCTGCCTGCAAGGCTCAGCTTGTGGAGACTGGATGGGTTTGACATGGTCAGGTGCTGCCTCCCACAATTTGCTGCACAATTGTGTCCTCCCACGCATGTGGGGCCTGACTGCTGCTCTTCACCTTTATTAATTTAATTTGAAATAGCATGTGCCAAGTTCAACAAGAGCTTAATAGATTCTTTATTGCTGGGGATTTTTGATACCAGATCAGTCAGATGTCTCTTGGGTGTGGAGAGTCAAGCCCTCAGGAAAATAACAGACCAATGATTCCTGAGGAATCATCCAGCCTTTGTTTCTGCTTTTCTTTGTTGACTTCTGAAGAGAGTAGAATCTGGAGGAAAATTATGGTAATATATAAACTCTGCCCAATAAATGTTTGATATAGTGTTTTGCAAACCTTGCACAGCTATTCAAGACTGCTAGATACTCTACTACTGCCTTCTGGGAAAATATAGGTTTTCTTCATTATTTCAGTCTTACCTCATTACTTCATTATTACTTCATATTACTTCATGTATTACATTGGAATAAACCCGAATGCATGTACACCAAAGATCAGAAATCAGACTGTTGGCACTGACTCAGACAGTTTTCAGTACCAATTTACTCTTAGAATGAAAGCTTATGGCTTCATGCTTTGGTCTTTTCATTGCCCCAGATTGAATTGTGACCAATCACCCTCCTAGTTCATTAAGAAACACACAAAATCCCTTCCACTGAATATTCTTTCTTTTCCCCTCTTACTAATGTGTCCCTTTAAAAAGCGCTGAAATCTAGAAAGCAGAAAAAACATAATATCAAATTTTAAGCCATTCATATCAACTCCATTAGAAATGTTTTGTGTATCCAAAGGCATGTATAAGTTGCAGTCTTTGGACTGGTGTTCATTAGTGGTTTCCAAGTCCCCACTTTCTTTGGCCTGGACTTGAAAAGATACAGTCTGGGCACAATAATCACATTATTGGGACTAAACAGGACACCTTGAGCCCCTTGTAACTCTTCCTGTTGAAGTCAGTGGGTGGCACAGGGGCTTTGCTCCCCTTTGCAAGCGGGACCAAAGATGAGTGTCTTCCACATGAGGCAATCCAAGAAGTCCTCCTCAAAACACCCATTACTGGGAATGGAAAGACCAGGTGTTAAATTCATCCCCACCAGCATGACTCTTGAAGGGAAATGTGCAGTGCTGCCTTGGATGATACATCCATGGATTCACTAAATTCAATAGCTCAAACACCTTCTCCCAGCGCTCGCTCTGCTCGCTTCCAGTTGGCTCCTCCAGCACGGCTTTGCAGCAAGCCAGATATTTCATTTACAACACAGAGGTGTATGCCTGAACATATTTGCAGGCCAGGAGGGGATTTTGGCTGCAGAGATTTTTTTTCTAACAAGGAGTTAGAAAGTTCCTGCCTGCAGTTGGCAGAGGTGGCTTGGTATGGGTTAAGGTGCCAACTCAGCTGTGCTCAGCCTCTGACGGGTGCAGGCAAGTGCTTTGCTGAGAGGGTTTCTGGGTCACCTCTGAGGTGTGCCCTGCTTGTAAAGAGACTGTGAATCTCCCAGGAAGAAGTGGGGATACATGCAAGCTGCTGAATGTATGAAGCAAAGCATCTGATTGAAGTGCCAGAATGAGAAAGGACTGTGTTTTTCAGAAATAAATTTTTTCTCTGTCCTGGATATTTCTGAGTTGATTTTTTTGTTTGTTTGTTTGTTTTGGTGGTGGGTTTTTTGTTTGTTTGTTTTGGCTTCTTTTGTTGTTTTCTTCTTTTTCTTTTTTTCTTTTTCTCTTTTCCTTAAACTGTATAGGAAATAAGAGAAGAGTGTGATGTGTTTCTTACTGATGTTAAGTTCGGCTTGCGGATGAAAAGCTGGCCCAGGTTCCAGCTTTCACAGCAGGTTTGAGAAGTCTGTATCTCATGCTATTAAAAGTGACTGAATCTTGGAGGTTTATCTCAATTTCACATAAATTTGAATAACCCAGAAATTTAAATCAAGTTGCAACAAAAATTTAAAGAGGTTTTCGATTCATGGGAAGTTCTGTTTATAGAGTCATTTCCAAGCAGATTCCAGCTCAAGTTGTTCAACTCTCATTTTGCAAGTATTTTTTAAGAGATTCTCCCTGCTTGTTGCCTGGTTAATAATTGCCTTTCCAGTGGACAGAAGACCCAGCTGAGGATACTGTGGACCCACAAGTAGAGCTGTAGTATTTGAGGGCATTCAGAGCTAGATTTCTGTCCTGGCTCATATGCATAACAGAGATCTGGACTCAAATGTCAAGAGATCCAGAAGTCCCGAGGTGCCCATATTTATGGTTTGGATTTATGTTGAAGTTCAGTTTTACAGGAACAGTAAATGAACTAAAGCAAGGAAGGGAAGTGTTACCAAAACCAACTTTCAGGAAGCCACTATTAGCTTCTTCTGTGAACAGAGCCAAAAAAAGAAATGTATTTTAAACTACCATCACCTTTCCCCTCCCCTTATCCATCACATTCCTTTATTATTCTCTTATAATCTCTTTAAACTTATATATGACTCAAAAATAATATTTGGTAAGCACACTCATATTCTTTTCATCAATATTTTATTTTGAAACATGTTGAAGAGTTGTGTTGCACAATAAAAAATGTCTCTCTCTCTAAACATCATTTTCTAATGGGCTTTTTTATGTCCCATAAAATCTGCTAATTTTTACTTGTCCTCTCTTGTCAATGAAACAAACTATTATTTCTTTCTGCAGAACCAAAGTGCAAACAAGAATGTCTGGAATATCAAGAGTAATGATGTACAAAGTCCCTTCTGGCCCCAGCTTCTATTGAAAAATAATTGGATGAATTGGTGATGCTTACATTTCATCTGGCCTGCCACTGTGAGTAATTCCATGGTGCCTTCTTGGCCAAAGTTCAGCCATTTAAGCACTTGGTGAAAATCTGTTTGGATGGACTGGGGGTAGGAACGTGACAGATAACAGCAGAGGAAGAGTGAAAGCCCTTTGGAATCGTGTTGCATATGTTGTCACAGCATCTAACCCTGTGCAAGAGGCATCCTGGTTGTGACTTCAAGTTTCTGCCACAGTGTGAATGACAAACGACGGGGATGTTAACCATAAAAGTCAAGCTGGCCTGGATACAAGCTGCAATGTGATGGGCAAGGGAATTCAGATGGTGGAACAGGCCCTTGTGTGGTATAAATTATTGTGGTACCATGTGATGCCAGTGGAGTTATGATTTACCCAAAGAAATGCCTCTTTGCCTTGCCAAGAAATCATTATATGGGCTGTCACCTCTCAGAATGGATAAATGAACTAGAACTAAATAGATGCCAGCTTGCCAGTGTTCTTATTGGGGTCATAATTTGCTACAAAATTTTAATAGGAAACAATTCATAGAAGAATTTTTTTGTTTTCTTCCAATCTCTCAGACAGTAATTGTAAAATGTGTGTGTTTCCTTTTGTCTTTTAGTTCATTTGTTTTCAGTGACTTTTTCTTCTGTTCCTTTTGATGCCTTAAGTTTTAGTTTTCATATTTTCCAGATTCTGTACTGCATTAGTATAGAACTCTGAATTTCATATTAAGCGTTAGCAAATTCTCTTCACAGTTTAATTAGATAAAACAATCATTTTCCAGATCGAGAACCAAGGACACCGTTGCAGCTTCAGGCTCAAAAAGTGCAAACATCAGCACATGGAGGAGAGCAATCATGGAGGTTGGAACTTCATAACCTCGAGCTGTAATTGGACAATTAACCCCAATACACAAATGGACCAAAACTTGTAAAAGTGTGAAAAGCTGTGACCCAGGAGCCCATCTTCATCTTAGGTGTAGCCTCAGCCAGGCTCTTGTACTGCCCAAGGTGTAACCTTTGAAGGCCTTCTGAATAAATCCCTGCTTTATTCCTTTAACACTGTCCAGCCTCTGTTCCAGGTAGCCTCTCAAGGCATCACTTCCTGCCTTATTGTTGCTGGCTTTTGGAAGGTTTTGTCAGATTTTCTCAGATTTGTAGATCGTCAGAGAAGAAAGAGATTTGGGAGAGGACAGATGCTCCACAGGGGTGGTCACAGGGAGGTGAGAGCAGGGTTGATTGGTGCTGTGAGGTGGGGACATTATTCCTAACCCCTTTGCACAGGCAGCTCTTGGGCTGATTTCTCCTGGGTCTGGGCAGTCCAGGCTGCAGCCTGGGAGGGGGAGAGAGGGAATTACAAACAGCAGAGTTCCCCAGGCCTTCCCACTGCATGATGAAGTGAGAGGGTGAACTTTAGAAGAAGGAGGTGACCTCTTCCTCCTGCTCTTTGGAAGATAAAGGTGAAGAACCATGTGTGAGGTGGAACCAGCTCCTTGTTTGTCTTGAGCAGGCACTTATTTCCATGTGAATAGTTGCATTTGAGCAATGGTTTTCTGTCATCTTAACTCAAAAGTTCTGTACCTTCTCTGTGATTTCTTATGGGCAGCTCCTCAGAGTAATAACTTCTTCTTACAGCACAGCCAACTAACTCTAACTAACTTCTGGACCAGCCAACCTACTCTTTTACAATACCCATCCTAATTGGACCTAGCTGTGGCCTATTAAGGGCAGGCCTGTTGCTAATTCTTGGTAATTAGTGCAGCTGTAACTCCTTAGGGGTGAAATTACCTTCATCACTATCTCTATTCTCCTACATTCCATCTGTCCACAGTTTTGGGGTTTTTTTGGTAGCTCGGAGTTTGTTTATTTTTTAACAAAGCTTCCCATAATGAAGTATCCCATGGTGACAGCACATCAGCCAGCAAGTGCACCCCTCAAGGGATGTGAGGCACCAAGCTTTGCCTGTTCATGCCTAAGGTGTGCATGCAAGGCTGACAGACACAGCCTGGTATGTGCTTTCTCAGGGCAGTCTGAAAAGGTGGGGACTTGACTTCACCCTGGCAGTGTGGTAACTGCAAGAAGGGAAGTGGGAGGGCTGGAAAGGATAAGTCTTGTTTGGAGTGGAGTCTTCTCAGACAGCCCCATGACTTCATATGAAGTTGTCACACGCCGAGTCATTATTTTGGACAGAAATGCAGCCCAGGCAAAGTCATGGTCTGAGCTCCAGACACACAAATGGGTATCTGAACTTTCCTCTCTACCCAAATAAATGAATACATAAACCCAACACACACACACAAACTTAACCCAAGTGATTCAGAGTGGGTAATTCAGGGATTAACTAGAAGGATCTCTGGTCATTTTATGGTGCTCCTCATCATGCACACAAATTCAAATTATTTTCCTATTCTGGTAACTTCTAACACAGAGGAGAACTCACAATCTATGTGACTTGAAATGCAATTAGAATAATAAAATAGCAGGTTGGAAAGGACCTCAAGGATCTCTGGTCTAACCTCTATGGGTAAAAGTGCAGTCTAGACAAGATACCCCAGCAGCCTCCCCAGCTGCATCTTGAAAGTGTCCAATTCACCACTTCTTTGGGCAGATCATTCCAATGTCTGATTGCTCACATTGTAAAATTTTTTCTCTTGTTTGTAATCAAAATGTCTCCAGGAGTAACTTGTACCCATTCCCCCTTGTCTCTTCCACGTGGAAAATGGAGTTCTCATCCTCTTTGTAGCCACCCTTTAAATACTGGAATACTTAATGGCTGTTGCCTTTCAGTAATGTACTGCATTCTGAAGAATTGAGATTCTTTTGTCCTTTTTTCATAAAGCATCTCTTGTTTCCTTCACTTAGTTGCAAAAATGTTACCTGTTAAAGGCTCTTTCCCTGAAAGTTATCTATGGACACTTTCCAGATAATAATCTGTGAAGCATCTTGAGATTTCCTCAAATTTCATTATTAAATGGATTTCTGCAATGGTCTGGGGGATTTGGGATGATGTTTTCCTCAGGAAGAGACAAAACTTTTATCAAAACAGGGTAACTGCAAGGGCTGACCAATTTGGGGCTGAGGAGCTCCCAGAGGAGGAGACAGTCTCACTGTTAGAAGCCAGGGTGTGGAAGGATGTGTAAAGGTAGCAGCCAGGTGGTTTATGTTCTTGTTTATTCTGTATGGGAGCTGTAAAGAAATGGGATAGTGTGTCTTGGCACGGAATGAATAAGGAAGCTGAAAATGTGATTTTGGGGTGGGGAAAGAGCTCGCAACAATGAGGTTGTAAAAACAACTCCCATAAAATATATCTTGGTCAAGTTCAGTTCTGCTTTTTGTGAAATTAGAGAGAGCTGATCTTACAAAAACAAGTGCTTGTTGAGGTTGCTGTTGTATGGAATTGGCGTGTGCTGTTTTTCTAGCAGACTCTCTTCACTGTCATCAGAGTGCAATTTCTCTAGAGTCGCTGTGGGATGCAACAGATTTCTTGGAAAAGAAGGTTGTGTTGACACCCACAGGCTAGTAATGTTTTCACAAGAAGGAACATGACTTTACATTCGACTCTCTTGAAAAGAGATTAGCAACACTGTGATTTATAAGAATTGCCAGGATTTGAGGTTGCTTTTTCTCCCCTCTCTCTGAATCTAAGCTCCAGCAGGTAGGTGTTAAGTGAGTGAAGCATTTCTGGCAAGATTTATGTGCCCATACAGTAGAATGGGAGTGAAATCTGACAGTCTAAAGGAGGGGGAGCAACTGACAAATAGAGGGGGTGGAAAAGGCAGATTGGCTTGGATTTTTTCTTTCCTTTTCCTTTGCAGTCAAAACCCTTTGAGACTCTTCACTCTTAGGTTGAAAATTTCCTTTGCACAGACACTTCCCTCCCTTGTCCTTTTGTTCTAGCAGTAAATATGGGTCCACAGCATGTACATGGAAAGCAGGCACAGCCAAGGCTAAGTCTCCCTGAAATAATGTCTTTCCTAGAAACAGATGAGAAACATTTTCCCCAGAAATGAGATATCTCCAGTGATGAAGTTCTCTTAGCAGAAAGAAGCCCTTTCTCACCATGGAGCCTCTCAGTTAAGTAAACAGTGCTAAAAGACAGCCTGTCCTCATACAGGAGAGTGTTCCAGCCTGAGCAGCAACAAAAGCCTTTGCTTTTCAGAAAGATCTACCACCATCCTGCTTGGTTGTGTGGATCAAATGGGTGCTGAACAGCCCGTGATTGCAGGACCATGGTGGTCAGCAGTTCCAGGACTTCTTGGCTGTTAGATGGGGAGCAACCTAGAGGTGTAAGATAGTTGATATAGTTTGTAAAATCCCCAGAAGCTCAACACTTGATGAATAACAGATTACAAAAACCAAAATGAGCAGGAATAGTTCCATTAGCCCCACGATTCCTACTGAGCAGTACTATAGGAATACAAAATAGGGAAAGAGTTCAGATGATAATGGCATTCTTCTGGCTGCAAAAAGGAGCATTTTCAAAGACTAAACTACTGAATATATATTTAAATATCAGAACTTAATTTTATTTCTGAAACTGAATCTGAAAAACATATCCTGAACCATGGGTGAAAATAGAGGGAGAAAAAAGCCATACTTGCTAATTGAGTCTTGCTTTTATAGCCCATGGAAAAATATAGACACATGGATAATGGACAATCTACTATCTGAACAAAATCCAAATGTGCAGTTATGCCTAGGTTCAAACAAATTTGGAGTGTCCATTGGCCACAGAAACCCATCACCTCACTCATCAGAATAATATAAAGGACTTCAGAGTAAGATACATAAAAAGGATTTCAGAGGAAACACTTTGACTCATGTGGTGTCTCTTATGCACATCACAAAGAAATTTGCCACCAGTCCTAAAAACCCCCACTGCTACAGCCTCTGTGTTTGTGAGGTGACTGGAGTGACCTCCTGCTTGGGACTACTTCTGAGAAAAACAGTGAGTACAAATAATCTGGAATCTTCTGTATTTCTCCTCTTCTGTGACAGCCTTTAAGGATTTGAAAACATCCTGCTCCTCGGTGAGAACAACTTGAGATTTTTTTGAAGCTTCACTGGAAAATGAGAAAGACTAAAAAAATTGTGGTTTTCCTGAACTGCCAGTCACCTAAGGATGAAACAGAGAAGACATCAGGACCAAGTTCTGATAACACTGACTGGTCACTCAATAGAACACCATCAGTGGGAGACCATGAACTTGCTCCATCCTAAGAGATGATTGCTGTTTTGGGACTGTGGAGGACAGTGTGGCCAGGTTCAGATCCCTGTGTAGACAAAAAGCTCAGTTTTGCTCTGTCAGTGACCTAACCACTGGTGTCTTGGCTAAGCTGAGCTGCTCTCCTTCTTTGGATGCAAACACTTTTTCTGATGAAAGCTTAAGCAAAACTGGTTTGTTTCTAAAAAAGATTTATGTTCTGACAAATCAACATCTTCCAATTAAAAAAAAAAGTGTGTATCACTGGAAAATTCCCATTTAGCACTACTGATGAGTAAAAAGTTTTGCTTTACAGATGGAGTTAATAATAGTTTATAAGCTAAAGTGAAAAGGATTTTGGGTGAGCTTCCTAAAGAGGAAGTGAGTCACTGTCTCGGCAGGAAAAGTGTTCCAGATAGGCAGGGCTGGACAAGTTACAAAACACCCCCCAGCTGTGTGGAGTCACAGGGAGTGGACAAGGGATTATTGCATCCCAGATTGCAGAAAACCAGGAATTAGTAGGGGGCCTTGAATTCCCCCAGCCCGTGTGTCTCTAGGTATGGTCTTCTCCCATCTCCCAGCTCAGAGCAGCTCAACTGAGTCATCCCGGGGAAGGCGTAAGAGCTGGGGAAGAAGCAGGTGTTGCAGATGGGTGGGTGATTCAGTGGATGGTGTTATTCCTACTGAGTCAATGCTGAAGCAGTTTGTAAGCAGGAAGTTGGGGACACTGTGTGGCTACAAGATCTGCTTTCTAAATCCAGTGACATTCAAGGAGTCTGCGGTTCCCTCAGTATGCTTTCCACGGGGTGAGTTGCTTTTAGTTGTTCTTGGGCACAGCATTTTCAAAAGCAAAAACTAGAGAGGCATTTTTAAGGTGTCTGTCAGTGGAATTTACAATCTTGACAGCCCAGGTCAGTTTTGATGATGGTATTTCTACATCAGGAAGGCATTTTTGGAAAACAGAGTCCTATATTCTTGTGACTGGCTTTGCAACCCTCCCACTGGTTCCTGGAGTGTCTGGGTTGAACCTTTACATGGAATTCATCTTAATGAGAGCTCTGTATATTTTGTATTCTGCAGAGCACCAGGAATGGTGCTGGCACTCCTCAGGTGTACTCAGTGACCACGAAAAGCAAGTTCTCCATGGCCATCATACCCTTTGAGGTGCCAGTATTGTCTTACAGAAGAAAGGTGGAGCTGCTGCGTCTCCTCTGACTTGCTTAATTCATTGAAAATGTAATGTTCTAAAGTTCTCAAGTAATTTAACTTTTCAGAGAAGAGATGATATTTCACTTTCTCCACGTGTGTACACAAGTCAAAACTGCACACACTGTACAGCACAGAGGAAAAGATTTAGATCTTCGAAGTCACTGCTGTTTCCTCTGTCCTTTTTGCATTTGGGTGTCTCTGTTCTCCTGGTGGAAACATTACAGGTTTGGAAGGTGGGTTATTTTTCCTTCCACTCTTCAGTAATTCAGCACTTAGCCCTTCTGTTTCCTTTTATTCCAATGAATTTCTAATTTTTTTTTTTTAATTTGATAGCATATTTCCCTCCAGTGAAGAAGAGGGAAAATGAAAATATAATTACTGAATCTCATAAGAACATCCCCAGGCTCTGGTCCATATGGAGCCTGGGAGGATGGCAGATATTTCTGTGCATCTCTGCAATGGGATGAAATGGTCCAGAAATGGGTTGGCAGAGGTAGCCTTCCAACTTCTTGTGCAGAGAGCAATTTCTGGGGGAACCACACTTTCTGGGGACACAAACTCACTTAGCCAACCATTCCCTCTGAGGCTGAGGAAAATGAAATGGCCAGTTTTCCTTAACTCATGTTTGACATTTGTACTTACTGTTTTTCACCTATTTTATCAAGCACTTATGTTTTATTGGCTGAACTTTTGATCCATTTCTCCTCTGCCATCTCTTCTTCCTTCACAGAGGTCTGGGTGCCCACAGGAGCACAGTGGAGTAAGATTTAGAGAGCAGATTTCAGATGGGCTCCATTTCTGGAGTGCACTAATGACATACACTTATTGTTGCTTGCTTATTATTGTTTTTTCTAAATAGCTATTTTTGCTCTTAAAGGATTTAATTCTGTTTTTACTAAGAACAAAATCATCCAAATTGTTATGTAGGGAAAACTCGCTTCACAAGATAACAGGGTAAATCTTGACGTTATGTTTCTTTTAAAAATTATATAGGTTTTAAAAACCATACTGTTTCTAAAGCTGAAATGCTATAAACTCCAGTGTTTAAGCACTGGCCTGAATGCATTTGCCTCACTACCTTTATGCTTTTTATTTTCATAGGTAATTTGTTCAACATTATGGAGAAAGTCTCTGTCTAAGCCTGAAAAAACCCCAATTCCTCCAGAGTACTGCACAAACAGCAGCCACATCCCAGTCCAGCCCAGTGCCCATAAAAATGACAGTGATGAGAGCAGCTAAAGCAGAAGGACTGCCAGGATCCAGAATCTTCCCACTACCTTTTGCTTTATCATTTTCATCACAGCCTTTCTTTCCTAAATAAGGATATATTACATTTTTATTTCTAGAGAAGAATTTAGGCAAAATCCACAACGTTAAATAAGAATTCAGTTACATCTTCCCCATCTCTTTATGAGATGCAAATCAAATCTTAGATGGGATGCAATTTCCTTTACTTCTTGCCCTCTTTCTAAACAAATCTAGAGTTGAATGACTTGTCTTGAATTTATATCAGTTATTATTCAGAGAACAAAATGACGAGTAACAGCATGTATCAATTAAATTTTCCTCATCCACATCCCCAGCACTGTTTTCCAAGTGAAAGCAATGAATACAATCTCTGCTTTCATAAGGTTTCTCTGTGGTAAAAGTGTTCCATAATTGCTTCCTACTGAGTTTAGCCCCAGTTTCTTTACTGAACACCTTTACTAGCCAGGTACAACAAGCAGAGCTATCACTGAAAATTAGACAGTAAAGTAAACTCTAATGAAGTGAAAATCATTATTTTTAATGCCTGTAAAAATCTCATGATCCTCCCTGTTTCCCTTAAAATGTCGGTAATTTTATATTTTTTTTTTGTTACAGGTCAGGAATTAAAAGATTAAAAACAAAAAAAGAGAAGACTACTATTATTTTTGTACTACATATTAGTCTGCTGGACTTGACAATGTGTTTTCTGATGTCCTAGCTCTCAAGCCCTTTGAACCACTGTAAACACTGCTGGAGAGTTGGAAGAATGAAAATAAGGCACTGATTGAAAAAAATACAGAAGAACCAGGCTGATCATTACTACATTTTTTACTTTAAAACATAGTGAGACAAACAGTAAACAAAAACCCTGTGAGCACTCTGAGTCCGCAGAGAAAAAAAGAAAAAAGAAAAAAGAAAAAATATAGATATTGTGGTTCCCACACCAGGGAGCAGCTTTAGGTCTTGGATCAGAAATGTCCATCACAGTGGGGCTCTGACCCTGACTCTGCATCTGTTTAATGCTGTGACAATGTAGATATAAAAACCTGTCTCCTGAACAGGTAACTGCATCAGGGCTGGTGAGAAACAAATGTCCTCAAAAGCAGGCTCTCTCCCTTGTTCCCATCCCCAGAGAGAACCAGGGACCCACAACTTTTACCTGGATTCCTCATGGAGGTGCAAAGAAATGGTTCCCATTTCCCAGGCCCTAAAAAGCAGCTCCTTGTGGGCAGCAGAGGGAAGTTGTGCTACAGATTTCCAGAGAAGAGGTGTGGCCCATGGGAGAGCCTCAGGAGCAGACACCCCTATTTTGGATATCTGCACTAAGCCAGACTCCAAGACCTCTTCTGCAGTGCTGTGTCTGCTTTGGCATCCTCCTCACAATGAATGTGACCAACCAGAGAGAGTTCAAAAAGCCTTGGATATGTGGAAAAATTTGCTTCACAGAGGCAGAGTTGAAGCTCTGTGTGTTTAACTTACTGATGAAGTCAGCAGATGGCTTACTCGTAGTTTATTAGCTCTTATGCTAAGAGAAGGTATTTGATAGTGAAAGGTGATGTAAGCAAGGCTGGAGTTTTTTATTTTTTTTTTCTTGAGGAAAAGATTTTACTTTAAACAGAAGTTACTTGGCTCAGGAGAGTTCATTCACTTAAGAGGGAACAGCAATTCCCTTAGGGGCATTAAGGGATTGAGCGGGTGAAAAACTGCAGATGATGGTGATGGGAACTCCTGGCCTTGACTTTTCCATAAAACTTCTGGGTGGAGAGATCACAACAGAATGCACATGGGGATTTCAGAGATGTGCATGAAATCCTACCTCAGCATTCTCTCCGTGTGCCTGGAACAAACACTGTGCTGTCCCAAGTATTCACATTTGGCTTAAGAATGTTAAACTGGTCATAAAGCCAAATGACAAAGTAACAGAGCACAGGAGGGGTGGCTGGTGATGTGTAAAGGGCATTTCAGATCCTTACAAGTGATTGTGAGCAGGAGATAAACAACTCACTTCTTAATCACAGTGTGCCATGCTCAGAAGAAAGGCAGATGTCATTGCAGAATAACAAGTCCTCCGAAGGCACAAAACAACCTGCTTGTAGGGCTTTCAGAGGTTACTTTAAAGCTTGCAGTCAGAATGTTATCAGGATCTCACGTTTCAATATTTGTGTTAAGCCATGATGTTAAAAAAACCTCAAAACATTTTTAAGGTGGAGTTGGAGCAGGTTTCTGAAGAAAATTCTGGGATGTAGTCACCTGTGGAGTCGCCTGAGGAGGGGGAATGGTGGTTCTAGAGGCCTTTTTCTCATTCCATACCTCTAAAATGTAATAATTAAATAAAGAGGATTGTTATGCAAGGGAGCAGCTAGCTGATGGAAAGACATGCCAAAGCCCAAGCTTTTACAAGAATTGGAGCTAATCTGTGTTACTGTGGCTTCTCCATGTCTGCGCAAACTGGAGTTACAACACGTACACCGAGCAGCACAGATTTCACAGTGCTCCCCAGCTGGAAGGAGCTCAGAAGGTTGGACCCACGAATGGGGCAGTGCCACCACCCTGTTGTGCCTGCTGGCTGCCCCAAAGCACTGAGGACCTCAAGTCCTGTGTCCACCTCTGTGTCCCCCACTTCAAAAGGGACATTTTGGTGCTGGAGCAAGTCCAGAGAGGGGCAGTGAAGCTGGCAAAGGGCCTGGGGAAGCTGGGGATGTTTAGCCTGGAGAAAAGGAGGCTCAGGAGAGACCTTGTCACTCTTTACAGCTCCCTGAAAGGAGGTTGTGGCCAGGTGGGGGTTGGTCTCTCATCCCAAGTAACAAGTGACAGGACAAGAGGACATGGTCTTAAGTTGTGCCAGGGGAGGTTTAGGTTGGACATTACAAGGACTTTTTTCATAGAAAGGGTGATTAGACATTGGAACAGGCTGCCCAGGGAGGTGGTGGAGTCACCATTCCTGGAGGTGTTTAAGGAAAACTGGATGTGGCACTCTGTGCCATGGGCTGGGTGACACGGTGGTGATCAGTCACAGGTTGGGCTTGATGATCTCAGAGGTCTTTTCCAACTTAACTGATTCTGTGATCACTTTGATCCTTATCACTGCCCAGAGATCATCGTAACCTGCTGCCACTGAAATATCACACAACAGTTTTGGCTGTAAGGGACAGTGCTTCCAAATAATTGTTAGTGGTCCATGCCCAGTACTCCTGCTGCCAGGCCTTTAACCAACCCACAGATGAAACCCCATGCATTAAGATATAACATTTTAAGTGAAGTCTCAGAATACTGCAGTAAGTGTTTTCCACAGCTGCCAGATTATTATTAAATTTCTTCCTTGTGGGAATGCTGAAAGTCTTTTTGTTTTAAATGTGAACAGTTTCAAGTGGCAAAATTCCCTTTGGTTTTCAGCCAGTTCAATAAGGCAGCAGCACTGGCTCACAGAAAGGGGAAGACAGGTCAGCCTGAGAAATGAGACTGACTTTATGCTATTTCTCTCACTTACTGGTACTTTCTTCTTTAGACCTGAGGATTTTTGCAGATAAAGGAGAGAGAAGTCTTCCCTGCAATGTCCTAGTTCCACAGTTCTGTATCCACATGTCCATGAGCTACCCAGTGGCTACATGCAGCTCTTCCCTCATCCCAGTAAAAGAGACAACATTTAGGATCATGCCAGTTTGTTTCCAGGAGGATGCTGTTTTGACACTGATACTTAGAGACAAATATTTATTTGGGGCAACCCTGTTTATTTATCCTGCTTTGTTTTTCTTCCTGGACCAGTGGGAACAATCAACAAGTTCATTTCCTTGTTGGGAAATGATGGCTGGATTTGTCAGTAAGCTCTCTAACCAAAAGAACTTTTGGGTTCTGGTTTCTACCCAGGGCCACTCTTTTTTTTCTTTTCTGTGTGGTTGCTTTCTCCTTGTTTTCACTCTCTGGCCGATTTTTAAGAGACCTGCAGTCAAGCAGCACTCCAATGTCTTGATCTGCAACTTCTCTCCAAGGAAATCCCATGGGACACATCTCATGGTATGTGGTCGGTGGCTTGGGGATGGTCCCCCACCATCAAACAAAGAAAATGGTTTCATTACTGAATGTAGGATACTTCTCCCAGCATCAGCCTTTACAAAGTCTGTGATTTATAGCAGTAGTACAGTATAACAGCCTTTCTTGGCAGGTAATGTTTACATATTGCCCAACCTTGCCTAATTTCTATGTACATTTCAAAGATTATTGGTTAAAATGGTCAAAGGTACCATTATCATAAAACATCACACGCCTTATGTAGAAAGTTGTGATTTTTTTCAGTTTAGACAGAGGTTCACATGTCTGCACAGGCAAAGGAAAGGGATGACTTTTATTTTAATGTAAAACCTGTATAATTCAAGAGCTGAAGAGAAAGAAGTCCAACAAAATAAAGGCTATTGTGTAAATATAGCTGAGAGGAAAAGAAAACACCTTGAAAGAAATGTGACATTTACACGGCACATTTAGGAAAAGTTCTTTCTCATTTCCAGGTAATTTTAATTGTAAGAGGGCACCTGTTTGTTAAACTGTATGACTTGAAGATTCTTGGGAGGTATAAAGATCACAGATTATGGCTTTGGCTGCTGTCCAGCATACAAAATCAAGGAGAGGAGGAATTTAACAAGTACGAGTGTTGTAAAAGCTGTCACCAGCAGTGGTTGTGCCGGGAGAACCAGTAGGCCTGGTGCAGCTTTGGCACTTGGTTTGCTACATGTGCAGTCCCTGCAGTGCCCCTTGATCAAATCAGAAGTGACAGTGCTTCGTATCCTCGAGCCCATCAGCACAGGGACAGTGGGAACAGCCACTGGAACAAGTGGTGGGAGTGCCTGTGGGTGAGCAGAGTGTTAAAAACACCCAAAGGAGCTTTCATTTAAGGGCTGCAGTGCCTCGGTGCTTTAGGGAGTGGATCTGGTTGTAGACAGACAGGAAAAGCAGCAAAAGAAGAGACAAAAAAGTGCAAACCAGAATTTTTTGGAAAACACTTCTTTTACCCCGCCTTTGTTAAAAATTAAAACAAATACCCACCAGCTGAAAAACTATATTGAATAATTGCACTTCAGATACTATGCCAGCAAAACACACATGGGCCGTGGTGATAAAACATTTTCTCCCAGTGGAACAAATCACTTATCAGGCTATGATACAAAGTAAGGAAACATTTCAGTACAAGTGAACTTTAGCTTCACAATAGCTGCAATAAGGGAATGCTGACTTTCAGCCGCCTTATTTGGAGGAGAATTATCCAGACCTACCCACAGCCTTTACTTATCTGCTATTGTGTAATTTTTAATGTCATATTTGCTTATACGTGCCCCATAATTATTTTCCACTAGAGACATGTACAGCTACTATTTTGCTGCCTCACATGTTTCCTTTAAATTTTCATCTCCCTCTTTTCTCAGCCAGTTTGTCTCTCTCTTTCTTTCCCTACCATAACAATTTCCTTTCTTTCATTCATTTTTATGTTATTTCTTCCCTTTATTTTATCTCTTTTTCCTTTTTCATCTTTCATATTCTGGCTGACACAGAGATGATACACTGTCATTTTCACTTTTCCCTATGTCATCCTCCATGATGTTTTCATCAAACTTGAGAAGAGAGACAGAAATTTTGAGCTTTTTAATTTATCCTGATCTCTCTAGTCTCTATGCCCTTTCTCCATGTGAGGAAACTAGCAGCTCATCCAGGAGAGGTTATCAGAGCCACGTCTCTACTGTGCTTTGGGGTGCCAGGAGCTGGAACAAAACACTGGGTTGCAAAGTAAAGGAATGGTCAGAAACAGCACCTAAATTTTTCATTACCCTGATACAAAGTGGAAGTTGAGATTTCCCTAAGAATCACAATTAAGCTGATGTGAAAAGCCTTGTGAAAAAGGAGATTGCAAAGGTGGTGTGACAGAAAGGTTTCTCTGTGAGGTCGAGGTGTCTGTTTGCAGTGTGTTACTCCAAGGGCTGCTTCTGCCTAGTGCTGATGAGACTTTATTTTTTATTCATCACTGATAGTCCTAAAATATGGGTATTTACGTCTCATGAAAGTGAACAAAAAGAAAGAAAAGGAAAGCAAAACAGCCCTCCAAGCTCAGTAGGTGATACTGCACTGGTATTATTTAGAGTTTATCCTCATTTTTAATCTGGGATTTTTTGGTTTTATAAATAATGGAGAAATGAAGGGAATATGCAGATTTCACCTGAGGACAGATCCTTTTTCTGTTCAATACATAATTTCCATATCATTCTTCATATTTGGAAGACACCCACAACTTCACAGGAGGTAAAGCAATTCCAAAAGCACCTCTCTGCACTTGTATTAAGGAGACTGGGGGACACTATATGTGTTTTAGCAGTCAGATGTACACAAACCAACAATTTCTCAGGAAAAGGGTGTATCAGCTCTGCTTAAATATAGTGCCTATCTTCTGTGAGCATTTCGTGACCAGAGAGAACTTGTAGATGCAGAAACTCTGTTGACACTACTTAGGCTAAGCCAAGACTGTTGCATTTTTATTCTTTTCTCTCCCCAGCAAAGCAAAGGGGTTGTAATGTACCAGGCTGCTCCTTGTTGGAAGCAGCAAGTAGGGCCACATATGACCTTTTGTTGCTTTGACATGCTACCTTATAAGCTGGTAGCTTTAAGAAATGCAAGGCAGAAAAATTTAATCTCCTGGAACATGACGTAAAGCCATTTAATTATTTTCAAGACATTCTTTGGGAATGACTGGGCTTGCTGCTCGAGGTGGGGCGTGTGCCTGTGACTAAAGGTTTGCACTTCACCAAAAAAGGCCTCCCGGGTGTCCCAGGGTTGTTAAATCAGGCTGTTTCCTGGGCTGGCCTGGGCACTTGGAGATCATGGATGCTTTCCAACCAGGCTGCCAATTTTCAGACCAGCCTGGGTAATTCTCAGGCTCACCCACTCCTGCCCACGAGCTGCAGTTTCAATGCCCCTGACAGCAAAGTGCTTTTCTTTGGCTGTGATCCCACCAAGCACCCACAGCATGACTCCAGCCTTGCCATTGCAAAAGATGCAGGCTCCTGAGTGTTAAGGATGGGTGGGAGATGGATTTTTGGATTTTTTTTGGTCCACAGGGAATGCATTCTTCTTTCTCAGAATGAAAAAAAAACCACTGATTTTTTTTTCTCAAATTTCTTATGAGGCCAAACCAAATCCCTCCCCCCAAACACTCCTAAAACCCCCTTTTTGAACTGCTCTCAAAGTTTCATTTTGATAAAAAACTCATCTCATTCTTACTCCACCTTGAAAAATATTTTTTTCTCATGTACTATAAAATGAAAGTCAAACCCTGGTAACCCATCTTTTCAAGCTGAAAATCTAAAACATTTGCTTTCAAGCAGTTCAGGCTAGACCTTTGAAGGCTTTCTCTAAGATATTTTGTTTTCCAAATGAAGGGGGTCTTTTAAATTTTTCTTTTAATTTTAGAGAAAACCCTTCATTTTTAACAAATTACCATTGTTAGCTTTTTGTTTCTTGGTTTGGTGGGTTTTTTTGTTTGTTTGTTTTTGGGGGTTTTTTGGTGGTTTTTTTGTTTTGGTTTTTTTGGGGGGGGCGTTTGTTTTGTTTTGTTTTTTGTTTTCTGTGGGTTTTTGGGGTTTTTTTGGGGTTTTTTTGTTTGTTTTTTGTTTGGTTTTTTTTTGTTTGTTCGTTTGTTTGTTTTTGGTTTTTTGGTCGGGTTTGTTTTTTTTTTTTTTTTTTTTTTTTTTTGTTTGGGTTTTTTTTTTTTTTTTTTTTTGTTTGGTTTTTTTTCCGGTGGGAAAGGTGTTACCATGGAAGATTTCCATGCAGCTCTGTAATGAGCTGGCCCATGGAGATTTTGGAACAAAACTTGACCTAGGGTCTCCTCAGCTTCTCCTCTCCAGTGATGTAGCTGCTTCTCTTCCCTGAGTTCTTGCACAAACCAACTACTCCCCTAACCTACAATACAGGCACAACTGAAGATTAGAGAAAAAGGGCTGAAACAAGCTGGAAAGATACTCTAATAAAGTCTATAGATCTTCACAGAAATGTGGGAAGATCTAATTCTGCTCTACAGTGGCTGAAATTCAGGGCTCTTCTCCTTTGATATTCCAGTTTTTCTGAGGAGTGTTGTCTCCAAAGACTGCATCCAAAGATCACTGAATCCAGCTGAGAAAATCCCTTATAATGAATTTTTCCATAATTTTGAAAATCCTGACATTTATGTATTCTTTTTTTTCTTTTTTTTTTTTTTTTTAATTTTGAAGGAGGAAGAACTGTTAGCTTATTTATGCTCTCTTCTTTGCCAGCTGTGGTAGAACTAGGTTTTGAACTGAGCTCTGAACCTTAATTACTGTAGCAGCACTGCAAAAAAGCCATTCTAATTCTGGGAATACAAACATTCCGTTGTCTCTCAAAGGTCTCAGCTGGAATAAAATGTCTTTTAAAAGGTACTTATCCTTTAAACCCAACTGTCCTGCTCTTCTTATCACCACCTTCAGCCTCTAGGTCTAGAAGTTTCACCATTTTCCTTACACAAAACCTCAGCTAAAAGAACCAAAGCAGGGTTGTGGTACAGAGACGATTCTCCTGCCGAGGTGGGTGGAAGAATACATAGCACTGCTTTGTTAGAGAAAGGTTTTCCATCCATTCTCAGCCAAGGGAGACACATTTCAAGTTCACATTTCAGCTGACCAGACAGGGCTATATGGCTCTCAAGGAGTTTCTGTGGCAATGGATGAAAATATTTGTATCTGGATTTGTCTTCTGCTGTTTTTGTCAATACCAGAAAAGGTCAATGTTTTTCCTTGGTCAGGGAAAGATGATGTCTAGATTTACAGCAGCATGAAAGCTAAAAGAAGAAAAGAAAGAAGTAGTTTTGGCAAGTGGTGGATCCTTCAGTGTCCAGGAACCATTAACCTATTAAAATTAAACTGTTTCTTTTTCTGTCCCCAGGACACTTCAGTCATTCCCATAAGCTCAGATCCTTCCAAGCAACTTGGAGGAAGCAAAGCTCCCCAGAAGGTCCCTGCTCATCTCTTCCAGCAGACACTGCAGAGAAAAGGCAACAGCTCATCAAGCCATAATGTCAAGAAAAGAAATGAACTAAACTAATTCTCTTTTTCTCTTGCTAGCCCCAGCATTTAATTTTTGACTTTTAGAGTCTAAACATAGCAACATGGCACCGAACAGAAGGCTTCCAAAATCTTAGGGAATCTCTATCCTTGTATTTAAAGCCTAAAGGAAATGTAATGCCTATTCTGAATATCTTCAAAGTAAATCAACAACTAAGCACGATTCCTATCCTAGTGTTGTTGGAAGGAGAAGCTAGATTCACAAAATGTTACACTATGGAAATCTAGAGTAAGGGTTCATTAAATCTGAGTCTGTCACTTTTCTGTCAGATTCCCATCCCAACCTCTTTTTAACGCTGTTTATTTCAAATGTAGCTCCCCTACAGTTTTTTGCTAGGAAATGAATACATGCAAGACCCCAGACCACATGATTCCAGCAGCATGAGGGAGCAAACGTTTAAGAACCCTTTTATTATTTCGAGGAAACCATTCCAGGTTGTTCTTCTGAGAGTGATTGAAAGCAGTTTAGGAAATGTAGAACACCAAAATAAGAGGAAGATGGAGACACAACTACTGGTATGTTCTCAAATTTGTTCAAGGAGATCAGGATACTTGAGTATATAAAAGTAATTTCCACAAACAATAGTTTCAAATCAAAATTCTTGGTTTTCCTCAACTAATGCAGCAAAAAGTTGTCAAGTGGCACAGGGTTAACAAAGCACTGGCTGTTGCTCATGCCCACTGCTGGATATAAGTGAATACAAAAATAACTCATCAATGGTTTGAATTGGCATTGGATTTTTAAATCTGGTGGTTCTGATTTTAATTTAACATATCCTGTGGTGCAGTGTGTGAAATATGTACTTAACCCAGATTGTTGTGAGATGAAAGCACACTCGTGTTTATTTTACATTATTTGCTGTAGTTTGTTGAAAGCCAACATTCCTGGGCAGTGAATGCAGCAGGGATGAATCATTTGAACTAGGTGAGGGGTTAGCAGCTGAAGAAAATGAAAGTTAAATAACTACATTAAATTTCAGCAAAATGGGTTAAAAAATGTAATGCTAGAGAAACTTGTATCTCCATTCTGAGACTAGGAATTATGGAACTATTTCTAAGGGTTTTCTACCAGAACTTCTAATGTCAGCTGTGATTAGAGGTAATTAATATCACACATTTCCTACCTTCAGAACTGAGGTGCTGAAGCAAAGTTAAGTACAAATTGCTACCAAGAGCTGTAGCAAATGCACTAAATGACAGTATAGCACCGGGAATCAATCCTAATGATTCATATCACCATAGGAATCTTAATCAAGGACCAGGACATCACCAGATTGAGTATTGAATGGTTAAGGAAAAAAGATGGGCCCTGTGCTAGAGAGCTTAGCACTGAAGCAGAGGCCAAGGGGAATGACAGAGGAGGAAAAGGGAATGGAAAGCAGAACAAAATGATGGAACAGCAGCACCAGAAATGAGCCCAGCACAGGGGCAGTCCACAGCACAGATTTTCTGAGAGCTTGTAACAGAGATTTTGACAGAAGACAAGAGAGTGGCTGCGTGGGTGTTTGTGGTGGGCCCGTCTCACACCTGAGTGGTGGGAGTGATGAGCAAAGGTGCCTGCCTGGAAATCTATCAAGTGGGCAAATAAAGCTTGTATGAAGAGCTAGATGAGGGCAGAAATTTTATCTGGTTAGTGAATTATGCACTTGAGCCTTGAAAGCAGAAGGAAGGGGCTTCTCCTGAGCATAGCAGGGCAGAGGAAGGGGGGCAGAGGCAGCAGCAGAAGAGCAAAAGCCACCCCTGAGGAAAGGATGCTCATAGCAGTGTTTAAGCTGGGTACAAGTTGGATGAGACAGTGCTTTTCAAGGCCAGAAAGAAAAAGTGGTGGGAGTAGCTGAGATTCGAAATGCCAGAAGCCTGCACAGGAATTTTAGATGAAAGGAGACAAAAGGCCACAGAGTAAAGATGGTACTGAGAAAAAAAATTTTAAAATCCCTGAGGATGTGAGAAGTCTGAGCCAAAGATGTCTCCCAGGATGCCTGTGGGACAGGCAGCATGCTCCTGAGGCTATGGGGTAGCTCCCAGAGCTGTCAGCTGAGCAGCTCTGCCCCCACCATGCTGGGCTGCAGCTGGGGGGGAGTTGTCTTTTGGGTGGTGTTAGAGGGAGAGGCCTCAGCTGGGAGGGATGGAGCAGGGAAGCAGATCTGTAAATCACAAGGGACTGGGAAAGGGAATTCGAGTTTGGGGTTGTAGGTGAGATTGCACAGAGAAAACATGAAGACACAGAGAGAAGCAGAAGAGAGAAGATGGAGAAGTCCCTGGAGAGTGGGGCAGGGAAGAGGAGCATCTGCAGAAGGAGACTTGAGCAAGGAAGAGAAGCCAGTGGGTCGCCAAGAGAGGTTGGTGGCTCCATGGGTGCCTGGCCAGTGAAAGATTCAGGTGGTGTCCTCAGGGCTGGGCACTGCTCCTTGTGGTTTCACAGGCTGCTCTGCAGAGGTCTCTTGCTGGTCTCTGACTTTCTTCCTCTGTCTTCAGCTGCTCTGCTCTCCTTGCTCAAGTGTGAACACACACCCAGGAGGCAGAGGACAGGCTGGGACATCCTGCACTCTTGCAGTACTTGAAAGATCAGCACTACTGAAACCCAGAAGAAGAAGAGGTGTTGAAAGCAGAGCCAGGCAATCAGTCAGGCAGGTGCATTGAGTGCAGAGAGCTGGGAAAGAAGGGGCAGAACAGCAAGAGGCTTTCCTTAGGCTAGCAAACACTTGGGTTGCACAGCTACAGGCTCCATCATCACCCTACTCCCCCGATTTCAGTTTTCAGAGACAGCATGGTTTTAGTCCTTCATCATCCTGTCAGTCTGGTCCAGATGGCAGAGACTCAGAGCAAAGCAGTTATTCACCAAGAGAGGGATTGGAAAAGGACAGTTTCTCTCTAAAAGCAGTAAAGTTGCATTCAGTGAAGACTGCATTATGTCTAAGAGCAGTAAGGGCTGGACAGATGTAAAATGAAGGTGGTCCTGTGACTTAAGTCATTCTTATGTCTGCATTTTATGTATAGCTTCTATAACTCTGAAAAATACAAATTTTTGTTTATCATAGGCTCTTGTCCTTCAAAAATTGTGGGAATACTTTGTCTGGTCGGATAAGTGTTTCCTGGTTGCTCTTTCCATGAATTCTCTCAGTCTTCACTGAGGGACAGAAAGATAGGGATGCTTAAATTTCTAGAATCATTAAATCTGAAAAAGACCTGTGAGCTCATTGAGTCCAATCCACCACCTCCATGTCCAACACTAAACCATGCCTCCACCTGCTGTATCTTGACAACTTCTGAACATTTCCAGGGATGGTGATTCCACCACTTCCCTGGGCAGCCTGCTCCATGATCACCCTTTCAGCGAAGAAATGTTCTCCGATAGCCAGTGTAGCCATCCTCTGGCGCAGTTCCTAAGACTTTCTTTGGAAGACGCTCGCTTAAATTCAGCGCACAGGTACCTTGACCCATTTGAGGTGCCAGGTTGTCAGTGCAGGTGCTGCTGCTGCAAGCCCTCGCTGCCTCCCTCCTTTGCCAGAATATCGTAACTCGTGCCCTGAACCGCTCCAGGATCTGCTGGCGGCAGTGACACACACACACACAGCCCCGCGGGCTGGGGGGATCGCAGGGCTCCCATGGCACGCTGCCGGCCCGGGGCTCGCTGCCGGAGGGAGGCGGCGGCTGCAGCGCGGAGCCGCGGCCGCCCGGGGGAGCGCAGGCACCGCGCTGCGCCCGCGGGGCTCCGCGGAGCCCGGGGATGGGGATGGGACCCCATCCGGCACTGAACACTTCCCCCCTTCCGTGCCTTACATAAACTTCCCCCCTTTTATTTTTTTCCTCTCTCTCTTTTTTTTTTTCTTGTTTCGTTTTTCTTTTCTTTTCTTTTTTTTTTTTTCTTCCCATTATCGAAGATCTCAAACACTCCGGGAGAGGTTACAAAATGTGTTTACTTACAGATTTGGAAGTAGCGGCAAGACGCAATGCAGTGAATTTGTCATCTGCTCATGACTAGCAGATGGTCCTCCTTCTCCGCGAGCAGGCTGCGTGAGTCACATCTCGCCTGGCTTGCAGGACCGAGCCGAGCAGCTCCCTCCGGCACCAGGGTGGACAGAGTCGCCCATCCTTGGTCGTGCCGCCTGCCCACACTGCCAGTGGGCTCCCTGGCACTGGGTGGATCTCTCCGTGCCTTTTGGAAAGGTTCCTCATCCCTCCTGCTTCCACGGCAGGTTAATCGGGGTGCGCTCCTGTCTATAGAGAGTGCTTCACGTGGCTCTCGCAGTGCAAAGGGATCTTTAAATGGGAACACATTGCATTCACATTTTACAGACGAGCTGAAAGAGATAACTGTGAGTTATGCTTAAGCAGACTCATTTTTTTAGCCGTGGATGAAGCCAAAGTGGGAAATGCAAAAAAAGCCTGATGAGACCCCTTTGCCTGCAACCAGTGCTGCTGTGAAAACCCAAGTTCCCTGCATCAAGGCATGATGTGCTGAAGGTGGTTCTGAGATATGCTCCTAGTCAGTAATAAAACAAAACAAAATTAAATTAAAATAGTGCAACTCCCCATTGGTTTAGAAGCCGGTGCAGAGCTTACAGAATTGGAGTTGCTTGTCCTTTACAGAATTGGAGTTGCTTGTCCTGGTAAACAGATAAGGCTCAATTTTATTACAGGTATGTTAGAAAGTTGTTTTACAAGATCTAACATTCTTTCCTGCCTTCACTCTCAGGTTTGAGTTGATTTCTCTTGATAGTTTTTCCTCAGTTATGACACATTCCTGGTTTTGTCTTATCATGTAAATCTGCATGATTGGTTTTCCTCTAGATTTGTGTCTCTGTGTGTGTGTATTCTTCACAGCAGAACAAGAGGGAGCAAGTTTAAATGATACAGAAATGACATACTAAGAGTGATGGGGAAAATTCAGGGAAGATATCAACCTGAAAATGTTTTGAAATGTTTTTTTGCAAAGTGGACAGGTTTCAGGTTGACGGGCTCTTTTAAAATGAATTAATTTCCAAAGCTGTCACTTATTTATATGGCATAATACTTGTTGCTCTTTACTTAATGCAAAAGTTCCACTTGCTCACACCAGCCATGGGTAAGTTGTGCACTCCTGCCAGATGCTTACATGTTTGCACAATGTGAGACACACAAATTGTGCTTGACATTCTGTAGGTAGCAGAGTCCATGTGAATAACACAAAGAAAATTATGGATTTCCTTGCTTTTTGGTTTCTTCTGGAATGTTTTCTTGCCTGGTTTTCATACAAGAGCACTCCAGCTAAAGGCACTCTTCATAGGTAAGAACAGAGAGACAGCCCTCTTGTTTCTGAAAGAACTGCTAAAATCTATGGAGGACAGTGAGGAAACTCATGCTAACCTGGTAATAAATCCAAACCAGGCACCAGGAGCTCTGATCTGGAGATCCTGGAGCTGTAACCAACCTGTGAGCACCATGGCACATCCAGAGTCCATCAGAGTCCTGGGAATTGCCTCCCTGCAAGGAGACAGAGTTTGAGCTGTCTCCTCTGTCTGAGCTCCTCATCAGTAGCTGTGAAGGTGCTGGTGCTGAATTGTCATTCAGAATGTGGGATTGAGAGAGGAAGGGGAATTGAGGGCTGGTTGTAATGGAAACATGAGCGGGTTGCTTGCAGAGGTGGATCATCTTTGGCTTTGGGAAGGGTGACATTCATGGGAGCCCCTGGAGACTCCAGTGCATCTAACCAGCATCAGGAAAGCCCTCCAAGGTGCCAAGAATAGGTTTGTCCTCTTGGTCCCTGAAATGAGCCTCCTCTCTCCTCTCCTTGCTGCCAATAAATCCAGGATTAGGAAGCTGACAGCCGCCTACATGCTCTGGAAGAACACAGTGACCACATACAAAATTTATAGCCTACAATATTGCTGTAGGTGGGGATATAAAATACTTTTGTGGGGTTTTTAGGCTTGGGATTCCCCGTGGGTGCTGGCAGTGACATATCCTGATACATTATCCCCTCAGTGAGGCATGCAGGAGGACAGGGCTGGTTGCTCCATGTCAGTGCAGAGTCCCAGGGATGGGTGTTGTCCCAGGTGCTCTGGCAAGGTGCAAGTTACCTGTCTTTGATGCACCTTGAGCTTAGCTTTTGCTCCACAGTCAGATCTATCTGCTTCAGGTCAGTGCTGTTCTCTTTTTACTGTAAAACCCTACAGCCCTGGCTGGTTGCCCTTTTGGACAACCTCATTTCACCACCTGAGACCCTCCCCTGGGGTCTCAGCAGACAGCTACATAGATGGGGAGCGGGCCATGGGCTTTCTAAAACAGCTGGTCAACATTAGCCTGGTGGGTTTCCCTTGCTAACAACATTCACTGCTCACCCCTGATTACTGTTGCTTCACCAGCTTTGATGACCCCTTGCTCACAGAGGGGAAGAAGACAAAAAAGGAATGCTTGAAAAGGTCCATGGGAGGCCCAAGTGTGAAGTCTGCAGGAGGAAAATTAATTCAGCAGAAGCTGTGAATAGAAAGGAGTGGCATAGTGAGCTTGCACAGGCTTGACATTCCTTGGTTTCTACAGTGTCTGGGATCTGGACCTGAAAATCCTGGGAAAAACCATAACTAAGGAAGATGAAGTGGTAAAAGCTCTCACCTGTGTCTTTGTTGCTGTTGGAAATGGAGAATCACAGCTGTGAAATTTAGATGCTAGCCAGCCAGCTTCTGTGAGGTTTCACCTCTGAGCTGAAGTTGGCTTGTAGTGGGCAAGTTTATCATTACTTTTAGGTTCACTGTGATGAATACAAAATTATAATTATAATTCATTCCAGCAAAAGAAGATTTGCATCTCCATTGGAGGGGCTTTGGGTAAAGGGGAAGCTCTGAGATATGTTCTGCAACTCACAGTGAGACTTTAAATGAGATACCTGGGAAATTGAAAAATGAGCAGCCACTGGAAAACCCATCATCTCAAAGTTGGATTTTCATAAGGCAGGAGGCTTGGAAATAGATGATATTTAAGGTCCCTTCCAACCCAGGCCATTCTGTGATTCTATGATATTTGGGAAAGGGCAGAATCCCAGATGCAAACCCAACAGGGCTATCTTGCTTCTAAGTTATTTGGTTTAAAGCTAACTCAAGGAGAGCCATGGAAACTCCTCATGGAAACCAGATAAGCCTATGGATAAAATAGTAAAGAAAAGCTTCAAAATTTGCTGCTAAATAACTATAATGAAATGGACAGATGTCCTGATTGTACTAATATATGACAATATCCAGTCCCTACACCTTATCCATGCCCCAGCTTCCAGCATAAAATCATGAGTGCATTCAGCCATTTCAAAAAGACCTTGCCAAGATCAAGTGTTTCATGTTCAAGGCATGCTTTGTGTATCTCAGGTTAAGAAAACACAATAGAACGGCAAATCTTACCCAGAAACAACATTGCATTTCTGGATTTCCAGACCTGTCTTAGCCTCAAGCAAGGGAGAAGTTTGTACAGCAGTTAACATGATTAAGCATGACTGACGCCACATGTGTCCTAGGCTGGAAGAACTGCTAAATCTCTAAATTTTGCCCAGTCATGTCACTGAAAGTGATTCCATACACCTGAAGAAGATTGCTACACCCGAATATTTATTTTTCTGGTGATACTGGTTGGCCTACTTTTGCCTACCAGGGGAAGTACAAACTGTTCCTATCCAAATGTCCTGAGACCATCCCAGATGAGCTTTCAGACCTGTTTGAAGTTATAGTCTGGGTCCAGCCTGACAGAGAACTGAGCTCAACACCTGCACTCTCTTTTCCAGTAGGAAATATAACTTTGCATGCCCAGCTGCAGCTTCGAATTAAAACGATATCTCCCCAAAAGTAACCCAAGGATTTGACTTTGTCAGGAGAGAAGATATGGTAAGAATGTGGATGTCTTTGAGGGCAGATAAGGGAGAGCTTCTGGTCCTGCTGCATGGCAGATCTCCTGCTGGGAAGTCCTGTGGGAGGAAGGAGTGTAATTCTGTGGGACCAGCATTACAGATGAACTCAGCATCCACTACTGGATGTGAAATATCCCCTTGAAACCGACTCCAGCTCTTCTCGATCTCCAAAAGAGAGAACTGTACTTTTGCTAAGGAAAACTAAGCCTGTGGTCTCAAGGGATATGAGATACACATTTATTGTTAATTTGTATTTTTGCCTTGCTGCAAATGTCATCTAAAGCTGTGTAGGAGGAACGTATCTGGAGAGGTTTTTTCCAAATTTGTTTTATTTGGTGTAGACACACTCTGAAATAAATCTGAAGCCTGGGAGGGGTAGGAGGGGTGGAAGCTGGGCTTGAACCTTAACCCCACGAGTGTTCTTCTCAGCCCCATGGGCTCTGGCTGCACAGCCCACACAGGGCTCCCCAAATTATCTCAAAAGACAAAGTGATGGGGATCGATGTGGCTTGTAACTTCTTCCTTAACTCCCTTACTATTGATGTTTTCTAATAAGAAATCCAAACTGTGACAAGGGAAATGAGTGAAGAAAGACCTTTCGAAAGAGGAGCAAAATGGGAGCTGATCCAAGCGTCTGTAATTAGCTAATGGCTGTGAATATTTATGAAATCTCCCAGTGGTGGCAGTGAAGTGCTGATCCTAGAGAAGTGGACGCCCTCTTCCTTGATGTCTTTAATCCTTGCAGTCCCAGCTGCCATGGCTCGAGTTTTGGAAAACCCCACCCTCTTTCTGGCCTCTGATCAAAATCAATATTTCAGAGGGAAATGCAGAAGAGCAAAGGAGTTAAACAAAAGTTCAGATAAGCATAACAAGTACTGGAAAGATGAGATCCTCCAAGCAGAGTGCTCTAGAAAGCACTCCTGTTAATCTGGGCAAGGCTCTCATCAATTGCTCTGTGCAGGAAGAGCTATTATTGGACTCATAAGGAGGTAAGAGATTTATTTCCTCAGCTGCATGGAGTCATGCTATGAGATATCATTAAGTAAGAATAATTAGGATTTGAACTTTTAACATGCAAGATTTGTAGGTTCTCCTGTGTTTCCAGTCCTTTCCAGATATACCTTTCCTAAGTGGTAGTCAGGATTTCTGTACCATTTAACTATATAATCCTTACAAGTAATTTTTTTTTATGTCTAAGTGGCTGTGTTGATCTCCATTTGAGCATCTGTAGATTAACTTGGTAATCAATACTTTGGTGTGATAACAAAATAAAATATTGAAATGCATTTTAATTTGAGCAGTTCAGTGGTGATCCAGCAATGTGGATTGCATTTTCCTGGCAATACCTTGATGCAGTTAAGACATATCCCAGAAAAAAAAATGATGGTAAAATGCAGAATGGTCACATCAGGTTAATTGGTTTCACGGTTGCAATGGCAATATGAGGAGGTTGCACTAACACACAGAGCTGAATTTTCAGGGTGTGGGAAGCAAGTGTGCAAAGGGTCTGATGATTAACTTTCTGGCACCAGTTGCTTTTCTGTCACACTGCAATCATTACTTCAGGCAAAAACAAATCATTTTGTTGCTTCATTGGCAGAAAAAAGCCCAGTCCAGCTCCATCTTCTGCCAAGCCTGAGGCTTCTCTTTCCTTCTGTGCATATGGAGGGTCTGTGGCAGCACTGTGGAAGAGACCAGAATGAAGGTGCCAGGAGAGCAGAGATCCCAGTGCCCAGTGAGGTTTTTATGATGGGCTGGAGCCCAGGGACAGTCCATTCCACAGTAACATTTGAGATCTATCGAGGTGTTTCGTTTTGCAGAGCAACAAATAGGTGTTTTTCATTTCTCAGAACTCAAGTTTTGATTTCTTGTAAAGTTGAGTGTTATTCATGTCTGGACCACAGCAGATCATTGCTAATTTTGATGCAGAGTTTGACTTTCCCTCCGGAGGGAAGGGTTTAATGCTTTTCTTCAAAGGCAGTGCAGATGGTTTATTGAGTGTCAGAGATCCAAGGAAGCTTAAATGGATAAATTTAAAAATGCAGTCCAGGACTCAAAGAGACTGGCTGATTTTTAGTAGGTAAAGCCAATTTAGAACATAGCTACTGCCACAGTGACCATGGGATCAAACTGGATTGGGATCCTACAACTTCTGCATATTCCTACTCGCCTTCTTACTGAATAGTGGCTGGGCTGACACTCATTTAGGCTTCCATTGATGCTGCTATACAACAGAAAAATAGTCATGTGCTTCATTTTAAGGTTCCTGAATCAAGAAGATATAGTCATTAATGGAAATTACTTATAAAAAAGCTGCTAATGATGAGCCAGGAGAGAACAGAACTTCTTTCCTGAAGAGCAACATTGAACAGGTCATGTCAGAAAGGAGATATAACATCACTGCTGTGAGATAACTGCTTTTAAATGTGGTTGCTTTTCTGCCAATCATAGAGTTATAAGAAAGTTTGGGTTGGAAGGGACCCTAAAGATCACCCTGTTCCAACTCCCATGGGCATGGACAACTTCCATTGGAGCAGGTAGAAGAGAGGATAGAGAAAAGAACCCCTGTGGGAAGGCAGGTGTGGTACAGTGTGACAGGCAAGGTGGTGCTGAGCAGTCCTGGAAGCACAGGAAGTCACAGAAATGAAAAGATCCAAAGGGAAAAAGGGTGGGACAAATACTCACTTTAAGCAGATGAAGGTGTTGCAGCAGGTTTCCCTTCACCTGAGTAATTCCATGCCAAGGGACTTCCCCAGCCGTGCATCCTTGAGTGTGCTACATAAACATAACTACACATTCTTCCCAAAAACTTTCCCAATAATTGCAATGGTCCAGAATAATAAATTTCAGCTATTTTAAAACTAATATTAATCTGCATCACATCTGCATCTCTTAAACACACACCATTCCAAATTCTTGCTGGTTTGTCAGTCATGTGCCCAGAAACACTTTCAATGCACTAAGAAGAATCATAAAAACTCCAAATCAGGTGTTTAGATCTCCACAACCAAGCTAGCTTGAAGGAAATTCAACCTCCCAGGCAGAGAGCCAGGTTTTGCTATTGCGAAAAATGGTTCTCCTGCATGTGCTGAGGGATTAAATGTTCCTCATGTTCTAGGCAAGGGCACTGTAGGTTTTCCAATGGTGATAAAATGCAGATTTCACCCATGAGTCTTTGTGTTGACAAGGAGGATAGCAATCCACCTCTATATGTGTGTGTGTGTGTTTAAAAATTTAAAAAATTTAAAAAAGGAGTGTAAAAGGGTATTACTTCTTCAGATTTTTTTTTTTTGAGACAAATATACTGAATTGTAATAAAATAAATAAAAATATACCTAATCTTTAAGTAACTTATACTGTAGTGTTTAGTATGAATATGGACATGTAGCTTGTGGCTCATCAAAGTATAGGGACCATATTGGCATAAATTTTGCAAGATCAGAGACAGAGTCACAACAAAAACAAAATAAAGAAAGTCCAATAACAGGAAAGGCAGAGCATCTGTATTAGTTATGACTGATTTTCCATTGCCCTACATCCTTGGTAGCAATTAGGTGTGGCTATAAAATGCTGTTAAAAGACTAAATGCAATAGCTGGTCTGCACTGACTTGGCTGAACGTTTGAGCTGCTCATGCTGGATTAAACTCTGCAGTCACAGAGGGATAAATTTGCAATTTGCAACTGAGAGCATTCAGATTTTAGTGAATCAACACAAGCAAATTGACTTTTATTACCCATATTCCAGATGTATCATAGCCCTGGCACACATGATGTCCAGGAGTGCCCTTGTTCACAGTCTGCACCTGAACTGTCTTTCACAGGACAGGCTGGCTTGGCAGCAGGGCGTTCACCACTGCTGACAAGTGCTGTTTGAAAACCTGGGCACAATAGTCTGAAAGGTGATGCACAAACCAAATTAATTCCCGTCAGCAGAACTGGGTCTCTGCCCTCACCTGTGGTTTTATCAAAAACTAACCAGGGGGTTTAAAACTTATTTTGAACTCATTTTCTTGGAGCACTCTGCCCATCTGCTTGCAAGAGGAGTGAAGCTCCACATGGCAAACCCCAGCTGCATGTGGATGTTGAGCCTCTGTTTCCCTTTTTAAGGTGGTGTCCACTTGCTTCAGATGGAGATTTAGAAAACTTTCAGCGAGAGGGACCCTGCCATGGTGCTGGCTGGAGGGAAATCCAAAGCAGAAGTGTTTCTCATGGATAGATTCTTCACTTTACACAAAATGTGTTGTGACACATTATCTCCTCACCATGTAGCAAAGTGTACTTTGCAGCAATTGAAGAGATTCAGTTAAATCCAGCCTGTACTTGTGTTCGGGTTCGTTATTTATAGCGAGTGTGGGAGTGTGTTGGCCCCTTCTGACAGCATATCATGGCCATCTTAAATCCTGAAAGCACTTTTTTTCGTTGTTGTTGCCACAGTAAATGCTTAAGAAGTTTAATCTTGAATTTGTGAGTGATTTGGAGACCAGTCTGTTCATGACACATTAACAAAATTAGACCAGGAAATGTTTTGCTGAACGAACTCTCGTGCTTTTATAAGGAGTGAGGTTGTTGGGAGTGTGCTCCCTGCTGTGTGTGCTGCCAAGGCATGGCCTCCATGGCCCACAGTCATGTCTGTGGATGTGTTTACCCATGGTATTTAAAAAAAATTAAAATTTACTGAACCAGCCTAAGAGATTTAGAAAATCAAATCTCAAGGTGTTAGAGAGGGCACTTGGCATGGTACAAATTGGAGTTTCAACAGTGAGCATAGCCAGAAGAAAAAGGGTTAATTTTGCTTCAAGAAGAAGACATGGAAATAATTTTTTTTCTTGCTAATTAGATATGAAACTGAGTAACGGTATGCAAGTGTAATTTTCTTATCTTATTAGCCATGTTCATTTCTGAAGTGAATAACTACCAGCACTGGTACAGTATATGGGCAGAATAATAGTCAAACTGATTTTTACTTTAATCTCTGAATACAATTAGCATAATTTAAACTCTTATAAGCTACAGCAGATAGAAATCACATTATAGAGACTGTAGGTGGAGAGGTGGGTGGTCACATGCAGAGGGAAAACTGGAAGAGCACTTAAAATACAGCCAAATAATAAGCATTCAGGAGAATGTAAAGCTACATTGAGTTGAAAGGCACATTATTTCAAGAGATGGGGGAAGAAAAGTGGATAATCATGAGCAAGGTTCAAGGACTTCTACTACTGCAGGGTTTGATCCCAAGAAATGCTGTCGTAAGAGATGTAGTTTATAGAACTGTTTTATGGGGCATGAATTCCAAATTCTATTTTCTGTCAGAGGAGAGAACAGCCCAGTGGAGATGGACAGATCACATCTTGCCTGACCAGATGAAAAGAGGAGAAGTCAGGATATGATGGGGGAAGGAAAGAGGCAGGTCAGATGGGGAACCAGAGAGATGGACCATGGGTGTAAAGTGTGTGTTTGAGTGAACTGTGCATGAGAGCAGGGATAGAAGAAGGAAAAAGAAGACAGAAAGGATGGGCTGAATGAGGAGACTGGGTCTGGAAATCCTGAATTGTGGGCTAGGACTGAGTGAACAGTCAGCACCAATGAGTGTGGGAGGAGAGTGACATGAACAAGGAGAGGAGACAGGGACAAGTTGGTGAAGATAAACCCAAGCATGAGGAGAGTGGAAGGAAGGTGCTGCCTGACAGAGCCTGAAGCCTGGGGTGCTCACATCATCCTACTCCTCTGCTGTCAGCAAATATCCACACAGCCTCTGAGAAACCATTGTAGATCACCTGCCACTGCAGCTACGGAAAAGAAAAGATTACAGCTGAAACCTCAGGAAACATTCTGAACTCTTTTTTGTTTTCAAATGCCTGCTTGCCCCCTCCATTTACATCCTGTATTAGTTTCTGTAGAGTTTTCTGAGCAAGCAACAAAATTAAGCCCAGGAATGTGGCCTGTTTAACCAGTAATAATCTGATGTTGGCCATAACTAAATTTCTGTGGCCCCTTTTTAATTGTTGCAAGGAAATCTAAAGGATTTGTTATTTAGTTCAGAGTGATCTGAAATGTTGCCAAGCTGCACAGCATGTATTAATCTTTAGGTAAATTTTATCTATATCCTGACAATTTACCCAGAGCTTGTTTTTTGAAAAGAATTAGAAATGTTGTTCATCATAGCATGACTGAGGGTATTCTGCAGCCAGGCCTTACTGCTGGAGTACAGAACACGACTTTGACATATTTTTCACATCAAATTGATAGATTTCCTATCAGAAAGAGATTTCTGAAGTATAGAACATGGACCTCACTCCTGAGTGGCTGTTCCTTTGTTGCAGTGCTCTCTGCTCTTTGAAACTTCTTCCTACCAAAAAAAAAAAAAGAAAAAAAAAAAAAGGAATCTCCAGACTTTATTCACTGCTACATAATAGAAGGTGTTGTCAGCAAATGGCACTTGCAAAAGCAGCTTTCCAGCTGGGGGGATGTCAGGCTGGAAGTCCAGTGACTTGGATGATGATCCCAGGTTGCTCAGAGAACTTTCACATAGAGGTGAAAATATTCTGCTTTTTTGAATGAGCCCTACTTGCATTTTTACAATGAATTAAGCACAGCTACACTGAGGTATGGACTGTACTCTGTGTGTGTGGACAGAGATTGGCCAGAAAATCTTAGAATCATTAATTAAATATATATCACCTCCAGAAATATGTGCACTGAGCAGTGTTTGTAGATGAGCAGTACATGTAAAGTAAAGATCCATACATGCTGAGCAGCTGTACTTTTGGCAAAGGTGACAGAGGATGATGCTTCCTGAGAAGACTTGCAAGGTCTGATTTTTGTTTACTCAATTAATATTGGCTGTATTTAATGCACCAAGAAAAAGCATTTCAATTGCTCTGAAGCACTCTGTTGCAAAAAATTCATCAAAGTCAGTTCAGTAATTATTTGGTGGGATTTTTTCCCAGTTTTTCTTGAAATTTTTGTATTTCATAGACTTTTAAATGAGATTAACCTTTAATGGGCATGCCTGCAACACAGCTAGAGACATCTGCCTGAGAAAGACTTACAAATACACAAGTGTTTGTATTTCTAAATATGACAATGAAGGCAGCAAGTAAATCATGTTAGTGTATATTTAACACTCTCTAATTCTGTTATTTGATTTAGAAAAAAAAAGTTATGAAAGACTACGAAGTGCTAACGAGGACAGCCCTCACCAAGCCCAAACTCTTAAGAAATAGCAGCAGTCCTGCAGCATTGCATTTGTCTCTCAGTGCCAGGGCTCTATATTTAACAAGCTTTCCCCAGCTCCCACACCCAGATGAATTCATTGGAATGCAGTAGGAAAGCAAGAGCTCATCTGACTCATTAGGAGGCTCATATGCAATTACCATCAATTAAAAATTCCTTCTAGAGCCACCGTGCGAATTTGGGTGTGCTGAAAGAAATGAAATCATCAGGATCTCTGTAAGCAGGACTTACCTTTGCGTGGAGCTCAGGACAAAGGGAGATTTGATTAATGTGCAAAAACAATTAGCTGATGTGCTGATGAACGTGTGGGATCCTCAGAGAACTGTGTCTGGTGGAGTTTTACATCCTCACCCTCTGTGACTTGAAAGCAACAGAGCCAAAGAAAAGCTTCTCTATATTGGGAATGTATTGAAAAAAACCTGAAACTGTTGTAACAACATGTTTTGTTGATATGAAATTATTTTTTCTTTCTTTTCACCAGCCGCTAGTGAGGAAAAAAAGTTCAGAGGTGGAAGCATAATGACAAATGATTTACAGATGGATTCCATTTTCACTATATTCCCATTAAGATGGGTTGTAAACACTTCACTTTCTTAGCCCAAGCTCTTTCTCAGAATCTGTTCTGTTTAGGTTTAACTTGTTAGATTTGGAATAAGATCTTCAAAAGTCTGAGCAGCTCTTGAGCCAACCCAACAGAACTGAGGTGCCTCTGTCATAAACTTTCATTGGAAAATTTTAACATTAACTTTACCTGTGCATCTGATATTTTAACACCATTGAATGTTTATGTCCTGCTGATTAAGACTTTTATTAAAACTTTAGAAAAAATACAACAGAGCAATGAAAAGTATATGTATATATAATTTCACAAGCATTTTAGAAGTCTATACAATAAAACAAGCATGTGCTTATGCTATACTTGTTTGTGTTCACTATACATAAGAAGCAGCAAATTGTACTTTTGTCTGTAAAACAGGGTAATACCTAGATATCTAGGATTGTTGTGTTGCTTCTTTTTGAAAAATAAAAATGGTAAAAAAACCCCAAACTTTAAGTGTGAGTACTTTACAGTAGGAGCTGCCATGTCTGTCACTATTTGTGTTCTGGTGGTGCCAATAGGATTCTTATGTTTAGGTCTTTAAAAGACTATAATGACACAGAATTTCCACAGGTGGAAAGCACCCAGACCTCCACCAAAACCTACAGAAGCTGCACAAATAATAAATAATAAACAGCCCTGGCATGCAGACACTGATCTCAGAATAAAGATCCTTTTACTTCCTGCACAATGTGTCTTAGGATAAATAAGAGAGCCCAAACAAATCCTTTTGGTTTTGTGTGTGTTTCTTTTTCTTTTTTTTTTTTTTTTAATATATGCAAGGTGGTTCAAAAACTTTGGTCTGAGTTTGAATGTTTGGTCTACTTCTTCTTGGAACATTGTGTAGAAATTTTGATGGAGAGAAAAAATAATCCAAATCTATGCATTTTTATGAAGATCATAATGTAATTCCTTTAATGACTTCAGTAGTCGTTATTCTGTGGGGACAAGCAGGACTGGGATCCTCAAAAATCCCTAAAGCTGATATTTGGATGTACCTATGCACTGAGACTTAACAATTAACTAAACATGCTAGAGGTCTCAAGGAAAACATTTAAAGTTTGCATAATATAGAAATAATGTGTATATTCTTATACAAGGAAAGAGCAAGGAAGAGGAACTTTCAGCTGGAGAGCAAATCTGGTCTCATATAAGTCAATTTTACCTGTACATTTAAACATTTTTCAATGTATAGGTTTTTGTCCAGTGAGTTATCTACAAACAAACATATACTGATTTTGCTTTTACATTAAAATCCCTCCGGGTAAGAGGAGCAATCCAACTGAAAACCAGAAGTCAAAAATCTTGTTTCACTTACATAAACTAAACATAGACTGATATTTTTCCTACCATTTCCATTTTTTGTTGTTTCTCAATAAAAAGGGTGCCAAGCTAGGAAATGTGTCAGCAAAGCACAGAGGTGGTTTTAACAGTATGCATGCTGCTTTTTTGGAAAAAAAAAGCTTCCTGGTAATTTTTTTGCTCTGAACTAGTGTAATTTGCAGAAGAAAGTGGAGCTGAGGGGTGGGAGAGAAGTTATTTATCAGGAACATTTGAGAACGGTTACCACGGTGAAAGAAACAGAAGACAAAAGATCCATTAATTTAATCATCTTTGATCATTTCCAGGCTTTGTTTGGATGTGTTTGTATCTTGGAAAAATTAAGAGTGTGCAGATGATGCCAATCAGAAAGGCACTCTCCTCCAAGATCAATTTGATTGAATTCACATGAGGGGAAAAATAAATGTTTGAAGCCAAAATCAGTGTGACACCACTGATGTTCTGGGGGTGCTGAAGTCTCCTCTGTATCCATACACTGAACATGTCTTGGGTCACAAGGCAGCAAATCAAATATTTGCAGCCAGTTTAGAAAAGACCTTTGGAGCATTTTGAGAAAGGGTGATTTCCACCAAGACATCCAGTACCACATGGAAGAACAAAGGGGAAATAATATCATTGCCATCAGTGCTTGCAACAGGGAGAAACTTCTAGAATCCTGGTTATTTCCTAGCAGGCTCTACAGGCTTCTGACTAGCTTTTGGACAAAGCTCTTGGTTTAAATTATGTTAATCTTCTTCACAGGGCAGGGATAAGCAACTTTCTGATTACAAGAACAAAATAAGAAAATACTGGGACAAAGTCTCTGTGGACATAAATCATTGTGATACCCTTGAAAGCCAACACACAACAGACAATTTCTTTTTGCTATCCAGCTTGTGCTAAAAACAGGGAAAGAATGTTAAAATTCTTCTTTTTGTGTTGAGATTAAATCCTGCAAATTTGCCATGGAAACCATTTTTTTTCTTCCCCCTCCTTTTCACAGTTCAGTAACAGCAATTCTTTCAGAGAAGGGAGGTTTGAGCATTGTGGTTTGGGTTGGGGGTTTTTTTGGGAGGTGGGCTGAAGGGAAAAATGGGGAGCTGTGGAGGGGAAGAGGCCAGAACATGTTAACTCTCAAAAAACGAGTTCACATCCCCAAGGTCTGGGTGTTGAGTGCCAGCAAAGGACAGATGCTTCGAACAGTTGGAGCATTGCAGCACGGAGGAGGGACCATCCTCCAGAAGCCAAGAAGCCACCCTGGGAAGCAGGCAGGCCTGGGATGACCCACTTCACTGAGTGCCCACGTGGGGCTGGCAGGAGATGGAGCTCCCCTGGCTCCGAGGGCTGACTCACTGGCCCTGTTTGATCCCACAGCAGCAGGAAGGGAACACCAGGACAGCAGCCCTGAGCGCGGATGAGCCCAGGGTAGTGTGGCAGGGAGGGAGGGCTGCAACCAGGGTCACCCCAGATCTGCCACCCACCCCTGTCAGCCACCAGCCAGGGTGTTCAGCCAGGCTTCTGAGCTCCTCACAGGGTCTATCTAGGCTTTTTCTTTTTTTTTTTTGAGGAAAAACCTGATTTTCACAGCATGCCCACACTGCTGTTTCCCAAGCATGTGTTGCTTGTATCCCCATGTTCAAACTCACCTATCACAATACCTCAGTATCTCAATGGGTAATCCAAAATTAAATTAAATTAAATTAAAATCCAAAGGTTTTAATACAAAATGCAAAGAGAAGGACATGGGGAGGAGGTGAAAGAAAAGGCAGCAAGGGCGCTCCCCCATTTTCATTATCCCATATAGATTTTTTCTTGTAGAATCATAGATTCATTTAGATTGGAGATCATCAAGTCCAACCATTATCCCAGCACTGCAAGTTCACCACCAATTCATGTCCCCAAGCACCATATCTGCACCTCTTTTAAATGCCTTCAGGGATGACAATTTCACCACTTCCCTGGGCAGCTTGTTCTAATGCTTGACAAACCTTCCAGTGACTAAATGTTTCCTAATATCCACTCTAAACACCCCTGGTACCACTTGAGACAGTTTCCTCTTGTACTATCACTTGTTAGTCAGGAGAAGAGGCTCATACCCACTTCACTATGAGCTCCTCTCAGAAGCAAATTGGAGGTCCATTTTTCATGGGATGCAAAACTGGAATCAATTCTAACCTGTTATAATTCAGTGAGGACTTTATCTGGGTGACAGAACTGCCAGAATAAATTGCCAGAACCAGGCTGTCCCTTACCAGCCCTCTAACAGATCATTCAGTTCCATCTGCCTCTGTTCCCCATTTCTTGCTGCTTCCATTTCTTTTATCTGTTTCTTAGAGGTGGACTTTCCATGTCCTTTTCTCCTGATGGAGCATTTCCTTATCCTTCTGTTGGCATAATGTCATGTCTGTTTGTTTATATCAAACATGAGGGTTTAGTTTTTTTTGTTATGAGGTGCCTCATCAACCACATTGAATTTTCGGAATGATGTGTTCCTTCCTTCTTTTACTCACTCATACAGTAGACTTGTTCCTGACAGAAATGAGACATTTCAAGGATGATTACATGCTGTAGCAGCCTACCACAAAATTACATCTTTCTGACCTGCTGTGTCTTAATGTGATACCTTACTGACTGCCACAGTTCTCAGCTGTTCACCCTTTTTCCCTGAGGATGTTCACAAAATAGAAAGTTACAGTGAAATCATTCCCAGACAACCTCAGCAAAACTTCAGAGACAGGATGTTCCAATCAAGGTCTACAAAATTTAGATTTTGAATGTTATAAAGACTGCATTTACTTTGCACCTTATTGGTTTGTAAACCCTCGGTGTCCTGGAGCTCAAATCTCGGGTCTGGATCTTACTGAGGGCAGCTTCTGTACACATTTATACACTCATTTATACCCCAGAGATCACCTCATTTCAAGCATAAAATTTCTGTGTGGGAATGGGCTTCTCCCATCAATGAGGAATATAGGTACTTCTAGAGCACATGCTGGGCACTGCACTGTGCTTGGGCTCAAAATATGAAATGTTTAGAGTTTGCCAGTTTTCTTCCCATATTTACTGTCTCGAGGCAGTTACACTCTTATGGGGAGCTGCATTTACTGTTGTTTTTTTTTTTACTGCTTTATATTCCTTATTCTTGCACAAGTGACTCTAAAATACATAAACCAACACAATATTTTCCTGCAGCAAAGTCCAAAACAATCAAAAGCCTCCACACAACAACCCCCCCTTCCAAAAAATCTGAAGTTTCAAGCAGTTTTCTCACTTTCAAATAAACTACCAGTATTCTTCCGAATAAGCTTTCAAGTTCATCAGACTGTTTGTTCCAGCCCTCCATCTCTCTGATTGCTCCTCGTTTGCTTTGCACTGGTGTTAAATTTTGTATGTCTACTTCTGTGAGTTCTGCACAGCATTGCAATGTCTGCTGATTCGGAAGGTAACAGGGATTTTTTTTTTTCCAGGTCAGTAAGTATAAGCTTAGGATTCAGCATCCAGGCTGGTGATGTTGAAAGACCAGCTTTACAGTTTCTGACCTAAACAGGAAAGTCAGTCTATTATCTGGAAGGAGTAGAAAACAGAGAGTTGAGAGGTCAAGCAGTGGTCAGGCATTCCTTCAGTAAACTTTTGGAAGACTCACTTGAATTTGGAGTTTGGGAGACACAAGATTTCAGATTTGTCAAGGTTTTTGCTATGTTGAATCAAAATTATATTTATTTCCCATAAGCAGAGATGTATTTGAAATTTTTCCTCCTTCTGAAGCTTTAAAAAAATGTTATTGCATGCAGGCAGCTGCTGACTGTCAAGTCTTATAGGATGATGATTAAAATATATTTTCATAACTCAGTTCATAAAGGTGTATGCATATATATGGGCACATATATAGGTATATTTGTATAAACCTAGGTATGTATGACAGGAATGCAGCTTTTCAATTCATGTCTACCAATGATTTAGACGCTGGTTTCGTGACCACAGATGGGGAGTTTGGAATATTTATTACATTCATGCAGTCTTTGAGTTGAAGACCAAGGATTGTGGGATCCCTGCTGTCCTCCACAGGAAAGGAATAGTGTGGGGATGTAAAGCATGGTACCCATACTACAGAACTATTCCAAAGACACATTTTTTGTCAAAAAATCTGTTCTCCAGGTCATTTAGAGCTCCTCCAGCCATATTGCTCATGTGCAACACTAGGAAACCACTGTTAGCTGAACCCAGAAACAAAATGGGAAATTTCCAGTGAGTCCCTGTCACAAGCTGGCAGTTCTGTCTCTCCACAGCACTCAGGGTGACAGCAGAGCATCTCCCAGGTGTTTTGTAGCCCCAGAACCAGAAATATAAAAATGCTCTGTACATGTAGGGATAGGGCAGGGTGATACCACAATCCCCCAGCCACACAAGGAGCTCAGAGCACATCTCTGAAAGCCTAGGCCGCAGCCCTAACTACAGGAGCATCCTTCTTCTGCGTAAATAAGGGATCTTCTTGGAATAAAGCTTCATGAGAAATGTAAATTTGGGAGAAACTGCCTGATTTCTATGCTGCTGAGGCTTTCTGTGCAATAGCACCAGATGCCAAAAAAGAAGCAAGAGGGAAGTGTAAACCCAAACCTGCTTCTCAAGAGCAAAGAAAGAGAGCAAGGCCATTCCTGCCACCAGTCTCATGCTCAGGGGCAGCTCGGATCCCAGGGACAGCAGCAAAGGAAAGGCAGCACCACTGTGTGTGAGACACACATATTTTGTGCCACACACTAAATCCTCACAGAAACTGAGAGACAGCATCCCAAATTAATTTAAACCCCCCCCAAACCAAGCAAGCAAGCAAGCAACCAACCAACCAACCAACTAACCATAAATACCCCAACCAAACACAACAACAACGACAACAAACAACCAAAAACTCCCCACAAAAACAAAAGAACAAACAAGCAAACAAACAAACAAGCAAACAAACAAACAAAGTGTCCCAAAGTACTTTGGTTCATTTGGAAAGTAAAAGTGCTCATGACTCCTTCCTCATTTCCCTTTTGTGGCAAAGAACGTCAGGAAAAAGACAAACTGAAGTAAGGAAGTTGGAGATCTCCAGGCTGATGTATTTTTTTAGGCAGCTCTTGCTGCTGCTCTTGTGAGTGGCCATTTCTGAGCACTCAGCTCCCTAATTTGGCCCTTCTTTTTGTGACAGTCAGTCTGCCAGGCTCAACGTGATGTAATCCATAAGGAGAAGTACTTGGAGGCAGAAATAGGCAGATGGATGAGACCCAGCAGAGTTTGAACAGAGGAAGCCACATAAAAGCCCAGCCCCAGGTGAAGACCACCCTGCAGGTGGCTCAGGGGAGGGAGAGCTGTTGGTTCCACACATTTTGGCAGCCTTGCCTTCCAGGATCAGCAGAGGGAATTGCACAAGTGCTGGGACCAGGCTCAGGAGTGGAGGGGAGAACTGACCCTGTGCTGGGCTCCTGTCTGGGTGACACAGCCAGAGCTGGGCAGGAATTGAAGGAAGCTGGATGTGGAGGGAGAAGGTGAGCCAAGAACATGGAGGGGTGAAGGAAATCAATATAAATATCTCACCAGCTACCCCCTGAACCAGAGGAAGTGTGGCTTGCAAGCGCTGGTGCTGGAGAGGAGTAGTGCAGATGTGAGGGGACCAGAAAAATCTATAATGTTCTGGCAGTGCTACTGAAGAATGGGATTTGCTTCTTGGAAATTTTTATATAGTAAAAAAAAGGATTTGATTTCTGTATAGAGAAAAAAGGACATTTTTTGTACCTTTCTCCATCCTTATTGTGGTTGATAATTGGCTGAATTTTAAAATTAAGAAGTCAAAGAAGACAGACATGCTTATGTTAAAATAATTTCCTTAAAATCTTTTAAGAGCATGTGGAAATTGGGGGCCTTCTTTTTCTGTATTTTAACTGGACATTCTAACAAAATCTATGTGCAAAGTGTTGGTCCATTATATAGCATTTCCCAACTAGGATTAATGGGATTTTAAACCAATACCTTCAGGACTAAGGGATGAGCACTTTTTATCTGTTGTAGTAAATTGCTCATGTTGGCCACTTCCTTGAGCATGATGAAGATTGATACACTGACAAGTAGGCAACGCTAGGGGAAGCAGATATTTCCCACTGCCTGCCACAGGGCTGTCATCCATGCAAAATAAAACACTTAATATAATCATTAATGAATGATTAGTCATTTTTTATTATAGTCGTTCCATAATAATCATTAGTATGAATTAATACTGCCTCAGGGAGCTCATGAGCTCTGAGGAACTTTTCAGTGCTCCTCAGCTAATAGGAACAGACTTTCCTACAACACCTGGAGGTGTTTGGTTACCTGAGCTGCAGCATTTGCCCTTTGTTATGGCAGAGACATGGCACCCAAAATTAATGTTAGGGCTGATACCAAGATATGGAACCTGTTAATTCCCTATGCCTTGTGTAATTTTTTCTTTAATTGTACTCAAAAATCAGATTACTAGCTGAAGACTTATTTTTTTTGTGCCTGATATGTGCCTAGGAAATCCTTCCCATTAATCTCTCCTTCCTGTGTGTGAGCACAGAGCTAACAGAGCACCCTGTCCCCAGCTTCACACCCTGCACGTAGGCAGGTAATGCTTTGCTCAGCCTGCTGCAGTGGTAGAATGTGATTTCCTGCAGTTTCTAAAACACCCCTAAGTCCCCATCAAGCTGTACCTCATGCAATATTTGTTTAGCTCAGGGAATGCAGAATTGCCCTGACTTGCACGAGAGGCTGGGAGCTGCTCCCACATCGCTGAGACGGGGGGGACCTTGTCAAGGTGCAAGCAGCCTTGCACAGGTGACCTGTTTGGATTCCAACCAATTTCAGGTCACATTGGGACTTTTTTTTCTCTTACCTTTTTCTTTTTTTTTTTTGTACTATATAAAGTATAAAAGAAAGAGCAGATCAAAGAACATGAGGCACAGATCTGAAAATGGACATCCATTCACTCTAGGGAAAAAAAGCCTTACATTTCCCTTACATCCCTCTCCTTTACAGCCTACGTGGAACACTTCCCAAACCAGTCATTTATGGGTTTTAAGAGTGTTCACAGTTCAGGATTTTAAACAGTGAAAACCACCTAAGACTGTTGGCAATTTGCCTGTCTTTATGTTAGCTTTTTTTTTCATCTGATGATCTGTGATTCTATGAATTAAAAAGAGAATGTCATTGAGCATGAAGGGGAGGAACAAAACAAAACAAAACCACAAAAACCAAAAACAAACAAAAAAAAACCAAAAAAACCCAAACCCCAAACAAATATAGTGTAAATTTTGAAAGGGAAAAGTATGAAAAAGATCCACATTTATTGTTACAGAATTTGATTGGGTTTTTTTTTCCCAAAAAACAGGATTTTAAATTTCACTTTGTTCGGTTGTTTTGAATTTGAATATAAAATATCTTTTGAGAAAATTATTCCACGATGAAATGTTATGCTGTATAATGTACAATATGAACTACATTATTATAAATTAAAAAGCATTTACTGAGCATCTGACATTTTACTTATTTTTAAATTATTATGTTTATACTTTCTCAATTGTGCAAGATTAAAACATACCGATTAAACACTTATTTTTCAAAGAACTATACAAATATTTTTTATGTCTCACACTCAATGGTCTCCATGATAGAATTTTAGTGATTTATATCAAAAGGAAAACTGACCATTAATGATATGTTGGCATCTCATGTAATCTGTTATCAAAAATTGTTCACACTGGAATAAAACTCCTTAAAATATCATATATATCTTGAAAGAGATAAATTATTTAACTAAATCATAGAACAACATAAATTATCTTTCCATCTTATCACGTTTTTATGTTAAGAGCAAAGTTTTCCAATGTAGGAAACACTTTTTTCATCCTATCAGCCATACTCTACTGCCTTGATGGAGATAGAAATAAAGCTATAATTCTGAAATGTTATTAATCCATTTGCAGTGCTTTAAAAATGGAAAAATAATTATAGATTTTTATTGGGAGGTTAAAATGTATTTTACATTTCACAGATTTCTCAGTCACTATTTCAGTTTGCATGGGTTCAATTTGAGTTTTACAACTAGTAAGGAATCAAGGAATACAGCTGAAGTAATAATTTCTTAAGGTTTCATTCTAAAATATTTAAAATAATGAACATCTCTTTTACCAAGGTCCTGACAAAATATCAAAGTATCAAGGTTTTGAGGTAAAGTTCTAAAAAACACTCTCAAGCTTTCAGGATTTTCTCTTGTTGGCCAGAGGAAAGTGTTACATGCTTGAAAATTATTCTTCAATTGTAGTTCAAACACCTTTTCCTAACAGATTAACAATTAATCCTTTTTCAGAAGTATATTATGATCCATTTCTGCAAGCACTTAAACCAATACCACAGAACTCAGGACTTGAAACGCTTCTGGAAAAGATTTAATGGTTGTGTCTGACCTGCAAGCATAAATTCAAGTTGCCAAATCCAGGATCAAATATTTCTGTGATTGCAAATTGAATTCAGGTTCCATAGAGTTCATTAAAAGTATGTGTTACTTATTTATAAAGCAGTGTTATTTGGTTCAGTTAATGCTATTTAAAAAAATAAAAAAGCAGTTTTAGGAAAAAGGTGGAGGGTATGTCGGTTCCATATTTTCATTTTTCAGGAAACCTATACATAACAAAAAATACTGCAAAGGAGTAGCAAAATCACTTCTTACAAAACCATCCTCATATAGAAATTCTTTCTGAAATTCTATTTAGGCATCTGTTCTCCACAGGGTTTGTTGTATGGTCTTTTTCTGTGGTTTTGATGTTTTAAATACAATTTGTTATGCATCTTTTGAGCAAGGATATTCTTTTATTCCCCGGAACTCCTTCAGATTTTTGGGTTGGGAACTTTGGAATGCAACTGTTGACTTTTTTACCAAAATAAATTCTGCCAGTTCTGAGGCTTTGAGTCTTGTGAACATTTTTCACAGACAGAGAAGGCGTAGGGGCAGATCTGGAGTATCTCCTGACTTGTTCTCGAGCCCTCAGCAGAGCTCTACTGCTTTCAACAGCAGGAGCACCGAAATTCCCCTGCTCTTTCAGTGCTTTCAGCCCAGGTCACAGACCTCCTGCTCAGGGCAGGGCACTCCCTGTTCCCAGCTGCAGGGAGCCAGCCAGGGTGTCCCTGCTCTCTGCAGATTTGGTCTTCAGGACATTTGGATTCACTGCCTGCAAGTTCACTCTGACTTCTGCTTCACCTCAGAATATGTCTAGAGTGACTTTCCTTTCTTTTTTTTTTTCCCTTTTTAATTGGAAAATGGCTAAAAGTTCTCCCTGACCTTTTTATCTTGCTGGCAATGCCCCTGCCTTTCTATTAATAACAGGCTTTGGGGAGTGTTTCGTCTGCACTGGCAGCAGAACTGCTATTTCTTACTCAGTTTGGTATCTGCAATTACAGTACTTTTCTGAAGTGCAAAAGACATCTATAAAAATCAAACCCATCTCCCTGCTTAGCATCAGACACAGCGCAGCAGCTCACTGCTGCTCCCAGCTTACACCAGGTTTTCCATCTTTTCTTCAGAATTCTGCAGTGACCATCAGCAAAGGGGCTCTGTCAGGTGGAAGACCCTCAGTGAAGTGGCAGGAATATTGAACATCATCAGAGAGAGCACTGGGCTTGGCTTGGATGTTTGCTGATATCTTGGTTAAGACATTGAGCTCCTTACAGTGTCCTGTATTTCCAAGACATCTGCATAGAGAGAGATCATCCTTGGAGGCAGTGCTAGTGGGAAGCTGGAGAAGGAATGCTCTTCATTTCCTAGGCCCTAATTCCTTCCTTTTGGATAGACAGTACTGGTGAGGCTGATTTCCTGCACCTGCTTTCCGTGTGGTCTGCAAGGCTCTCAAGAAGTCACTTGATGTCCTGGAGTGTCCCAAAGACAAATAAGTGTTAATGGGGTGGCTTAAAATGCAAGAAGCTGTCGTTGGTGCATCAGGGAGTATCTACAGCTTCAGGGAGGGTCAGTGATGTTCTCACTGTGCTCTCTTGATTCAGGTTTACAAAAACTGGCTGTATTTCTTGCCAGGCCCAGCAGTCAGTGACCTTCTTGCATGCAGAGTTTCAGGCTATCAATAAATTACAAGCCCATTTCACTCTTTCATCCAGTCTCCCTCTCTTCCCAGAGGGTCTTTCTTTCCAGTTCACTCATGGGGGAACCTATCCATTCATTCATGAGCAAAACTTCCACCATGCCATGTCTTTACAGGGTTATTTTCATTGTGAGGTCCCCAGTGTTTTTTTATGGGAGCAGAGATTTTCTGAACAGCCCTCTTAGGGGGAGCCCAATGTGCTTTGTTCTCATCCCACACCCAGGCAGTCCCCTGGTGGGGAGCAAAGGTGCATTAAGAGGTCCCCAAGATCCCTGGTCCTTCCAAGCCCAGCACTTTACTCCGGGGGCTCTGTCCATCCTTGGGCTCCCCACCAGCCTTAGAGCAACCCCCTCCCCCAAACCACGCAGCCAGTGGACCTTTACTCCCAGCCCAGAGCTGGTCCCATCTCCAGCACCACTGCAGCATCCCTATCCTTTCATCCCAGGTGGGAGAGGCTGGTGCCCACTGCCTTCCCACCTGCCTGCTGCTGGCAAACATGGCAAGTCCCAGGAGGGCAGAGTTAGGGATGCAGAGGCTGCAATAAGCAGTGAATTGACTGTGAACCTGCTCTGACTGAGCCTCTGCCTGCTGATAATCTGCTCTGAGAGTTTGTTTTCTTTGGGTTTGTGTTTTCCACCAGCCTCTTGTTTTCTTCCATGAATTCCGCATGGCCTCTTGTGTTTTACCTTTCCTGGCAAAACTGTTTCTCCTCATGACACATAGCTCTCCCCTGGGGCTGGTTATGTAAGGTATTGCTGCTTGGTGTTTGTACAACCCTACATCTTGATCCCCTGTAGAGAGCACATTGTGTATCCTACTGGCAGCAAACAAAAGCAGTTTCCTATATAAAATACACAAGTCTTGCCTCTGTGCTTGCATGTTTAGGCAAACACCCTCTTGCGTTTCGGGACACAAAGGAAGAACACGATCAGTACCTGCTATCCTGGTGATGTGTGGATCCAAATGAAAAAAAAGAAACAAACAAAAAAAAAGCAAACAAAAAGCAAAAAATATTCTCCTTATAAGGAGGAAAGGCTGCTCTCCTCTAGTCTTTGTATATATAACTTTCACACTTCACACTCTCATACTGTTTTAAATGCAAACAGCTCTTCCAGCCAGCAGAGTCACAGTTGTTTCAAGGACAAACACATTTGTTTTGTCTTTAAATGAATGCATTCATCCTGAGTGGCAGTGGAGGGGCTACCTCTTTCTCAGGAGGCTCCTTGAGTTTCAGCTAGTGAGATGGAGTAACACTTCTGTTAAAAGAGAAAGAGCCAGGCAAAAATTCCACCTCCCAACCCCCCAGTTCTAACTGCTCTGAGTGTTTGACACTCTCCCATTGTGGGTAAGGTGTAGGTGTCCTTGCAGGGAAAAAAAAATTATAAATACCTGCTTTCCTCATTATTTCTTCCTCTCTGTGCCTGGGTGATTTGTGCCTTCCCCTCTCCTGCTTCCAGCCTTCCCCTAGACACAAGCTTTATTTCATGAAGCTGCATTGCACTTTGGTTGTACAGGTGATGGACCAAGCCCCACCAACTAAGCCAGAACTGCAGCTATTCAAACTGGCTCTTGGCGTGGGCTGGGCTGGGTTTTTGGGGGCAAGGGGGGTGTTTATCCTGAAATATCCAATGTGGTCAATGCTGGTGAATACCTGCATGACAGCAAGGGTGGCCACAGTGCCTTGGAGCAGCTTGGCTGCATCATCCCCTCAGGATGAGCATCCCTGGGCTGCCCAAGCACAGAGTGCATCAGCTTCTGCCTAGACCTGATCTGATAAAGGCCACTTGTAGGATGTCCTGCTGCTTTCTTCAGTCTGCTAGGGCTAGAACAAGAATAGAAGGGTTTCTGAGCCCCTTTATGGAACTGATGGCAGAGATGAGAGGCTTCCTGGCTGATGGGGCAGTACATGCTCAGTGTCAAGGTCAAGGGAAGGCCTGGCTTTGAGACAGGAGTGGTGGTTTTGCCCTGGGGGAAGGAAAGAAGGAATGGTCCTGGCTAGCTGGATTGTAGCTAGAGGTTTGTTGTCTCTCAAAGAGGGGATTTCTAAGTGACCAGAAGCTGGGTGGTGCAGAGGTGAAGGAGCTTGGTAAAGCTCTGAACATGTGGGGAAGGCCAAGGCTGGCAAGGATGAGTGCAAAGGAAATAATTAATCCTTAATGAACATGTGAGTGGGAGGCTTAAGGGGATGGCTGAGGAGGGATGGAGCAATACCGGAGAGGGAGAGGTTGGGAATTCAATGAAATAGCAAAAGAGTTACACAGAGTAAAACACAAAACAAACAAAACAAAACAAAATTTGCCTTGCCATTACTGCAGATTGCTCCATTATTTTCCTACCCTGTCAAACACTCCCTGTAACAGCCTCCAGCTCCTCGCCTACCTTCCAGTTTCTATCCTACAGCAATGTTTCCCAAACTGCAAGGTGCACCCCCTGCAGGGGAGGAAGGGGGACCAGAGCCCAGAGAGAGAATGAGAGATGCAAGAAGCCTGTGAGTGCTCAACTCATTCATTTTGCAACCTCATTCAGGCTCCCGGTCTCTGAAACCAAGGCCTCAGAGGAAAAATTCCAAACCGTCCATTTTCATCCTCTATCTAAAACCAAACACAATGCAACAACAACTATGTGTGTGTATATATATATATGTATAATTATTTTGATACAGGCAGTTAGAGGCCCTTCTGACCAGTTCCTACACCTGCTGAAAGGTGTCACAGCACCTGTGCTGTGCTGGGGATGACCTGGGTGCCTCTGAGCCACACAACCATGCTGGTGCTGGGGCTCCTGGAGCAGACACCTGGCAGCAAAGCACTATGCTCTCCCATCTGCACTCCCTCTCCTGAAGGTGAATGTGGCTCTCCTGCCCACCCTCAAAGCTGGGTTTTTTCCTCATGTTTAAATTATAATCCCTTCTCCATAATCCATGAGACATCTCATGTGACAAGATTAATCATTAGATCAGTAACTTTTACTCCTTCCTTTTTCTACCTTCATGTTATAAATCTGTTAGAAATGTCTTACATGTTTCATTGTGTTGGGAGTATGGGATTGTTAAATTTCTACTATCCTGTTCTGCTTGAGAAACTGGAAACTTGAATACATCAAAGATATCAGACCCAGTTACTGTCAGGAGCAAGATCTGTGTCCTTTTTCACCAGCACTCATTGCTTACAGACATGGAGTGAAGTGTGGCTTACATTTCTCCCACTTGTCTCCCATATTTTTGGAGTGTCAGATCTGATAGACCCTTCAGGCATTCTGCTTTTCCACTGCTTTCCCTCTCCTTTAAATTCAGTGCAATCCTGGCATTGAGACATTCAGTGGGTTTGGTGGGAGCACATCAGAAACGTTCTCTCCGTTCAGTGCCTGCTTCCATCTGCCTCTGCTCGAAAGAAAATGTTCCTCCACATGTTCCCCACCTCCAGCACCACGGAAAGGGGTGGCACATCTCGCCCTGAGTGCTGCTCACTGCTGCCCTGGCTGTGGCAATGCTCAGGGGCAGCAGGACCTGCAGGAGAGCAGCTCGTGGCAGGCGGCTGCTGCTGCTCTGCAGAGCTCTCCAGGGCAAGTTGTGCTGCTTCACACAACCAAAATCTGCCTGAAGGAGGAAAAAAACCCACAATTTTGCATAAGTGCTACTGGGAACAAACCCAGAATGGGAAACTAACCAGCTCTGTTCCATTGCTGATTTTTTTATTTTTTTAATACATAAATTTTCTGCAGAACTGTGTGTGATCTCCCACCTGCTAATCACAGATTTCTTACATGGGTGGAAGGCAGATTTCAGTTCTATCAGCATTAATCTGAAGCAACTGTATTGATGATCTTACAGGGAAGATTGATTTGGGTTTGTTTTCTTTCTTGCAGTGAATCTCAAATGTCATCTTAAATGGAAATTTCTTTCTATATTTAGGATATTTTTTCAATACTTCCAAGAGAATTCTGGGGATTTTTAATCTCCTATTCCACTCAGATTCTATTGGCTTTACTAGTAATTATCTGTCTGTAAATTAATTCTCTAAAAGGTGATTTTGTCTTTTTTTCTTTTTTTTTTCCCAAGATGAGAGATAGAGGTAAAGTTTTGGTCTAGAACAGCACATGTATCTGATCCAGTGGCTACCCACATTCAAAGACAAGAATTGAATGGGAGATGAGACTCCTCCATGGTCATGGAAAGCTTAGATGTGGATCAGTCTTCTAGATCCACCTGTAATGAGGTTTATTTGTTACATTGGCCCAAAATACTGCCCTGACAAGTGACACAGGAGCAGAACTTCGCAGCACAGGCTCCCTCACCTGCTGCCAGCACCAGTCACTGCCAGCTGGGCACCTCCCAGCTACACTCAGGTGTCTGAGCCATCCTCCTCCCACCCACCCTGCTTTTGTCCCACTTCTCTCTGTCCCTGAGGATGGGCAAAAGCAGCTCCAGAGACCTGGAGTGACCCTGCTGATTTTGTGGAAGTGGAATGTCAGTTTTCCTTTCCCAGGCACTGGCAACTTGGCCAGAGATCACAGTGGATGAAAAGCAAAGAACTTTTTTCTCCTGTGCCCATCTTTATAGGCAGCAAGAGACACACACACTGCTTTCTCACCTCTGGTATTGCACAGTTCCTTAGAGTTTCCAGTAATTGCTGATTTCCTTTGCCAGCAGTGGCAGATGGGAGGCTGTGGACCCAGTGATGGACTGTGGGAGTGTTTCATTGATATCGTGGGAGAATAATTGCTTTGACTAAGTTATGGAGTTATGGTTGTTTTTGTACATTTTTTTCTATTTTTTTTTCTTTCAGATATGCACGAAAGAACAGCCAATGGGAGGAAAAGACAGAACTGAAGGCATATGGTATTTTCCTGCAGTTTGAAGGGTATCTTAGGCAAGTTGTGTGGCTGTAGGAAGCCCCATGGGCCACAGGTTGCCCGTTTTTAAAATGGGCATCATAGTACTTAACAAGGCCAAAACACCCTGAGCAGCTTGGGTGGAAAGCACTTTAAGGCTGTGCAATGGGCAGCTGCAACATTTGCCTCAGAAAGAGGCCATATGCTGCCCTCTCTGCTCTGCACTGTGCAGCTCTGGCCATGGAAAATAATTACAAGTGAAGATCTTTTTTTGTGATTTTGGTTGCCTCAGGATCAGTCCTCGTATCTTGAATGGCCTCAGAGGTGTTCCAGCCTGTGTGACTCTGCAAGCAAGGGATGCTCTGAGGGACTGGGACTTATGAAGCACCAGCAGCACAACAATAAAGCAAAAATAAGTGCAGAATAAAATGCCAGGGGAATCCCTCTCTTCTCACCTGCCTGCAGGGGTGCTGATGCTGCTGCCACTGCCACTGGAGGAGAGGGAGGGCTGGGGGTGGCCAGCACTGGGCTCTGGTGTGGGTGGCTGCAGGAGCAGAAGTGCTGGGGCTGGCTGGGCAAGGGGAGCGAGCAGACACTGCTCTGGGGAACCTGTCCAGCCAGAAAGGCTAAACTCCCACCCCACAAACCTGGATATTTGTGCTGGCTAAATTACATGGCTCCCTCATAGGCACCCCAGTAAAACATACAAAAAATCCATTTCTCTTATTAGCGGCATCAATACAAATTCAAATTTCTAAATTGGGGCAGTACTGTTAACCTCAGGCATTCCACTATCCAGAGTAAACTTAGAATCACAACCCCTCCCTAAATTAATCCTCTCAATTTCCAATTTTTAAAGTATAAGTATGTCCCATTTTCTTGGTTTTCTATGTGTGAAAGCTAAATACTCCAAATTTCCAGAAGGGAGGTGTGCAGCAAAATATTCTTCAGTCTCTGGGGCTGGGGCTGTGAGACCTCCCCAGAAGTTGTAAGGCTTGTGTTAAACCTCAGAGGTGGCAGGATCTCTCTGATGTGACATCCAGATGGAGGGGAAAGTGGTTGCCAGGGTGACACTGAAAATAGAGCTGGGCCTGATCCCTTCCCTCTGCAGGAGCAGCTCCCCGGGGTGGGTTCAGTGGGAGAGGAGCTGTGCACACAGTGGGAATTCGTGTGCTGCTGGGGTACTCTTGTGCACTGGAGGCATCATCTGGGAGAGCCCAGACATGTAGGAGAATGCTTTTTGGGGTTTCAATCCTAAATGCAGAAGCCTGAATTTTGGATTTGGAAAGTGAGTGAAAGAAAAGCTTTTGTATTTCCCTCATCCAGAACCTACTTGGATCCCATGCACCTACGTGGTCTCTGAGCAACTGAAATATTTGGGTTCAAAATTAGAAATGTGTTTCAGACTCCAAATCTGCAGAAATATTTAGTTAATCATGTGCAATCATATGAAATTTAGTTACCTTAAAAAAAATCCCATAAAGGTTTTCTTTGGAATCATTCTCTTGGACAGCTGTATTACCAAACCTTTTTACATTTTTAATTTATTTTAAATGAAAGCTTTTGTCTTGGGTTGTGTGTGGTTTGTTTCTTTGAGTTTTTTATTGAAAAATATTGAGGTATATATTCCTTTTTAAAGTTATTTCTCTGCTCCTTGACTAGTAACTCAGCATTTGTTGAAATTCCTTAGGAAGGGGGCTGCCCTGCCTCCGAGGTGATTTACACTGACAAGAATGTTAAAGGATTACAGATGACTGTTGGTAACATACCTGCCTAACATTAAAATCGGGTTAATTGCTTACATTTCACTGGAAGTTATGAATGGCTGCAGAGCTCGGTGCTTCAGCAGATACTGCTACAGCAGGGGGTGGTTATTGATAGTTAAATTGCAGTAGAAGTGGTCTGCCTTCAGATGGGACCTCTTTGAGGGAGGACAGAACATTTCTCAAAGCTTCATATTTTCCCAGAGGGACTTTTCTAGCAGAACATGCCTGCTGTTCAAAGGAAATATTCCCACTACGAGCAAATGAATGAAAAAGTTAGCTTTACAATAGACACCCTCTTAGGGGGGCCGAAGTGAAGGAGCCCAGCTACATGTGTTTTTGGAAAGCTAATAAAAACCAGAAAATTATCTGTGGTGCTCTGTAAGACAGCGTGTGCACAGGAGGCTGTTGCAAAACCTGCAGAAGGCAAGAGGACAGAGGCATTGAAAAAGGAAAACTAGGGAGTGATGCAGCAAAAATCCAAGGTAGTGAATCTTTGCAGATTTAATTGACAAATTTAAATGCCAGCTTGTTTTACAGTGTCTCTCTCTCTCTCTCCCACTCATCCCTTCAAGTTTCAAGTGAGATTTCAAGTGGCAAGCAGGGATTCTGCCCCCTCCCCTGAGCAAACCAGGGGGATGTGAGTACAATGGAGTGCATGGAAGGGACATTGCTGCCCTGGACAGCTCTTTGAGCCAGTGCTGCAGCAGCACAGGGAGAGCTGGGTCACCCCCTGCCCACAGCCCACGGCTGCTCTGCCCTGCTCAGTCTCTGCCCTGCGGGAGGCAGGCAGAGGCTTGAGAAGATAATTTGATTTTTTGGGTCCCCTTTCAATTTGTCCCACAAAATCAGCCATCTCCAGGCTCGTGGTGGGTGCTGAGTGAAGGAAAAGGAGCATGATTTCAGCTGGAGCTGGGGGGTGCTCGTGTGGAGCATCCTCACAGCCCTCCTGTCTGCCCATGTGTGCGTGGAGAAGGGTGGTTTTCCTGGCCTCATCTGTCAGCACGGGTGATATTCCTATAATAAACACTCATGCTAGTTACACAAGACATGTTGACTAGTTTATTGTACAGTAATTGCTGCTCTTGCAGGACATCCACCCACTCGGACTGTGAGCAGAGGCTCCAGGCTTTTCTCAAAAACATCTGATTTTACAGAAAGTTCTAGAATCTGATTTTTACAGTATTTGCTAGTGCAGTTTAAAAGAGAGCACTGCAGAGTTCCCTTTCCTGCCCCACATTCAGCCAGACTTTTTAAGAACTGCAGAAAACAGTAAAGGAATCCATGAATACAAAATTGATCGTTGCAATCAGAGGATCCAGCTCTCATAATGGGGTTTTATTAAACCAATGACAATGTGCTGAGAAAACCAGAGGAAATGGGTCAGCTAAAAAACCTGGTACTACAAATGCCTGGTGTAACTTCTCCCCACTAAAATGGATGTCCTTCTGAAAGGGCTGGATAAGAATCATCCCCTGAAGTCCTGCAGATAATTTGCAGGACATGGATGAAAAGACTGGAGCGTTGGGACTGGAGACTGATAATGTGACACATCCAGAGTAAGACGGAGCCACACAACAGAGTTTAATGAGGAAACACTTGGCCTGGCTCAGCAAAAATGTGGGTTTTTTTCAGCACTCAAAAGCCAGTTAACCCATCCTTAATGGCACAATTTCACAACTCCCTTAAACCAGGAATTAGCCAGGGCTCCTGTGGGGAGAAGTGAAGCTTTCCAGTCCCAGCTGTGAGTTTTTAGCCTCATGTCATCTCCTTTCTCAAGCACATGTGGTGCCCTGAATTGGAGCAGGGCACTGGACAGGTTTGAAAGGAAGTGTCTGTATGAGTTAGTTTTGACTTTTTCCACGTCTCCAAACCACTTTGGTGCAAAGGTTTGTGGCAGATCAACTAGAAGGAGGGTGTGGGTGAAGGAAGAGGTGCTGAGAGATGATGGTAGTGCTTCATTAGTGGTAGTGCTAGTCTGAAAGGATCTGTGAATTTGTGACCTCCTGGTTGGACGGGGCTCTGAGGAACCTGATCTTGTTGAAGCTGTCCCTGCTCATTGCAGGGGCTTGGACTAGATGACTTTTAAATGTCCTTTCCAATCCAAACCATTCTATGACTCTGTCACTAAGGAGTGTGATGAGCAGACACTGCTGTTCACCTTCCAAGACCTGATCCTGCCATCTTCACGTAGAGCTGTATTAAATCTCCCTCAGAGAAAAACCTGACCAGGTTACTTCAGGCCCTATTAATGCCTCAAAATTCTTTCTGGTTCTTGTACCTGGTCTCAGGCACAGCTGAGTTAAAAGCTTACACCCCTGATTCTCTTGCTCCCAATGCATAAAATCAAGTTGTCAATGCACAAGTTCTTATACAACTTGAGTATTGCATTAGAGGAAGATTTTGCTCTGAGTTCAGATGCTGCCTTCCAAGTATGGGGAGCATCTGCATCATCAAAAAGTAAAGCCAAGGATGAGATAGCACAGGAATTATTTAATATTTGAGCCAATAAAAACTGCATCAGACCATCCCAAAGAAATATTTGTGCTGTTAAAAGGGAGAGAACAACCAGTGGTCTGGTAAAAGGAAGATGTAAACCTCCCTGATTAAAGATAAAGGAAATCTCCTGGAGAAAAGAAAAAGCTGAATAAATCTTCAAAGAGGGATCCTGCCAAAGAGGGATCTCAACTGCAGAGGGAAAGCCAAATTCCCAACACTTAACACTTCCTGTAGTGCAGAGAGGATGGAAGCCTGACAATTGCATACCAGATCTTCAGCTAGAACGACCAGGGAAGAAAACCACTAAAAGTGATCCCAGACACAAAATGCTCACATCAAATACTGCGTCCAGTTCTGGGCCCCTCAAGACAAGAAGGATGTTGAGATGCTGGAGTGTGTTCAGAGAAGACAGCAGAGCTGGGGAAGGGTCTGGAGCACAGATCTGGTGAGGAGCAGCTGAGGGAGCTGGGGGTTTTTAGCCTGGAGGAAAAGGAGGCTCAGGGGTGACCTTTGGCTCTCTGCAGCTCCCTGACAGGAGGCTGTAGCCAGGTGGGGTTGGTCTCTTCTCCCACGTAACAAGCAATAAGGCAAGAGGGGATGGCCTCAAGTTACACCAGGGGAGGTGTAGGTTGGATATTAGGGAAAATACCTTCACTGAAAGGGTTGTCAAGCACTAGAAGAGACTGCCCAGGTTAGTGGTCGTCAGCATTCCTGGGGGTATCTAAAAGACTTGGAGACTTGGCTCTTAGGGACATGGATTAGTGGTGGACTTGGCAGGGCTGGGTTAGTGGTTGGACTGGATGATTCTAAAGGCATTTTCCAAGAAAGATATGGTTTTATGATTTCAAGTGGGAGGGGTCTTTGGATCCACAGGTGCTAAAGAAGGCAGTGAGAGTGCAGGGAGCAGCCTTGGTGTGACTTGGTGCAGAGCTGAGGGCCTGGGTGGCCCTGTCCTGACCAGCCCTGTCCTGGGGCTGTGGGAGAGACATGGAGACCTTTCCTGAAAGGTGCTACCAGAAAAAGGAGCTGAGCAACTGCAGAGCTGTGAAAAGACAGATTAACAAACAACCTGTTTTACAGGTGAGCCTGGCCCAAGTCACTCCACACTCTGGGTGGCCAGGCTCAGGGACCTTCTCTTCATTTATTTCATTTAATTCTCTCAGTGTTCCATGGACTCAAGCATGCAGCAGCAGCAGCAACAGATGCTTGGGTACCGTGGTGATGGGTGCTATACAAAACCTTGCATAGCTATGGAAACCACAGTTGCATTTATCCATCAGAAATGAGTATCTGGCAGCCCAAGTCTATCCTTCATGTTCTGGAAGATCATGAAAAAAATACTTGTACATGGCATTATATTTCACAGCTTTCTTTTCTACTTGGCAACGCACACTTATCTCTATTTGATAATAATAATGGTACATGTATTTTTAGACTAACATTATGTGATATTAATTCCAAACGTTATCCAATGTAATGCAAGCTGGGAAAAAAAGCCTTAAGAGAGAAGAATTGAGGAAATGAAATAAGATTTAACCCGGTAACAAATAGATAATTTATTTCAGAGTTTAAATAAACACTTTTAAAATTCAAAAAATAAAGAAAACAGCAGATAGTACATTCCTGGATCATTCAGTCTTCAGTTTTCATGTTCAAGGAGTCTTCCTAATTGTCTGATTTTGCTAAGCAGAGTGTAAGAAGAGAACATGTACTGTATCTGTCACATCTTTATAACCCAGAGGAATGAGAACAAGAGTAAGAGGAGGCATTTCAGAGCCTCCCTCATGGGTCTGACAATGCCTGTATCATCAGGGACAAGTGTCATTCCTTCTCTTTTCTCCTTTCTCATTTCCAAAATTAAGGCAATAATACAAAGCTGTAGATATCTGCATTAGAAGAAAAAAAAAATTCAAATGGAGGTGATAGAGCTGCTTTTCACCAGCTGTAATTGGCTGCATTCAAAGCTTTGGGTAAAATTGAAATAACTGCGGCAGCACCGTGGTTCCTTGTGCTTTTACCTGCCCTATTTTTACCCAGCAGGGAGCTCATCCTGCATTCCCATGGCTGAGCTGGCAGCTGCACGTTGCTGACTTGGTTATTCATGCTCGGTAAATGTGCTCCAAAAGCACTCAAATCCTCAGGCCAGCCAAGAGCTTCACAGACCCTGAGTAAAATCCTGGCCCTGAGTGAAATCTGTGGCAAACCTTCTGTAGGTGAAGGGATGTTCCTTTCTGCCCTGGTTCGCATGGGGTCACCTGGAAACAGTTCCTCTCCTCCTGTCCCTGCACTATCAGCTCTCAAGCTGCCCTGGGAAGCAAAGGCATGGAAAATGGAAACCTTGGACACTGCAGAGAGGTGTTGGCTCTTTGTGTGGGTGCTCCAGACACACAGGGAGAAGGAATTCTATGTGTAATGCCTTTGTTTGCTAATTATCTGGAAATGATCTGGAAATGAACTGTGATCTTAAGTTCATTGAAATACTTATCTGGGAAAAAAAATCTGGAACAGATAACAAGAATTTCAAAGGTTCATAAAGACATGAGTGATAAATAAATTAAAGTAAATTACACCCCATTTTCTTCCAAGGAGCTCAGAGTCACAGGGTCTTCTTGCTAAATCATGCTAACCTGCATTTACACCATGCTCCTTTGGTGCCTCCTACAGCTGTTTTTTTTCAAATCCAAATCTTCTCGCCATCTCCTCAAAGGTTGCTGATCTCTAACTTTATTTAAGAGGCAGTTTCAACACTCCTGTCCACAAATTATTGACAACCTTCTTCTCCCCTCAAATGGCAATGCCTCTTCATTTTACCAGGTACCCCCTGATGGACTGGGCTGGGCAATTAAAAAACCACTGATGTGGCAAGGAATAAAACTGCTCTTTTCCTCACCTCATCTGCTTCTGATGAATCAGTGAATATCAGCATGAAGCTGTTCAGTATTTAAACTTCATCCCCTATCAATGTGAAAATGGACAGCAGCTCCTGCTATAGGCATACAAGAGAGATTTATAGATACAGCTTGTTACTGGCCCCTGACTGAGACCAAATACAGCAATAAGGGGTCTGAGGCCACTGGATCTCAACCCCTTGTTTCATGGGGTGCTGTGAACAATGTGAATGGCAGAAAAGGTGAAAAAATTTGAATTAATTGTATTTTCCTCTAAAAGTGATCGTAGGGCAGATCAGTTCCTGAGGGTAAGGAGTCATATATTCCTTTTGATAAACCCCATCTGAGGTTACTGTTTCCAAATGCAGGCCTTAACAATGATTTAACTCAGATGTAGGAAAAAAAGAGAAAAATTGTGCAGCTACCTATCCATCTCTGTTGGGGAAAATCCTCAGTTAAAGTCTCAAGCAGTGGAGATCATGTGTCTTTCACAGCTTGAAATCCTGGCAAAAAGGAACTTGAGGAATTTCAGCTATTCCACATGACACTGGGCTTGCCTTGCTACTTCCTTCTGAGCAATCTGCCCCTCCAAAGGAAAATCTGAAGCAGCGTGGCAGTGGTGATTTTGGTGGTGCAGAGGTGAATTTGCACCAGAGAGCTGCTCCCTATTTAGGGAGCGATGCCAGCTGTCCCAGCCACTGTTCCCATGGAGCAGGACAATGTGCAGCCTGCAGCAGGGAGTGTGTTGCTTCACATTATTGTTTTCCCTGAGAGAACACCACAACCAGGATATGTGCTACTCTTTCCTGCTCTCCACAGACATATCTGCCTCAAAAAAAAAAAAAAAAAGATAAAGAAAAAAAGAAAAAAAAAAGAAGGGAAAAAAAAGTGGCCATTCTGGTTCAAATCCAAGAGGTTTGGCCTGCAACATAAACAGAAAATGTCTCACAGCTTGAAGCACTTCACTTGGCTGCTCCCCCCAACCCCCTCCCACCCTCACCAGAGACCTGACAGGCACTGAGTGCAGCCAGAGGTGAGGGAGGTCCCTGGTGCAGTGCCAGTGGCCATTTTCTGTAAAATTCAGCAATTCACCTGCCTCGATTTGCTGGTACAGAGTAGCAGGAGAGGAAGGAATTGGCAGGGGGGGAAGAAAAGCAAACCAGACCTGGGACTGATGACCAGGTGACAGAGAGGAGCCAGGGCAGGGAGGGAGGGAAGAATCTGCCACAAACTACGGAGGAACCACACACAGCATCATCCTCTGCCTAAGTGACAGGCATCTCCCCCAACAGGGCTGCAGACAAACCTCACTGGAGTTATTTTCCCCAGGAAATACTACTTTAGGCAATTTAAATCAGAGCTGTTTCCATCCACATTCCCCTTATGCCAAAAACATCCCTTCAGGAAGATGCTCACTGCCTGGACCCTCTGCCTGGGAGAACTCAGAACTTGCTGTGGGCCAGAGCCAACTTCTTGTGAAGGCTGCTGTCTGTGTGGGCACTGTGCTGCCAGGTGCTGTCTCAAAGCCACTGAGCCCAGAAAAATCTGCCCTTGCTCCTCACTCCTCACATTTCCTCTGCAGGGCTGGTGGAGCAGTGGCCAAAGGGATCGGCTGTGGCAGCCCTGCACGGAGCCTGTTCCAGGGCCAGGTCACCCAGCCACTGCTGCTCCTCTCTTCTGTCACTGGCAAACTGGTCAGAGACAAAGAAATAGCTCAAATATCTGGCAAACTTGGGTTGAATAATAATAAAAAAAATATAAACAAAAAAAACCCCCTATTTCTAGACACCTGAGGGTGATGTGTGGACCTCAGGCACAGCTGACCCCTCGGAGCTGTCCTCTTTGGGGATTTTGGTGGCCCTCTGAGGGAGAATGCCTTGGGACATTCTGCACCTGCTGGCTGGCACCTGGCAAACAGGGCCATTTCTGCTGCCAGGGGACGAGTTGAGCTCTGAAGAGCCTCACCTTTCCCATTAGTTGCTGAGTGCCCATGCTGTCCACCCTTTTATCAGTTTACAAAATTGAGAAGTGGAATACTTTACATGAAAAACAGCTTTTCCCCCTTTCCCTGAAGGCATTCTTCCTCTTTATGGAAAGCTCTTCTGTTGTCAGTCCCACCTTCAGTGCGAATAGATACATATATTTTGCCAAGGTGCAAATTAGAGCACCCAAAGCTGTTGGGGTTTTATGGAGCTCTTCACCCAGTACTGAACAATTTGTCTTACATGTGTCTGTTTCCAAGCCTGAGCAGCTCCCTGTGTGCAGGAAGGAGCCTGGGTAAATATAAAGCAGCATAAAAATGAGGTCTTGAGAAAGAATGAGACACTTGACCCTGCTGGAGAACTGTTTCAAGAATCCTGATGCTGGAAAAGCTGCATCCTCTGTCGTTTCCCTCCCCTTCTCCCCTCCAAAGACTCAGAAACATTTTTCAGCCTTCTGTTTTTCAATGGAAGACAGATGTCCAAAAACATGTGTTCAGGTGTAACATGACTGAAGCTTTGTATGGAGAAGCTTTCACTGGACATTTAAGGACTTCTGGTGTCTCCCTGCAGCCAGAGGAGGCTCCTCTGGAAGATGAAGGAAACATCACCCATCCTGGGTGCTCTGGGGTGCAGAGCTCACCCAGCATTAATGATGCTTTTCCCAAATCACCGAGGACATGATGTGGAGCTATTCAGTGATTCTCATCAGCACAGGGCAGAAAGAGGATTTTATGTCTTTTTTCCCACTAGTTCCTCTGTTACAGCTAAGCAAATTAATTCCCGTGTGATCCAATATTCAACTGATTTTGCAACCACCATTCTTACTGCTTTTAATGATGCTCCTTCAGTCACAGGAGGTTCTTTGTGTTTCCAGAAATGTCATCTGCCTTCATCCTGCTACATTCACCTGTTGTTATGTAGAATACTGAATTAAGGATTCTTCTTCCTTTTATTCAGTATTAGGAACAAAAAGCTCCTAATTAGGACTAGATTTAAGCAGTAACCAGGCCTGACTTTGCTCTGTGTTCCAGAGCTTCTGTGTTGCCCTTTTCCAAGAATGGTACCAACCTGTAGGAGCAATCTCAAGGAAAATTGCTTAATTCATCAAGACACGCAGTTACACACTGATCTCTTCTGCAGATTCAGCTCAAGCTGAGCTATTTCTTTGTCTCTGGGACCAGTTTGCCAGTGACAGGATCAAGAGGTGCCTGCAGTCCTGCTGAGGTCAGCGGTGCTCCTCACATCCATGAAATGAAGAGCTGACTTCAGTGCTTCACTGAACCACCACCGGGGCAGAGCTGCCACGACTGTCCCATCCATCAGAGGGAACATTCCCCGATCCTCTCAAGCAATGATCATCCAAAACACGCTTCCAGTCTGCTGGAAGAAAGAGGAAAATTTAGCGGTACAAATATTCCCTCTTTTAGAAAGGTCAAACGCACAAAAATGACACTTTTGAAGGAATGTCGGGTGACCCCCAGAGCCTCTGACAGGCAATTTTCCTGTCCCTGCACTGTTTGGAGTTTTAATTGCCTCTTTGGGGAGGTGCTAGAAGCCGCCTGAGAGTGCAGTCACAATCCAGCAATTTGGCACACGTGACTTCTTCAAATATGGGAGCAATTAGCAAAAAGTGATATGGTGAATGGTAGCGTAAGCACTGGATTCTGGACAGCATTCAGACAAGAAATCTAAACCAGAGCACAGTGGGGCAGACAGAAATCCAAACAAGCTTTCACAGAAATAAAAAGCATTGGCTACACTTAGATAATGAGAGCCCAACATCAGGAGATTGAATTCAAAGTCACCATTGCACTCCTAAAACTTGCTGACTGAATGGGTTGCAGCAGAGAGTGCAAGTTCACTAAAGCAGTTTGTGAGAAAAAAAATATCCAAAATGTTTAGTAGAAATAGCTTTAAAGACTTCTGGGAGAATTAAGTGAACCCAGATTGGACAATGAGCACACCAGTTCATAGAGGAGAGAGGAAACAAATCTGTATTCCAGGCATCAGCTGAGACTTGTGTGTACCCACGGGAGCTAATTTCCTAGATAATTTTTTCTTATATTGTTCATACAGCATTCTTTTTAGTAACCTGCAGGATGCCATGAAGAATTAACAGTAAGTCTAAGACATCAGTTAGAGCAGTTCCTGTTTTAGGAATAGAAAATCCCCAAGTCACCAAACCCTTCCCATTTCAAACAACTGCAAGCAGCATTTATCCTAAATCAAGTCTCCCCAGACCAGCTAGGTTTGCTTTAACAACTGGAAATGAATAATTTGCAGCCAGGATGATGCTGTGTCCTGGGACCACCACACTCCAAACAGGTTTTGCTCTGTCAGTGAGGTCCCCACCCTGTCCAACACCTGAACGTGGTGCCCAGCCAGGTCCCTCTGTCTGGGGGCAGAGGCTGTGCCCCACTGGGCACTCCACTGCTGAGACAAAGAGTGGGCAACAGCTGAGAAAGGACAGAAAGAGGAATGGAAATTGGGCAGGAACAAAAAAGGGAGGAAGGCTGAGATAACAAAGAAAAAGGTAAACCCAGTATCTGGAAAAGCAAGAAATGTACGAGTAGCCGATTGGTGAAATAGTGAGAAATAATTAATTAGTGAGCAAAACCAGAGGGCAATGAAATGAAATGGTTAATTATGCAATGGAGCAAACAGCAAATTAATTAAATGTGTGTGGATCTACCAGGTGCTCTGATTATTTAAGGCAAAACATGGTTAGTGAAACTATTCATTCTCTGGTATTTCAGTTATTCATGGTATCTCTGGCCATGGGGATTAGAGCCTGTTTCAATGCAAGGTCCAGCCATGTATATCTAAAAATCATTTATCTTGATAGTGCAAGTGAGATGAACAGGACAGTCATGGAAAGTAGCAGGGACACAGCTGTTCTGAATAAAATGCCTTTAAAGAAAATTATATAACAAGAAAATATATAATGTGTTGCTTTATTTTTATGTTCTTTTAAAATTTTTGGAGTAATCAATTTGAATTGTTACAGCTGAGAATAGAAGCTGGAAGTGTTTGGCTCTTGCTGCCCTGACAATGGAAACTCGACTATGTCTGAAGCAAGGTAATTCAAATAGATACAATTGCTTATTCTTTGGTTAACCTTAAACTGCTGGAGGAAGCCAGGATTTTTGAAAATGAATGATTAACAAACTATTACAATAATGTCTAATGATTGAAAAAGAAAAAAATCATCTCCTGCTTACCTGTTGATTAAAGTCTTGATAAACCCACTGTACTGTCTAAAATAATTCTGGGTTACTTTGTAACTCCACTTCTCAGGTATGGCAATGTTCTCCTGCAGTCTGATCTAGAATTGCCTGGTTTGTTTTTTTTTATTTTTCCTCCCAGTGCGAGTTTCCTATTTATTTTTGGAATTTTTGTTCTGTAAATATTTTCTAATTTCCTCTCTGTTAAGTAGATTTTGATCTCAGGTGTGATTGCATTAAATTGAATTCATTCCTTTTCTCTTATTAAGTGTTCCTGATGAACACAATCGGCCCATGTGATCATTCTTGGGAATATTTATAAGTGGTATGAAAAATTTTCTTGCATGAATAGCCAGAACACACACTGAATACTTTGAGGACTCCGCCAGGAGTTCCTCACAGCATTTAAAAGTGGTTTTCTGACCTAGGAGGTCATGGGTAGCAGTTGTCTGTATTTGGAAAGTAATAGAAAATGTAGCAGTGCCTGCATCATTCATTTATTCCCATCACCTGCACATAAATGTTTCCCTCACCTAATACTTCACAGCTCTACAGGACACATTTATTGTCTCAAATCTGTAGAGCTATAGCAGAATAAGGACTTAAATAAACCACAGGTGTGAAAAATTCCAACTGGCAACTTCAAACTAAACACCACGAAGCATAAAAACGCACTTGTCAGAGGTGGAAGGAGCAGTTTGATTAAATCATTGCTTCAGCCCAGACATGTTTGGCCTAATTCTCCCCTCCCACAGCTGACTCACATGGAGCGTGGGCAGTGGCACTGCTGTAAGAGTGGAGTGGTGGCACTTGGACTCTGGAGCTCTCACTATGCCTGTCTGACACCACGGAGCTGAAATGTGCAGCTGAACAGATTTATGCTGCTGCGCTCATCAGAGGTGAAGCACTGCTCCTACTCATGGTCTGGGATCACTAAACTGAGGTGGGGAGAAGTTTAGTAGCCAACTTTGCCCCAGTACTGAAAGCAACAAAACCTGGCTGAGCTTCTGGTGGGGCAGGCAAGAGATGGATCTTCCTTTTATTGTGTTTTTCTTGCTGCCAATTGCCAGGGAGGAGCCAGCGTGGCATCATTGTGAAGTACTGCAGCTGAAAGCTCCACTGCCATCAAATTTTATGGTCCCATCCTCTGCTCCCTGTCACTTTGATGCGTGTCCTCACCTGGAATCCCCTCCTGGCAAGAATCTCTCATCATTTGCAGCAGGGCAGGACCAGGCAATTGCAGAGCAAGCGCCTCCTGCCTGCATCTGCCTCTCCTCATTGGACTTTTAGGGAAGAGAAGGTGTGGCAGCCACATTAGGCATGCCAAGCACAGCGCCTCCAGTGAGTAGGCTGCAGAACTGAATCCTCCTTAGAAATGCATTTAAAGATCATGGCAAACCAGAGCACCAGCCCTTCCCAGCCTCAGCACAGCAGTGGCCAGCTGGAGAATACAGGTCTGCATCGCTGCCTACATGAGCAGGGAATGTTGGAAAAGAGGGATTTTTTTTTTCTTTTTTAAGTGTGAAATGCACCAGTGCATAAGTGTTAGCTTATTTGAAAACCATCAGCATGAATAGTTAGGATTACATAGCTTTGAGTACTAATGAGGAAAGTGTTTGCCATTTTTCTGTGTTAGTGAAAGCCACACGATCCACTTTATTCTTATGTTCATATTATTGCAGTTACAAGAGACAATTTGCAAATGCCTGGCTGCTTCATAAAAGCTAAAGTACTTGGATTCACAGCAGGTACTAATTTTGTGTGCATCTGCTGAGCTGTGCATGGCATCAACCTGTTTTTAATTACACCTGCATGTCAGGCTCAAAATGCATCTGTGAACAGGAAAGATGAAAGGTAGACAGAACTGGATGTCATGTATTTCCCATCACCTTTCACTGGCTGGCTGCCCACAGAAGTAAGAGGAAATTCCCTTCTTTCATAGTGAAAATGTAAAGATTTACTAAGCTTTGCACTGCCAACAGCAAGGTGTAATCACTCCTTTAAGGAAGCGTGCATGTGTTAACAGGGGTGAGCAGGGGCAGCTCCAAATAGCTTTCCACACCTTCCCTACCACTGATCTGTAAAGGGCAGCAAGTAGCTCTTGCTTTGTTATATTTTATTTGCATTGAAATGTGTAAGTTGTTTAACTTAATATCCCAACTTCATTGTGAAATAAAATATGTGAAAGCAGGAATGACCAGGGCTTTTCAATGGCTGGAGTAACAAAGACAAAAATTAAACACTTCTCTCTTCTGTTATTTCACCCAAGTATAGGGAAAAAAAAATGTTTATACGCATTTTTACAAATAAAATGATTCAGACTACAGCTAGGGATGGCCATGACTCTTGAAACACTGGACAAGGTGATTCAAAAACTGCTAGACAGTCAGAAGAAATGTTTTTCATGAAACAATTCCCTCTGAATAAAAAGTACTAAGCCATTTGTGATTGCACCTTCAAGCCATTCCTTTAATTTATTCCTGTCATTTGGAATTGTTTCTTTTTCTAATTGCATTAAAAATTGTGCACTTTAAAGGCTGCATTGTGTGCCAAGAATGTGTATGTGTAGTCAGTGCATAAAACAGGGGAACAGGGAAAGAACAATTGCATTTTTTAATTCTGGAATCCAGTCAGACTTTGAAAGCTACCGCAACTACTTTGCTTCAAAAAATAGCAATGAAAATCAAAAATGGTAACACAAGTTTAAAAGATAAAGAAGTTATTCACAGTTCCCTTCTATTTTAACATAAGTGCAAGTTGTTGAAACTTTTTGATCCTATTGCTTATTCCTGCAGTATTTCTTGGCAATTTGGGGTGTCTCAGAAGAACCCACAGGAATTAACCAGTGATAAAAAGCACCCATGGGATCAGTCCATCTGGCAGGCTGAGGCTTGATTCTGTGTGGGCTCTGCGTAGTCCAGCTTGATGCAGGAGGGCATCCCTGCCTTGTGCAGGTGGTGACCCCTCTGGCAGCACCAGGGGCAGGGGCTGGGGAGAACTCCCTGGTATCTGCCATAGTTAGGAGAGGAAAAGGGAACAGGGCCAATGTATCCCACTGGTTAATTTTTGTGTCCAAATTTGAATGAGTTTAGTCAGAGGCCTTGGAGACCATAGACCTGAATTCCTGCTTTCCTCAGCCAGGCACTGATCCAGTAGAAGCTGTGGTTGTAACTGCCCTGGCACCATCTTTTCTCTCCTGAAGTGTGATATGAAAAACAAAACAAAACTAAACAACTCTTTTTCAGTAGAGGGAAGGGCCTTTCAGTATATTTCAAACTTGAGGTGAGAGAAAGCAAAACAAACCAGAAATGAGGTTGACATCCAAAGACTCCGGAAGGTCTCTGCCCCCCAGGTTTCCTTCCTTTGTAGCCCCATGATCCAAATATTCCCTGGATTTTTTTGTGTGCCTTTTCCATTTATGCCACCAGCTGTAATTCCAGTTTCATGGTAACCAGGAAAAATCTCACCATTTTCAACAGGGCTCTGCCAGGTTCTACTCTTTATGAGCCCTAAAGTTCATGGAGGTGGGACCTGTACCTCCTTCCATTGCTGCTGAGCAGATGCATTTGTTTCTGAAGGGTAAAAGCTCATTGCTGGTTTTAAAATTGTATCCTATTAACTCACTTCATCTGTCAGTGGCTGTAAGTCTTACATAACACAACACCTTTTTTCTTCCTTTAGTGAAACCACAGTTTTAGTACAACACTTTCTTTGTTACCTGAATACACTTTTCTTTTTGTGCACTTTTGTGCCGGCTGCAGGAATCCAGACAAACAAGTGTTAATTCCCCATGATGTTTTCCAGCTGACAGGCCTAATTGATTTGATTTCCACTGTTTTCACAAGTGACCCCCCTCAACCCGTCATCACCACTTCTTTTGATACCTGAGCTTTACTTTCTACTCTCACATTCCACTTCAACAACTAATAAAGAGCTTATTAGGAAGGAAGAAACTCATTACTTGTTTTCCAAACTCTGCTCCATGCACAGCACATCCAGCGGGTTATAGCCCTGTGTTATTAATCAATACAGAACATTTGCTTCCATTAGGTTACCAGCATCTTTTATCATCAGGCTGAGGGTAGGAACCTGTTTCTTTGTATTCTGCTACCCACGCTCCAGCTAGACTAGACAGAGATAAAAGACAGCTGAGTAATATTTTCCTGAGATCCCTGATGATGCACACAGATGGCCTGTAACAAATGAAATATGCAAGGTGACGGCTGGAGTTCTCCTCACTCCAAGTTCAACTTTTACGGCTTAGAGAGTATTTCAGTCCTTACACTACAGCTTCATGGTAGAGAGAGATTTATTTTCTTATCTGTAACAGGGTTTGTGAGTCTTTGCCTACCATGGCCATTAATGGTTGCAGAAGGAAGTAGCCAAGTGCTCTTACTGTACTTCTTGCCTTATTAAAAAACAGCTGGGGAAAAAATGTATTGAAAAGAGCAGTGCAGCCATGTGGAGCTTGAGAAATCTAAAGGGAAGCATTGGAGAAATTTGTTATCTACACGGAACAAAATACAAGGCTGAAGAATCCCATTAAGGGATGTAGCATATGTAAAAGCAAACAAACAAACAATATCAAACACATATTAAGTCAAGTGAAAGATTACATGTTGGTAGTGAAAAAAAAGCCCTTTGCAATAAAGTAAACACAGATCTGTTTACAGTGCCTGAAAGAGATTTTTTTTTTTTCTGGCCTATTACTGTGTCTTCTCTGCGACTGCCTTATCAGATCACAGTCCAGCTGGTAGCTATGTCCATCAAATTCACTTTTGCTAATGTATTAAATAATCTGACCATAATGCCTGACTGTGGATCATAGTCTGGTGAGCAGGAATTCATCCAATTTGAACTGAACACAGTTTTAAACACGTAGCTCCTAACCTTCCTAACTCCTGGAGTCTCAGCTTAGTGGAAGATCATCTTAAAACAATCCAAATATCTTCTGCAAGATTTTAGATTCAAAAAGTTACTTAGCTCTGTTGAACTGCAGAACAGCACTGATAAAGCAGGGATTCCTTGACTCCTTAAGCAGCCTGGACTCCAGAAACCTGGGAGCAGCTCATCACCTTCCCAATGTTCATATCTCAGGGACAGAAGCACAAAGATGCAGAAAAAACCCCTGAAATCCAAACAGAGCTACAGTCTGGGAACTGTGCCCCTCTCAGGAAAGGTTTTTTTTGTGTGTTGTTCCCCTGGGGAAGGGGTGGCTACAGACAATACGCGGCTGTGCAAAAAAGTGCTCTGCTACGGACACACCCCACTGCTGAGGAATGTAGAGCATCTTCTTCCAATCCAGAGACAGAAGAGGACAGTGGACAGCTCCAGCCAAAAGTGGCAGGTAGCCAGGGAATATGGGACTGCAGAACTCCACAGCCCTGAGCCAGAATGGGAGCCAGCCCCACTGGTTGTTGTGTCAGTAAGAACAAAATCTGCTGCCCCATTAGGAGCTGTGGGATGAAGGGGTGGTGAGAAGACACAGCTGTGAGAAGATACTGTAGGAATCAAGTAGGACTGTAAGTTAGGGCACTCAGAAGCTGAACAGAGCAGATTTGGTGGCTCTGAGTGACTGCTGAATGGCACATGACCCTCACACTATGTGTGTCGTGCCCTCAGATGGCAAGGAATCAGATCTTCTGATGGCAAGGAATAACACTTAAAGTTTCCAGATTTGTCTTTTCTGGGCTGCACTGAAGTATTTACATAGGTGTGTATCAATTTTGCAGCTTCAACCAATTACAGTGACAGTTTTTAAATAAATCAATACATTATGTATGCATATAAAATAGACTGTATTTCTATATATAAACCTAAGCCATTTCCTGTCTATATGGAAAGTATGGGTATTGTCTGCTGTGTGAAAAAAAAAGAAAAAAAAAAAAAAGGATATGCTCCACTTTTTCCATTTATCGTCCAGAACATACCCTCATATCAAATGGTTTCTGATTGAAAACAGCCTCTTAATGCATTACAAGTAAAAATAACCTATTATTGTGTAATATATGATATACCCTTTCCTCTTTTAGGCAAAGCAGTCCCTGCAAATATGTCTAGACAGAGTGATGGAAAAGCACAAATTGGCCTCTAACTGTTGCCACCCACTTATCAGACAAACCTGCAAAAAAAATTTAAGATATCACAGTCTCACTCACTGCACAACACCCATAAGGCAGAAAGTCTCTCTGAGGCTTCATGGCTTACTGCAAAGCAGAAGTGTCAGAAACTTTGTGAACAGGAGCATGACTAACTTGCCTTCATGGCCTGATGAGAATTGCCAAGTGACTGAAGTAGGCCAGGGTGTCCTGTGAGCAGTGGAATATCCCTTGTCTGGACAGTGTTAAAAGTCTTCTTCCCATGCTGCAGATGAATCAGTCACCTGCTGACACTGCAGACACGATCAGAATTCAGAATCTATTTGCCACATTTTGGAGGAAAGCTTTTAAGTCCTGACCTAATCCTTCTGCCCTGCACCTGATCATTTTTTAAAAGCAGCTTTTTAACTCTCTTGAGTTTATGTCTGGTAATAAAGTTGTCTTGGACAAGTTTCTCTTTGTAAAAAGATCATTTTCCTCCTCTGGCACACCTCCCTGCTGCCTTGTTGTGGCAGGAAATCAACATTGTTTGTACTGGTAGTGAGGACCCTCAAGATGCAGTGTACATCGTGGATAACTGCCTTTGGGTTTAGCTGTTCCTCTGTTCTCCTCCTCACCTTTAAAAAAGAATGACAGGGTAACAATGCTAATGGAAAGAAAGAACTGCAGAAGGACAAGAGAAATCGATTGTTCAAGAGTTTTTCATCTGATGCCACTTGTTTCCCACTTGCAAAACACTTTGTGTCTGTTATTCAGAAAGTGTTAGTCTTCCATGTGGTGAAAAGAGAAATGGTGAATCAACAAAGTGGGTGATTTTTGTATAAAGGGTGTGCTGGATGATGTTTACACTGTCTGCAAGCACCTGCATGTTTTCATCTGTGTATGTATAAAGTGTTGGTGTGTAGGAAAAGGATTGACTCTGGTCCCAGAGAAGTTACAGAAGCCTTGTCACATTTTCATGTTTGAAAGCACCATGATGGTGAAAGCCAGGCATGGGTTGGGCTGTACAAGCCCTGTGTAGGAGTGGGGTACTGGAATAACACACTGCCACCTGCTTTAGGCCCTTTTCTTTAGTCTTCTGGCTTTTTCATCTCCACAGCTGTGGAATTCCAGAAGGCAAGGGGCTAATGTGGATGTTTCAAACACTGAGGGAGAATCCAAGTTTGGCAGGTGGTTCTCTGGGTGGAAGAAACACCAAATAACTTTGCAGTCACCTGTAATCTCTGAGTCAGCTCTGAAGGAAAGGCTCTCCTATACACACGTGCACACTCTCCATATGCCATATACATGCAGACATACACACAGCTGAGATGTAACCTAAACAGCACCTTTTTTTCCCTTTTATTTTGGAAAGCAAATATAAGGTTTCTCCTAATGGCATAAACAAGGAAAAGAGCACACACAGAACTACCATCTTCACCCAGACAAGCAAAATGCTGAAGGGCTTTGCAAACATCACAACAGTTTTGACACAGATGCCCCTGTAAATTGAGCCAAGCTGTTCATTGTGCACCAGAAATGGTCTTGTGTTTGAGCTTCAAATTCACCTCTTTGTGTAAGTGAGGTTGCAGCTGCAGCTTTGCTGCAGAGACAGGCAGAAACTCAACCCAGGCACTAATCTGCAAGACAAACATCAGGAGGAAGCACTTTCCAGTTGAGCTTTGAAGTTACAGCCTTTCTACCAATGTGCTTTGGATTTGCTCCTCTATTTTTAAACCAGGAGAGATGTCCAAGCCTCTGCCCAGCCCTCCCCTTATGTTTGGTGCACTTATCGAGGTTGGCATCCTGTCTGAGGCAGCAGATCAGTCAGGAAGCTAACCAGGAGTCCAGATGCTGGTCTTGGACAGGCTCCTTCCAGAGCCAGGCTTCCACGGGCTTCAGCTGCCAAATTCCCTCCACACAAATGTCCACAGTTCCTGGCTCTCACACTGGGGTAGTTAGAGGAAAAGCCTGAAGAAGAATGTTTTCTACTCTACAATTAATGGGGAGGAGCAGTGCCAGGGGAGCAATACTGCTGACATGGGTTGGCATGCCTTGCATTGCAAGTTACTGTTCTCCAGCCAGAGAAAGTTCTTGTTTGTCCATGAAGATGTGCACACGTGATGGGACAGGCAGCACACTCCAGGCTCTGCCCTGAGGAAGGGAATTAGGCTGAGCTGCTTTCCCCTTACAGGTTGCACTGAGATATAAATGCCTACATACATTTATGTGTTAGATAAATATTGCAGTCCCTATCTCCCCACACCATCATAGGAAAGACACAAATTTTTCAATAGCTGCTTACACTGTAGACCATGGCTTCTACAAAGCTATAACTTCATTTTCCTTCAGGCTCCTGAAATCCCAATCCCATGGAAAGCCAGGACTGTACCTCAGCCTCTGTATAACAGAAAACTTCACATGCTAATAATGCTTTTTTTTTCCTAAATGGGGCTTTGGTTAAGCAAATCTGTCTGTGATGCTCTCGCTGGCATCTCTGTGGTGGGGAGCACACCTGCCTTTTGCTGAAAGTTTGGCTCTGCAGGTACTCAAAGGGTTTTCCTTCAGGCACCCTGCTTGAAGGCTGGGGCTGCTTTTGGTGAGCACACACTACACTACCTGCTCACGAAAAACAACAGTGGAAAGCCAAATCTGCAAACAGATGTACATGGTGATTTCAAGTCATGATTAATCATCATGCTTCAACTCATTTGTCCACTAATTTTATACCACTGACAGGAAGGTTTCTGAGACTGCAGGATCTATGAGCACCATCAGAATGGGGCATCATTTCCTTGGAGCAAACCTAAGGGTCAGTAGAGAGCACACATGTACATGTCCCTGCTGGGACAAGAGAGTGTGAGATTTCAAATCCACAGTCACATTAGCACTTTCCAGGACATTAATGCTTTTAACATGCTGAACCTGGGAGGTTTTTTCCTTCCAATTTTAGATTACTCATTGAATCTCTATTGCAACTGTGGACCATGAGTCCATAAAAGGTGATGTGGGTAGTGAACCCTTATAGATTCAGTTGTTGCCTGAGGCTTGATTTTGTTTCACAGGTCTCTCTCACACACCTCTGGGGTGTGTAGCTTGTTAGTATTGAGCTAGGCTAGGGCTGAGTTTCAAATTACAGCTTAGGGATATCCAAACAAGTAGGAAAAACAAAAAAAAGATTATTCAGTCCAACATGGATTCTTTTACCAGGAAGTGATAAAAGCAAACGTGACAATTGTAATCACAAAAGGAACTGCTTCCAAAAGTTTTGAGCAGCTAAAAATATAGCAGAGAGGACAAGGAGGAAGGATTTAGGACAAAAGCTGGAATTCAACCTTAAGTATAACAATGAGTATCTACATTTACTGTCATAAAGATCTCATCAAAAGCATGTGCTAAAAGTCCTGTGCACACAGCAAATGCTGCACTATTTAAACTGGTCTATTTTGGGCTCACTTCATAAGGACCCATTGGTCACAGTGGCAGGACTCACTTTTTCCTCCTATCTCTATATGAAGAGACAGCACTTCTCACAAATGACAGTAAAGGCCAGGGTATTTTATCCAAGATTTTATCTTTTGTTTAGTGGCATTTTGGCTTCAGTTTCTCTATGCTGTTGACAGAGACATTTGAAGATTTTTATTGATTCAGAAATCTGGGCATTAAGACTCATCTTTATAGTTCACTTAAAAGTAAATGTTTCAAAATGTAAAACTCCTCATGCAGCCTTTAAACTTTATTGGCTGAAGACTGAGTGCTGTAAAATGATTTTTTCTTCAGTAATGGAAGTTCTATTTTACAGAAAACGGTGACCATTAACTTTGCTTGCTGAGAGCAAATGAACAAAATCAGACAAGCTCTATGAAAAAGGAGGATCTGGTCGCCATAATAAAAGTATAAATTTTTCATATCCTCTGTTTTTTCAAGACCTGCTCATTCCTAACTCCTGGGTTTTACTACACAGTCATTTGTTAACAGAGGAATAATTTTGCTCATTTTAAATGCAGCTGGAGTGAAAAGTGATACAGGAGGAAACAGGAATGAATGAAGGACAACTTGGAAAATAGTTCCTTCCTCTTCTTCAGCATGTGTACTACGTGGAAGGAACTCAGGAGGTTATCCATGGTAGCATCAGCTACATCCTTGTCCTTCCTGGCTGCTGTTTTTCTACTCTTAAAAGCACCCAGTCTGGAGACCCAGAATTTCTCCAGTCAATCCATTGGGCTTCATAATCTTACTATCACAAAGATTAGATATTTTTCTTTGGTGTCTAATAAGAATCTTCCCTATTCCAGCTGAAGCCTCTCCTTACCTCTCTATCTCACCACAGGATCTGTGTTCTGCTATTTGTAGTAACCCCTCAGATATTTAAAAACATTCCCAGCATCATTCACTCCTATCTCTCTTTGGGTTTTGGTTTTTTTTTTTTTTTTTTTTTTTGTTTTTTTTTTTTGTTTTTTTTTTTTTGTTGTTGTTGTTGTTTTTTTTTTACAGTAAGCAGATGCAGTTTCTCCAGTACTTCCCGCACAGGTAATTTTTGCTGTACCTGTGGGGATTGCAACAATGCCCTGGATCCCCATCAGATTATCAACATCTTTCTTATGTGCTGTGACCAAACTGAACTAAATGGGGCTGGATTCATAGATGGACAAAATACCTACAGCACCCAGTGTCCTGTAAGTCCTGAGTGTCTTTTCTAGCACTGGTACTGGGCACACCACAGTGCCCAGACTCTGTGACCTGCATATGGCATCTGAATAATCCCAGACATGCTCCAACAGCTCCTAGCACATACCTGGCATCCCTTCAAAGAGAACTAAAGGCCTCTTGCCTTCTTATAATGATGGTGTTTTCAGTGAGAACCAGGCCCTGAATTAATCTTTGTTCCCCTTTTCAGTCCCAGAGCTCACAGGGATGCACCCTCTCATTTCTTGAGCTCTCCTTGTCTGCAGAACACAAAATTCTTCACACGAGGGAGCAGCATGTGGGAAGGCTTGAGAATTTAGCAAGCTCTCCTCACATAAATCATCTAACTCCCCTCTCAGTGTCCTTCAGCTGCTCAAGAAGTTGTTATTATCCCCATCCTGCTTTATGTCATGCTATTCCTGCAGCTTTCTTGAGAAATTTTCTATACTGAACACCTATGAAATAGCTACTTGGTCATCTGTGGCCTCTTTGCCTCTGTCTCTAGACTTGATGGAATTGTTGAGAAAATGTTTTTTGGCACTGGCTTCTTTTAACGGACTTGAGCCTCACCACAAAACAGAAGGGCATGGGCACCATCAGATACATGCAATCACTGGAAGAAGGGAAAAGAGTTGTGCACTGTCCCCCAGTTACTGCTTTTCACATGTGTCTGCTCTTTCTCCCTGGCTGTAAAATTTGTCTACAGGAAATGATTTGAAGGGCTGGGAGAATGCTGGTTGTGGCTGATGGAAGCCTTTGTGGGGATAACAAAGTTGTGCTGTTCTGGGTGGATGCAGCAACAGAAAGCTCAGGGTTCAGCACTTCAGTTTAGAGTGGGCTAGACACACATGCAACTTCCCAGAGGGCAAGGTATAGGAGAAGGTAAATAAATGTCTTTGGACCACTTAGTAATAGTTGAACTTGTGTGAATGTGGAATGAAGGCAGGGCAGACAGGGTCTGAGTCTGCTCCAGAATACCTCAAAATCCACATGGGGTTGGCATTTTTGTGGCTGTTCCCACCACTGACTGTCAAATGGCCTGAACTCAACTCCTCTCTGACATTCAGGCTGTTCCTCAGCATGGACATGGCCTAAAAGCATCTCTCATTCCTTCAGACATCCCTTTATTTTGTTTGGTCCTGGAGGTTGAATAACCAGGATGGTCAGAACTCACCTCGTGGTGTGCTGAACACTCGAGCAGGCATGTGCAAGTAGACCAGACAGCCACAAGAGCACAGAGCTGGGACAGGATGGGTTGTCAAAATACTTATCCAACATGCTGGCAGGAGTTTTCAGCTGTCGCTGTGTTCATACAGATGAACTTAATGCTAGCTTAGAAATTCCTTCCAGAGCAGTACCCATGAAGTAGAGACGTATTTTGGGAGGGAATAAGACACTTGAGCAGTACCTCCCTCTTTTTCCTCTGGGATGTGCTGCTTCCAGCTCATCCTGCCCTCCCTCAGATGGCAGTCGTTGTTCCTGCTGTGCAAACGTAACCAGCATGCCCCCTCAAACCCCAAGGCTGCCACAGGAAGGGATGTCAAAGCCAATATTCTCCTCCCAGGATAATAGGAAAAAGAACAGCCCTTCACCTTGCATTTAAACTCCCTAAAATAGGTGCTAAATAAGCTTGAAGCTGCCTGGTGCGTGGTGCCTGTCTGGGAGCAGGGAGGGAGGTCTGGCTGACACAGGAGTGCACCTCCCTTCCTGGGCTGACCTGGCCAGTCCTCCCAGGGATCTCCCAGCACCCGCTCCGTGGCGGGATGGCATTCCCTCCTGAAGGAGTGATCGCATTACCCAGGCCCCTTGTGTAATTCTGGTTCCCAGCAATTGTTTTCTGGTGACCTTTTATTGTTAACAATTAGCGCTGGAGCTGGAGCACAACTGGTGTAAGCATATTTTACATCCTCCTCAAGCAAACAAAAAAGCTGGGTGGGCACGGTCTTGTTTCCTGGTTCACACCCATGACTCCTTTGTGTCTCAGATCTCCTCCCACCATGTGTCACAGTCAGCAAACCCACTCCCTTACCTTCTGGCTCCCAGATAGAGTGACGTCTTCGAGGGATGCGTAGGCATGCTCGGTGTATGCCATTATTTCCTTTCACATCCTATAAGAACACTGCCTCTCCCTAATACTCAGTCTTTCCTTATCCATGAGGCCAGAAATGTAAATCCCCATGCAACAGAGTGCAAAGAGTGAGTTTGAAGGATGGTTTCTATTTATATAAATGTACAGGCTATAAACACCGCCCTCCTACACTATGTTTTGGGTTCTTGCATGTATTTCCATACAGTAAATATCTTGACAGTTCCCTCTGCTCGACCTCAGTGATATACACACATCCCTGGAGGCACAAACACATCAACAGTCTGCTAATCTTCACAAGTAATAGCACAGATTTTTCTTCCCTCTCTTCACTTTATTAAACTACATTTGGGGAGAAAAGGCGTAGTTGGCCACCTGCTCCAAACCAGTTGTGGTAGCCCAGGAATATGCCCAGTTCTTGAGCTGAGGACCCAGATGGGTACTTTGCCAGTCTGTCTTTATCTTTCCTGTGGGGAAGAAGGGAAGATGAGGAGAAAGAAGATCAGGGAAAGACACTCCAAACTAACCTTGTTTCCTGCATTATGGTGTCTGCGTGTGAGGGGGTATGTGGTGGGTGGAGGGGGGACACTACATTAATCAAATTGTGAATCTTTTAGCGTACAATAGGCAATTAAAAACAACAACTAGAATTTCTCCTGCAGCCTGCTGGCAGCTAACAAACACACACAACTCATTCTTTCTGCGGATAGCGGATAGCTTTACTTAGCAGGTCTGTGCCATGACTAATGAAGCCATCTCTCCGCTAGCGCGCTAATTCCAGACCTTTTGGGAAGGAGCCCGGCTGCAGCTCACTGCATGGCCCTCCCCTCCTCGCAGGCTCCTTATGGCCACCCTGCAGGTCCCTCCCACTGCTGCGCTGTGCTCGGGAAAAGTGTGAGAAAATATTTCTCCCTCAAGTCTGCTTTCAGGAGAGCGCTGCTTCGCGATGACGTTTAAGGACAGATTTTTCTGGGGCACTTCTCATTTTATCTGAAACATTTGAAAGCCGATTCCTTGGCAGTCTTCTTGCCTGCTCTTCGGTGGCATGTTATCTGATCTCTCCATACCCACTGGCTGTGGGGAGAGGCACACGTTTCACCGGTAAAGTCATAGTTAAACTAAACATTAAACTGTCCAAGAACTGACTTCCTCGACAGCTCTGATTCAGGCTCCCAAAAATGCTCTGCACAGTGAATCATGCTTCCTTCTGGAAATGACAAAACTTCCTCATCATGGTGTTCTAACTTGCCCTCTCCTCGTCTCCGGTGCTATCAGGAAAGGATTGAATTGCATGCCACATTTTTTCCGTGGTCGGCAGGGAGATGCATCCTTTTTGAAGGGGAAGAATTTCTATGAGTCAAAGGATGACAAACTGAAAATTAGTACCAGCCGCAGAAATAAATTACAAACAACAACATAAAGCCCCGTAGAGGTGGCCAGTGGGTGTTTATTGGCTATTTGCCTTTCTAGCAACTTGAGTAGCCTAACTATTGAGAGGCAAACTTGCTTTTCACCACTGAAAGTAGGAGCAAAGTTGAAACCTCCAGGATCAGCTCTCTGATTGTCTTTCCTGTGCTTGGTTTGACAGGTCTTGTCTGCTCGAAAGTCAGGTAAGGTGGGGCAGTGCATGAAAGGTCCCAGCTCTGAAGCACACACAGCAAGAGTGTGGGGAGGAGGAGGATGAAGGACAGTGTTTCTGGGGGCTGGCTCCAGTCAGACTCACACAGCAGACTGGTTCACAGGCACTGTGGTGACAGCAATTTAGAGACAGTTTGATGCACAGGACTTTGAAATCAAAACAACACCCCCTGCTTCAGCTCCACCCCACGCAAACCTCTATGACTGCTGAACAACACAGAGCTGGGGTAAATACCTGACCATATGGCAAATGATGACTTGCACTGGAAATCAAAATTTTTAACAGCTCTTTTTGCTTTGTATACAAAATTTTATCTCCCCCATAACCAGTGAAGGTGAAAGCCCAAGATGTACAGTCATTATTAGTTGCCAGGCTCTGGACATTCCTGGGATGAAATCCTGTTCCAAACCAAATCACTAGCAAATTCCCAAAGGAATAGATTTTCAGCCTCATTTAGACATAATATAATAGGAGGGCCTGGATACTAAAAACTGGAGAGTGATTGAATGGAGATATAGAGACAATTACTGTGCTTCCCTTAGAACAAATTTACTTTCTTTCCCTAGACAGATTCCATAATCAGAAAAGCACTATGTACTTAATAGGGAAGAAGAGTAAATAATACCAAAATATGTAAACTTTCATGTGTTTTAGGCAGATGAAATGCATTTTTTCAAGACTAATTTAGGAGCATTTATTGCCTTTGAGACTTAAGTTTATATTCCTGCCCTTTACATTGTCCCTGAGAAATGGTATTGTTTGCATATTGACATTTCATTATTTCAATGTGGTTCACACTTGCTGTTCATAGCAGATGAAATACATTAGAAAGAGGCATGAAGAATAGAAACAAAATTAATGCTTACTGCATCTGAGCCTGTTTAGGGCTCACTGCTGCACTAAGTAGGCTTAGAGCACACCTAAGGTGGAAGTCATGGAATGCAGAAGTGGAAAAAAAACTCCTGAACCATCAAATTCAGTCACAGGCAACACAAAATTACAATAGAGTAATTTTCATAAATGGGTCAAGTCCTACCCTGAAAAGAAGACAACTTGTTGCTTCTTGAAAGGCTATCCCATGTCCTACAAGTTATCTTTTTCTGATTTCCTCCACATGCTTCTTTGTGGCCAGAACAATCTTGGTGGCATCTGTTTTAACTCAAAACCCACTAGTAACAACAATCCATTACTTAAATATAACGCTTCCAGGCAGCAGCTGATTCAGTTACAGGAGTAAAAAATATTCTTAATAACAACTAACAGTCAGGTCCTACAGATGCATGTATTAGAGACTAGGATAGCACACAGCATAAAAGTCCCCACTCATTCTTGACCCTGAAACCATGATCCCTTACAGACTGATGTGGAGCTGCAAGGCAGAGGATAGGTATTGAATCCCAAGGACTGATCATGCTCAGCAGTTTTGCAATCAGATAGGACCTTGCCAATTTGCTGATTCATTTCCTTTGGTCCCTCGGATGTAAAAATGAGGTCTCATCCCACTGCCACTGTATGCCTCATTGGTGGAGTCCAAACCAAAGCAATCTGAATCTAATGGGAAAATTCACACATCAAAAGTATGTAGACTCATGGAAATGTAATTGAAACAACACTCAGAAAGAACATTTCAGGGTTTTTTAAAATTTTGTTAGTTTAAAAACTGCAGTCTTGATGCAGAAAGGCTTATTTTAAACCACAAAGAGAGCTGTGGGAATTAAAAATTATCTATTTTCAGCAGCAATGTCTGTTGCATTTTTTATTCATCTGTCTTTCAGATGAGAGTTTGAACCCAATTTTTGTACAGCTGTTGGCAAACCTCCCCTTGACTGCAGTGGAAGAGGCCGATTGTTCATGTTTGGAAGATGCTTTAGATGTCTTCTGTCACACAACAAACACATGCAAGAAGAACCTGTTCAAGTTGGATAGGCTGCAACACAAGACCAAGGTCTCATTCCCAGGAAAGGAAAGACTTGATTTACAGGAGGGTGCAAGGTTTCAATGGACAGGAGAAGAACACCAGGGTTAAAGGGGCATTTTGAACAGGGGAAAAAGCAACAGATCAGTACCAGGTCTTGTCTCTGTGGCTGCAAACCATACAAGCTGAAGGCAACAGTGGTGGCCAGAAGTTTTGGAGTTGGAGAAATCGGTGAAGGACATACTCCTGGCATCAAAATGTCTCCTTATAGCTCTGATGGGTCATATGAAAATGCTCTGTGTTTGGGTAACACTTGGCTGGTTGTACAACACACTGTACTTATCAATGGTGACATTCATGAATGTAATTGCTCAGAGTGATTATGGATTTAGGGGGCCTGTTCACTCTGCTCCCACCTCCCTTCATATCTGTGAATACCACAGTGAGCAGAAAAATACCATAAAAATTCACAGAAAGGCTTTTCTCAAAGCACTAGCCTGGAAAAGGAATAATGCAGCTCCTCAGTGAAAGGCACAAGAAACGTGAGTTATCTTCAGAAAAACTGTCAAAATCAAAACTGTAAAACTTTCCCATCACTTCCAGTCCACAAGCTGGTCTCTTTTTTTCTCCCCATGTGTACAAACACATAACCATGGTTATGAGCTCTCTTTCCAAATAATCCCCCCCTACTCACCCCCCTTTCTTCTGCCCTGTCCACATGCACATGTTCTGGCTCTTCCTCTTCTGTTCACAGACAGACTGACTGCCCTTGCACACTCACAGCTGGAAAACTAAGTGAAAACCCAGGGCCAGCAGGGCTTCTCCATGCCCAGCCAGCTGCTGCCACCCAAGGAGACTTAGGGAAGAAGCTGCTGCCAACCCACAGCTCCTCCTGGCTCTCAGGGTGCTGCTGACTCCTTGGCTGTGGACTCATCCACTGCAGTCCTGTCATTCCCCACTGGCTCTGCAGGGCTGGAGCAGGTCACCACGTGCCTTCAGAGGGCTGTGGCTGTGACTGTGTGCTCCTGGTGACTCACTAGGAGATCACCAAATGAACCAGATCCTGAGCACTGAGAAACTCTGCCAGCGCTGTGCGAATGGGAGAAAAAGGAGGAAGGAAGTTCTGTTGTTGCATTTTTTCGTGGTGATCAGTGCTGAGTCAAAAAAAGGGCTCCAGGATTAGAGGGGGGAAAGGCTAAAATAATTAGAGAAATAGAATTTTAAAAGGATAAGCCAGCTGGATAGGAGTGGGAGCCCAAAAGACACCATATTCTTTTCACTGTAGGTGATGGTTGTGAGAAAAATCAGAGATGAGTGACAAGTGGGTGGTGACAGTCTTCACTGCTAGAGTATGACCTGCTTTTTTTTCTCATCCTAGCCTCTCACTAATCCAGGCAATTATTCCCTGTGGGAAGACAGAGGGAGAAAGCAACATTGGGCAGGTCCAGTTGAGTCTGCTCTCTCTAAGGAATGCCTCTGGAGCCACGAGGTTGATTTCTGCTCAGCCTTCCATGAGCTGTTCTCAGTCACTTGTACTGACATGGAGCTGATGGACACCACAAAGGCCCAAGGTGCTGAACAGGGTGTTCCCAAATTAACCATAGCAAAACTCAGACAGACTGCGAGCTTGGGTGAACTTAGCCCTTTGCCAAGGTAAAGTTGCCAGGTTTTACACAGTAGAACTAAGGAAAAATAACTGTAGTACAGCATGATTGCACTTCGAATAGTGTGTGCTAACTACTTTGCTGGAGAAGTGAGCAGCTGTTCCAAAAGTATCAGAAAATTACTGGCTACATGGTTTTTCACATAGGATGCAGAACATGCTCATATTATATAGGATGTTCACCAATTCCAGTAATGCACCAAATATATGCCCAGAAGTTAGTTTCTGAGATATTTACATTTTAGGCAAGAATCCTTTCAAAATATTTCCTCAGGCAACCAGTAGTGTAGGGTTGAAGAGTTTATCTTGGTTAATTCTGACTGATTTAAAAGGAAAAAGATTGTGGGGATCAGCTCATTAGCAGTTGTAAACTGGCACTGGTCCAGCAACCTGAGTAAACTTCTGAGTTCATAAACTGGCTGGAGAGTCTGGCCCTATTCTGCAACTATTTAATCCCTTAGTATGGCAAGGGTTTTACCTCACTGTACTGGCAAGAACCAGCTTGGTTTGAATGAAGAAATACTTCATGTTTTACAGCTCTCTCTTATTGTCAAGCTGCTGAAGTCCAAACACTGCTTGTGATCCTCTGTATGGTCAGTGCTTGACATCCACTAGAATGGATTTCTCAAGCTGGTAGATGAGACTGATGTAGAAATGTTAATTTTTGTGTCTACACCTATTAAATGAATGTCCTGCTTCTGGGCAATGGCTTGGCCCTGTGTACATTTTCTATGGATATTATTTTCTGCACATTTTCCAGATCTATTAATACAGTGGAAACTATGTAAGATCTTTAATGCCAAATGTTTTGCTTAGGCTGTGTTTCCTCCAGTTGACTGGGAAAGAAAAAGTGGGATAAAGAGCTGCTAGTAAAACAATTTCCAGGATTGCCTGTTTTCCTTGCTTGTAAAAAGGTTCACTTCAATTTAATGTTAGTTACTAATGAATGCTCAGCATAGAAGACTAGTGCCTTGATTTATGCTCCCTTGAGATATACTTTTGGCAATTGTCCAAAATGCTTTTTTTCTTAGGGTTTCATTGATTAGCAAGGAAGCAAATTGGTAAAATAAGTAAATTAATATTGAGAAGTCAGAAATGCTGCATTTGGTGTCTTCAGTTTGTACATGCGAATTTGTATTCCTGAAATGCATCATCCTTTTGAAAGCCAGCCTTGCTAAGTCTGTATTTATTAATGTTAATTATAGAGGCAAAGCTCATGACTTTAAAGCCTGATATGATTTGGGTGCTTTAAAAAGGAATTAAACCATTTAATTATTTTTGAATAATGTAAAACAACCCTCTAAAATCTGCAGCACTTGTTATATACAGAATAAGTCTTCTGAAAATTGGTATAGCAGAGTTTGAATTAGTGTGATTAAAAAAATTAATAAAGACACACTTAAAGAATTTTTTTCCATCTCTATCAACATGTGAGAACCTGACTCATATAATTCACTCAGAACTACCATATGGCTGTAACTTTTTCAAAAGTAATTTTTTCTTTTATTGGAAGGTGTCTCTTCCAAAAGAGTTAAATAATACTATATGCCAGATTGCCACAAATATCCTTCCTCTTTGCAAATAGCTGTTGCTACTATTATTGCCAATGCCAGCACAGCAGAGGAAAATACCCTCTGTCACAATGATCCCTATTCAGAGTCCAATGGAAACCTAAACTGCCCCAGGAGGACGCTGCCATTAGGGAGCACATTCTCAAGAAGACAAAAATGGTGTGTTATTTGGGAGCTATGCAAAATGAAAAAGTTGTGGATATCTTACATACAGCCCCATATGTGCAGTGGAGGGGCTGGCTGGCTGGGAAGATGCCTGAGTAGACTGGAAAGGAATTCTGAAATTAACCTTAAAAGAAAAGACAACCTGGAAAACACTAAAGTTACAGGGCACTGCTGCATGATGAGGCAATGAGGATGGCCACAGAGGAGTTTGTGTTTGTGGATGCAGAAGTAGGGTATGAACTCCTAAATGCCTGGACTCTTCATGGCTTTGTTTTTATTTTCAGTTTTCATGCTAACTGTGGCACATATAGAATTATTTTAACATACAACATAAGAATTTTTATTTGTCTGAATTATAAAGCACCATATGTGAATGCATCTGTTCTTCACTGTGTTACATTTATTATTTGTACTATGGTGGGGCCTCAAGTTTCCACCTCAGATCAGGGTTCCAACTTGCTAGGCAATGCACAAACATATAATGGGAAACACTCCCTGCCTTGAGAAAAACATATTCTAAATTGACAAAAGCAGCTCAGGGTGGGAAAGGAAAACAGCCAGAGCACCGTTCCAATGGCAGCTTAACCTCATCTAAACTGAAGCTGCCAAGGTCCTGCACCTCCAACCCAGAACTCAAATTGCCCATTCAGTGGCTTAAACTGGCTCACAATTTGACTAACTCCACTCCAGTAAGGAGAAGAGCAGCACTGATCTGAAACTAGTCCCCTGTTTCCTTTGGTGAGGTCGGTGTAGCAGAGTTAGCATCCTGAAGTTTTTCCCAGTGCTGCACTACAGGCACAAGCACTGGCACAATGGAAGGGCCATGGCAGGACAGTGGAAGAGGAAAGGCTGTGCCCTACACTGGTGTAAGATGCTGTGGAAGCTCACAAAAAAGAAGTGGGACACCCAGGATTGGAGAGGTCAGGCACAGAGTAAAAGCCCTGGCACTTCTAGCAAGTGGAGTTGGCTCAACTTTGTCCAATTTTTCACACTTCTCTCCTATGTGGGCATTTTTGCACACACAGACATACAGACACACAGACACACAGAGGCCCACACAATGGTCCAGAGGGTGAGGAGCAGCATAGGATGGTCAGCACTTCTGGATCTTCAGAGCAGAAGGCTCCTGGGGCTATTCTGGGTTCACCAGGCCATGGTCAGGAGATCCTGTTTGTGAACCCTTTGATGTCAAGTGAAATGTCACTAACAAGCAATGTGCATTACATATGCTCATGCCACAAAAAACCAATAGGAATGGTTTTCATCCTCAGATCCGTGTGTGCTTTCTGCTCCTTTCATTTTCAATTTGCACTCTTGTTTTTAAAAGTCCACTGGGGCTTGCTCCATCTCAGCATTTGGTTTCTTTCTTTCTTTGTCCTCCTACTGCAATCTGTTACCTCTTGTTATCTACCATTATGCCTTTCTTTACTCCTTTATGTGGTTTTGCATGGTTGTTGCTGCCTCTAGGAACAAGCTGCCTGCCTCTGAGGGCATATCTTATTTATTTATTTTTAAAAAAATTTCTCATTTGAAAACACATGTTTTTCCTGTATTTATGATGCAAAATTGTTCTGTCCTTCTCTGCTATGGGTCATGAAGAATGCCTGCTTTAATTTACCCTACATGCTGTGCTGTTCATTCTTCTTGTCTGTAATTTATGCCACATACTGTGCACTCCCTTGTATTATACAACATAAAGTTGCCAGATGGGTGAGTGCAAGGCATGCTTTACAATGAAGGCTTTTAGGCAACTGCTTAATCCGAAGCTGCAGAAGAAGCCAACTTGAAAAAAGAAAGAGCATTTGAAAATATACCCAAACAGGTCAGTGGTTATTTTGTGGGGCTAACACTCTGAGAACACTTGCTAATTAGCATATCATGTTTTTAACTTCCCCTTGATATTTATTTTTTCCTGCTCGGTTTTCATGGCGTGTGATGGCAGAAGATGGAGCCAACAGGAGAGCATTAATGGGAAGAAAGAAGGATATTTGGTCCTAAAACAGGAGCAGTCACTTTTCAGAATGAATTGATGCCCAGCACCTGGAAACTTGTGTGGCTGTGGCCAGTGGGTCAGGGTGGCATCACACTTTGCCAGGCTATGGGGGATTCTGTAGAAGATGCTCAGCATATGGAGGGGTTGCTCTTCTTGATGTCTTGTCTTGCATTCCTTTCCTGGCCAAGGCCATGTTATATCTCCTCAGGGTTTATTTTATGCAGTGTGGGCTGAATAAAAGGAGCTCTAGCTACCAGGCACCACTGCCGTACACCCTGCATGGTTCCTGGGGCATGGGCCATGGTCACTGCTTATCCCTCATCTTCCTTCCCCTTGTCCCCTCACCAGGAGCACTACATTCAGCTTCTCATCTGCAAATTTTGCTCTGCTGTTACTGCCCTGGACCATTGTACTGGGTTTGTGTGGCCAGGTTTTGGAAGCAGGGGAGCTACAGGAGTGGTTTCTGTGAGAAGCTGCTGGAAGCTTCCCCCATGTCCAGCAGAGCCAATCCCTGACAGCTCCAGGATGGACCCACTGCTGGCCAGGGCTGGGCTAGTTAGAAAAGGTGGTAACACATCTGGGATAACAAATTTAGGAAGGAAGAAAGGTTGCAGCCAGAAGAGAGCAGGGTGAGAATGTGTGAGAGGAAGAGCCCTGCAGACACCAAGGCAGAGGGAGGAGCAGGAGCTGCTCCAGGGGCTGGAGCTGGGATTCCCTGCAGCCCCTGGTGAGACCCTGGTGGGGCAGCTGTGCCCCTGCAGCCAGCAGGGCACAGGGGTGCAGAGATCACTGCAGCCCAGGGGGGCACAGGGGTGCAGAGATCACTGCAGCCAGGAGGGCACAGGGGTGCAGAGATCACTGCAGCCCAGGGGGGCACAGGGGTGCAGAGATCACTGCAGCCAGGGGGGCACAGGGGTGCAGAGATCACTGCAGCCAGGGGGGCACAGGGGTGCAGAGATCACTGCAGCCCAGGGGGGCACAGGGGTGCAGAGATCACTGCAGCCAGGAGGGCACAGGGGTGCAGAGATCACCTGCAGCCCAGGAGGGCACAGGGGTGCAGAGATCACTGCAGCCAGGGGGGCACAGGGGTGCAGAGATCACCTCCAGCCCAGGGAGGAGACCCAGAATGGGGCACGGGGATGCTGAGAGGAGGCTGTGAACCCATGGGAGGCCAATGAAGAGAGAAGCCCACTCTGGAGCAGGTTTCCTGGCAGGACTTGTGACCCTGTGGGGGACCCACACTGGAGTAGGCTGTGCCTGAGGGACTGACCCTGTGGAATAGCGACCGACATTGCAGCAATTTGTGGAGAACTGTATCCCATGGGATCAACACACCTTGGAGAAGTTCATGGAGAACAGTCTCCCTTGGGAAGGATCCCATGCTGGAGCAGTGGCAGGAGCAATGTGTGATAAACTGACTGCAAACCTCATTCCACATCTCCCTGTACTACTGGAGGGGAGAAGGTAGAGCTGGGAAGGTGGGAAGGGTGAGGGCAAGGTATTTTCAAGGTCTTATTTTGCTTCTCATTATCTTTCTCTGATTTTGTCAGCAATAAATTCAACTAATATCTCTAATTTGAGTCTGTTTTGACCATGATGGTATTTTGTGAGTGATCTCTCCCTGTCCTTAACTCATCAACCTTCATTACATTTTCTGTCCAGCTACAGAGGGGAGTGACAGAGTGGCTTTGGTGGGTGTCTGGCATCCAGCCGGGATCAACTTTCCACAACCAGGCAACTCAAGACTTGGGTGCATCCCTGCAGTGCTTGAGGACTGGTTTGTGCCTGGAGAAAGCTGGTGTGGCCATGGAGGGCCAGTCCTACCACCTACCAAGGGATTACATGAGCGCTTATGCAACCCTTTGTGGGGGAAGCAGGGACATCCTGGTGACGTCTGGGCTCTGTGGAAGCTGACAGAAACTCTGCAAGTGCTGGCTGTGAAACAAGACTTTCTCCCCACACCCTGATGTGCTCAGAGAGGCTGTGGTTGCTGACACCAGCAAGAAGCAAGGTGGCTTGCTCAGCCAGCAAAAGGAAAGGCTGGAAGTAACCATGCATTTCAGGTGGGTTATTGGGAACCAGGCTGGGATTGCTAAACAGATGGTGTAGCACTGAGCTTCAGCACCACCACTCCCTGCAATCAGTGTTTTCAAAGAAAAACGTGAGGATGGGGAGAAAAATATGTTAGGGTGTGACAGAATCCTACTGTGTTATGGAAGGGCCAGTGGGAGGAAGGGAGATGTGGAATGAATCTATCTACATATAAAGTGAAGGCACAGCATGTCTGTGCCAGCCAGCACTGATGGCAGCAAAGAAGATGTACCAGAATGGGCTTTTAACACACTGTTTACCATCAGAATGCAAGTTCTCATCATTCTGCTCTGGTGGCAGCTTGTGCTGTAGCCTGCCTGCCTCATCCTGGTGTCCTTGCAGCTCTGGGAAGGGATCTTCAGCTAGTGGCCAAGCTAATGCACACCCCAGTAACACCTCAGCAGGGAAGGTGCTGCATGGAGCAAGGGCAAAAGCTGCCAAGGGGAGCTGGGATCTCTAAGTCTAGACAAAAAAATCGTTCTGTGAGCTCACAGCTAAGAAGTGAAAGTGCCACAACCTTTGGGATTTGGCTTCTGCTTTATCTGTCCACTCACCAAGGCTGCAGCTGACAAATGCACCTATTGCATACCCAGAGCTAGACTCTGTTTTACAAATGCTTCCTCCAGTACCGCCTGGCATAGCCTTAATTGCTTTAACTATGAAATTGGCACCAGAAAGATGAGGAAAGAAAAAAAAGTCATATTGCTCATGGTAGAAGAGCAAATGTAGCATTACTGGGCAAGGTCAGTGCTGTGAACAACTTCTGTACTCTCCTACACTGAGTGACACATCTAAGGACACATATCTCTTGAGGACACTGAGGTGTTTAGAGGTATTCCAAGACCATTTCATTATCATTTACATTCAAATTTGTTAATTGTAAGTTACAGAGCAAAGCTCACTAACATAGGTATTTGGCATTTCAAGTTTTGTTCTCAATTTTAAAAAAAATTCTTCACCTCTCTGGAAGATGATGGATCATGGTTTTACTCCAGATTACAAAAAATACCAAAACCATGAAGAGTTTGTCCCTGATACAATGAATTTCTTATTGACACCAAACTGGCAGTGTAATGTAACTGATAAGTGCATTTCACACTTAGTTTAACATGCCTTAAAACAATCAAGTTAAAGGACCAAGAGTAAGCATGGATGTCTAAAATAGCTGCTGATATTTCCCTTTACTTTCTATAAGGCTTGACTTTCTAATAATCAACCAATTTCTCCCATGCATTTTCATGTGCTTCAGTGAGTTGGACACAATCCAAACATTGACTGACTGCTTTACAGCACTTGCTAAGTTTCTATTTCTTCTAGAGGAAAAAGAAACCCAAGAAAGAGAAACTTTGTGCGATAGTGCCTGAAAAAGGTATTACATCACGGGGCCTGAAAATAACCAATATGAGCCTGGTTGTCATGGGTTTGTTTCCCCTTTCTATTTGACTGTCATTAATGGGCCATGTCAGTACAGCCAGAACAGAGCTTCCTCTCTGAGGTTCTGTATCCATGTGTCTGCACATGTATTTAGCTTCTCTTCAGGGCTTAGTCTTTATCAGTCTATAATTTCTGTTGCAACTCAGTTGTGTGATTTGGGAATCGGATGCCACTGGACTGATTTGTTGTTATTGAACCTCTAATTCTCACCCCACAGCACAAGGCTTCAAGAGCAAGAAATCAGAGCAGTGTTTGCCAAGTCCCAAAATAATTTTCCAGGCTTCTCTAAACACTTTACTGCCTCTCACAGTCAAAAATTCTGCACTGTGTCAGATGCTCCTGAGTTGGCATTTCCCAGGGTGAAGCATGCTGGAAGACCTCAGACACTCCAGAGCAGAGAGGACAAAACCTTCTCTTTGGAGCTCTTGGCTCCCTTCACCAGTCCTGCTCTGACATCTCGTGCAAGGTTTTGCTTCTTGTTGTAGAGGTGTGAGGACAGTGTGTGTTTCCTCCAAACTTTTCATTCTTTTGGTTTGGGTGTTTGCACTGTCATCAAGAAGGATTGACGTTGATATGTTCATTTTCATGTCACTAGGGCATAGTTTTCAAGAGACAAATCTGTCATATGGTAGGAGAGGGAAGGATACAAACTGCCTTATTCAAGATGAAAAACTTCTGTTAAGGTGACTAAGAATTAGTCACATACCTGGGACAGGGTTCTGTATGACACTTAAAATTCATGTGAAGGGAACATCCATAGTTTTGGCAGGGGCGGGTATTCAGTGCATTTTTCAGGGATGAAACTCAGAAGAACAAAGAAGGTCAGTTTAACCTTGTGGTTGTGGTTATGAATGAGCAAGGAAGTTTAAATTACACTGAAGGACACCTCCTTTAGTCACAGGAGCCCCTAGTGCACTCCAGATCCTTCACAAGTAAATATGAGCACTTTGTGTTTTTACAGCAATAAGCAAAATGCTAAGACACAATGATTAGATTGTTCTTACTTAGCTTTGCTGATGGTGAAGTTCCTTATTGGCTGCTGAAGATTACAGCTATGGAGCAGGCTATAAACAGAACAGCCAGGCATTTTTCACAAGTGTAACACAGTGGGCTTTTAGCAGAGCTCACTCCTGCTTCCTCATCATTTTAAATGACAAGCATCCAGCACAAGAGAAAAAGCTAATTACATTTGTGTTTAATCCATCCAACCACTCATTTGAAATAGGATGGATTGTTTTACATGTCTGGCTGAATTCAGCAAAAGAAGTGAGTTCCTTCATAAGTAACTGATACATCATGCACAGGATTGCTTGGACATTGATCTCTGCAATTTTTCCTGTGAGCTTTTCTATTTCAGACGTGTGAACACTGATGGCTGAGATTCCCTGCTGCACTGCTCCTGGTTCACCTTGGGATCAGCTACACTTCTGATTATTCCTGCTGCTTCCAATGCCCATCTCTTGCCCCACAGCTGACACTGCAGTTCTGTCTCAAGAAATGCCTGTTCAGAGAATTCCCCAGATGTGGTTTAGAGCTGCTCCTGCCACTCACGTGCCCTGGTGCTTTCCTGGCTGATGGGTTGGCTGCACATACTTGCTCAGCCATGGTGGGACCATCCAAACCTCCTGGGGTTCCTCCACCAACTTTTTCTAAATTGTTCCAGGAGCCTTTGACTCACTCACTGAAGTCCTGTTTAGTGAATAATAGGACATTTCCCACTGCTTTACCTGGCATCTGCTTTCATTAAGTAATATTAAATTTTTCCTTAGTAATTTAATCAGAATTTTAAAAAGCCCAAAGCCAGTAATGCTCCTACTGATTTATGCCACCAGTTGTAACAAAGAACTGAATCAGACCTTTAATCTTTATTAGCCAGGCGATTAAGTACAAAATTACCTTCTGGGACTAAGAGCAGATGTCCAAGATACTTTTACCAAAACTTAGGAAGAAAACACACTTGTGTTTCAAATGGCACCTCATATTATGGGTGGAAATTTACCAAAACATGTAACTGTACAACATTGAAATGATGGGGCCACCCTTTAATAAATAACGTGTAAAAAAAGGCCTTTTGTGAAGAGAAAGTGCACTTCAGGCATATTCTTATTATTACTTAAACCTAAAGTCAACCCAAAAGAGAAAACTCTCACTGCCAACTGTGACAGACTGCAGCACTGCACTAACAGGAAGGCTATTTTAGGTCTGAATTGGGAACTGGATTACTTATTCAAACAGTAGTTTTCAAAACTGCAAGACTGTGTTCTTGTTCCCTTTGCAGCACGTTTCCAACTGTATCCTATTCACTTCACAGTTTCAAAGGACTGTACCTTTGCTGTATATATATATATATACACACAGCACCCTGGCTCCTGAGATTGGTTTCTGGCTGGTTTGAACAACCATGACTTGTTTCCCATGCATCTATTTCAATAACATCCCAGCAGATGACAGCAGGCAGCTTGGACCAGGCTTCAGATCAGCCTTCGGAACAGCTGCCAGGAAAAGGACAATATTTCTGAGCTACAGATGGGTACACTTAGCGTGGATGTCACAGTCAGGTTCATGCTACAGCACCACAGATACATTTGGAGATTTCCATGAGCTGTGGGCTTCCTTTCTGGGTTTGCTGAAGTCATTGGGAGTTGCGCTACCAGTTTCCTAATGAGTGGTGCACCTTGGATTACCAGTATAGACATTTCTTCTTTTGTGGAGAAGGAAAGTATTCTGCTGCTGAAGAAAATCCTTTTACTAAAGGATCTCTGTTTATGAAAAAAAAAAAACAAAAAAACAAAAAAACTGCAATAGGGCATAAGATAATCAATTGAGAGGTAATTTAGTTGCTGTTTTACAAGGCAAATATTAAAGGTGCTTTTGCCATCTGAGCTGCAGTTGAGAGCAAGATGAGGAGTGAGGGTAGTGAGACAGTCTTCTTTGAACCTCCTGGATGGCAAGGTCAGCCAGTTCCTCCCAGATTCTGGAGAGGTATAGGTGCTTCCTCTCCATAGGGAGGATGTATTCTCCCACATCAGGAGAAATATGGTCATGTCCTTGAAGAGCAACAGAAAAAATTCCACTCACATAGCACAACATACAGTTGTGTACACATTCAGTTGTGTTACACATCATACAGTGAAGGCTGCTGCCATGTGTATCTCAGTGTCCCTAGAACAGTGGGCACTGCAGCTGGGCAGCCTGGGCATGATGGAAATTGTCTGTTTGAGAGGCTGTCTGTCCATGGCTGTCTGTCCATGGCTGCAGTTCCAAAGCCCTCCTCGGTCTTCCACTGCCCTGCCTTGCGAGGGTAATCCTTGGGGGAAAGTTCTGCTGCTCTTAAATGAAACTTGACTTGCACATTACTTGTTCAGACAAATTACAAGTACAAATGACTCATCATTTCCCTACTTTGTTTTGCCTGTTAGGCAGCCATCAGCATTTACATCACAATTGATCATAAAAGAGTAGAAGCGAAGTAGCAGTTCCAACTTCGCCCCTTGTGAGTTACTACAGGAAATTTGCAGTCCTCCCCCAAATTCTCCACCTTAATGTCCTCACTTTGAATATTCAAGGAGAAAATATTTTGAGAGCTCTACATTTTGAGGCATTTCTTGCCTATGACTTTTTCTCTGTTCATTATTCTTTGGCTTAGCAGTCCTTATTCTCACAGTTTTGGGGGAATAACAAAAATGATGATGCACTGTGATGGGCAGACTAGCACAAAAAAAAGTTTATAAAACTTAAACCAATGTAGACAGAAACCTCAATGCACAGACACAAATATTCTTTCATGCTGTTTCAACCTGACCCAAGAGTTCCAAGTACAGCATCATCCTGCAGCCAAGTGGCACCATGATACAAAGATGGCACAGAGGAGTGAGACAACAAATTAGCTTTAATTGCAGCAGTTCACCGAGGTCAGCGGTGTAACCCTGGCTGCATTTCACCTTGTTTTTGTCCTGTCTGCTAGAACCATCCTGTTCAGTGAACTGCAGCCAAAGCACAACCACAGTAAGGCTGAGACATGAGAGCTCTGGGTTTGGCAGTGCCAGAGCTGGCACTGCAAACACTCTGAGCACAGACTGCTGTAGCCCTCGCTCTTCTTTTGGGAAAAGAAAATTCACTGGTGAACACAACCTAAACAATTTGGATGCTAACTCAGACTGGAGTGGCAGGAGGCAGGGGATGAGGGACTGATTTGCAACCTGCAGACACACGGAGCCCTGTATGCATTTCATACAATGCGGTACAAATGGTCTGGCTGCAGCCCTCTTTGTAGAAATCTTGCCTCATTTCTTTGCCTCCCTATGTTTCTCAATACATCTTAAGATAAATTGTTATTGTTTGAAGGGGTTTTCTTGGTTTCATGTCTCAAAAGGAAAAAAAAAAAAAGTCTTGTTCCTGCTTTACAATCCCAAGGGCTCAAAGCATGATTATCTTCAAAAGTTTCACTTGAAAGATTTTGTATTAAGAGGAATACAAGTGCCAGGACTTTAATGCACGTACTGTACAGGAATTACAGTACATGCTGGTTGTCCTGTGCAGAGACTCCTCAGCTTCCCCCTGTCACACAGCACACATGCATTAGTGATACCTGGATGTATAAATATGTGCACACCCACACCATTGGAGCACTGCACTTCATTTGCACCCAATTTGTCAAGAAACCCAGAAGAACCTGACAGAAAGTGCCAGCATCTTGCCACAAACAGCAGCTGAGGAGGGAAAGAGAAGCCCTGGTCAGGAATGAGAAATCCCAGCAGTGGCTTTAATTTCTGTTGTCAATGAGTTGGTGCCTTAAGAATATCCCCGTGCAGGGGAGGCACAGGAGAGATTAAAAGGGACAGAAGGCATCGGACCTGAGAGCAGAAAAGTAGATGTCACAAGATGTCACAGAAACTGGAGATCTCTGGAAATCATATGATTTATTAATGTTAAATAAAGCCAGGTCTAGAGCAGGGTTGAGTGGACTGTGAGTCCCTGTTATGGACCGTGTCATAGTCCATGTCTTTGTTAAACTGTGACTTAGGATTGTTATAGATGGACAATGAGATGATTGGCTCTCGCAATTAAGGGATGACAATTGTGTGAATATTAAGAAAAGCTTTAGTGATGTACAGTTATGTTGCTGTAGCTTAGATGTCCTCTGTTCTCCCCATGGTTGCCTTTTCCCCCCTGTACTGTTGCCATCAGACAGCCTGGGCTGTCTAGGACAGGTAGAAGAAGGTGTGCACATGTGTGTGCCTGGCATGGGGCAGTGGGGAATGGAAAAGCTTGGAGCTTAGAGGGGGCATGGTAACACCCGATCTCCAACCAAGTTACAAGAAAGCAGTTTCCACCTATAAATGGCAAAGAAGATCTGACTGACAGAATTTAGGAGGGGCCAGGGCTGGCTGATATAATCCCAAGGGTATAAAAGACTGAGCATCCACCTTGAGGATGAACCGGCCATGTGGCATCCACGAGGGCAGTTCCCTGTGCTGTAACTTTTACCTTATGTAGTCCTTTGTTGTATTTTTGTTAACGTTCAATAAACCTCTTTAAATTTTCAAAGTGAGCAGTTGTTTCTCACAGGACACCTTGGCTTGGAGGCAGTTGTCTCAGCAGGCTCCTGCAGCCTTAGGAGTGTCCATCCCTAATTGCTTCCTCCTTCCATCTCAGCTCAAGCCAGCATCCCTCTCTCCCAGAGGCAGGCTGGTTGGGCATCCCCTGGGCTGACTCTGCCATTCTCTCTCCAGTGCTCTAGCAAAACCTTTGGGAGCTACTGAACAAAACAGAGGTGCAAGTGAAACACCAGGAACACGTTCTTGACTTCAGTGACTGTGAGCAGTAAAATATGATAAAGCTATCAGTGACAATGCATTTCTGTGCATTTGCTACTGTATTTTTTTCCTAATTAAACAAAACAAGTTAATTTAGTGAGCGAAAAAAAAAGACATTTTACTAATTTTCCATCACAAATGATCACTGCCTGTACTGAATGGCCTTGGATAAAAGCCACTAAAGAAAAGAAAAAAATTGTGTGTGGGCAATGCTGTAATATTCCATCCCTGGGTTTGCTTCCTTTTCTTTTTTTTTTTTTTTTTTTTTCTCTGAACAGCAAAAATTTAGCATTTTCTTTTCTTTAAATAATCCTTCTTGCTGTTGGGACAACTCCCTTTTAAGGCCAGCTTTTTGCTCAGAGGGAATGTTGACTGCACTTATAAACACCCACTTCCTAGGGTTTAGAATAGTAACAGCAACATAACCTGAACTATAGCTTCAGCAGCATGCAGCAAACACATTCAGGCTAAGGCTGGCCTACCAGCTTTTTCAGAAATGCTTCAGAAGTGTTGGCAATGCCACTGCATTTTTATTTGCTATCCTCACAAATTCACATCTTTGAAAACCTTCTATCTTTCTCCTTTCTTCTTTGAAAGTGTAACCTTGTGGCTCTTCCAGCTCCTAAATACACAGTGAGAGTTTTTGGATGGGGCAGTAAACACTGAGCAGGAAAATGCTGCCCTCTTTATAACTCAGGAATTTTAGGTGGGTGCAAACTGTGAGCATGAGGAAGATTTCCAAGAACTACACTGAGGACCAGATTTCACCATATGTGTATTCATCCCAAAATAACCACTTTATCTCCAGGGAAGGTTGCAAAAAAGCCTAATGACTTTTCAGCTGCTAGACTGTCATCCCCAGCGTAATTCACTGAAACCTGGTTAATTAGCCTTGTACTTTGGAGAAAGGTCTGGTGCAACATCATAAAAATAATTTCCACTTCAACACTGCGCACTGCAGTTAAAAAAAAAAATCCAAGAAGATCAGACATCAGAAACACAACCTCCAGAAGTACCAAATATACCCTGGGCTTATATGGCATTAACACTGAGCCAGGGAACAAAACTGGTGTCTGATCTTTACTGGCCTCACAGGTTACTGCAGATAGCTCAGCCTTTCCAGTCATGCAGGTTTGGAATTGCTACCTGGTATTTAAGCTGTTGCCTGTGGATTCGTGCCACCTCTCAGTATTTCACACCATGATTCCCCTTTGCCTGGAGCAGGATGTGTAATTCCAGTGCTGCACCAGCTGAGCAGATCCCAAGGGACTGATGCTGAACTTGTTCACGTGGTGATAAATCAGGAGCAACTCCACTGCTGGTGGTGACACTGAAACACACAAGCCTGGACTCGGGTTCTTCATACCTATTGCAGGGTTTGGTTTCTCAGTTGATGGCTGGAAGGCTAAATGTAAAATGATCCACCCCCACCCTCCTGAAAAAAAAACAAAACAACAAAACCCATAAAAACATTTAAAAAACCAAAACAAATCCCCAACACATGGAAACACATCAAAAATGTGTAGGGATAGGGGGGAGGGGGAATCCTTGCTGAACACAAAACAATCTTGTGCCAAATGAGTTGTCATGGCTTTACTATAACATTCCCACAAAGAGGAACAGAATTTTCTTTATTGTGAAATCTTCGTTGTGAGTCTTGCTGCTCCTGGGAAAAGTCATATGTCAGAATAGAACAGTGTTTCCAAATATGACTAGTCTGAACAGATAAACAATGAATGTCAACACAGCACTCAAGGAAGTATCTAACTGTGGTTAAATCCCTTTCTGAGAGTTTATGTTCGTGTTCTGAGAGTATTACACATAATGAACACCCATAGAGGTGCTTGTCTTTGTACACCAGACCCTAATAAACTCCAGTTAGAGTTCCTGGAGTCCCAGTTATGGACAGCCAAAACACCAGCTGTGTCTGAGAGCACCCTGCAGCATTATCTGCTGAGGTCTGAACTTTATATTCCATTTTCTTGAGACTGTGTGGTGTGTAAGAGTCGGACAAAATTAATACTGTTGTTCACTTACATTTTTAAACTGATTAAAAATCTGATGAATTTTCAGGTTTAGTCTCTTGTACCTCTCACATTTGGAGCGGGGGGAACAGTCCTACTCCCACTTTGGTTGTTCTGGGACAGGGAGTAAGTAGCAAAGTTCAGAGAACCACGAGAAAGCAGAAGGAAAGATTCCAGTCCTGTGCCCTCTCTCATTACAAACACTGGGACCAAGTTCATCTCGTCTTTTAACAGGGGTGAAAACAAAATGCACTGCTAGGAGGAGATCCTTGAGAAGCAAAACACCATTTTAACAGTCCTGCTCCTAGGGCTGCTGCAGCCAGGAGCTCTTCAATCAACTTTTAAGGAGCAGGTTTTCTACCTCAAGCAGCCATTTATTTCAGTCCTGTCTGCTTTGACCACCAAATCACAACTCTGTTTCTACTCTTCGGGTGTATGAACTTCCACTTCTTTGAAGCAGACCAATGTTACTTTATTAGGGGAATGCACCAATGCACCCCCCTGCTGCCCAGCAGTCTAAAACTTAGGGGTCAGGACAATCCACAGGTAATAAATTTGGGTCCTCTTCCTTGGGTTGTATTCATATTTATATAGTCTGTGTCAGTAAAGACAAGAACTCTCTCTTCTGATCAGCATTCAAAGCCTTCCAAAACTCAGATCCTCTCCTCTGCCTTCCAACTTCTCTTAAATAAAGACAGCAATGACTTTCAGTTCTCTGCAGGTTTTTCCCTCAGGGCTGAGAAGCTACTCAGGAGGTGCAGCATTTCAGACTTCCATTCAAATCCGATTTTCACATGGAGAAGGGGGGAGAAAGACTGGCTTTGAATTTCACTATGCCCAAACTCTGCATCTGAGAAACAGGGATGTTACAGGGCAGATGAAGATCTGACACACTTACAACATGCATTCTTGGACAGCAACTTTCTTTTGTGGTCCCACAACACAGCAGAAGTTTGAATCCAAGAGAACACATTAAATCACACTGTCCTTGTTGTTAGGGGAGAACTGAAGGGAGTTTGGCCACTGGAATGGTTTTGTTTTTCGTAACACTGCTAAACACAAAGAAACCCAGGATCTTGGCAGCCTATTCCACCATGTAAATCCATGTCCTTCTAAATTACCAGAAAGTTCACTTGAGGTCAAAATCCTCCATGAAAATTTGGCTTCTGAAATATCTCTTAACTAGTACCTCAAATCCTTCTTTTAGCATTGTTCACCCTAGATGAAGGAAAAAATGGAGTACACCAGCCTTTGAGAAGGGCATAAAAGTTTCAGGGGACTGATAATGAGGCCAGTGTAGCAATAACTGAGAGTAATTAAAACATCCATCAGCAGCCAAGTCACACCCGGGGTGGCTGTCACAGCCAGGAGGAATTGGGTGGCAGAAAGGATCAAGAACCTTCTGCAGAGCACTGCAGATTTTGGCCATTCAGCAACAGGTAGGGCTCTCTCTCACATCTTTAGCCAGCCAATCTGTCTGTAAGTAAATACAGGGAGACATTAGGAAGGGTTTTTGCAATTCCTAATCCTATATCTCCTGAGTCAGTTCTGTAGTAACCATGACAAATGCTGCCACGGTGCTCTGTAGCAGTTTTCTGGGCCCACAGAGGTTACAGAACACACTGGCAAGTTTGTTTATTTTAAAATTCATTTATTTTTGGCTTATTCATTGCTGCAGCTACAAAGTTCTGGTAGTTTTGGCTATGCTGCTGTGATTATAATGTCTTTTATGCGGATGTTTTGCATGTAATTGCAGTTATCTACAGTTCTCCACGGAAGTGTACAAGACACTCTGCTGTGAGAAGTCCATGGAACAGAGAAGGTGTGCTCAAGGAAAGAACACCAGTGCCCTGTTCAGGTGTTGATATTCTTTTCAAAATCTTAAAACAGGCTCAGCCCAGATTATACAAGTAACCAGGGAACACTCGCAGGCAAACAGGAAGAAAAATACTTGAAGTGTCTGGTATAGCACATATGTCCAGTGGAACAGTATACTGTATTTCTAGAGGTGGGGAAAGAGAAAGTGCAGAGCCAATCCTTCCTTCTGCAAGATAAAACAGGTCAAAAGAAAGGGAAAGTTTCCTACACTCTTCATCAACCCTTCCCTCACATCTTTAGAGGGGGCAGGCACCATGAAGTCCTCAGCACCTGCCCAGTCCTGGCTGGTCAGCCAGCCTTGGAGCACAGGAAATTATCTGCCTAATGATTCAGTCCAGGTCCCTTCTGAACTCCACACTCTAAAAAAACCCTAAGCTTTAAATTATATGTTATCACCATAATGAACAAATTGATATTATAAGTGTGCCCCCTGCAACCCACTTCTCTTTCTGGAATTAGTGTGTAAGTATTTCAGAATATGCTGTTTTCTTGTAGCTAAAAGGAACTGGAGATTCATCATATTAGTGATTCTGCAAGTGCCTTTAGATGGGAGAATTAACTCCTACAGCAGGCAACATGATTGACTTGCATCACAGCACCACTACCTTTCAGGAGCTTGACAGACACTAATTTTGGAAAGGTGTTTTGCATGGAAGACTGGCATTCAGAGCACATGGAAAATTAAATACGTGCGGGTGTTACTTAGCAACCTACAGAACAAGACTTTCAGAGTGGATAGAAAAATTACCAACTTGAAAGGATAAAGTTTGCTAATGTGTAGGAGCAGCAACTGCTCTTCAAAGCCTTTGAACCAAAACTCGCTGCTGTACACAGGGACAAGCCAGTCAGAGCCACCCCACTGCCTTGGAGCAGTCTCCTAAAACAATTCAGCATTTTCTGTGGGCTACAACTAGCAACTGTAAAGCCACACAGTAGGAGAAAAATGTCAGCATTAAACTGGATTCTCAAGGCTTTACACAGTTTTGGTTAGCTGCTTTTATGAGGAGCTGGCTAGCCAGGGACAGGAGAGATTCAGAAACTGCAGGGCTCTCCAATGCCAAGGACCACTTGAGCTAAACACCTCTTCAGCAGAGGTTTGTTTTGCAAACACCCACAACCAAGGTCTCGTTTTTCAGTTTATTGTACAAAGCAACACATCACAGCACAAACAACACCAGAGGCAGACAGGCTCTGTAGCACTGCACACAAGCAGCTCTGTGCCACAGGATTTGTGCTACAACCCTCCATGAGAGGCCCAGAGACATCTGATAAAGGAGCCAGGGCTGTTCATCTTGCCTGAAACACCACTTCAGGAGACCAGTGGGAGATTTACAGAGTAAAAATGCACGAGCACACCGGCATCACTCAAGTCAGACACCAAAGCACATTGTGAAGAGGGCACTTCTGGTGAGGAGTCCCAGGTGTGTTTATGCCTTTGGAAAATGCTCGCTCATGCTGAGGGAAAGAAAATGCACCCGCTGGAAGGTTTCCAAAAGACTGCTCTAAAACCCTCAACACCTTCCTTCTGCCCTGACCTTCCATAGGTAACTCCTCAGGGGATTTCTTTGTGCTGAGTGGAGCTGGGAAAACAGCCACAGCCACACAGGCCCCAAAAGCTGCTGTGCACAAGACACAAAATCTGCTCAATTACCCAGGACAGCAACAGAAGTGCAAATTACAGGTTTCCATAGTTTAATTACAAGCCACCTATCCAACGGATAGAGCTCTCCCATTAGGAATGGCTATTCACACTTTTGAGCAGTTAAAGCAACCCATTCATTATTCTGTTCTATAAAAATCATGGTTTTGAGTTTTGGTGTCCCTGTCTCAGGTTTTATACTGGTAATTGCCATTTCAGAAACTTCATGACTGCAGGGTTGTTTGGATTTTTTCTTTTATAACAAACTTACAGAATGTATTTTTTGCTACCATGTACTGATATGGAAGGATATGCTGCAAGTACAGCAAGGTTGGGCTAAATGTACCCTCTCAATCCTGATTTGCATAGAAAGAATAAACATAGCCAAGAAAACAAAGCTTAGAGTCTACAGAAGTATTTGTCACAGAATAGAGAAATAGTAGGCAGTGAGGCTTTCCTAGCAGTTATCTGGAGCCAGAAAGTAAAAATATTGTTCTTCCTGCTATTAAGATTTAAATAGATATTCAAGTCAATTCTAAAAGCAAGTCAGAGGATGGGAAGAAATATCAGTGTGGGAAGATATTACATAAACTGAGATGCAACTGAAAATAGAAAATTAGGAAAGTTCTCTGATCCTCTTCAATCTACAGGTCAAACAGACCCAACTGCCACTATTATCTTAGTTCCCATTATTTGCTTGGGCAGGAAAGAGGGGGCATTTGGGGGAAATCAAGTCTGAATGCTAAACTCCAAGCTCTGCATTTTAAAGGGATATAACCAAGATTTTCAGCAGTTGCACTCTTACCATTTACTGTCTTAAATATCATCCTATTCCACCCCCTGCCATGGGCTGGGACACCTTCCCCTATCCCAGGCTGCTCAGGGCTTCTTCCAACCTGGCTTTGGACACTTCCAGGGATGGGGCACCCAAAACTTGTCTCACCCCCCTCACAGCAAACAGAGGGACAGCTCTGGCCACCCAAGAGCCTTGGGAACAACCTTCACCTTAGCCAGGTCTCACACTGGTGAGCATCACAGCAGAGAAACATCATGAAAATGTAGCCATGGGTGTTGTTGGGCACAAAAGCACAACGAAAATGCAAACTCTGAGAACCTCACTAAGGTTGAGCAGGTGGAAATTGTTATGTCACAGGACCCAGTTTCTTTCATTGAAGCTGAAGGAGGACTTGGGGCTGCAGTTAACAGCAGTTTAACCAGGAGTAGTAAAGGCACCCTCAGCAGGGGAGAGGAAGGAAGAGTCATGCATTTTTGCCAGTTTCATTGAAATCCATACAGAAGGAAAAAAGAACTAAATAAAGAAAAAATAAATATCACAGTAGGAAGAATAACCACTTTTACATGCTTCCACTAGCTATGTTAGACACTGAAAATGAAGTAAGAACCTTAAAGTAACAAAGGAAAGTGTGTGGGGTTTTTCCTTTTTTTAATTTATTTTATTTTAAAGGTGTCCATATACAAAACCAAGTAGCATGACAGAAAAATAAGAGGAACCAGAAGTACCTGCCCACAAAGGGGATTTCAACATGGTAAAGTTTAACTGAAACACAGTGGGGAAGTGAAACTGAATAGGAGAGGGGCTTGATGCTAAACATTAGGTTGATCTGCTCTTCAATCCTTTATGGTGTTTGCCATATATACAGTTGGGGCAGACATACCTTATTCTGACATGAATCCTTAGGGGTTGAGGTGAACAACCATAAATAGAGGAACAAAACAATGCTATAAAAACTGCTGATATCTTAATGCTGCTGAAACTAAATGAGCCACAAAACACTGCAGAGAGTAACTTATCACCACTTATAGGAACAGTTGTGCATATGCTGGTCAGGACTTAGGAGGTTCTATGCAATGAAACATCACTAACACCTCTGAGAATGTGCCAGTTAATTTAACAAAAAGACTCAACTACATCAAAGCCCCTACCAATTCTGCAATATCAGAGATGCAGATGCCAACAGGCTGGCACCGAGGAAAACAACATAAAGCAAAGGATAAATAGTTGTTCAGCCTTAACAAGCAGTTTTCAAAGCTATCTAGACAATCCACAGTTATTTCAATAGGGAGTGATTAGTTGTGCCAAGTACTGGCTGCTGGTAATTGTCTGTACATTTTTGCTTAAGGTACAAATGCATAAGTGAATGTGTATTTTTTGAGAACAGTCAGGCTGACAAGTATTGAGGGGCTGTCTACATTAGACATTGTAATGAACAGCTTTATAGTCCCTTTATAGGTCCAAACAACCTGGTGAAAACCTAAGCTTGGTATTAAAAAAAAAAAAAACAAGAAAAGACACACAATTCTTTGCATGAGAAGTTTTATTCATTTTTAACAAAATACACAGTTTTCAACAGGAACACTCACTCAGGAGCCCTTCAGCCTCCTGAGTATTGCCCTTCCAGAGGAAGGGTTTTGGATGTCTGCTGATCTAAAAATCACATTTTGTAAAGTCCAGACAAGCTTAGCCAAACCATCCATTCCTTCACACTGAGCAGCCATCACAACTGTCATGATTTCCATGGGGAAATGGCCCAGAGCTCACCAGAGAAGGGTTAACAGCACAGACATGTGATGTAGAAGCTTCCCCATTTACTGCAGTGACTGCAGACCAGGTCTGGAAGGACAGCAGCCCCCTGCTATTCCAGGCTAATGCTCTCAAACTGAAACTGCCCTTATCTCACTGCGTGCTGGATACGATGCACAAGTGAAGCATATTAGGATTAGTATCCCTAAACGACAGAGATCCAGCTGGAATCAGCACTCAAGACATTATCTTATTCCTCCCCAATTATTTCTAGGCACTTTCTGCATATAAGTCACACTATACACAGCATACTTTAAAAAAAAAAAAAAGGTCAGGCCTATAAATAGCTCCCCAGTACTCCCTTCTCCAAAAAGAATTCCATAACTGCACAGCACACACATATATAGCTTTCCATCTGAAGATTTTTGAAAGAAAAAAAATAAAAGTGAAGCACCAAGAGAAACTAATGGTTACTCAGAAAGCAGCCATTAGCTTCTGCCTGACATCTACTCATGCTCAGGTGTCTCTACACTTCAATTCCTTGAGGTTTTATCCTCTCAGCTAATTTCAGATCTACCCTGTCTCCCAGCTCTAGCTGACACCAGCTGGATCCCTTGTGAGAGAAGAGAGGGGGAGGCAGCAACTGGACATGAATTGCACTGTCTTCCTCAGAGACATAAGGGAGGTAACTTGACCAAAAAAAGAAAAAAACTGTAGACAACCCTCCACTTTGTATTTCCAGGCAGCTGGAAACCCAGCAGACAATGTAGCTGTTGCTTAACAAACACAGAAATCTACATTGTATGCCAGGTTCATGCCCCAAACCTGGACAGTCTTCACACAGAACTGAGAAAAACCAGCTGTGCACACCCAGTTCACAGTACAGTTTCCTCCCCTAACACACTGGAGGTGTGCAATCAGCAAAGGTGTTTCAGCACCTTCCCTTTGCAGGAGAGGCTAAAGATCCTTCACTGAAAAAAAGGTGAAGTTCATCTATCTTCTTAGCTCAAATTTGCAAATATTCTCATGGGTTTTGACTGCTGTAAGCCCCAGGACTAGGCTACAGAAAAGGCTGTTTCTTTCCAAGCCACAACATCCAGGTATTTAATCTGATTCCCACTGTGAAGCAGATCCAACAGATATCCAATCCTTTATTTGGGGCCACACCTCAGGCGTTAACTTGTTTGCACTGTGAACTTGCTCTGCACCCAGGAGAGAAGACACCAATCCAACAAAAAGTCTAGACAGGAGGTAGGAGATGTCATCAGAGACCCAGTAGCCAGATGTAGCTGCTGATTGTAAAGACAGAATCTACACTGACTACTGAGCGACTGATGGGCAACTACAAGTTCTGGGTTGATTGATCCACAGCCTTAATCCAAAACGACCTGCAGAAACAATCAGGAAAAAAAATTAAAATCAGTATGTGAAAGAGTTCTGTAGATTAGCCTTCATCAATAAAGAATTTTCCACCACTGGTATCACACAGAGTTCTTGTGTATAGCAAACAGAGAAGTGTGTTCCAGAACAGTCACCTCAGGTATGCAGTCATTGGCTTTTAGAGTTAAACAGCACTCACAGTGTTCTTACACCTTTATTCTGGAATAAACTGTTTCATCCCCATGTATTACTAAAGACCTGCCCCCAAAAAACAAATAATAACTGCTCACAAATGCGAAGTAGAATAACAGCAGAACCAAAGTCATGTTAAGTTTCTTTTTAATCCTCCAACAATATTATACAAAATGACATGAAAAAAAACCCCATGAATTATGCAAAACCAGGCTGTTCTTAGTCTGTCAGAAAGGGCATTCAGTAAATAAAAGTAAATTTGTAGACACAGAGACAATCCTGGAATGGGAAAACATATCTCATGTTGCAGTGGGGAAACAAGTACAACTCCAGTGTAATTTAGCAGAGATAAGGAAAGACTCAGTCAGTTTCTATTAGATACAAGTCCAGCACATCAAGTCTTTGCATAAAAATCTCCCATTCATGGTGGTTGGAAATTCTTCTATCTCTGTTGTTAAATGAAGAAATCTGGGCTCCCCTCTGCCAGCTCAGGAACTGCCCCAGCACAGCTGAGAAAAATCCCAGTGGATTCATGCCCAGCTTGGCCTGTCAGTGGTGGCTGAAACATGCTCCAGGTAACTCCCTGAAGTCTTACATGTGTTAAGATATCCATTGCAAGAAATGTCATTATTGGTAAAAACAAACGAAAAATGCCCATCAAATTAGAACTGCTCTTTAAATATTTTAAGTATTTGTTTAAATAAAACATTTATCTGGGAACTGGGAAGACTTTTGACTTCAATGACAGAGTATTTTGATATCCATCAGCCTGCCAAGTGTTGTTTTCCTTCTTTTTAAATACAAGATCAAAACCAACTGTAAGAATTTTTATATATTTTTAATAATTTCTGAGCAGTTTTACTACTAAAGTTTGATTGGATTACAGCAATATCAGCAGTGATTCAAGACTGGACAATTGCAAAGGAAATAAGAGAACAGCTTGCTGTCAGATACTTCTGGAAAAGAGTGGTGGTCACTATGCCCCCACTGTAATATAACCATGCAGGCACTGCTGAACTTTTTTCCACAATAGGGTTTCACAAATAACATTTATTAATGATGAACAAACATTATTTAGCCATTGTACCTATGCCAGCCTCTGGAGGTTGCAGAACAGGGAGGTTTCCCAGGAAAAGGTACCAGAGGCACGAGAGCAGCGGCTCTGAAGCTGGGAATTGGACACTTCTCTGCTGGAGCAGAGATCTGCACAACTCATTCACTGCAACCTGCCCAATTCTCCCTCCTTCTGTAGGCAATAATCCCACCCTTCCCTGGCTTCAATCCTCCTCAAGACAAGCCAACAGAACCCACTGCAGAATTGCCACCATGCTGCAGCTTAGAGCTGAAGCCATTTCCAACCTCAGAGCACAACACCCCCAGCTTCCCTCTCAGCCAGCATTCAGGAGGCAAAGGATCATCCCTCCTGAAACAAGGAGACAGAACTTTTCCACCACAGGCACTTTGGGCTTGGGGCCACTCAGAGGAAACATCTCCCTTCCCATCCTCAGTCAAGCAGGTTCTGGAACAAGCCAGAGACTGCACTGTCCTCAAGGAGAGGCAAAGAGGCTCAGACAGCAGCTTTACCAGACTCTTGGTGGTACAAATGTTATTTTTAAATTAGAAAATTTTATTTTAATGAAAAAATGTTTAATTTTTTACATTATCCACTATTCTGTCATTTGTGTGTTTTAGCCAGAGCCCCTGCAACTGTAAGAGGAAAAGTGAGGTGAGGGGATGAGCAGAGCCTTGGACCCAGATATCACCCTCTGTTTCAGGGCAGCTGATGCTGAGGAGGAGCTGCTGAGTAGTTTTGTAAGGACCCCCAAACCTCTAAGGGTGTGAATTGCACTCAACTTTATCCCAGCAGGAAAAGTCCAACCCCTCAGATGACAAAGGGTTGGACCACTTCAAATTCAGAGCTCCTGCAGGAAGGGAAAGGGAGGAGGTTTGTGAACACCTCAGAGATGCAGGAGCTCTTTGCACATATGGAACCTGAAGCCTCGAGCTGTACCAGAATCCTGAGCAGTGCCTGGGTTTGGTATTTGTGCAGACAGAAGTCTCACTGCTTCACGAAAGCAAAAAATACCAAGTTACTGAAAAAAGCCCACCATCTGTCATCATCTAAATCCAACAGGCAAAGCTTTTGACACTGGTGAACTGTTCTAATATAAAGGTTTGTTGCCAAAAAAGCAAGATGCAATTGAGCCCATCACCATACAATGCTAAAATTAGGAAAAAAAACCCCAAACAACTGGATGTGTGTTGTGCCTTAAATATAAAGGCAGGTGATCAGAAAAGTTGTGAATCACCTCCTAACAGATTCACACCTTTACTTGCTGAATCCAGGTATGTTTAATATGATTGAATGATGATCAAGTGCACCAGTCAGGGCTGGAAACACAACACATGCATAGGCCACCATTGTTTTTCTGGTTTGAATTAAACATGTAACTTTTAAAATCAAAGGTCTAGATGTGGAATTGCTAGGAAAGGGAACAATCAGCTCTGCTGTGAGAGTCACATCATGGGCTAATACATTCTAAGCATAGGGATGGCACTGACAAACATTAAAATCTGTAATGAAGCAGGGGAAAGCTATTCAGTACAAATATTTTGGTGGGTGGGGAGAGGAAGAAGGGAAATACCAGTTACTTGTGTTTGGACAATAGCTCTTCCCATGAAGCTACTGAATCTGGTAAAATGTTTTTGTCCTGGACAGCAGAACCACTGGTGTCAAGTGAACTGAACACGGAGAAATAGGTGCCATTTTACTGGTTTGTTTAGAATCCATACTGTGATATTTACAAGTGGGGAAGCTGGATATATTTAATAAAAAAAATCATTACCTGGATGCCAACTTCAGTAACTTCCCAAACAAAAGCAAGGCAGCATCCTTGCAAGTCCAGAGCTGACAGTTTCACTGAGATTTAATAAAGCCATCACCAAGGACAGCCAAAACACATAATTTAGTGCACTGGCACTGCAGTTGAAGAAATATTTCCCCATGCCTAATGCACAACACAATGGAATTTCAGCATTTACCAAGCATGCCAAGAACTTCTAATTACCTAATATGAACTTAGGCAGAGAGCCATTCTGTCTTAAGTTCTGAATTCAGTGAAACAGATCAGTGCATTGTTTCAAGCGAGTAGGCACAGAGTTTATAAAGGAAATGCATAATGGTGGAGCTCAGCTCTGCACTGCAATACACACCACTTAACAAAATGGCAAAGTTAATCAAGGCAGTAACTTTTCTTTCTTAAAAGCCCACGGTAATGACACAGAAGGTGAAACATTAAATACAGGTGTCCAATTAAAACTCATTCTCACACACATGAATTCCTCTGCAGTTACATAATTACGCCAGAGCCAGGATATCTCTGCAGCAAAGCATGTTTGCAGTGATCCCAGCCCCTGCATACCTCAGACCCTGTGACTGTAGTGGTCAAACCCATTCAGACCAGCTGATGGTCACTTGACTCTCTGCACTATTTATACATTGCTCTATTAAGTGACGCTTCTGATTGGGCTGAATAGATTTATGAAAATCCTGCCCAAGACATTTCTTAAATTGCTTTGCCAGAGAGCACTAGTATGAGCAAGCCTAGGGAGGTACAGAGTTGGCACAGCCTGCTAAAACAACTTCCTAAAGGCAAAACCACTCTCATTCTCAAAGCCCAACTAACTAACCTGTTTTTAAATTTTGATTGCTGAGAAATGCAAACAGTTACCTTTAATCAGGACGTATTTTTGCATTGATCTCACAGACATGGTCTTTGAAGGATTGGATGCAGATAAGAAACTGATTTATCTGCAAAAATCCATAAAGGATACTATAAATAATTACTTATTTGAGCATGCAAAAAGTGACCAAGCCAAGCTGTAATTCAACGTACATTAACTCAACATACATTTTACAGCCATAATAAAATAGGTCTCATAAGGAGTTAAGCAAACTGTTCACAAAATTGATGGAATAATGAAGCCTGCAGCTTTGAAGAGTGGCACAAAACTTCCATGGAAGGGTATAAGCATGAGTTAGGGTCCCTCAGCTAGGGGCTTCTGTATGCTAGGAAGTAATGAGCTAAATTTCTATAATGCCTGCATTAGGACCACACTGTTCTGCAAGTGAGTAACATTCAGTTGTCAGCTATTGTTAGTGCATGCTCGTACCCCAGTGTATTGTAACTGTCCTCTGGATGGTAATAGAATGTGAGATACTGAATTAACTTATTCATCAAACCACGATTTTATGAGCAGTAAGGTAGAATTTTATATAAAGGCAGCAAGCAGTGCCAGTGAAGTTTCTGTTTAGGCACACAGTGTTAAACAAACACCTTGCCAGAGGATTCCAGCTCTGTTTTTTACAAGACATATGGAAGGTAGCACTGTGCACACGAAAGGCATTAGAGAAACACCCACAGCCAGAGCTGCCTGCATGGACACAAACCAAACACTTCTAAGCATGAGGCAGGGTTACAGTGCAGGAGGCTGCCAAAGCACAGAAAGGTGAAAAAAAAATGAAAAAACCTGTGTGCCCTGGGTTCCTCTCAGCAGTCACAGCCCCTGTGCCACTAGGGTTTGCCAGACTCACTGCCCAGGAGCATTTTGGGCACACATCAGGGTGTAGAACATGTGCAGAACAGACCCACCCAGCCATTCAAGAAGCAAACAGCTGGTGCTCACAGCATATCAATATTGTTGTAGTAGAGATGTTAAGGATTCAACAGCCATCAAAGAATTATTTTATCAGTTTCTTAGCTAGCTCAAGTCTCTTTTCCTAAACAGCATGCATGCACCTTGCAACAGCACCCCCCCAGATGCCAAATACCAACAATTTGACTAGCAATGCAGCTGAAACATGAGCAGAAAACAAATGGGTAATCACAAAAGATTGTATTTTAGTGCAGGTATGATTCAGAAGTTAAGACTAAATACTAATAAATTCTGGTGCTGAGTGAAATTACTCAGCCAAGCCTCTCTCAATACCCCCACAGCACATAATCTTTGATGGCTGGGCTCTGAAAGCCTGCTATGTCCTTGCCATTCAATTCAAGCTATCACACAGTTCCACCCTCTATAGTACCCAGTCTGTGTGGAAAACAGGAACCCTCATCTTTAGTGACGCTGTTATTTATTCATGCTGGACACTTAAGGGGCAGAAAATATCAGGGAAAGAAAATACCAGCATGAAATGGCAAGCACCTAGTAAACAAGTGAGAGCATACCAGGGATGAGACCAGTTTGATCCAGAAGTTGGGTAAGAAGCCAAATGCCAACAATTTCTAAGACTAACTCGCAGCACTGACAGTGTAATCCTTCTGTATCCTTCTCAAGGACCTACTTTAAAGATAATTACTCTTCTAAGTGCAGTTAGTACTTATTTCAGAGGAGAATAGCATTTGTGTTACTTGAACTTCACAAAATAAGGCACTTAATTAGTCAATTACGGAGGTGATGTTGCAAAGCCACCTGGTCCTGTATCACACCCTAACATGCAACAGGAGGGTGGTGAATATAAATTCATCCACTGTCCTGTTGCCCACCATCTCCTACTTGCCGTCCTGTGAATTCAGCTGGGGGAGGTAAACACACCCCCTCTCCCCCTCCCTTTCAGCCAAGTGCAATATGAAACTTAAAACAAACTTAAAACTTAAAATGTTCCTGATCCTAAAATCCTTAAAATGTTCCCTGTGCTATAAGGAAAGTAACTCTGGTGCCCAAGCAGATCTGGGCAAGTGGGGAAAGAAAATAAACTACCTAAACAGGTGTTTAAAACCAATTAATCCTGTAGGATTATGAATCTGGACTATACGCATGGTTTGGGCATTGTTGTGCCTTATGGATCAGAGATAATGAATCCCTCCAAGCCATGCAGTTTAGATTACAGCCACCTTTCTGCCTTGGCAGGTTCTAGAACCATCCCAAACAAGGTATCACAGTTATCTTACACAGCAGCAGTCTTTACCCTGGAAACACAAGGGGGCAAGTTACAAGTGTATCAAAGAAAATGCAGAGGCTACAACTTCAACAAGAACACACACATAGTCTTAAGGTGGATGCCAAAAAAAACTCATCAGGGGACATTAAAGCCCTCAGAAATCTGGAAATCTGAACATAATGCCCAGACTACAGTGCAGATGCAGTTAAGGCTCTTCAAAAAATTTGAAATTAAACCACAATTGGTGTTTCAGATAAGTGTTCTGCAAATTGCTTAGAAGACGAAGCACCTTCCAACAACCAAAAATAAAGTTTGCAATTCTTCAAGTGTTAAGAAAGCTTTGCAAGAGACATCTGAAAGCCAAGGGCACATTTTATCTTGCCTGAAGATTATCACATGACAACAGCATGCTACTGTGCCACAGAGACTTAAATGTGTGTGTTTATCCCACAGCTCACATGACTTTGCTTCCTTTAGACCATAAACAGTGAAGAGAAATATGGTTAGCAGAAGAGCACAGGTACAATGTACTAAGAAGTTTCCTAAAATAGGCATCTATTCTGCAGAAGCCAGGGTAATATTTACTGGTATTGAATTTGCATAAAGTGATGGTCACCAGCAAGTCACACACAGGTTACAAACACAAATTCATGCAGCTCTAGAGAGGCAATATTCTATATTTAACTGAGGAGAATGTAGGAATAGTGATGTGGAAGGGACAGTGGCATCAATGCTGTTGAAGTTAGTAAAGTTCTTATTCTAAATTGGTACTCCCAGGAACACTGTGGAAGAAGTCACACAGTTCCAGCTTTACAAGTTGACCAGCAGAAGAGTTTTAAAGTATGCAGTGAATTAAGGATCCCTAGGGGAAAAAAGCTGATTGTGTTTTAATGAAACAACCATTTAAATGAAGATCCCCTGCTCCTTCCACACAAACACACACACACAGACTTCACTGGAGTCATCAGGAAAACAAGGACACAACAAGTGCCTTGGCAGGGGAGATGGATGGCTGTCAGTGCTGCTTTACCTTCTTTAAGCATTTCAGCAGAAAGGCCTGTTTGGGTCTGGGACTGTGACATGGGCCACCAGCTGAGCTGTGTTACAAGGCCACTGACTTTGTAAGTCAAAGCCAGGCTGCCCTCTCATGCTTGACACCCTACAGATAATTAAGAGGGAGCCAAAACACGGGGCTGCAAAAGCAGTTTGTACACAGCGAGTGCTAATCACTAAACTTCCAGAAAAAGTCACAGTAACCATGCTAAAAAGGCACAAAAGGCTGGGGCAAGTCTTAAATGGGATCGTGAAGAAAAACCACAAACCCAGAACCTTAGCAGGTCAAAAATTCATGTGAACACATTATGATATTAAAATTTAACTTTGACTTTATCCCTTTTTTTAAAAGGGAACCTGGAAGAGAAGACTGAACTTCTAGAAATATTCCATGCAAGTGATATAACTCCCACAAAACAGAATAGAGCAGGCACCAGCTGGAGAAGCATCTTCTCTCATGGTAGATACAATCTCTAGCCTGTTTTACCCACTCAGAATCTTGCCAAGATTATCTTTTAGTTTTTCCATAACATGGACTGTTTTTAGACCATCGCCAAGAAAAAGGCAAAAATTAGCCCAGGACTGTTGTGTAAGATGTGACTGGAAAGAACAGAAAAGCAACTCACTCAAGTATCCAATTAATTGGGATACCTCAAGAATCTCAAGAATACTCAAAAATTCAAAAGTACATCCAGGACAAATAGGAAGAAATACCATCCTTCACCGAGGTGACCTTAAAATGAAGAAGGCAAATTTATTCAGGGCAGGCAGTGACTATGGTGACAGGAGTTCACAACACTGAGAAAAAGAATAAGAACAAGAATACCAGTGGGCTCTTGAGGGGAAATCCTGGGTAGTATGAAATATCAGTTATATCTAATCTTGTGTGGATTGCTAATAGGTTCAGGCTATGACAAAACAGCAGACCACAGCAATCATGAGGTGGTCTCACTTTTGAGCTGTGTATTAAACAGTACCTGCTACCAAAGCTTTGAGATTAACACCCACTACTACAGTGTGTAGCAGTGCACAGTGATTAAACTCATTCTGCAATTTGAGAAGGTCCCTTGGAGAGTTATGAACACTGTGTTACAACAGCAGATTTAACTGGAGCTTCTCATGACATTCCTGATGTGGCCTGAACACGCACTGCTTCAGGAGTGTGTGACTACAGGTTCCAAGTGGAGAACTCCACTGAAAAGCCATTATTCCTGGTTCCCAAAATGCTTCAAACACCAACTCAAAGCAGACTGAATTACAGAAACCCAGGCTATACCTGCCCTATTTCACCCAGTTTGACTTACTGCCATGCCTGCTCATTAGCCATTATTAAATTCAGCTACTTGATAGGACATCTGTTCTAAATGCAAACATTATCTATCCTTACTCCTAGAAACACCTCTGCAGAGCAGGGGCAAGTTCTGGTTATTCCTCTGAGAAGTTTTAAGGGTTCTGTGGGACTGTTTGCTTTTTTTAATTCCAAGTAATTCTAAGGTATTCAAGTACTGAATTAGCCACAGCACACTAGAATAAACAACAGAACATTTTTGAATCAGATCTACTCCAACTCAACTTTCTACAAAAAAGGGCTTTTTCATAATCAGAGATGCAGCATGAACAGGTGAGAGCAGAATATTCTTTTAAAGGGTTTTAAAGACCAGGACAGCAAGGATCATCAAACAACCCAAAGACTTAGGGTACATTAGAACACTACAAGCACCTCAAAAGGGCAAAACTCAAAGTCAGCTTAAGTATGAATCAGCAAGCAGAAGATGCAGACCAACCATTTCAGGTGTGTTTGCATCGGTATTGTAAATGAAGACTGCACTGAAGAAAGATTTGTTTCACAAGTGAAGCAGTCTCCATCTCTCTACAGCTCCAAGAGATGGATCCATAAGTGCATTTTGTTGGTCTAAAGAGAAATATCAGTAGCAATCTCTGCAACAAGCACAGAAGATAAGTGGCAGAGAGTTCTATACTCATGCACAGTAGTTTATCTAAACGCAAGCTTACCTGGACAAGGAAAGTAATATTCACTGCAAAATACTGTAGAACAGTCAGAAATGTGTCAGATGCATTGCTAGAATTAAATTTAATCTTTGAAGCAAAGCCTTTAGAACTAGATTCCTATTACAGGTCAAGATGACATTGAGAAAACTTAAATTTAACAGAACTGAAATGTGCCTACACCAAATTCAAATCACACACTGCATACTTTTATTCTTCATGTCAGATGAAGGAAATATTGTCTTTGTAGCATAACAGCTGTTAAAAATTCTAAATATTATGAAAATATGTTTTAAAAACACCTGGTGAATTTATACTGATAAATCATTAGGTAAAGTCTAGTTAAGCCTGATAGCTTGTAATGCATAGCAGTAACACAAGAACTACTATCAAAAAGCCAGTCTCACTCCTTTCTAAAGATGAGTGGGGAAACCCAAACAAAAACACTTGCATGAATATTTCTGATAGGCAGCAAGGATGACAGGCACTCTTGGCTCTCCATTCTGCATTTGCTAATGGCATGACCAGCTTCAGAGTAAGTCTTTTTGTCTCTCAGCCCATAAGAGATTCACAACTACTGATGTGAACACAAAGTAATGTAACAAAATTCCTTCATTCTGCTAAATGTAAGGAAGGCTCAAAGCTTTACTAACAAAACAGAGCCACTCACAAGCTTTAGAGTTATGGATAACTCAGCCTTTCCACTCTAATTGTTTTGTACCTGTACAGCACAGCCAGCACTGTAAATAATGCACAGATTTCTAGAGAGGAGACCTGAGAATTCTACACTCCAACACAGGTTCAAAGCATTTTCCCATCATCTGGTAGCAGCATTTTCCTCTAAATGAAGAGTGTGCTCCCATTTGGAGACTTGCTTTGCCATCCCACCGTAGCAGCCTTCCAAAGGCTCCCAGGGGAAGCATCTCCCTACTCTTGGCAGAATGCCTCACGCAGCATCACTGGATAGCTGGGAAATCCAGTGCACTGCAAGAACACAACCAGCAGCACAAGATGACAATTAGATGGCAGAGCTGCACTTAGCAGTAAAGGAAATACATTAAAACAGTAATTTTGGAGATAATGCCATTCAGAGCCTACATCCTGGTGCACGTAAATATAAACATTATATGTAAAAAAATAAGTCCATAGTATAAGGCAGGAAGACTCTGGTAAAGTTGTTGAAAAAAGTCATTCTAAATAGACAGAGATTCATAGTACAAGGCAGACATTTTCAGTGAAAGTAATCCCTCTGACATTTCAAAAAAGAGACTCTTAATAATTGATGCCTTCAAGAGAACTTACTTAGCTGAAGCTATATATTAAACCCCAGGAGATGCAGTACAAATGTTTTTCACCACATTCTGCCTTAAGAACTAAGATGGGTTCTAATGGCTTTAACTGCTTCCAATACTAAAATGTGGTGAAGAACAAAATATGACCCAAAGTTTGTCAGAAGCTGCTTCTAACCACTTTGGTAGTGCCACCAGTGATCAGCCATACACGGACACGCTATAGGAAATTCTCCTGAAGAATAACCAGGCACTTAAATCTAAATGGCAAGAAGTGCAAATTGTGAGGGAAGATGTAGATGGAAGCAAACCAGCCTTCCCATCCAGCACTGCCTGAGTTCTGACAGTGGCAGGACAGAGGAGTTAAAAGGTCACTTTCACAGTTGATGTGGGTTTCCTTTAAGATGCCTGGAAAATGACTGTGTTGACCACATCCACATTCTGAAATACTTTTTTGAGAACTCCTAACGAAGCTCCAGCCAAAGGAACAGGAACTGACTCATTTGTACAGTACCAGTCACACTCAGATGCGTGCCCGAGGTGCACGTGGGCAGGGATAAAGCAGGCAAAGTTCACATGGAATTTGAGAGACTCCACTCTGGGATTCTGCCTCGACACACCGGTGCTCAGCATGAAGGTGTGCTCACACACATCTTTATCACTGCAGCCTGCCACTCACTGCAGCCTCAGCTCTGCTATTACTGCTTCTGAACACAAATTTATGCACAGAACTGAAGGCTGCAAGCTGAGCTCCAGACCGTGAGCTGTCCGCAGTATTTTACTATTTGCAACTCAAACTAGCCATGAACAAAGAGATAAAGATAAATAAGCTGTTATGCTATTACAGCCTGTGTGTAGAGCAGGGGGAAAAAAAACCCTAAACCAAGTGTACTTTTTAAAATGGACTTGGCTGTGTGTACTGTGTGTGAATCAACTCAGCCCCAGCTATGTTTTACTGCAAGATAAAACAGTTCTGAAAGCAAAACTTGAAGGATCCAACAAATCATTTCAATATTTCCAATTCACTCAGCAGTCTTCAGTGCATGAGAAAATAGAATGCAGTGAGGGGAGCTCTGTACAGGACATATATACTACTGAGTATCACCTTGCAGCTGTTAGCTATGTATAGACTTGCAGAAAACAGGCATCCCGTTTAAAACTCTGCTTTCTACAAAATAGGTGTGCCACTAGGCCATTGTTTAAACCCACTGAAACTGCACTGAATCATTTCCCTGAACAGCATCACAATGAAGTGGGTGTGTTGTTTTTGAATCAAGGTGTCTGCTAAGCAAGTTCTTTTAACAATTTTTGATTATCAGCACATCCCAGAAGCATAAGACCCATCTCTGAAATCCCACAGAAATTACACTTAAAAGCATAAGATGCCAAAGAAGCAACTCTGCACCAAATAGATGAGGGAAAGTAAAGGTGGGATTCCAGGAAGAAAACACCTTTGGTCTAAGTACAGAACTATGCTGCTCAGGATATCCATCAGAAACTTCACTGCTCCCATCTCACTGGGCTACTGAATGCACCCCTTTAAAAGCAGATTTACCTGACATCCCATGAATAGTTTTCCCCATGGGTTTGGCTCTCCAGGCTATGGTAAAGAAGCAATTTTATCTACAACATACAAACTTTTTGTTTGGGGTTTCCCCCCTTCCCCTAAATGAATATTTGACTGAGCATCCTTGCCCATATCCAGGCACCTTTTAATTGCTTATTATTTCTGTGGTATTGAATTGCACGCTGCTCCTCCACCACAGCATTTCTTTTAACCTCAGCCATGAAATAAGAAAGTTACAGTATGGAAATGTATCAGGCAGCAAAAGCATATTGGAAGTGTTCAAACCAAACAAGTCAATCCCTGAAGTTACAAATTATTAAGGGGCATTCTGACTATAACATGCAGAAAATCCTGGGGAAAATACAGCACTCATCTTGCTAATACAGCTCTTTTCCTCCCTCTCCCCACCAGATCAGGTAAGCAAGAAGATGAATCCTCACAGAAGAGCAAGACATGCCATGGTACTTCATACTTAGGAGGCAATTAGAGACTTCTAATTCAAATACATTTCCACCTTCTATACTAGTTTTCTAGAGTACAATCCACACATGTTTTTAGGGGAATTTTGGTTATATAATAATGATACTAAAAGACATCATTGACAAGAAAGAGACACCTAGATAGGATAACAGTCATAAGATATTTCTTTCCTGGTGTAAGAAACAAGTGGTACATTTCAGTTTCTTCTTGCATAAAGGTTTCTCCTACCTTGCTGCTATTACTGACTCACCTAGAGGAAGACATCACCTTCCACATCCAGAAAAGAGCCATTCCTCCCCATCATTCAGCCTACTGAAAACAGCTGAACAAAACTAGTGAGGCAGTTGCAACCTGGAGCATCACCCTGACACCAGCACAATTTCAGTAAGTTTGTATATGGATTTCAGAGCCTCAGAGCTTCATTCTTCCTACAGCCACAAGCTAGCTGGGAAGAAAGCACTTTGATTTTCTGAATGTGGCAGGAGATTTTTGCCTTCTCCAGCTGCTGTACTAAAGAAGGCTTTAATGAGACCTGCCTGATATTGCTCAACATTTTCTGAGCAGCTCCAGACAGGCAGGTGATCTCCCAGGTAAAGTGGTGAGAGACCAGGTCACACTACACAACAAAGGGCAGCATTTTTATGTTCTGTATGTGAAGATTGGGTATCATCAGTGATTTCAACTCCTCAGCCATCTGAGCATCACAGAGTGGGGTCACACTCCTGTAGCTGGCAACAGTGGAGGAGACTGAACCACTACAGCACTCAAGTGAGCAACTCCTTTACAGGACACATAAATCACAGACAGCTTCCACCAAAAGATTGCCTGGGCTAAGCAGCAGAGTGGAAACAAAGCAGCCACTCAACTTCCAGTTCCTCTCCCCAGCCACAAGGCACATCCTCCTGTCTGCTTGCACCAACAGATGCTCCCAAGAGGCTGCACTGCAGCTCAGTTCAGCTGGCACCTACTAAAGGAAGGCCAAAAATCCTCTAAGGATGCTCAGAATCTCTTAAACAAGGATCAGTTCCCTGATAAAGCAGCTTAATGCCTTCACAGTCCATAGTGTGGTTGCTCCTGAGAGCACCGAGTTTGTAACACCTCACTCTCCTCGTGCCCTACTCAGGCTTTCCCTATCACGACTGCAAACACTATTATGCAATGTATGTGAGTGCTACATTTCCTATAGTTTCCGGGAGAAAGAATAAACATTGGATTTCATCCTCATTCCACAGCTGCTTGTGGGGAGGGAGGCCTCCCGTCCACTCCTTCCTCCCCTGAGGAATTTGGGAGGAGGCGTGGAGCTCTCCCGGCCAGGGCTCCAGCTCAGCCCCTGGTTCAGCTGCTGCCCACCAAACCCTGCAAAATACCTGCCTGCTTAGGGAGCTGGCACCCTGGAGGCTGATCCTCCTGTTAGAGGTAAATTGGAAGCACTAATTATTGATGGTAATCTAATTTTTTTTCACTCAGTCAAGAGCAGGCTCCCAAAAAGAAGTCTATTTGTAAACACAGTGCAAAATTGATTACCATTAGCACACATAAAACATATCCAGCAGAACACTTTTACCCTCATTTACTTATTGAAAAGTCAGTGCTTTATCAGGTACCTAAACATGCTCAAGCTTTAAGAGAGACATGCTAAACTGATTTCAAAAGACTTGTGCACTGATAAGTGATTAGTGATGCTACAAGCATAGTCATTAATGATGAATACTTACATATTCATTAATTCATCGAGAAGCTTAACCAAAGCCATAGGTCTGAGGAGTTAAATACTTACTGATGCTACAGGAGCATCTCCTCCATCCAAAGGCTGTCATCTTACTAATTAGTCAATTTGGATACCACTTGCAAGATTTGTCTGAAAGTTGACTCTTCCCACGTGTTAAATGAATCAAGGAAATAGTTCAAAACCCATCAAATTTTAAATTATTTTAATTTCCACAGATTCCTCCTGAAACAATCAGAATGGTCAATATTCCCAATTTTTTCACCCTTTTTTCCCTAACTTGCCAGCACACAAGCTTCCCCTTTGTATCTGCAGGTAGATACTGGCAAATACCTCCAGTTTTTACACAAAACCAAAAATATAATCACATGATCACATTCACATGACCATCTCCCATTCAAAGCATTCAAATCCCATTCAGTAAAGCACACCTCCAAATGCTGAGCTCTCTTAATCACAACATCATAATTTTTAACTAGACCTGAAATTTAAAGTAGTATTGGGCACAAGCATTATAAAAGTTTGTTCTTTCAAGTGTTGTTATTCAGGGGTTTAATATCTGCTCCCTCCCTCCTCAAATATAAATTAAAAGGACAGAGCAAAATGGGCTTCTCAAATTAACAACTATTCCAAGTATTTGCAGTGAAGGTAGAGAATATACATCACTGCCAATAGAAATAATTTCAGGTGCATTGCCCAACCCCACACTTGTTAGACAAGGGCACCAAAAGATTAGCAAAATACAAATATTTAATTATTCACATGCCATCCAGAACTGTGATGTTTTCCTTAAGGTGTGAACAGCTGACTACAAAATTTAGACCAGATGTTGCTCTTAAAATGAGCACTGATTTATAAACATGCAGTTTCACCATGACCAAGACAGCTACAAAACTGTACAGCACTATGCATCTATTTATAGGAGATATTTCTGATGGTGAAGAAAAGTGAAACATCTGGTTCAAGATGATTATGAAACAGACAAATCTCATCACATAATAACTACACAGCATAACTTTTCAAGAGCACAAACTGATGTGCATAAAGGAACCCAAAATTCTGCAGAAAGGTACTTGCAGATGAAGTAGATTATTGTAAAGATGAAGTGTAGAGTGACCATTAGAAGGCCAAAAATATTTTTCAGGATGCTGACTTTGATATCTCATTATGCAGGGAATAACTCCAGTCTGCAGATTCACTAGGAGGGTTGCATCACTGCCTAGTACTAAAAGCAAGCATGTACTGTTGTAACACAAGGAAGAGCTGACATATTCAAAATGAAGGGGGTTTTGTTCTCCCTCAGCTACAAAAATCTTTGGGAACAACCAGAAACTTTCAACACAGCCACAAGTAAGTGCTTGACCTAGAAAACTTACTTCTTGATGGCTGAGATGTTCAAGCATTCACTTGTGCTCTCACAGAGAAATACAAGCATGTTTTAGAAGTAGGGGAGAATCTGCACGGGGCTATACAAAAAGTCTGTATTTCCATTTGAGAAACACGCTGCTTGTGCAGTGTTTCTAGGCAATAATTCTGTCAGATCATTCGTTTCCCTGGCTCAATACCTCATAATACATAGTATGAGCTGTGCCAATATAGTATATTTTTTTTAAAGAATGACTACAGTTTCTTCCCTGAGCTTGGATGCTTACAACAGCATATCTGACTGTTGCATATGATAGTCAAAGACAGAAGTTTTCACTTTCATAAAGAAATCAGACTCAAAAAAAAGAATAATTTCTAGGAGAGCGTGTTCTCCTGCGCACCACACCCAGTCCCACCTTTTCAAATCTCTGTTTAGGCAACACAGTGATGTGACTTTTGAGACACTGTGGGGATATAATAGTACACAAACTTGAAAAGGAGGTTTAAACTGTTCTTCTTGGACAAATAGTTTCAGTTCAAATTTATCTCCAGGAATAGTCAGATTCAGCAGCATCTGTATTGTTAGGCAAGCCTAGACAGGGCAAGCTTTTCTGCTGGGAGTTGCACAACAGGGCTGGGTTATCTCTGAGGACAAGTCAGAAACACAGCCACCAGGATCTGCTTGAAAACTGTCAGCCTACCCATTTGGGCAGGATGATGGTCCAGAGAATCTGCAATGTGCCAGACAGAAGGTGTGAAAGTGAAAGAACAATTTGTGGGTCATCACTCCATCATCAACTTCAAAGACATCCAGCAGCTCTGTAAGGTTGCTCGAGTCAATTCATTCGTGAACTTTACATCATCCAGCTGAACCATAAAGGCAGATTTTCTGTCCTGGGACTGCTGAACTTTTAAGATACTGCTATTTGTACCAGTAAATCACTTATATAAATCTCTATTGCTCATCAGCATTTATGAGCAATACTAGATCTTCACAGAAATGAGCTGATGATGATGTTCTGGCATTATGAACTGAAACCAATGATAAATCATATTTATCATACGTAGGAGACAGGAGAATTTAGATATGCACTCCACCTCTGTCTGTCCATGCAGCAGCTAAGGTTTAAGTTATTTTTATTGGTGTTGAGGATTTTCAACAAGACATTCAAAGAAATATTAACAGCCTATCACAAGCCTATAAAATTGCTACATCTCTTACACACGTCTTTTTAAAGATGTCTCATCTTTCTCACAACTCTCAAGCACATAAGTAATATCAGCTCAACTTTTCAGCCGTGTCAAGTAATTTTTAAGAACAAATCAAACATAACCCCCCCCAAAAAACTACTTCAGTCATGTTACACCGCATTTCTAACAAGTATAGGGGCAGAAGAACTATCTGCAGTACTAATATTACGGATAGATGAACAAAGTGTTTCTGCATTTGTAGAGAACACATTCCCCATAAAGAAACCAGTTTTCAAACCTCAATGCAACCAGAATATAAAGGGGAAAAATTTGCTCAAAGAACTGCAGTGAAGAAAAGTAATCTAAAGGGCAACTCCTTTCTTTGCCATGTAATAAATGTAACATATCTTCAGGGACTGGAAACAAGCATCCTTGCCTATTAAAATCTTTCCCTAAGTTAAAGCTAACTAGAAGTGCAGTGGCTAACCCAGCCCTTAATTCCTGGACAGGGGAAAAAGTAATGTCTAAGAGACAGGGAACCATGGCACTGCCAAAAGCAATCCCCCACTGCCACACTTGGGAGTGTGGATGTGTGCAATTCAGACACTGAAATGACCCATGGAACCCAACCTGTTCAAGATGCTACAGGGTGAGGGTGGCACACACCACACATTTGAAATTTCTATGGCTCACTGTAGCTATTATAACAATTTCTGATCTCTCACTCAAAAAACCCGTTTAGTCACAAAAAGTTTTGATATCCAGGAGATCAGTGTGTGTCATGTGTGAGAGAGGAGAGCAATGTGACATGCACCAGCACATGGTCTAAGAACATCCAAATTAACAGGTCTGGAAGTTGCTGCTATCTGACAATTCTGGGTGCTACCATGCAGTGCTGCTCCTCACACATGTGGAGGTATCTCCACACTGTCTTGCTGTCCATATAATCAAAATGTTTTACAGAATCCAGACACTGCTCAAGTGCTACCCAACAACTGAGTAAATCAGGGACAGAGGTGAACCAGCCATGTAACCCTTTCAGCATCTAAGCTGACACAGAACTAGCACAATCCCTCCCCCCAACAAAGCTAATTTTATGCATTCCTCATGTTTCCCATGTTTTCCCTTCTCTACATCAGTCAAGCAACACCACTTGCAATAATCAGTAAGAACTGTTATTATGACACATAACAAAATTTACTTGCTGCAGTTAAAATTTCAGATTCCCCCAAAGCATTTTGTAATTCCAGGCATTTTCTTTTTTAAAACAAATATTTTCATTACATACGCTCACAGAAATCAGACAGCAAAAACTTACTAACAGAATGAGAGTAAAATGTGGTTTTGCATGAGATCATATACTACAAAACGTAAGGGGTTTTTTTAATGAATAAACTGGAACAGTCAACAGTATGACACAAACCAAAGTACAAGTAACAGACATGATCTAAACAGAATTTGACTGGAACATGTTTATTTAATTCTCAAAATTTCAGCTTATGCTTAAATCAGTCAGCCCTCACCTCATACAAGTACTTCAAAATAGGTGAGCAAAACCCAGTGGGAGGGAACCGATCATTTTAATAATAGACAACAAATCGACTACAGTTAAATTCTTTTCAAGCACTGACTACTTAAACAGAGTAGTATGTGCTTTTTATTTTTGGGAGAGTGGGGGGAAGGGAGCTGGGGGACCTCTGGGAAGAATGCTAACCTTATGAATTCTTCCTCTGGAATTTTAATTGGTAAATCTATAAGTAAAAACGTACCCAGCTGCAGGGAGCTGCTCCCCAGCCCCAGCACAATCACAGAACCTCAGAGCAGTATGCTCCAGCCTGAAAACAGAAGATTTCCCTCAGATGGTGCCCAGCCACACCTGAGCTAAGGAGGAGACTCCAGAAGTTGGATTACGCTCTTCCCGAATGGTGAAGCCAGAGTGCCTGTGGAAGACACGCTTATCTCACCATCTATTCTTTTTATTGCTGCTCTTATTAGACATTTCCTACTCGTTTTTGCAATAAATTTAGCTACACAACAACCTTGAGCTCTATTTTTATGCACAGCATTGTTCAAAGAGCTTCCGAAAATTGTATTAGGAAAGAGAGAAAGGCCTTTGAACAACCAAGACGAGCTTCATAATAGAAATGTAATCTCAACACGAGCTAGTTTCTTTTTTTCCCTTTTTAAAAAAATCTTCACATAGGGATCTCATACAGATGAAAGCAAGAGATTTAAAATCAAGGAGCAGCATTTTGTGCATCAGAACCAACAGGGAAGACCATACTCTGCATGACACCTTTTAACCTGTAACCAAAGATCTTTCCAAGTGCACGTTGAATGAGTTACAGCTCAAAAAGAAAGCAAAAATAAAGCTTACAAAGTTTAACAGCAAATTTGAAACACAGGTTACAACTTCCACATAATATAACCATTCTTTACTTATTGACCGAAGGCAAGGTCTACAATGTATTACAGGCACTACTGTTTCCCATCTGACTTGCAGGCAGTTTTCAATGTAGCAATTAATGTGCAGCATTTAAAAATAATTAAAAGAGTTTTTTATACGCACTCATACAGTAACACGGTTTCTAGGATCACGCTATCTTGTAAAAACCAACATTCTGGATATCTACAAGTATTTATATATCACTATATTTCTGCTTTGAAGATTGTGTCTCTGAAGCACATTGCTTTTTTCGCCCCCCCCTAAACACTGAGAGGATATTAAGTAACAGGCACGTGGGAAGTTATATCTAGTTTTAACACGCAGAACGCAAAGCGATCACGCTCGGCTCGTGATTTAAAGTCACTCCGGTTTGCACACGCGAAAAACAATGGCAAAGCAAAACTTCCAGCGCCGGCAGCCCCATCCTCCCCCCCGTCCCTTCGCCCACCTGGACGCCGGGAGAAAGGAGTTCCCGGGCCACGAGGAAGCCGCGGACACACGTGCTGGGGGTGCTTCCCTCCCGAAACCCGCGGGCAGCTCTCCCCGCCGGGCCGCGGGGGCGGCCGGCAGCGGCCCACAGGTGCGCCCCTTCCTCCCTCAGCGCCGCGCCGCGCACTCACCCGGCCCGGCGGCGCTCCCCGCCGGCACCCGGCTCCCCGCAGCCCCGTGAGGGCGGACAGACAGGCGGACAGAGGGGCGGGCGGGCCCGGCGAGGCCGCGGGAGCGGCGCGGAGCAGCGGCCGCCGCCGCCGCGCTCGGCTCTTATAGCGGCCCGCCAATTAAGGGCGGCCAATGGGCGCGCTCGGGCCACGTGACGGGGCAGTTCCAATTACGGCGGAGAATTTTTCTGAATTAGCGGGGTTACACAAAGGACACTCATTGAGGGGGAAGGAAAAAAAAAAAAAAAAAAAAGGAAGAAAAAAAAAAAGGGCAGCGGGCGGGAACGCCCAGCCGGAGCCTGCTCGGTGATTTAAAGCAGGAAACTCCCTCGCCTCACACAGACACGGCCGCATTCAGCAGCGGCCAGCATCTCCGCGGGAGGAATGTCTGGCGCACATTGCGCTAATCCTCGCCCCCGAGCCGGGGTTTGCGCGGCCATCGCCCAGGGCAGGGGCGCAAAGCCGCGTATATGTGTGTATATATAGGTAATAGGGCTTAAAGAAGCCCTGTTACCTATATATACACACATTTACGGATATATTTTCATGTGTGAGCTGGGAGCGGCTGGCAAAGCCAAGGCTGATGGTGAGCGATGTGCCGGCGCTGCCCTGAAAAAACTTCTGCGCTCGGCGGAGGACAGGAGTCAATGAAAAATCGGAATTAGCGAAAGGCATTATTGAGCGATTGGCAATTAGCAGCCCCCCGCGCCAGAAAGAAAAAAAACCAAAACAAAACCAAAAAAAAAAAAAAAAAAAAAAAACAAAACCAAAAAAAAATCGCGCCTGCGCTAATTAACGCTTTACGTTTTAATTGTGAGGAATTGCTGCGAGAAGAGAGGAACGGCGTATAAAAACAAGCTCGCTCAAAGGCAACGCTGAAAACCTCACCTGCCCACAAACGCGTATGGATCACAGGCCGACACCTCCCAGCGCCTGCCTGAGATCCGAGGCACGCTGCATCCCGGCTTTCCTGCCCTGGAGAAACACGTGCGGCCGCGAGCATCACACGGGCGCTGCAAACGCCGTCCGGAACAAGGGCCAGGCTGCCTGCCACCGACAGACCCTGCCAATCCCAATTTATGGGCAGGAAACCTATGCCAGGACAAACCAGCCGAGATGACTCAAGTCGCCTCTCCCCCACCCTCGTGTTCCACAGAACAACAGCCCTCTTTAGCAGCGGGGAGTAGGAGCTCTTAGAGGAATGACTCAAAGTTGCTCTCAGGGGTAGGGGAAAAACCCCCACAGAAGAGAAAACACCCAAGTCCCTCCCCACCCCCTCCTCTTTTTCACATTGTATTAATTAAACACACAGCGACTGTCTTGAGGTAACAAATACACTAAAGAGAAATCTAGTTGGACCACAAGATAAGTTTACAGAGGTCAAACCCAAGGGAAAACTAATCCAACCACATTTTCAAATTTTTTGGACTATTCCATAGACCAATAAAACCATAAAATGACAAAAACATCCTATCCTAGAATAGCATGAGGATAGCAGAAAATGTTATGGTTAATTAAAGGCAGATGACTTAATAAAAATTTCACACTGTGTACATACAGAACTCAGTATCACTTTTTCATCTACTGTAATTTTTTTAAAGAAAATGATCACATGTTTTAATCTTTTGGGGGTACATTTTATCTTTGATGTAAAGTTATTTGATTAGAATAAAGAGATCAGAATACTTTATAAATCTTGTCTATGAACACTATGCCAGTAAGTGATTTTAAATAGATAGATTAGTTTAGAGAGAATAACATGTTCCATCTTCTTAGCAGACAGTGAATAAATCTCTCCTAAAATAGCCAGGGGTTTTCTGTTAACATAAAAAATGGGAGAGACACTGTCCACCTTCATTGGAACTTTAGTGATAGATCACAGCACTGAATATGAGACCTAAGGTAACAGGTGGAGCTGCAGAAATCAGCAACTGGAAAGCAAACCAGCCAACACCTCCCTGAGGACTCCATAAATGTGACTGTATCCCCATCTTGAAAAAAGTTCCAGCTTCCTCACAGCTCCTGCCATTGAAAGGTTCTTCCAGAAGTCGCTTCTGATGGAGTGGACCTTCATTTTTTTTTTCCAAAATTTCCATCTTAAACTTAGTCAGGGCCAGCTGCTGGCACAACATGAAGTGATCTGCATTGTCCTCTCTTTGCTAGAACAGTGCTTTTCCTTTTCCTGTGCTGTGCCACAAATGCCCCCATTCTTCCATGCTGCAGCTCGCTGGTAGGCAGCAGTCATATCTGCCTTTGACTCTGATGAGATATTTTATGCTAACAATTTTATCATGCTCCATCTCTGAGTTCTCCCCAAAGCATTTATTATGAGGTTCTTCATGAAAATAATTTAGATTGAAACAATCAGTTCTTTTTGAATGGAAACCGTGACTCAGATGAGCCAAACACAGAATATTCCACCAAAGTATTCTATGTATAGCATTTGTGTGAATTCGTGTGGCTGAAGCCAGCCAAATAACATAAGTACTCCATAATGGAAAAGCTGATTAACCATTATAAATACTTCAGAAGTACATTTTAAGGTAAATCCTCATAATATCCCTGTGAAATGGTAGTCTTTAGTCTCCTTTAGAAAATGAGAGGCCAGGAATACTTAAAATGTCTTGACCAGCATCACAGAAGTTTCCATCAGGAAGTGAGCTGCACCTAAGGAGCTCTTGGCTCCCTGTGCCATGTCACATCTCCTGGAGCACACTGTGCATCTCATTCCAACCCAGTGCTGAGCTGGATCACCTACAGACACCTTCTATGTGGCAAAACCAGAACATTGAAAACTTACAGCAGCTGGTTTCTAATGGGGTAAGGAGTGCTTTCATTGTTGTCCTCATTGTTGAGAAATACTCTTTTTGGTGAAGTCAGTACAGTTGGTGATGGCATTTTTGGGTCATTTTTGTGAGCGTCAGAGGTTGAGACTTTTGTCCTACTGCAGAATGAGAACGCAGAAAGGTGCATCACTGAATTGCTGGCAGTGATGGTGTAATTTCAGCAGCTTGGCCATTCAGACATGACTCAAGTTCACCTGGATTCCCTCTGTTGTATTCTCTGGGTGCTTTAACACAGAAACCCAGCTAGAGCAGGAAGGCAGAGAACAAGGAACGTGCAAGGGAAGGCACTGATTTCTTCACCCTGCTCTGTGCACCCTCACAGACAAAATCTCCCACCTGTTCTCCCTCTTCTGACCATTCCCTCAGGAGACCTGCTTCTCTTTATTGTTTGAGCAGTTTCCTACTGTAGTTAGCAATTGTCCTCTCCCAAATATTTTTCTCTTCTGACTTTGCCACCTTTGTGTCTTGGTCCAGACATGACAGATAAATTGCCTGATTGCTTTTGAGATGCTTGTAATTGGTGTTGGACACGGGGGCAGGACAACACTGGCAGAGGACATTGGTCACTGGTGTTGGACACAGGGACAGGACAGCCCTGGTACTGGACATTGGTCATTTGTATTGGACACAGGGACAGGACAACACTGGCAGAGGACAGTGGTCACTGGTGTTGGACACAGGGAACATCCAGCTGACACCATGGACAAGAGGGACTGATCCAGTCAATATTTCAGCACTCCACAGTGCTGCCAAATGCCACCACCCACCACACCTGTTCCCCAGGGGAGTTGGACAGCCCAAGCTAGACAGTTCCCATCTCACATCAGGCAGCAGAGGGAGAGGAAAAGGCAGCACTGAGACCACAAGTGCACTTGTCACTGTAGGTCAGGTTTATTTACAGCAGTACTTTGTGACCAGGACTGAAGATGTGGAAGAGCTGAAGATCTCAGGACTGGGGAAAAAGAGCAGACTCTGGTGTTTCCCTGAGGAAGGGAGTGAGCTCCCCAGTAAAGTGACACCACCCTCAGTGCTAATTGCACTGAAGGCCCTCCTCTGCCGGAGGGGAAGAGCCCAGCCCACGGGGGAGCTCCCAGCACCACTGGGACGTGTGAACCAGGAAAAGTCACAGACCAGGGATGCGTGTGAATGTATCATTTCCTTATAGCACCATGCAGAAGCAGAGGATGTTAGGAAGAAGAGGAAAAAAAATGAATTTTCTCTTTTCTCCCCTACAGATCCCCTTCTCTGTCGATATTACTGAAAAAGTAAAGCTTGTAAGCACAGATATAAAGAAATATGCATCATTTAACTAGAAAGTGAGCAAGTCTATGTTTGTTTATTTTTCTTTTGGGTAAACAAGTGATCTGGGCTCTGAGAACCTTTTTATTAAAAAAAGCCAAACAAAAGAAAGAAACAAAGAAAAAAAAATCAAAAAAAACCCCAACAAACCCTAAAATTCAATTCTCTTTGATATTTACCCTTAAGGTATCTCTTATTTGTCTGTTTTAGTGAAAGTGGAAGGGCTGTATTAGCATGCCTGGTTGAAAATGCACTTTTTCCCAGCAGCTTATGCAAGTGCTGGTACCTGCTGTGACTGATTCACAGCATCAGTGTGCAGGAAGTCCCCCCGTGCCCAGCGTTATATACATAACACACGTCAGTGTTCAGAGGCACTGAGCTGCTCCTAATTTCCACTGGGATTGTTGGACTGCATCACCTCTACATTCCAGCTCTCTGTAAACATCTCTTTTTCATGTATAAAACATCTCCCCTGAATGCTGGCAGTGTCTGATCACAGAACCTGAGCTGTGCTCAGCATTCGGCTCTCAGGGAACACGGCTTGTCAGATACAATGATGGGCAGAACTGTAACATTTGTGTTTCCAGCGGTGGGTGAAGACAGGAGCTTTCCACCACCCATCCACAGAGGAATCTGGCACAAGTTTGTAGGAAACACGGCACGCTGCTACACATTTGTCTAATGAAAGAACTGCAGCTTTTATCTCTTCTTGGGGAAAAGCTTGTTAAGGACACAAAATTAAGATTCGTTAAGGAACAAATAATATTAAAGTAAGGTCTTCTGGTGTTCCACTTCAACAAAAAAATCCCTATATGTGGTTTTCTCAAATAATTTTTTTTTTCTTTCAAAGATAGATTCATAAATACAAGAACCTGACCAGTTTCAGCATCTCTTGCTGCAGCTCTGCTGAACTGCTAAAATCAAACACGACTCAAGACCAACACAGTGCTGTTGTCTGCTAAAGTAACAAGAAAACCAGAGTAGTGCTGCTGCCTCTATGGCACTCATGAAAAGGAAGTCTTGTTAGACTCTTATCAACGTAAGTAAAACAGCAGCTTGAAGAAGGATTTCATTTGCTCCATTTCTAAATCAACTTTTTCAGACTACGGTGACATAAATATACAGTGGGTGAGGGTGGGGGAGGTTTGGGTGGGAGAAGGGGAGGATGGAGGAGGACAGGGTTTTATGCCAAGAGCTGAATCATAACCATGTGAGTAATTTTGTTGTTTTTTTTTTTTAAGGGTATGAATCAAATTAAATTTGTTTTGCTGTGGGTGAAGGAAGAGAGAATATAATAGCATGAATCAGAGCTATCATCAAATATGTGGCACAGTCTAAAAATTAATTACAATTAATGCGTTCTTGTAAAAAGTTTCTCTTGTAAGATGCAGCAATTTTGTTAATCAATATAATTAATTTAAAAATTCACAGGAATTAAAACCTTTCAATTACTTTCCTCTTCCTTTTAATTTTTTTCCCTATTATAACAAGGAAAAGATGAGCATCTTTGAACAAAATCTTTCTTCATCTGTTAGAAGCCTTTTTGCTCCAATGGTAAAAAGATGCTGCTAATAATGAAAATTAGATATTAGACCACATGTAGTCTCTTCAGTCAGGGCTAGCTCAAGGATGCAAGCCCAGGGAATTTACTACCCTAGCACAGATGCTTTATTAGAGGTTCTAATAAAGACAACTTATTTAGTGAATAAGCCAAACAGAAAAACACTCAATATCCATTTGTCTTTTCCTGTAAGAGTGAGATAAGGTCATGGAAAAATGAGTGTTGAACACTGGGTTTTTTACACTTTGGAATAGCCATTTAACTATGAAATAATGGGTAAAGAATAAAGGGATTCAACCATAAAACCTCTTTTAAAGAGGCCAACACAAATACTTGGAAACAAACCCATGCATTATTAATTACTAGTTAGGTAGATAAATAAGGATATATGTATTTTTGTACTAGTGAGGAACCACTGATTTTGATAACTACAAAGTTTGCCTCCAAGCTTCTAGTATGGAGAAAATGTTATTTAATTCCCTGTCTGAAAAACACAATAAAGCCTCAGCAAGGCATCATTTGGAATCAATTCCTCCCCCTAAACAACTCCAGATCTTTCCCATAGTAATTCTCTTGCACGTGCCCAGTAAAACTCTCTGTATAAAGGACGGGTGTACAGCATGTTCAGGAATTCAGCTGAACCACGAGCCTTAAGGACACGATTCCCAGACAGACAGAAAACTTCTGTCGAGCCCACTGCAGCTGCTGTGACTTTCCAGTGCTGTGCGTGGGGGAAGGAAGAAAATGGAAGACAATTCCCTCAGCCATTCTGGAAAACCCCCTCTGACCATCTCAAACACGAAGTTGTTGGCCCAAGAACCTCCCTGCTGCCCCGTGGAAGCTGTTCCTCCTTTTCCATCAGCATCACTCAGTACCCAGGCTCACCTCTGCCAGGTGGGACAAAAGCCCAGACAACTTTGCAGTGCTTGGTGAGAGGCAGAGCCAAAACATCCCATGTGGATTATCCCAACCTTACAGCATCTCACAGTCTCACCTCACACACAGGACATGTGAGGGGGGAACAAAATAACTCAGAAGATGTCTTTGACATAACCACCTAGGACTGAAGGGTTATAGACAACAGCACGGGCTGGAATCGCTCTCTAGAACACAGCAACTGAAACTCTCCAACAAGCCTTAAAAATCCTCAAAACACAGCAATAGAAATTCTCCTGCAAAGAGAGGAGTGTCACTGTGGCAACAAGTATTTTGAGATGGTCTGGTGGTATAATAAGAATATACAATTTTTTTTCTTTATATTCACAACCTCAAAGAAGGCCAATTCCCCCTGACTTGCCTGAAGACAAAAATCACTGATGTTCCCTAATTTTACTTGAAATGAAGAATAAGCTCTAAGCAGAACTAAAATGCAAGCTGCCAGAAGTTAACCAGAGAAGATGCTTAATATCTCTTCCTGAAGGATAAATCAGCATTTTTACCATAGCTGTGGTCATCTTTATTTATTACACAACAGATTACCACAGGCCGTGGGTTGTTGGGCTTTTTTACATTTCTGGTTAAATTATTTCTCAACTACTGTGTAGAAACCAAACTTCTCAAATGTCCATCCTCCTTATTTTGGCATACAATGGCAGAGCTTACTAGGGACTTTTACAGGACTGTCCTATATACACCACTTGGTAAAGTTACAAGACTGTCCTATATACACCACTTGGTAAAGTTAATTCCCAGTTTTCCATGGCAAATAGCTGCCATTTCTTGCAGTTGTTAGAAAGGTACAGAAAAGAAAACAATATTTTTCTTTGGCAAAAAATGACTGTATACCAATATTGATCAGAGCCATTCTTATCATTCTCAGCCACTAAGGAGAAAAGCTCTTACATCTCAGTCCCAGATATTAATCATATTTTAAATATTATTACTATATGCAATATAATTTTGTACATTTTATCTATGAGGTTTTTAAGTAGTTGCTAGAACATATCTTTTCTACCAGCTCTCCTCAACCATCTCAGTGACAAATTTCAAATACATCCTTCTATCTAGGCATTTGGCTACAAAACCATATTAAGGGTAGAGAGTAATTTTTATCCAAGCACAGAAAATAATACACTTATGCACTTAGCAAAATCATTAGGGATTTATCTAAACACCGCAGATTTTTGTAAAAAACCTCCGGTAAATGCAATGGCTTTAAATTAGAACACATATTACTACTATTTATTTACTCTAATGGCTTAAGAAATATTCCTGAAAGTAGCCTTTGAAAACTGAAATTCTGTTTTGGTTTCAATAAAGTCCACACATCCTTCACATTTTCAGAATTGCTGGAACAATTCTGTTCAAGAAAAGATGATGGGAAATTCCATTTGAAAATGCCAACACTTGCAAATACAATCTGAAGCATGGGATGGGATCATCAAGAACGAAGAACAAATATTTCTTTACAATTACACATTTTGTTTCTCCAATCCTGTGAAGAAAATCTATAGGAAGGGGCAGTGTGTGGGGATGTGAGGAAATGGCAATTGTAGTCAGGAACATAACACACCACTCATAATAACAAAATATAGAACTTCTTTCTTTCAAAACTCATAGGCACAGTGCAACCATGGGTACAAACTATGTTTGCCCTCCAGTGCATTTTTTATTCCTGCCCTGTTAAATTTAAAAGGCAGTCCAGGATTATGAGTTTTGGTGACTTCATAATGGATGCACATGTGAGTTTTAAATTAGCCTGCGATTCCTGAAACCCATTATTTGAAATTTGTTTCAAGGCATGCTCCAGGAGAGAGAAGTCCTAGCACAGACAACCCTGATCTGGCACCTTTTACAGAGCTAACAGGAGGCATTTGATTGGCATGGATTAGTGACGCCAGTGCAGGCTGATTCTTGTGCCTACAACAGCCTCTGCATCCCAGAACTGCATCCAGAGGAGGTCACAATACTAATAAACGCAAAATTAATTTCACACCTCCTAAATTACAAGGCAAGTCTTATCAGTGCTAGACTGTGAGCTTCTAGGGGCAGAGACAGCCTTGCCTGTCTCTCTTGCAGAGCATTAATCATGCTGTGGGTGCTCAAGGCTAATAAGACACACATAAATCTATTCTGATGTGGTTTTTTGCCACTTCAGACTCGAGGAGAGTCACACACACACACACAGACATAATCTTACCTCTCTACCTAACGATACACTAATGCACCTAATTGAAAAAACAAGTCTTGATAGGAACAGAAAGGCTTTGTTTTTGTTTATGCCACCCAGACAGAGTCTGTGGCTATACAATGCAAATAGTTGGCAAAACCTAAACCGCAAGTATGCAGCAGCACTGTGAGTAATAAAGATAATGTTTGTATTTTGTTTATGAAGAGCCCTAACCAAACACTAAAGCAAGCGTACCGAAACCAAACAACACTCAGATCTTTAGAAAGACTTCAGAGGATCCAAATAATATAATTTAATCACTTTGTTCTTTAACAATCTAAACATCACTTAAAATTTACAAGCAGTAATTCTGTGTAAGTTCTCCGAGCTGAAAAATGGGATGTAGCCAGTTGCCTTTTTCTACCCCAACTATTAAAGTTCAAACAAATGAAGCTCTGTTACTGAGGGAAAAAGAAAAACCACCTTACAAAATTCCCTTGCCCCTAAGGTTGAGAAATGCTGTATTGCTCAGCCAGCATGGAATTCCTCCATCTCTGGAATCATGTGAAAGTATGTTGCAGTTACTTCACTGTGCTGAATAATCTGCATACAACTTTGACAACACACCTGGACTACTGTGTGGAGTGCACATAAGAAATGTGTAAGAATGGATAAGAAATGTATTCTACACTTAAAAACAAAACAAAACAAAACAAAACAAAAAAAAAAAAAAACCAAACGGAAAAAAAAAGAGATGCTGAGGTAAGACTTGGTGCTAAAAGATAAAAGGCAGATGGAAAACCTAGGATCCAACTGGTTCCTTCCCACAGGGAGCAGCAGAGGCAGCCTGGACAGCTGTCCATGACTGTCCCTGAAAGATGTTGAGCAAAACTGCCAACACATACCTTAAACAGCAGAGTCTGGTCTGTAATACCACTCTTTCCAACCCCTGTGTGTGACATAATTGATGAAAAGAGCCAGCACAATCAACTCTGCAAGGAGCTGCCTGACAAAACATGGGGAGCCTGGCTTGGAGAAGTCCCAGTAAGACTTCTAGAACTGAGATGTGGAACAAAGCAAGAGTCAGCTCCCCTGCAGAGAGCTGAGACACTTCACATCCTAACCCAATTCTGAGCTTCCACAGGCAGCCCAGACCCCTCTGCAGATGCTGCCACCAAGACTCAAAACCAGGGCTGCAGGTGACCCAGACCTGCTCAGCAATCAGTTGCTTAAGCAGGGACAACGCTGACCTGCTGTCACCTGCCTGAATGGCCAGGTCTGGGTACCTCACCCCATTTCACACCCTGGCTGCTGTGGCATGACTGTGACCAAGTCTGCTTGGGCAGAACCTTTTCTCTAGCAAAAAAACCAAATGACATCTCGAAGAACTACTCTGCATATATGTGGAGAAGATCAACAGAAACATTCTCTTCCAAACAAAAAGCACTCCAGCAATACTCAATCTTCTGCTCTAAGCTGGTTATCTTGTCCTAAGGAAAATCTTCTGATGAACTGGCCAGGCAGGACTTGGAGAAAGAGCAGAGATTGCCTTATCCTCATGTTATCCACCCTGAAATCATCACTATATGAGAGGCTGTGTTGGCTGAGTCTTTCTTACAGGGTTTCTTAGGGAGAGCCTTGGCAAATATGGCACTGGGAGGTAACATCCCTTGTCTGATTATCACCCCCACACACTTCAGGACAATTGTGAAACACGCCTGTGGAAATCCTATCAACCTGTAGCTGGAGAGGAAAGACCAGCATGGTATGTGTGTGTGTGTGTGTGTGTGTGTGTGTGTGTGTGTGTGTGTGTGTGTGTAGGAGGGATCATCAACAGCAGAGCAGCAGCTAAAGGGAAAAAAAAAAATAAAACCCCAAGCCAAAAAAACCCTAAACCAACAAAAAAACAAAAACAAAAAACAAACAAACACAAAAAAACCCCACCAAAAAAAAAAAGGAAAGCTCCAGGAGCAGTTGAAGTTCACAAGGATAATTTCCCTCCTTCTATACCCCTAACATTTCCTTTCTCTTCTGAACCCACCTTGCTTTGTAAAGGGAGCCACATCACAGCCATTACTACAATTAAATGGGCAGATTGGGAGCTCTGCACAATCTTTTCAGCATTTTTTCTGGCCAATACTCCCAAAAAATGGCACCTTGGTAACTCCTCATCAAAGCTCTTTAAGCTCCCTGTTTGCTCAACAGCCTAAAGATCCCACTCACAGATCTCTGCTGGTAAAACACATGTGAACAGCTACTAAAACCCTCCAAGAGCAGACAAAAAGTGACCAGCACATCTTCCTTCCTTCATGTCACAGACATCAGCTCTGTTATTGAATGTCCCTTGGCTTCAACACACAAATTGCTCCATTTCACAAGGAAAATCCTTTGGTTAAACCCTTCCCAAAGCCAAAGTGTCCCTGCATATGGATTATCAGCACTCCCAGGGCACTCTGGCACATGCAGAATCTACACATAAGGGAAGGTGGCACATTTAGGTGTTCCTGGAGCTCTGCTTGCACCTTCCTGCCCCACAGCAGCCCTCCCGTGACACAGATGCAGTGAGGTTTGGCAGGATTATTATACACCATGCCCAGGAATCTTTTGATTTCCTGCAGGCTCTGAGTGTCCTGCACTTAAGTCCAGGACAGCTAACCACTCAGACGCCTCCACAATTAAATGTTCTGGGAAGCAGGTTAGATTAAAAATACACTGTAACAAACATCTTAAAATATGTCTGCTCAGTCGAGTCTGAAAGGCAAGTGGTGCTGGTACATTAAAGTATTCCTGTTCACAGGGTAGCTTAAAAATACCTGATTTATTGCTCTTTGGCAACATTGTGTCTAGAGATAATCAAGAGTCTGACCTCTCCTACACTGAACAGACTGCACAATATCATTCTCAGGGTAATACTGCTTCACTTTCAGATATCTTGTTCAAAGTATGAATGGTTAGGTTATTTTCTCATCTTAATAAATGATGTAAAACCTCCGGACATATGGTAGCATTTGTATGCTTTTAGGCAAGCAGTGATAACTTTCAAATGTTACTTGCCCTCCTCCTCCTCCACTACATGAAACAAATATACTGGAACCCATTTAAATCTTAGTGACAAACACATTTAAGAGAGACTAATTCCAGTTAAAGTTTCCAAATGTCAGATGAACACGTTAAATAATTACACCAAAAAATGAAGAGCAGATGAATTCTCATTCTCATCATTGGTTGAAAAAGTGCCTGTATATTTCCAATAAGGATTGCACAACTTTATGAGACAATGCTTGTGCCTAAATTAGCAAGGAACAAACAAGTGTCAGCTCATATTTACAGGCCCATCTGACAAGTATCATTCATGCTAACTCAACACTACCAGATTAGAGGATTGCTGCTGTCTCATTCAGTTTTTGAATATCAATCCACAACTGCTTCATTTTTTTTTTCCTAGTTTAAGATCCATAGCAGAGCTCATTTCTGAAAAATGGGTACAAACTGTCTAGTGTACTAAGGCTTAGGTTTCTCAGAAGCAGAAAGCCACAAAATTCATAAATGAAGGTATGGCACCAAATATGTCAAAGTACTTAATTAGGAGGAGAAGTCATCTCTAGGAAGAACATGGACCTGTTGCAGCAAGCCCAGAGGAGGCCACAAAGATGATTATGAGGGTGGAGCACCTCTCCTATGAGGAAAAGTGGAGGGAATTGGAATTGTTCAGCTTGGAAAAGAGAAGACTTTGAGGTGACCCAGTTGGGGCATTCCAGAACCTGAGGGGAGCTACAAGAAAGATGGAGAGGGACCTGGAGTGACAGGAGAAGGTGGAATGGATCAGACTGAAAGAGAGGAGGGTTAGATCCAACATTAGGAAGAAATTCTTGACTGTGAGGGTGGTGAGGCAACAACAGGTTGCCCAGAAAAGTTGTGGATGCTCTGGAGGTATTCAAAGCCAGGCTGGACAGGGCTCTGAGCAGCCTGGTGTAGTGGAAGGTGTCCCTGTTGGGGATGTTGGGACTAGATGGTTTTTCAGATCCCTTCCAAACAAAGCCTTTCTATGATTCTGTGATTCTAAGCCTTTGCCTGCTGTGTTCTTTGGAAAAACAAAGGTGCATTTCCCCAGGAGCTTTTTGCATTTACCAGATTCTCTCCTATTATCTAGGAACTCACATGCCCTCCCCAAAGCACGCAGCAGAGCCACGCTGGAGTGGTTCAGGCGTCCTCTCTGATTGAATGCTGTACTGTCATCCATTATTACTCAAGGCCACTCACAGCATGCATTAACATTTATAAAGTTGGAATCTATTCAGCCTGTCCACCCAATAGCTGACTAACTGGATGTTATTACTTGAAAAATAAATCTCACAAAAACCAAAGTAACCTGGGTTCACAGAATAACCCACTCTATGCCTGCATTTTCTTTAACACAAGCATTACTAATACTGAATAAATGGACAAGCATTTAATCTGTAACAGCTTCTAAGCTTCTCACAGAACAAGAATGAAGACTATACACCTAACATTATTTTGCACTTTCATAACTGAAAGGAAAATTAAACAGGCAAATACTTTCTACTAGTTAGGGGTTAACTAGTTAACTTATTGCTCTTCCTTTAAATAAAAAAAGGTGCTGCGTGCTTCAGGGGGAAACAGGCACCAGTAGCAACAAGCTGTTCAGCACTTTATGCCAAATGCTCACAGGAACACTGAACACAGAACACATCCAGAGCTGCAGCGAGTCAGGCTCGGGAAACCTAAAGGTGGAAGAAACACATTTTCCACCACAATAGAGAGTAAACCTTACCCCAAAATGCTGCTTACAAGGGCTTTGCTTGCAGCAAACAGAATGCAAATTTGCTTGAAGTTAATTGGAAACCAATAAAGGCTGCATTCCTGCACGGGAGCTGGGCTATGTCAGGTTAATGCACAGAACCTTTAGGCGCTGCCCAGAGTTATTCCTGCTCCTGGAGCTCGGCGGGCTCCGCACGCCGTGTCCGGGCTGTGCCTTTAAAAGTGTCGGGGGAAGCGCGGCCGGGATCCCGCAATCCCCACCCGCCCCATCCATCCATCCATCCATCCATCCATCCATCCATCCATCCATCCATCCATCCATCCATCCATCCATCCATCCATCCATCCATCCCGTCCCTCGCTCCCCCGCCGCCGCCTCCGCTCCCTCCCGGCGCGACCCCGCTCGGTACTCGCGGTCCTTCCCGTGGGTTTGGGTTTGCGATAAAACCTCTTCCAGTTAAAGCCCTCAACCAAATAACCCGCAAAAGCACAGAGCAGCCGCCGCCGCCCCCAGGCAGTAAATCCCCATCCTGGCTCGCTGGGCTGAACTCTCCCTGCAGACAGAGAGGTTTTTTTGAGGGGGATTCCCCCCCGTTCTCAGGAAACATTTACATCAGTGTCTACAAAGCATTCTTCAGAGACTGATGAGAAGTTCTAAAGAGAGCTTTGTCTTCAATTACGAAGAATATTCAGCTTTAGCACGTAATGTATGTCCCATATCAGCCAACGCTTTGCACAGAACAAAGTGTTCAGTGAAAAAGCTTCAACTCTATGGCTTGTTTTTCTTCAGAGGAATTTGGTGTGATGATGAACAGGTTGAGCTATAGGAAAGGCTCATTACATCTTCAGAATTCTCACAACAGCGAGACTTTTTAATTTTAGTGAACCCTAGCAATTATTTTCTTCAATATTCTTTTTTTTAAAAATACTCTCTCCTATACATTTTTCAGATGGAGTAGTCAATAAGAGATCTCACACAGCCTTTGCTCAGAACCACTGGAACAATCTGAGCATGCACAGATTAAAATACAATTAAAAACATAGTTGCAAGATTTATTGCAACACTTCAGACCTGGCCACTCCTCAGGAACAAACTTCCTGAGAATGTTATACCCTGCTCCAAAAAGCAGCAATTCCCACCCAGTAGGAAGCAGTGGGCAGTCTTGGAAAAAAGCAATGAATTTGTATCACAGATTAAATGTAGAGATTAGAGGATTAAAATTTTCTATCATGTAGTGCACACTTGGGTATTTAATAATTACATAAATGAGGAGAAAACAGTTGGAAAAGCAGGTCTTGAACTTCTATTGTTATGACAGACAAGATGTGTCATCAAAATAGGTCTCTATTTTTACGAAAAAAAAAAAAATTCTAATGAAAACAACACCTTGAGCAGTGGCACTGTGCAGTAGAAACTACATTAACTTGTCATAATATGTTGCTTCTGTTGGTATGATTTTAGACTGAATAACAAAATAAATATGAGCTTCAGAATACATAGTATTACTGAAGTGCTTGGACTGCAACACTTGGGGAGCACCCCTACTGTGGATTTTTCTGATTTCTCTTGTTGTCAGTGATTGCCAGCCTCAGCTGCAGGTCACTGTTTTGGGGTTTACCCATATTCTTGTCTTACAAATGACAAATCATGACACTATTTTAAAAAATGCACATACACAAATAAATTCCTCAGAAAAGGTGATTCAACATAAAGCCAGCTATGATCTGGATGAATGGGGGGGAAAAACCCTAAAACCCCCAAAACTTATTAAGGTGCCTCTTGCTTAATTTAAACTGCAGCCTTTTTTTCTTCTTCATTTCAGTCATATTCTGCTTTCTGTGAGCAGGTACTGAGTCCTGATTTTGCTGAAGAATTTCGGACATCATTAGCATCACTGACTAACTTTTTTCATACCTCCTCATCTTTTGCCATTTTTATAGTATGGGATTTTTATGATGCTTGCTATGGCATCTTCTGGGTTCAGGTCACAAAAATCCTTCTCATCAGCTTCCACAGAGTGCAATCTGCTGCTGCTGGTCCAAGTGGTGCACGTGGTGGCAGGGGAGAGAAGAGATGGCAAAAGCTGCCAGGGACAAACCCCGTGCAAGCAGCTCCCCATGCCCCATCTCTCTGAGCATCCCCTTTATTCTTAAGATGCTCCAAAAGTACAGAGACGTTTTCAGATCAAGGATAGCTCCTTGCCTGTGCCTTTTCCTCAGGGAACTGACTGGATAGTGAGTTTGTGGAGTTGAGGTTTGGAGTACGTGGTGCAGTGACAGCTCTCAAATGAAATGTGTGTTGTGGCAGGACTTTCGCTTCTGAATAATCATTCATCACAAAGAGTGATTAAGTGTCAGAGCTCATGACTCTTTTAGAAGCTTCTTACTACTACCAGTATATATAGCAGTGAGGGAATGTTTGGTTTTATTTTTTTTTCTTCTCAACTCCTTAAATTTGGAGTTGAGAAGAAATTGATTTGGGAAGTAGTTCATGTATATTGATATTAAATATTAACATGAAACACTTGATTTGGAAAGCTTTGGGTATTTCCAACATTTTGTTACAGTCCAAAAGATAATGCAAAGTTCACAAACAGCCTTTCCAATTGATCCAGACGTGTAAAAAATAATTTTGCTTTTGCTGCAAGGTTAAATCTGCTTTGCTAACTTTAATGTCACATTTCAGTAAACAGAGACTTCTTAAGATTTTTTTTTTGTTGTTTCAGCATATTATCAATTTTCATTGAGGTGAGTGTTTTTAGTGTATCTCTCCAGAGTATTAATCACCATTTACAATGTATTATAGCACACAACCTGCACCAATACAGGAAAAAAATGCATAAAACCACAGAATCATAGAATGGCCTGGGCTGGAAGGGGCCTCAAAGACCATATAATTCCAACATCCTGCCATGAGCAGGGACACCTTCCACTAGCCCAGGTTGCTCAGAGCCTCACCCAGCTATGTCTCAAACACCTCTGGGGATGGGGCAGCCACAACTGCCCTGGGCAGTATGTGCCAGTGCCTCACCACCCTCACAGTAAAGAATTTCATCCTAATACCTAATCCAAACTCTCTTTCAGCTGGAATCCATTCCCCCTTGTCCTGTCCGTGTAAAAATCCCTCTCCATCATATCACGGAAAAGCGAGAAACGTCGAACTTGCTGGAGCTGCCTCTAACAGTCTCTTTGTTTTCATTTTCGGCGGCTGAATGAATAAAAAAAGGCAGAGAAGTGATGGATCCATCCTTTGCTTCTCCAGCCGGGATCCCCCCGGGGCGGCGCGGGCGGTGCAGTTCCGCGCCCTGCCGCGGGAGGGCGACAGCCGCGCTGCCCCGCCCGCGAGCGCAAAAAGGAGCCAAAACAGCCCCAAAAACCACCAAAAAACCCCTCTGGGAGCGCCCCAAAGGCACCAGGAGGGTCCCACCAGGCCACAGTGAAACCTCGCGGGGTTGTCCGAGCGTTAGTATGCAAGTGGAGCCTTGAGAGATTGGTGAATAATACCAAAAAGGTCTAAGCCTCTTAGTGGTGCAGGAGTGGGAAATCCCATTTCAGGCATTCGTGCTCATAACTAAGAGAGGGGGGAATGAGGGGTTTTGGTTTTAAGCAGCTAAAGCGCTGTCCGACTGCAAGACAAGTGGGATGTAGCACTTAAGTAATGACTGTTTTGGTGTCAAGTTAAGCCCTGAAATGTACAGAGATCTTACTAAATGAGTAACATCGGGGTCTGCCCTCTATCTAGCAAAAAAAAAAAAAAAAAAGGCAAAACAAAACAAAAAATCATTTTCCAAAGTTAATAATAACAATCTATGATAAATTGTATAATAAACAAGTTCATTATAATAAATATTCCATTAAAATATTGTGATTCAACTTTCTCAAGGTTTTTTTGGACATTCTTAGACCAGTTTTATTTATGAAAGTAAGCATCTCTGTATTTAAAGGTGTTAAGAGCTCATGCTCTTGCAAGTTTACTCAGTACAGCTGTTAAAACTCTTAATTCATCTTCCCCTGCACTAAGGAGAATTAAATGCTGTAGATGTTATCCTTTATAATGCCATATACAGAGAATCAGTTCCTCATTTGCAGGGCAAGTTATTTATTTTTTCCCACTGATCTTCAAGGCAATCATGATCACTAGGCATTGCTAGGGTTAAATAAATATGACCTAAAGTGATCACAAGTCAGAAGTTATGTGAAAGAGATATTCTCATGTCAATAAGTGGAAATCTAGGAACTGCACTTGAAATATTTCAAACAAATCCCTCTCTTCAGACAAAAAATGTATTAAGAACACAAGCGAAAAGGCAGAAATAGACCTGAAACTAAAACATTTCCTGTCTCTGAGATATATTTGAACTAGACAGTCTACATTATTAATGATGTTATTGGTCACAGATAATCAATAGGTTAAACTTCATCAAATAAAGGAAACAAAACCCAAAAACCAAAATGGCAACAACAAGACCAAAAAAAAGGAAGCAAAGAAATGAATACTCTCATACTCTCTGAAAGTTTTTCCCATTCCAGTTCCACGTGTCTGACCCTCTTTCACTCCACGGCAGCAGCCCTGAGTGAGGACATGAAGCCCTGGTGTGCCCTGGCAGCATTTCTGCAGCTGCAGCCCGGACAAGCCCACCTGCCAGGAATTCCCCTAAGGACAACTGCAAGGAGCTTAAGAAGATTTGCATCCATTCATAAAAGATCCCCTTGCTGAAGATGAAACCAATGTGAAAGGGCTTGCAGGAAGCTGGGCCACTTTCAGGGCTACTGCCTAATTTTCCAGACCCCCAAGCCCATGGAATTCCCAGTTCTTAGGGGAAAGGGGCACTGAGTTCCAGGTATCTCTTTGTTGGCCCTCAGGGCAAGCAGAGGAGCCGCTGCAGAGCAGTCCCTGCTGTCCAGAACCATTTCTGCCTGGCATTGTTTCACTCCACCAAGCTTTCCTCACCTCGTGAAACCTCTCCTCCTCCCATCCCACAAAAAGGGAAAAGCACATCTCAGAAACCTTCAGTGGAGAACTATTGCCAAGGATTATCTGAAACCGAGGAGACCTCTCTGTGCCATGATTAGTGCAAAACCAACTTCACAGCTCTTAGCCCGTGCTCTAAATCCACTGTTACCCTCAACCTCTCTGATGCTTCCCATGTTTTTGTAATTATCCTCCCAGATTTCCACTCAAACCTGAGTGTTTCCTCAGCCTTGCACATGGTAAAGGTCCACTGAAGCCAACAGAAACACTCCTGCAACTATCCCACAACCCCATTCCAGGGTCTCGTCCACATCAAACCTCAGGATATCTGAGCATCTAAGAACCAGTTGTTGTTGCTATAAGACAATACCAACATCCCACAGCCAGCTTGTCACAAGCAGAGACTTTTTAACAATGAGAAAAAGAGAAACATCATGGAATTAAACAAAAAATTGGAAAGCCACGCGTCTTTATTATTCTTGTTATATATATATATTCTTCTATAGCACCAGCCTCTTAGAAAAAGGTACGGCTCAAATAGTTTTTATTTAAATACTGCAAATTAGTGAGCAGGAGCAATGCCACCAGTAAAACATGGAAATTTGTATGACAGGTTTCCAAAGTAAAGTTTTCAACCCTAGACCACGAGGAGTTTTTCAGAGCTCCAGGTGGGAACACTTGCATGCCTTTTTCACCTTAAAAAAACTCTGAACACATCTTTAAACAGGAGTAATTCAGAACTTCAGAGAATATCTGAGCTCTTCTAAAAAGGAAAAACAACAGTAAGGAAGAAAATTTTGCATAGTTATGTTAAAAGAGAAGAGAGTGTGGCACAGTAGCCACACATAAAACCAGTTAAACCCCACTTTTATCTGTCACAGTCACCAGGAATTTTTATTCTGTACTATTTCATTTACACTAAATGCACTTATTACTGGTTTTGAGTCTGTTTTCTTGCTAAGACATTATATAACAGGAATTAAGGAGCCAGAGCTCTTTGAAGCATCCTCAGCACACAAGAAGACTGATTCACCAAGTTGTTAGACACGATGAAAGAAAAGATGCATGAAACCAAGAGCCCTTGCACCATCCTCCTCCCCACTCATCTGTTTCGCCTCTGCCACCTATCTTCTAGGTTATGGTCAGCAGGGTTTAAAGAGCTTCAGCTTTGTGAATCTTTGGGGGGTTTTTTAAGACATATTTTAGTACCAATGTGTGCAAAAGCAGCCACCCAAGGCAGAACGGAGTTTTTATCCTGAACTGTTGTACTGGTCCTTTAACTTTTTATGACTCATAGTTCAAGTATTTGGGAATTCCCCTCTAAATATGAGTTTGACACACTTGCATTATGGAAAGTTATTTTATTCAAAAAGTAACAAAATGCAATATCCATGCAATACCCAGGTCTATATTTAACACCACACAATTGGGTTTTTCTTTTTTTCTCTTTTTTTTTTTTTTTTGCAATAAAGCTTCTAATTAAAGACAGATTCAAAAAAAAAAACCGAGAACAAGACTGAATAGCAGAAGTAGCAGCATTGAAAGAGACAATCACAGTGTTACACATCCAAACAAGTCTGGATTTTTTTTAACTATTCAAACAATGTTAGAGCTGTTTACCTCCTCCCCCGGACCCCCCAGCTGCATGTAGAGTACACAGCTTCTCTCTTACCTGTGTGCTCAAGTCCCTTCTTGGTGGGCTGGCTACTCATCAGGGATCACCTGACTAAAGCCTGGAAAGAAATTAAAATACAATCAGCTGACCACCCTCGCTCACTGGCTTCCAGCTTAAAAACTCCTCTCCACAGCACTTTGTCATGTGAGGCAGGACAGGACCAGCTGTCATTGCTTCAGAAAAAAAGGGAAATGGGCCCCTCTGTTTCCACCTCCTTCCTTCCTCCTCGCTCACTCTTTCCTATCTGTCCCTGCCTCCGACCTCCTCCCTTTCTCATTCTTCCACTTTGCTCATTCACTGCCCGCCTGGCTGGGGTCTCCCAGGGGAAGCCGCATTCCACAACGCACAAGCATTTCCCCTGCATCCCGAGGTTTCTCAACAAGCTGCCTACACATTTGTACTGGAGGGAAAAAAAAAAAAAAAGAAAAAAAAAAGGGAAGGGGGAAAAAAATTAAAAGGGAAGGAGAAAAATAAATCGGAGAAAAACAGAGAAAAGGCACCGCATTCCACAACCCTCAGTCAGCCCTGGCAGACTACGAGACATTTTCAGTCACACAGCACAAAATGCATTAGTCAGAGCTGAAAGACCACACACTTTGTACCACTACCATGCTGACAGAGAATGGTCTGAGCAGAGCTACAGGAAAAAGGAAAGGAGGGGTTCCTATTGGTGCTTCCATTTTACATGGGGTGGTCACCTAAACATGTGAAAAATCCGCAGGAAAAGGCCCAAAGTTGCCATTCCCAGCAGAAACAATGTGGACGTGGGCAGCGGGGAAAGCTCTCCGCTCACAGAGCACGACCTTTGCACAAGGACTCCCCCTCCAGCAGGATGTGTTATCCCAAAGACATTACCTAAATCAGAACCTCTATCTCCCCGATGGTTTGTTCATAGGAAACGCAAGCCTAGAAAAAGTGAAAGTAATACTGCATGATTCAGATTCCCCGAAACCACATATACTTTCAGTTCAGGCTTCTCTCTTCTTCGCTGCTCCTTAACAGCTCCGCAGCTTTATCCATCTATGGAGTTTTGTTTCCTCTACTTACGCAGTTTCAGCCCTCCGTGGTCGCAGGGAATCTGATCAGCAAGAAACGAGAAGGGAGCTCGGCGTAAAAAAAACCCAAAAAACAAAAAAAAACCCCTCCGTCCTCATCCCAATGACCTAATCACTCATCTATCTGCTCACTGCTTCCGTCCCCCACACGCACTTATCTCTGGCTCGGAGGCATTTTGGGAGTGAGGACACGGCTGGGGAGAAAGCGGCGCTTCCAAAATCACATCAGAGAGGGACAGCACTGCGAGGAGCACGCCTTGGTGTCCACTGGGAACAGCACCACGGAGTCCCCAGTCCCAAATTCCTGCTCCCAGCTCCAAATTCCCAGCTCCCAGGTCCAAATTCCCGGCTCCCATCTCCAAATTCACTGCTACCAGCTCCAAATTCCCTGCTCCCAGCCCCAAATTCCCGTCTCCCAGCTCCAAATTCCCTGCTCCAAGCCCTAATTCCGTCTTCCCAGCTCCAAATTCCCTATTCCCAGCCCCAATTTCCCTGATTCCATCTCCAAATTCCTGGCTCCCAATCCCAAATTCCTGCTCCCAACTCCAAATTCCCGGCTCCCAGCCCCAATTTCCTTGCTGCCAGTCTGAAATTCCCGGCTCCCAGCTCAAGTCCCTGCTCCCAGCCCCAAATTCACTGCTCCCAACCTCAAATTCCCTACTCTCAGCCCCAAATTTAGTACTCCCAGCCCCAAATTCTCAGCTCCCAGCTCCAAAGTCACTGCTCCCAACTCCAAATTCCCTACTCCCAGCCCCAAATTCCCTGCTCCCAGTCCCAAATTCCCTGCTCCTCGCGGGACTGTCCCTAACACACCCTGCCCAGACCCAGGGGCTTAACCCAGAGTCAGGGAAGTGTAGGGAGGCGGGGGGAAGATGGGGAGAGCCCTCAAGCGCCTGCACTGGAATTTCTCTTCAGGAAAGTCCATGCTTTAATGAAAGACTGATACTAGATACCACAAAGAAACTTTTATTTCTCTACACACATGACTCAGATGCATTTTCTGTGTGGGTTATGCGGTTGTGTTATGTTTCATCTTAAAAAACTGTTTCAAAGAGACCTTTAAACATTAGTTTAAAGAAAAACTAGATGTGTTTATGTACAGGGAGTGTTTTTAAACTACCTTTTATTGCACAATGCTGTATAAAGCAGAGACACTAATGTCTGTTTTCATTATAGACATAATTTGAATCTAATACTAAACACAATAATCTGTAAAAATATTTATTTTAAGTTACATCCCTAAATAGTTGGTAGAAAAGTAAACAAACTGAACCCTTCAGCAAAACAGATCCCCTTAGTTACAGTATTATCTGTCCTCTTTTCTCATGTTCTCAATTTTGAAAATACACTTACTCACTGCGTTATTGACTTAGATGCATTAGTTTATAAAATAAATGGTAGCTGCTGCTGTGCAGTATTTCAGCAGAGGAAGGCTGTCCAGAACTGCCTCAGAGACCGAACACTGTCGCCATTATAACAAAACATTAAAATGAATAATTCATGAGCAAAGGAAGTACCCTACCATTAAAAGGCACCGAGTATTTAATGAATTGTCCAAAAGCTACCCCTTTTACTGCCCAGTTCCTCTTACTACTTAATTATGCCACATTTTTCTAAAATGGCATCAAGTAGTAATCAGCAGAAACACATGGATCACTTGTAGGAGACTTTCCTGAGGAGTAAGAAATAAAAGCTAAAAAATGAGCCAGAGAGAGGGAGGGGGGAAAAAAGGTGTTTATGTCTGATGATGGATATATTAAGGAAATGAGACTTGAAGGCTTTTCCAAATTGTGCTTTTGAACCTTGAAAAGGAAGAACATCGACAAAAGTTCTTTGCAAAAATAAAGGCAATCAGTTCTTTGCCTTTATCTGGTACCTTCTTTTTCAGAATCACAAGGCATCGTGAAAATGCTCAGGAATGAAAAAGTCCCATTACTGAGGACTTTCAGAACTTTTCTCCTCTTTATAAGGTCTAAAGAAGACTAAACTATTTTCTCCAGGTCACACAGGAAGGCTTGGGGACTGAGGCAAGAATAGAACTTCATCTCCAGGTTACCAATCCTGTGCCCAACAAAAAGAGCAACTTCCTTGCTTTATGCTAACAAGCATCAAAAAGTCCAACAGTCCTGCAGGTTTTAACCTAATGAAATGAACAGTGGTGCACAGGCATTTTCTGCAGGGTTAGAGGAAAATTCTGAACCATTAACCATTTGTGACACCAAAACTATGTGCAAACTTAAGTTTTGAATAACATATTTAAAGGAATTTAGTCTAGAGTAGCATCTGCTCATGTTTCTTTTAGCTGCTGCACAAAACACACATGCAGAGCCTGGAAAGAGATTTATTTCTAACCCACACTTTCAAGCTTTTCAAGACATTCAAAATTGGTACACTAACATCAATAAACTTCTCAGATTTAATTTGAACCAACTTCCAGTTCTTAAGATTGAAGAAATTGCATCTCCAAGACATTTTGCCTACGGGACAGCGTTCTATAATGTCAAGTAAAAGCCATCCTAAATATCTTTACTTACATGGGTCACTTTTTAGCTGTCCTACTCTCCTACACTATTGGGAAGAATTCAAAAAACAATTCTTATTCCAAGGCTCTCATTGCAACAAGTTCACCAATTATGTGGCAGCAAGCCCATTAATACTGAGATACAAAAACCTGTCCCCCAGGCATCGTGGATGGAATGAAAACATGAGGTGCTGCATTGCAAAACCAGACACTGTCCCTGGTCAACACTGATGCTCCTGGGCTTTTTATTTTTAAACCAGTTGGCTTCTTGGCAGGGCATCGGTAAGAACTTTTTTTGATTGTGACTTTCCAATTTCTAGGTTTTTTTCACTTTTTAAAAAATTTCAGTAGCATCTATTTGAGAGAGATGCTCTTTTGATCTGGTATTAGATGGATGACTCTCATTCTGCCAAAAAAATTTGCCCTTCAGTCAACTCAGAGCTGCTCCCACAGCAAGTCCTTACAGGAATAAGGAAATGCTCTTTAACAGCTAGAACAATCTGTACAGTTACACATATTTTTAGTCTTCAGTCCCCAAGGAACTGTGCGTAGAACTGAACTGCAAAACAAATATTAAAAAAAACCCCATAATTTGTTGTTCAATATAATTAATATAGCCCAGCTCACAGCAAGCAGGTTTATTGTAACTGGCAGACTATTTCAGTACAAATGACCATTAATGGTTTGATAACTTGTGGCAGGAAGAAAGAGGAGGAAAACCCACAAAATACTTATGATAACTCTTCCAAAGATGGAAGAAGTTATCTTTTTTTAAAATTTCACCAAAAAAAACCAACCAAGAAACCAATTAAAGAAAGAAATGCTATGAACACTTCAAGTTTATCTCCTTCAAAATATTTATCTTGAGTCTACATTACAGGAGAAATTCTGTGTTGACATAAACCAGTATGAGTGTGTCCACCAAACCAGCAACCTCCACCAGAGCATCCAGACTACTGAGTCACTACCTAAACACAAGAGAATAAATAGCATCAAATAAATTACTTCAGAGAAAACAATGAGAAAGATCACCACTACTTCCATTCGGAAGTAGGTGAAGGGAAAAAAAAAGGAAGAAAAGGAAACAAAAAGTCATCATGTCTGTAATCAGAGCAAAATTTCCAAGTGAAAGGAACTTAATCAGCATTTTGCTTCTTGGAGAAGAGAGAGAGGGGATGGGAAGAGACAGGAGAGACTTGTAGAGTAGTAACAATCAGATTGGTACATTGTTCAGTGTGCACAACTGTCTCAAAACTACATTATGGCTGCAAGCAAGAATGAACGGAATTATATGTATCAGTGTAATGATAAGGTGACAATCTAGTGCAAAAGAAAAAATAATAAGAAATCAAAGGTGAAGGAAGTGTTCAGCTATCCAAGAATAACCCATCTGATCTCAGTATGCCAAAAGTGTGGTCAGATAATGTATACAAATTCATATCTAGGAGCTTAGATATGTTTAGAGAGTTTTGATATTTGTTTTACCACCAGTGAGTGAATTTATGTTCCACAGAGCAGTGGTGTTTACCACACTGTTGTTTACTTGTATCAGCAGAGTTGTGTGGACTGTGCAGTGAACTACTCGCAGACCTTGCAGTGCTACAGAGGAGCAGAACTTATTACCTAAGCCTTCTAAAATAAAAACCAGTTTTTAGACATTAATATAAACTAATTTTATAAATAAAAAAATAACTTATAGAGGACATTTTGAGGGTTAAATAAACAGATGCAAGAGTAGTGAAGGTAATTTCCACCTTTTTTTTTTTTTTTGTAAAGAAGTGCCTCAAAGGAGGCATGTCAGCACATCAATAAGATCACAGAATAGTTTAGGCTGGACAAAACCTCTGGAGGTCATCTGTGCTCAAACAGGGGCACCTGCAGACCATTGCCCAGGGCCACCTTCAGAGAGCTTTTGAACACCTCCAAGGACAGACTCTACAACCTCTCTGGGCAAGCTGTGCCAGCGCCCTGTCACCCTCACAGTGAAAAAGTGATTCCTAACATTCAGATGGAGCCTCCTGTGCCTCAGTTTGGGGCCACTGTCTCTGTTCCTGTCCCTGTGCAACGCTGAGAAGAGCCTGGCTCTGTCTGCTTTGCAACACCCCTTCAGGTATTTGAGCACATTTGTGCTCAAAGCCTTCTTTTCTCCAGGAACAACAGTCCCAGCTCTCAGCCTTTGCTCACAGGTGAGATGCTCCAGACCCTTCATCACTTTTGTGTCCCTTCACTTGAAGGGATGTCCCTAGTAGCTCCATTACTTTTAGTGGGGAGTCCAAAACAGGACCCAACACTGCAGATCATCAGGGCTGAGCAGAGAGGAAGGATCACCTTAGGATGCCCCAGGGATGCCCTTCCTTCACCTGCTGGGCAGCACTCCTCCTAACACAGCCCAGGATGCAATTATTCCTTTTCAAGGCAAGGGCACGCTGCTGGTTTCTGCTCAGTTTGGTGTCCACCAGCCCCCCTGGGCCTCTTCTGGAGCTGCTTCCCAGCTGGGCATCCCTGGATGGGGCACAGGACTGTTCCTCCCCAGGGGCAGGGCTTTGTGCTTGCCTCTGTAGGTCCTGCAGGTGTACAGGTCTTGGAGGAAAGGAAAAGTTGCATACTTGGACTAAGGTGCACACTGCTTTTATTGACACCATTATTTCTTACTTTCAGACACAGGCTGGGCTTCTTGAGACAGGTTTTGTTTTCTTTCCCTTCCCTCCACCACAAGGAATCCCTCAGCCTCACTATTCTCTTCCTCTCTCTCTCTCCAATATCAGGTATTCCCTGGAGTATAAAAGGTAAGATTTTAGTGACAGTTCACTTCTGTTACCTTGACATTTTCTGCCTCTTCCACAGTTTTCCAGCATTTTGAGAGAGTGGGCTTAGAACAGAGAACTTAGAAAGGAAATATACGTAAAATATTTCCATAATTAAAAGTAGTAAAGATACTCAGGTATTTGTTTGTAGGATGCTCTCATGTTGTTTTCCAACAGAACTAAAGCAGCAAAAGCTCTCTGAGTTTGATGAACTGGTATAGTCCCACTGCAGTCTCTGAAATGTCAAACTATCATAGGAAGGACAGCAGAAAATGTTTTCTTTTGGGTCTTCTTATCAGACAATCTACTGCCAAAGTGGTAGCTACCAAACAAACAGCTTCTCTGACACAAATGCAGTAACCACAAATTCTCTCCAGCTTTCACAGGTGCAATTCAGTTCTTCCAGTCCAGTTTTCTGGTGGCACCTCCTGCAGCCAGTTCTCCAAACTCCAGAGGGCTCAGGGTCTGCCCAGGGCTGCACACCCCATGCCTGGGACACACTGCAGCACCTCAAAGAGCACAGAGCAACGATGTGCAGGCACCAAAACCCACCCTAAGCACCCCAAATTACAATGGGACTCCTTTCCATGCTCATATTTGAATCCTTTGGGCAAGATGTGTGTCCAAGACCCTAAAGCTCTTTATCACATAAATGTGTACGTTGCCTGTCCCAAGGTAAGAGCAATTATGCTCAGCCATAAACCAGAAACTACTTATAATTCAACAAGACACAGAGGCAAATCTAGGCCACCTTACCACAGCAGAAAAAGGGAAACAAACTGGTTTGTTTCCAGAATAGGACAGCAAGTGATTTTTCTTACAGCACAAAGTTTATTGAGAACCCCTCAGACATTGGCAGCACCAAAAAAAAAAAAAAAACCAGCCAAAACAGAACAGAGCCCTGCACCTGTGCCTCATATTCCCAATGAAATTTCATACACTCTGTCCCACAAAAATAATTACACTGCCAGGGCTTAGATTTTCCTCCCATCTTTTCCAGTGACCTCCCTATTTTCAAATCCGGTTTTATGCTCTGAAATATTTACAGACCCATGATCTTTCTAATTAAGGGGGAAAAAAAAAAGGGGAAAGGTATCTTCAAATATTTCTTCTTTGCTATTAATACACTTCTGAAAACAATTAAAAGCTTCTCCAGAGCAACATTTCTAAGGAAAATATGAACTCAATCCCTTGGCTCAGAAAGGTGCAGGGATATTGTAGCTCTGAACTGGCTCCTCAGGGACCAGCACCAGTTTAAGTACATTGATATTTATTCAGCTTCCTCAGAGAGGCCAATAAAGCCAATCAAGGAATGCAGCACCAATAATTACTCTCACTTCTGCTGCAGTATTTTCAGGTGCTGCAGCTTCAGGCTTTGGTGGTGACATATTTTGTTTGATGCACAGTAATAATTTTGGGATTTTGCTGTGAATGGACACCCTTAAAGCCTCCTTTTGGGGCTCAATGGCTACAATGAGACATGCTGTGAATAATCTCACTGTGCTGGAGGCGGGCACACAAACAGGAGGGCTGCAACAGCTCCCTCATGCCTGGAATGTTCCTGTACAAGTGAATTTTTGTCCCATATATACAAAACCAGGAAGAATATTTACTGCATGTGTCTGTAAAAACATCTGCTCAGTACTTTTCAGCATCCTTGTATCTTGTTATATCATCTCAAGCAATGATTACACTAAAAAAGAAGAGTCCTGCAGTGATTCCCAGTAGAAAGGAAGGAGGAAGATTTCAGGAAGATTTCCCATTCATTGTTCTTTTCCAGTTCTATCTCACTGGGATTATTCAGGACATCAAAAACTTATCAGCATAAACAAGACTGATGATCAGTGATCAGCACCCTGCTCTCTGTTCTGTTCTACCAAGCTGTTTTATAAACAATCAATGCCATAATTAATAAGCAGTGACATTCATCAACAAGAACTGCACTTGCTTTCACTGATGATGTATCAAAAAATTTAAGTATTCTTCATAATAGCTAAAAAGGTTCATTTTGGTTAGGTTTTGTTAAAATAGAGAAGAAATGAGAGTTGTAGTTCTCTGGTCTTTGAGAAACTGTCATTATTTTGTTCTAGTTAAAAAAGTTTCAACAACTTATTAAAAAAATTATCCTGTACAAATGTGATGTATTAATTAAAATTCAAATAGCTTATTCACAGTTTTTATGGCTAGAAGCCTAATTCTTTTCTATAGCATGTCATTATTTAAATCAAGTCTTATTTGAGAACCATGGGAAAACATTGGCAAACTGAATGAATGTCAGATTTCAAGGAAGAGTGGGAGCAAGAACAGGACAGAGAGAAAGAAGGAGTTTTCAAGACCTAAGGAATGTTAAATTTGCTTATGCAAGTCCTTAAATATAATGTCCATTGCACCTAAACAATAGGACTGAAAGCCATGATCTTGAAAGAAATTATCTCAATGACTTTCTGAATCTTTCAGGTTGTGAGCCAGATGGAGACACATGTGGGCTTGCAAGGGACCAGCTTTTTAGAACTCTTCTTAAGTACTTATCTCAGGAAAACTTAATTGCTGAATTACTATTCCCAGTTCCTTAATGCTTTTGCAGAATCATTAAGGAGGTAAAAAGGCACACAGGTTTGTAAAGCATTAGTGCTTCTAAAAGTGTATGATGCACAAAAAGGTATCTGAAAGATTGGGAAGTTGAGCATTCAAAGGCAGATGGGGCCAGACTGAAGGACCCTTGAGCACCTGTAAATCCATCTTGCTTTGTGTGTGCACACACCACGATAAAAATCCTCTGTTATTATTCAAAACCTAGATTTCTTTTTTTTTTTTTTTTTTAATTTTTGAACAGGTCCATCCCAGTCAGTGCACAAGATCATTGGCTGTTTGCTCAACAAGCAATGGGATATTCCAGTTTACTCTGCCATTCAGCAGATGGTCACAGACTTTCCTGCCATTTCCTATTTAACTCCAGCTTTGAGACTTCAAATTTCTTCATGGGTTTATCACCACCTTATGCATACTGGGAAAATGAGTTCCATAATATTTATAAGCACCGCCTACCTATGAAAAAAGGGGAGAAGAACTATTTTAATTTCACACGTGGGGAACTGAGCTGTAAAGAGAGCAAGGCTTGGATGACTGTGGTCATCCAGCTTCAGCTGTAGCAAAGAAAATGAGAAATGGTGCCAGGCGACCTCAACCAGCTGAGCTGTACTGAAATATATAATAATATATAACATATATTTATTTAAATTGTGTATAAATAAATACTGAAATGGTTCAGCTGCTTCCAAACCACCCCAGCCATGCCCACAGCAAGACCCTCCCACAGATCTGGGCTGGGGGCAACCATGTCTGAGTAAGGTGTCTCCAACCAGGAGCCAGAGACCTTCAAAATGCAGCTGTCACTGACCTCTCTGAAGGACAGGAGGCTGTTCAGCAATGCCAAGCAGTCAGATGTTCTGAAAATGGGATAAAGGAGGAGGGAACACAGCTTTGCAGCAGTGGTGAGGGAATGGAGTGTCCCACAGACCTTGGGAGAGCCCCTGGGCAGCCCTCAGCTGTCCTTAAGGGAGTTGTTCTTGCTTTGCAAACTTCTCTCTTTCACAACACATCTTTCAGAAGCCATAGCTGTCACATTTTGATGTACCCCCATGCAAATCCACCTGAGCTAGTGAGTGCAAGAAGGAAGTCCTGTGGAATAAATATCATGTGAGCATGTAATTAGATCCTCTAACATGGCTAAATAATCAGAACTACAGTGAGCTAAGACAGCATAATAAAAATTTATTCCAACTTTGGATAATCTTTAGCACCTACCTTATTATTTTACTACCTTATTATTCAATGTGCTTTTATTCAGTATATTTTTTAAAACCCCAGGGAAAAAAATGTAAAACAAATGCTCATAGGGAAATGGCCCAGTGTGGAACAGCTGAATCCACATGACATTTGTCTCTGTCATTTGTACTAATGGAGGGAATAATTACAGCAGTGAGATGCTCTCATCCATGCAAGCCATCATTTTGACAGTGGGTCAGCTACACAAGACATCTAGGAAAAGAAAGGAGCCTCTGCTCAGAAATCTTTGGCTCTTTGCAAGGAGCAGTGCACCTGAGTTGCACACAACTTTTGACCCATTTCCTCAGCCTTGACATTTTCTCCTTCTATACTCTTGATTTTTTTTCCTTTCAGGACTTGTTCTTCATCCACTGTCAAGCTTCCAAGCACTGGCCCTCATCATTACCCCACTGGTCCCAGCTCCTCATTTCCTTCCAGCATCTAGTCTAGTTCTCCCTTCTCTCTTAAGACTTCTTTCTTAAATTCCCTGTTTTCCTGACAAAATGGCCATTCCTCATCTCCCCAGCTGACTTAATTTCCCTTGCTTCTCCCCCATCTCAGATCTTTGTTCTGGATTTCTCAGGACCTTTGTCTCAGTGTTTTTATACAGAAGTCCAGCCCTGGTATAATAAATTCCCATCAGGACTATTCCTTCCCCACGCTGTACTCCACAGTCTGTCTAATGTGTCCACTGCAAAGAAGTGAGGAATTTGCTGGAAAAACTACTAAATTTACTTGAGGAGGGTCTTTGATCTCAGTTTTAATATCCAGGGTCTGCATTGCTATGTACAGCAGGTTATGTCCATGTTTAATTGCACTTGTCAAGGGCAAAGTAAAAGGATGCTGCCTCACCTCCAAGTCTCAAATCCCTACCCCACAGTACAGGCAAAATGGCACTAAAGGAACAGAAAACAGTCACAAACAGCTGAACATATTTCACCTGACAATTTAATTCCTCCTCCCCAAATTGTGCCCAAGGCAGAGATGTGATGAACAATTGATGTGGTGTGGTGGAGTCAAGCTCTGAAGGAGAGCAGGCTCTCGAGCACAGAGCAATTGTCCATTTATTCTCTTTCCCATCCTTTACTCCCCAGCACAATAAATTTTCCTCCATGTCCCTGGACAAGGGATTAGGCTGACACATGAGCCACGGTCGGGTGCAGACCTTCAGCACTTACACAGCTCAGGAGCTGCATCTGGTTCCACCAACCACACCCCAGTGAAGTGCAGTGGTGGCCTCCAGGAGCAGCTGAACGAGGCAGCATTCCAGGCATGGATGTCAGAGTGAAGGACAAACAGTACAGGAGCCACAGGAAACAACAAAAAAAAGTCCACTTCTCACATTTTCCCTTTTCCTGGAGCACAGATCTGTCCTGTACCCGCCACCAGGCTGCTCATGAAGTCACTGCTGAGTGATTCCTCCCTGTCCTCAACTCACGAGCCTTTCTTAATTTCTCTCCCCTCTCCACTTGAGGAGGGGAGTGAGAGTGGCTCTGGTGGCCACCTGGAATGTAGCCCAGGCCACCCCAGTCCCCAGCCCCACCTTTCCCAGCAGGGCACTTGTGGGCATGGCCCAGCCCAGGCCATCAGAAATAACTCTGGGCTGCACAGGGGTCCTCTGCTGCCTGATTTTCAGGCTCAAACCCACAGAGGTGGTTACAATTAAATCCTGCAGAACAATTAATCTACATTTCATCTACAACCATTTCGTCTACAAATGAAATCAGGATACTTCCCAGATGAATTTTTTAGTTCAGATTTACAGCACCACTTAAAGCAGGCTTTTATAACTTATTATAATTTTTATTGTATTTTGTAGTCACTCTATATCACATATATCTTTTGCAAAACTCAGTTCTTTTATAGTTTTTAATGTTCTGAAAGCCTGTTTTAAAAGTTTATATGAACCAAATTATTTGTGTATAATTACACTTTTATTATTTTTAAAAGAACTCTTAATCTCCTTGACAAAAAAAAAAATCTTTTTTGTTTTAATAAACAAAGAGACTAAGCCAAAATATGCAAGGTATTGTGCTGGCATTCCATTTTCAAAAAATAAAAGCTAAGGATACTTTTCTAACAAAGCTTTCAGAAATTATTCCTCCTTTAATTAAATCCCTCTTTGCTGGAAACTAACAAAATGCCATTAAGAGCAGAAGACAGTTATTATCTTTCAGTCATTTTCCTTCTGTATAATACATTATTCCTAAGTTTCAGTGATTCTTGCTGTGTTATCCACCTCTCCTTTAAAGAAAATACTCTGTAACCATAGCAATACTTTCCCACCCTGGTATTATTTCCCGCTGGTTTGTTCCAGGCTTTTTGCACATAGCAACCACAGCAATCCTTGGTCCAAGCTGGCAACTTCTTCTTGGCAACTCCTAGCAAAATTGGTGGATCTCTAAACTACCAAATACGCAGGTTCACATTTTCAGAACAAGATCAACAACTCTCTTCTAAATAAACTGAATTTCAAAATCATAACTCTACTTTGTATGGTATTTCTAGTGCCACAAATGTGAGATTTTGATATTCTAGATGCTGTCTTCTAGTTCTATGACTTTCTGCAGAGCAATGCAGCAATCCCTGCTTAGGCAAGGCTGTGACAAATCACTGTAATTCACCAAAATTGCAACAAATCTTTAGGGTCCTGCTTCAAACCTGCCCGGTTTTTCACTGAATTCACACAGAGGAACACCAGGTGTACCACCTACACCTCACCAGCTGGGCTCAGGTTCACGAAGGCAGCACCACTCCTGCAAGGCCTGAGACATAAATACTTTGAACCCAAAATCTCAGCACTCAGAAGCCACAGAACAGGGCAGATCTTGGTGCATAAGTGCTTAACAAATTCCTTATATTATTGCACTACTGATCATGCAATGCCATTAAGGTTCTCAAGTCTTAGCAGACTATCAATGTACTTCTTGATCTCCACTGTGAATTTGAACTGAAACTTGTTTTTCCTCTACAGAAGTAAAAGCACATGAGAGAAAAAGGTGCATTAAAAAAAAACTTAAAACTAACCAAGCTTGATTTTGTTCAACACCTTTCTAATAGTATTTTAAGTTGCTGCCTGATAAGAACAACAAAAGCACTAGTAAATTTTGAGATTAGGTGAATTTTGCCACTAGTTGAGTTAGTTTTCATAAGCTGCATAGTAAGGCACAGTCAATGAACTGTGGTGAAACAGCACAAATTATGTCTGGGAACAACAGTAATTTAAACCATTGGTGTTTGACTGTGACTCCTCTCATCCCACTGGAGTCAACAGGGCTTTTGTCATTAACTTCTGTCAAAATCTTGCCCCCACTCACAATTTTTTCCTATGAATCACCCAGGGATATTCCCTTCATATGCTCTCTGGAGGGGGAGTTCCAGAAGTGGAACTAGATGTGCAGGACAACTTTGCATTTGCAAATCACCTACTGAGAGGGGTGATTTTCTTCCTTTGAAGAGAAAAAAACCCCATTTTTCTCAGTCACAATGATAGAAACAACCAAAGGAAGTTGGATAGGTATAAAATACATGTGTGTGTGTATATATATATATATATGCACACACCCCATGTATTTTTATTTATTTATATGTACAGCCCATATTTTTAATATATATATACAAACCCCTCCCATATTTTTATGTATATATACAAACATAAATAAAACAGAAGGGATATATATAAAACAAAAATTCAAATGACCTAACATATTTATGACAGCTAACAAAAAATAGAAATAAAAATAGAAATACACTAAGGCAGTATCAGCTGGCTAGGTTGGTTTGAGGGGTTTTTTTTTAGAATCTGAAATTCTAAAGAAGAAAACTAGGGTGAAAAAAAAATTTATAGAACAATTATTCCAGGAGGGAGAGGAAAGACTACAGATTACCCTACTGTTTTAAATGTTGCTGGGTTAAAGCACAGCCTTGTTTATATTCTAATTTATGGATGCATCAGATACCCATACACACAAAATTCCTCTACAACCATGAACCCAGCTGGGGCTACACACCAGAGAAATATACACTACCCAGATGGGGCACAATAGGAATATAGAAACACATTCCTGATGAAAAAAATTAAATCTTTACATCACTGTTGTCTGTGGGATTTTTGTCTTTTTGTAGACTGGAGTTAGACCTTTGTGCATGAAGAAAGAGAACAAGAACCCAGATGTGGAAATAGAAAGGAAACAAGGTATGTCATAACTTTTTCCAATAAGAGCTAAAGAGAAGGACAAAAAGTTATATTTTGCTATTCTGGTATTTTGCCTAGCAGAGACACATATTTATGAGTAACTTATATAAAATTTACTAAGGTTTTCTTTTTAAAGAAAAAGGTGGAAATTTGAAATTAGGGGTTCTTATGACTTAGTTGTGTTCACTGAAAGATTAGCATAAATACAGAAAATAGGAGTAATTTTGTCACCAGAGCACTTCAAAATTAAGATTTAAAACTAGCAAAGTGCCCTATCACTGTACACTGAAACAGTACTTTTTATTTTATCAGCTGTTATGCTCAATTTGTAGGAGAATTTCCAGACAGAATCGTTCAATTGATGATCACAAATAAGAAAAAAAAAAAAGGAGACATCTTCTTTTTCCATAAATGAAGGTGGTAATAGTTTTATTAAATTCAAATTATGTTATTTTAACATGTTGATCAAATGCATCATGAAAACCAAACATTATTTGCTTCGTTTAGTTTTATGAGGGTACAATGGGAAATGCCATTCTCTCCAATCACAGCTTTTCTGAATGTATCCACTTCACTGGTCTCTTAACAACAAATGCAGTTACATTTTACTGTAAAATAATCAAATATTCACTTCCTTGCACATAACAGCTATTTTGTTTTGGATGTGAACACTTTGGTTAAATTTTCTATTATCTAAAAGATGCTATTTTCTAGAAGGCAGCATCCTCATTTAGAAAACTGTGTCATTTTCTGACTCTTGATTTGATTTAAAGAGAGACCTAAAGGAAATGGAATTACTGAGAATTATTTAAAATTTGAAATAATAACTAAATCCACAATGTTAAAAAAAGTACTTTTAAAAAAAATCTATTATTATTTCCTATAAACTAATGAAGGATTCACAACATTTTAAATAACATTTTGCCAAGGTGCCCTTGCCCAAAGTCACAGGAAATGACTTTGAAAACTTTTTCAGGAATTAAATGCAAAATGAAGTCAATATTTTTTCAATCAATTGTCAGGCTAAAACAATGTGTCTTTTAATTTAATTTCTGTTTATAATGGTTCAGGTTGACATGACTTTAACAAGACTTCAAAAATCTGCATAATGCTTTAGGTACATCTTGTGCCTCTTACACAGACAGGTCCTTGATTGCAATCCTAATTCCTTGCAAGTTTACTTTTCTTGCTCTTATTTCATGTGTTTTGGAAATTTTTAATATTTATCCCTTCTTTTAAGAGGATAACTGTTCGAAGTTTTACCTTCTGGAAGCTGTGAAAGTCTTAGCCTTAGTGTTTTTGTGGTTTTGTTTGGTTTTGTGTCTGGTTTTTTACCTAGCAAATAGTGGTTTTTTTAAAATTGTAAAGGTCTCATTACAGTGACCTTCCAGACACAATTTGCATATTTCTCCATAAATTAAGAATAAGCATTGTTTTAATGAGGGTCTGCTTAAAGAATGTTTGGTTTTTTCCCTTCCCATTTCCTGAAGCCTCAGAACCCTCTTTCAGAAAACCTTCTGTAAGTGGATCTCATACAGGGACATCAAATGGTCCAATATCCACCAGAAAATAAAGAAGTGTTAAAGGAATCAAAGCAGGAGTGAGGTCTGTGACAGACAGCAGGTATTTTGGGAAGTTAAAGAATAAACTTTGTTTACAAATCCATCACTTCAACAGAAAAAAAAAATCATTTTTATCCCATTTTTACTGGAAAACTGTGAACCAAACCCACAAATAAACCAGCTTTAAATTGCAGCCCTGAATCTGAGCAGAAGGAAGAGCACAGCCCTGTTTGGGATGTACACATTAACCATTGTGGATGCAGTGCTCCTATTAGAATATATTATCACACAGTATCCAAGTTTATCAATGCTGGCCCCAATTCAAATATGCCGTTAGATGCCTTACTAAGTGCTTCACTAAACCAAGCCTTTAATGCTATTTAAAACTAACTTAATACAGAAAAGAGCTATAGATTAACTGACACATCTATTGCCTTTTTTGTTCCAATCACTTCTGTTTAAGTGCACTGCACTCTGGGGAACATAACAACTTGGTGGGGGGGAGGAGGGGAACCCCAGCAAGTTATGTTTGACCTGGAATTGAAAATTCAAACAGCAGACCATTCCAGACCTCAGGCTGTCTGATCCTTCCAGTCTCACGTAATCTATTCAATAGTTAAGCCTCACTCCCTATTACCCCTTAATAGTGGTTGTGCCTTTTATTGAATTCCTCAGAGCAAATCATCTAAAACTGGCTTTGAATGACCACGTGGCTCCTGGAGTTGATTTGGAAACCCAGAAAACAAGACACGTACCAGTGTTTGAGCAGCTGGCCACAAAACGACAGCCTCGGGCAGGAGCTCTGTGGCACAGGCAGCAATGCCAGAATCCAGCTCCCTCTCACAGCACCTGATGCCTCAGCCAGGAGACCCTTCTCTGTCCTTGTGCCTTGTCAGTCACACTTTCCCACTCTTGTGACGAGGGGAGATTCAGAGATGAGATGTTCTCCGAGTGCACCATTAGTGGGATGTTGGCCACTTCAAAGCTATAAATGAAGGCTGCCTGCAGAGCCCAGCACCTCCTCTGGACAAGGGCTCAAAGCAGGGAACCCCCTCCTTTGAGGGGTTTTCAGCAATTCCCAGAGGCTGCTGCTGCCATGAACAAGAGGGGAGTTGCACACAGAGGCAGGTGGCAGAGCCCCTGGGAAGAGAATGTTTTCAAGGGCAAATGTCTGTTACAGCTTTGTGCAGAAAAATTAATCTCAGAAATATCTGTGGACATCTCATTACCTGCCTATCCCTGATTCATCCCCTAAACACCATAGTTTTATCACAGGTGTGTTTCTCCCAGGAAAAACAAACACGAAAACAAACAAACAAAACTCAACAAAACCTCCAGTACTTACCATTTATTTCAATTCTGCTACAGCACACACATCCATGAAAACAGAATTAAAGTAACACGTGCAACTTTGATTTCAGCATTTCCCAGTTCTGGTGGCCAAGATTTGTCACCTTAGCAAGTTTTTAAAAGTGCATGGTGTGCACGTAAAGTTTCCTCAAACTTAGGGGAGAGAAAAAATAATCAAACCAGGCAAATTCCTTTTTTTTTTTTCTTTTGGGGCAACCTGTCAACTACTGCACACCTGAGAGACAGGTGCATTAGACCCAAAACCAGGGTCCATCTTACTTTGCAGCACCCCAGGCTAGGAGAGAAAGCAGAGCCCAGAAATCTTGTGTTTCAGGCAGTGTTCTGGGGAGCAGCAGCATCCAAGCTCCCCATGGTTGCCCCTCATCTTCTGCCATCTTGCCCTCTTAACCAATCTGATTTAATGTCTCCCTTTCCTGTGCTCACAGCAAGTCTGGCCCTGTTTCTTGCCTGTTTTGCAGCTTTTGTTGCACACGAATCAGAACTGCTTCCCACCCTCATCCACCATCTTCCTCTGCTGCTTGGAGCTTTGGAGCTTTGGTCTGCCTTATCCAGCCGTCCCATCCTCCAACTGAATCAAATTAATGGGACATGAGGCTGCACTTGAGGTAAGATGTGCTAAAACACAGAAATATCCCAAATACATTGGTATACCCAGTCCTTCTTCAGCCTCATGTTCTTCCACCTTTAAAGAAGCATAACTGTCTTCTTTTTACCCTTTTTTCTTCCCCTCTGCCAATCAGAAGACATTTTCACAATCCATATTCCCCAACATACAGCCTGGGGTTTGTTTTGAGCCAGAACAAAAGAAATAACTTCTTCCAAGTGGTGTACAGTGCAGTTCTGGAGTCAAGGCAATTAGGCCTAAAACTGTCTGAAGAAAATGACTTCACATCCCAACTGAAGAGAGCATATGGAACAAAATGTAATGGAAGAATGACACAGCTGAAAACAAAACAAAGACGTGCCATATTTCATAACAATGCAGATGTTAAGATATTGAAAATATTTTTAGCATGTACCAGAGAACACAAAAAAGAAAAAACCCATTGGGAATAAGAGTTCAGATCTACATTGTTCCCCTGTTTTCATGACGTTTACAATAGTATTATTCCCTCCCACCCGCCACGAATTTAAACAGCTCCAAAACAAGCTCTTCATTTTGCCAAAAAAACATCAACATGTTCATTATTTTTAAGTCTATTCTAGTGAATACTACCTGAAACAACCCATTCAACTCTCTGCAGCTGGTTTTCTGCCTTCAGAGGCCTTAATTTTCTCTACATGGACCTCACTTTAGTCACAACCATGTTGGGCCTTTCAACTCCCCCTCCATTTTTAGTTTTGAGTTCCAGTGTACACTTAAGCCCCAGAAACTCAAAGTAACTTAACTCAAAGGGCATATATTTTATTTCAAAGTCAATTTAACACTGTAGGAGTTGTTCATGTACACTCAGTCCATTGTGTCTTATCATCCTTTTCCATTGCCCTCTCCTCTGGAAATTCAATTTTGCTTCAGCTGGGCAACCTACACATCCTTCAGCTGTTGAGGAAGGCAATTTCTCCTTTTATTTTGCCCATGACCTGCCCTTCTGCAGACACACAGGTAAATCCTACATAAAGGGAAGACCCAGCACACCATGACAGAGGTGCTGTGGTGCCCAGCCAGAGCAGGTGACCTTGTGTCGTCCTCAGTGTCACTCTGGGCTGTCTCACCTGAACACCCCTGCACGATGCAGCTCTGCTGGCCATTGGTCTTCGTGACCCCCAGCTCCCAATGACAAGACCCATTCCTTGCTTTGCCACTCTGCTGCCTTTCTCCAGAGGGTGAAAACAAGGCACAAATGCAGCCAGTGTGGGGGTTCTGAATTCCCCCACCCACCCCAAAAAAAAATGGTTTGCTGGGGTAGGCAACTTGATGTCACAGGGGGACAGAGAAGGGAGTCAGAGTTTTCTCACTATAACTCAATTCTCCAGTTTCCAAGAACCAGCATTCATGGTGACCTCACCAACTGGACCAGCTGAGGAGCAAAAACTCCAGCCCCTCAAAGCTCCACACCCAAAAAGATGCCAAATACCATGAGGTTATACCTCCTTTCTCAGCCTCCTGAACATCTTGTGAGATGTACAACACCCTTCATTTGCACTGAGGGCTCTGCACATCCCAGCAGCACAAATTCCACGAGCACAACACAACCAGTGCAAATCCTGGATGCTTTCTCAAAGCTTCAGACTTCCTGAACTCATGTTTCACAACACAGTCTGAATCCTCACCTGCCCTCTGGGATGGGAAGTCAATGTCCAGGAATGGGTAATGACTGCCTGGATAATTCACTCCACTCATGAGCAGCCTCAGTTATGCCCCAGCAACAACTTGGATAAGGAAGGGACCCACACAAACTGAATTATGCTGGTGGTGACAACCCATGTGAAGCCCTGGTGTTTCCAGAGGAGAAATAGAGAGTGACAACAGAGGGGCTGCAGGGAAAACAGCAGCAGTTAACGGGGTGATATTTCCATGTCCAGGGTCTGCACTGAGGAAAACTTTGGGTAAGACCACATAAGGATTTCAGCAGCTGAGCAGCCCAAGTCTAGTTTATATTGGACAGGAATAGAGAGTATGTTTTGAAAAAGTCTTCAGGCTGGAGATCTACAGTGCTTTTCCTGGTAGCTCACCTTGTTACAGGGAACCAGCACACACCAGGAATTCCTGGTGCCTGGCAAAGCTCCCATTACTGAAACACATAAATGGACCAAAAAGGGCTCGTGTGAAGGCAGCTGAACAGCTCTGTGATGATCTTCACTTGTCAGTTGTCCAAAACAGATCAATAGTTCCAACTTTATTCATGGAAAAGCCAACATTTCACTTCATTGTCAGGAAAGAAATGCTGCTTGCTTCTCCTCTCCCAGATTTCTCAGGCAGCTCTGCTACCACTCCAAGGACACTGCACAGCTGAGAGTCCCCAGGACCTATTTCCCAACCACTGCCACCATCCATGGCAGAGTCAGAGGGTCACACTAGACTATTTACACAAGAGGAGCAGCTTTGGAAAGCCTGGTTTAGTCTGCCTGTCTTCAGTTACAAACTACCAGACACAGGTTTCAGAAAGATCTGCCAAGAAATTAAAATCTAACTTGTCAGAAAGGCAGAAACAGATTGCAGAAGGGCAAACTGGAAACAGGGGAGTTCCCAAGAGGTCTTAGAGTTTGTTGAAAAAAAAAGTAAAATTTTTCTAGTTTTTCCCTATGTAAGAGGAAAGTACAGCTTGACTTAATTGCAAAGCATAATGATAAGCCAGCATTTATGTATATGACTCATTTTCAAATAATTACAAAATGCAGGGAGATACAGAAGACACAATTTAGGACTGTTTTCTTACTCTTAAGACTCACAGAGTAGAATCAGGTCTACAGTAGTGTTACAAGATTCAGACACCATATCTAAGCAGATTTATCTCCAGTTAGGCCTGGTATTTCCCCAAAATCCCATCTGCAGACACCAATTACACCCAATGAAGGCAAACTCTAATGCTAATGCAAGGCCATACTCCTCTGAGAGCACACAAAGCTGGTGTGTGTCTGAAACCTGGGACCACAGCCTGGACTGGCACTGCTCTCGTGGAGCTGCAGGATCGCTGAACAAATCACCCAACACGTGCCTGGCAGGCAGTGCTGTGGAAAAGAAGGATTAGGGCAGTCCTCAGACACCCAGCAGATACAAGCTCACCGATCTTGCTCCTTCTCTGCATGGCCAGATCAATACTAGAATGCACAGGCATTGGAACTGTATGCAGAAGGTGCTAAATAAAAGTGGAGAAGAAATAGAAGAAGCCCCAGGTGATTTAAGGGATGAAACCAAAGTGCCTTCAAGTGAGACTTGAGGATTTAAGTCTGTATAAATTATCGGCGAGGGTAATTTGCTTGAACAGAGTACCAGGCTAAGTGATGGATTCTCTGTCATCCCCTTAAGTTTTTGCAAGATACTGAGCACAGCAGAATCATTGCAGAATATATTTCTGTGTCCTTTGGCGTGCAAGATGTTTTAAAAGACAGCATGAGGATCTTTCTGGCCTTGAAAACAAAATTCTGCGGGCTGTGCTAAAGCTGAAGACTGAAATCTAAAGAAAATATTTAATGCTTTAAACAAATAATGTGTTTCTTATTTAAATAAAACCACTTTCATACAGTAAGCATTATGAGTGGGGAAAGCACAAGCATTTACAAATGCCAAATCAGCTTGACAGAAATTTTAAGAAATAATTTAATTTCTATGAAATATTTTCTGCTCATTCTCTAATTGGGGAAAATTCAGGCGAATGTCAGTCTCGCCTCCTACCAATTATGACCAAAATATTGCCTTTTACTTCCCATCAGTGACACACCAATACTGGCATTTTTATTTCAAAATTTGTATGTGAGGGCAAAGTTAACATATCAGTAAAAGGCTGTGGTTAGTTAGGTAAACTCCCCGTGGTAAATTTAGTTATTTCCTGATGTCACAACTTAGTAAGACAGGAAAGTCTTCTGCCAGTCTCCACCTTCTCGACATATGGCAACTCATTTCAAACCAAGAGGAGATACAAAAACCTCCCCTCTTGCAATAAAGCAATTAATCACTGTCTGCTAACTTTCTTTCCTGCTTTTGTGCCACTTTTTAATGGAATTCCCCACATTCTTCTTCCAAATATAGATTTTAGGTATAGCATTAAGGAAGTTATTAACACCAAATAAACAATTTAATTCTATGTCTCTCAAGGCCATGGGTCTTTGCACATCTTCACATCCTTTTGTCATCCTCAATCCCCTCCCAGTAGGTGTAGAAAATGAAAACATAAAAAAAAAGAAAATGAAAATACAGGTAGAAATGTGGCAGCAAAAAAACATGTAAAGGAAGTGCAAGGTCAAGAAGTGCAAATATTAAACCCACCCACATTAAAAACTGAGAAATGCAATTAAGTTAATCAATCATTCAGGTTTCATCAATGTGTTTCTACTTGAGGGACAAGTAAATATTACAAATTTGAGTTTGGAATTTAACTTTAAAATACACACATTATGCATTTGAGGGAATCTTTCTGAATGAGACTAGACAGTGAATATGATGGGAAAGAGAAAATAATGAATTAAGAGAGAGTAAAAAGAATACAGAGCAAAGGCTTTGTCTGTTGTCCAGTGTCCCATTCTACAAAAAACTCCCTGAGACCAGAGATGCCATTTACTTCTAAAGGTCCCAAAATCCATGCATTGTGAAGCATCATGGATATCCTCAGTAGCAAACATTAACTTTTGATTCAATACAGTGTGGAACCACTCAAGGGGATGAGGAGTACAGCCTCCAAGGACTCAAAGCCAGCTTTGTCTCCATAGAAGTCTCATTTTTTTCCAGAACGAGAACAGAGATAGGGACAAGCTACAAGAACTGAAATTCTTGAGTTGTAATTAATTCATTAGTGACAACTTTGTAAAAGCACCACATAATATTTTAACCATGTATCAGCTTCAAAACTCTCCTCAATTCAGGCAAGATAAAAAGCACAGTTTTATACACGGCAGAACAGGACAAGTTCTACAGAACTGTGATGAAAATTAATGACTATATTATGAAGCAAATGATACCAGCCACTAATTATTTGCAGCTCAACTAAATGAGAAGCACCCTGAGAAAATTCCAGCTAGTTAAGAGTAGTTTCTAGCTAGAAAATCCAAGCTGTTTGGATTCTGCACTTTCCAACAGCCACTGGAATTGGAAACACAACTCAAGCACTGAAACACTTGTAGGGTATATTTTATACCAGGTATAAAATGGTGTAATACAGAGTTTAAGCCAACCCAGGTGGTGCAACACAACAAAAAGGTGTAATTCCCAATCATTCATCTTATTTTTCCTTTGCAGATAGGAAAAATCTGAGCTGCCTTGGGCAGGGGGATCCAGCTCCTCACCAGCGACATCAAACGCAGCCCTGCTGCAGCTGGAGGAGTCAGTGGTCTTCTCTGGAGGGCAACTCAGGAAAAAAAACCAACTTGGAAACTCAGATTTGCCCTGGAAACCCCAATCATTTTCCACTAGCCAGGGAGGAAACACAGTCAGTGCTCCCTCCAGATTAAGGACAGCCTTTGTGGATGCCCCACCAAAGCTAATTCCCTCACACTAACACTCCAGCAGACAATAATGCTACCTAAAAGAGGGACAGAAGGACAGAAGGAGGAGAAACCTCGCCTGACAAAGCAGGAGCATAAAATGGATTTATCAGAGTGGGAGGAAAAGAGTGATAATGAAGAACATTTCAGTGAGACCAGCTTGAGAGAGATTAACATTCAGTGCAAAAAAAAAAAAAAGTTTAGAGAAAAAAAATCACAGTAAAGTGACTGCCTTGGGAGAGAAAAATGTGCTAGATCTTCAAGGTGCCATGTGGCCACATGTCTTTACCAGCAGAGCTGGTGGAAAACCCAAGTGACTGAAAGGTAACTGCAATCAGCTTGTAAAATAAGGGAAGCTTCTTCATAAGGGTCTTAGACTACAACAGCATGGAGACAGCAAAAGTAAAAGAACATTTGAGACAATTAGAGCAGGCAACAAAAACATCTATGAACTTTAACAAGAAGGCAGAAGTATTTCTTTCCCCATATAACCAAGGAAACACACAGCTGCCACTCAAGGAAAGTCCTGTGCTATTTCAGAAACATTTGGTCTAAGAGATGAAACTTTTTATCCCCAGATACACTTCTGCATAAAATACCAAATGTAAGGGTTGGGCATCTATAACATTTTCAGAAGAAAATATTCCCCAGTTCAAATGTGGAAAATTAAAGATAAACATATTTTGAACACATGACCACTGAGGAATAAGAAAATAATCTTCAGCAAGCAGGTAAAATTCAGATGTAAAACTGGAATCATGTAACAAGACATTTGACAAAATTATTTTTAAATGGACTTTTTTATTAATACCTGTTTAGTTATTCAGCCATTACATATTTTGCCTGACCTTATTGTTTGGCTCTCTATTCCCTAAACTTTTTGGTTCTTTATTCCCTAAACATTTTGACAAATTTTTGTCCTAACCTCTGACTGCATTAAATGTAAAGAGCCTGATGGACATGACATCTACACATTCCTCTTTTCCACTGAACAATTTAAACTCTTACTGCTAATTACAAAATTCTTGCCTGAGTGCCACTGCTCACTAAGTTACTCAATGTAACTCTGTGTCTTTTAGAACGGTTCCATATTTTTCTAAAACTTCATTTTTTACACCACACTACTCCCCAAAAACTTCACAGATAAGTTTGATTTAATTCTAACTACCTAAGAATTTTCCTTCTTCCCAGCTTTTATATCATCCACAGGTTTGTCACATCCTCACTATGTTCCAAGACATTAATTAATGAGACATAAAACACAAGGAAATTTCTGTGGGACAAAACTTTCTTCTATCTTGAATCATTAAAATTAAATAAAACCTGAAGTAATTGTTGAAACAGTCATAAATCAGCAATCTACTTAAGTAATCCACCTGGCTTCAAGTTCTTATATGTTTTGTAAGTTTTGCTGAATCAAAGGAGCTACAGCAGACTTCTTGGAAGGACTGACACCTTTTAAAGGTTTCAAAAGTCATCACAAGCACTACCTCCACTCTCCTCCATTCTCCAGCCTCAGAAATACAAAACAATTCTATTTTAGACTGAGATTTCTAGGTCTGTTTACAGGGGAGCAGAGTTCAGGGGGAGGAAATGCTTCTTTTCACAGACTTCATTAAAGATTCACAAGACATTTTTGCAATAAATTCATAGAATCATCAAATTGTTTAGGCTGGAAAAACCTTTAAAGCTATCAAATACAACCATTAACCCAGCACTGCCAATCCACCACTCAAATATGTCCGTGTGTCTGAAATATCTGCAGGGACAGTGACTCCACCACTTCCCTGGGCAGCCTGTTCCAATGTTCCACTCTTTCCACGACAATTTTTTCCTAACATCCAATCTAAATCTCCCCTGGTGCAACTTGAGGCCATTTCCTCTTTTCTTGTCACTGTTACCTGGGAGAAGAGACCAACCCCACCTGGCTCCAGCCTCCTGTCAAGGGTTGTAGGAGGCATTAAGGTCCTCCTGGCCTTCCTGTTCTTTGGGAGTTAAAATTAAGAAAATCAGGGTTGATGAAGATAAGGAAACTTCACCCCAGAGCAACTGCTGTGTCTGGATGCTGCAGCTCCTTGAAATTCCACAAACCATCCAACAGAACCCCCTGCTCAAAAGCATCTTCACCACAGCCAACAAAATCTTGCACCTTTACAAACAGAAAAGTTTAACAGGCAAATGCCCTCATGGGAAAGCATTTGAGAAAAAAGAGTTGTCAGTTCTTGGCTGGTCTCTGTAAAGGATAATATGAATGTTTATCTGGTGAGGAAAAATATATTGAATTGAGTAACCCTCTCAAGGCATTTGCCACCAGCAAGCTGACACAGCACACCACCACTCAGAGTAGCCCAGCTTGCTCTGACTGAACAAACAAAAAAACTTCTCCAAACTTCATAAAATAACCCAGTCTGGGTCAATGGGGAGAGCACTGTTATGTCTATGTGTTTGATATGCTGTTAAATAGTCATTCCAATTAGAAATTATTTGTGCATGGGCTAAAGCAACCACAGAGATTATGTTTACATGTGTCAAGAAGCACCAAGATGGATCAAAATTTTTAAAAAACTCCACCTATAAATTTGATGATTAAAGGTAAAACTGCTGTGAAGCAAAGAAAAAACAAACAGAAAAATGAAATGAGAAAAGAAGGCATATCTAAAAGTTGAAAAAGCAAATTGACAAGAGTTTCAGGGTCTGAAATTAGAGGACCCGGAATTTCTGTGCATGCTCAGGAGGCTGCAGGATGCAAGGCTGTAGGAGGTGATGTCAGAAGTGTGTCTGTGCCTCGCCACTGGGCTCAGGAGAGACCTGATAAGCAGATTTCTGGTTTGCTTTGGGCCCTGGCTTCCATTTTATCAAAGGTTTCATAAGAGTTTACAACTTTCTTTGTGAGCAACACAGACTTCATACAACCAAAATCTGAATCAAGGCAGCATGTGACTTTCATTTTGACTTGAGAATTATTATTATTTTCATTATATAGAGCACAACCACCTCAATTATCAGGAACACTAAGAACTATCCAGATAAAAACTAACAAGTACAATCAACTACTTGTAAGGCATCAGAGAATAATTACACCCTCCCCACAAAAAATGAAAAATACAAGTGCAGTTGATAACAAAAAGGAAAATTTAAAAAAAGGTATGTATGCACAAGCTTTATAATATTGAAATATACAACCTGTTTTCTCAGAGGATGTTGTATTAGAAAAATATAACTGAAATAGTTCCCAAATAACTGATTCCACTCAATTAAAAAGAAAAACAAAAACATACAGCAGTGTCCACTTTCTAAGATAACACTGGAATAAACAATTGCTTGGGAAATATGCTATGGCTGGTGCACCCCCTTATAACCACTTAAGACCACACACTACAGTTTAAAGTGTGATTTTAAATAGATATGAAAGTCTAACCCTCTGACTATGCTACAAGTGAAGTTCACTTCCACAGTGCCTGGTAACAAATTCTTTTTAGAGAACAATCAAACCTTGCTGTTATCTGTGCTGACCCAAATCTCCTTTAGTGTCTGACTGCCAGTGGTTCAGCTTCATTACCTCACTACATTAATTAGTGGATAAAGGGAAAACCAAGATTTTTCCTGTACTTTTTCTTTCCTTTACTATAACATTCCACAATAGAAAATTAAAATAAAGAGTTAAAATCTGTTTTGCTGTTGTTGAACAAATAGGGAAACTGAAAATCATTCAAGGGAATCATCAAAATAACTGAGCTAATGACAGGACTGATTCTTCTCCCATCCTTGTGAGAGGTGAGTGTCTTAGATGGAATAAATAATTAACCCTTTCTTTCAAATAGACTCTACTGCCTTAATTTTATAATTTACAAAAACACCATATCATCTTCTTGCACGATTCTTTATTTTATTTCAGAAAAATCTCTGAGTTTACTTTTTCCTTAAACAGAAGAATATTTTAGTCTCATGTTTCAATATGGCTCTCAGCTTAATAGGCAACTATGGAAAACTTTGTAGGACAATCTGAACTTTTGTAGGAAACAGACACTTCTCCATAAAACTCTTAAAAATGGGTTTAGCTGGTATTGTCTTTTCATGTATTTTTATCTTAGTACCACTGGGGAAAAAAAAGTGACCTACAAAAACCTCTAGAAAAATCAGATCTGACAGTAACATATAGAATGGGAATATTCTATATGTTGGAATATAGAACAGCTTTGACTTAGGGAGGCCAGTCTGCTTTCTTTCCCTCATCAGTCTGCAGCCAGTGTGGACAGACAAAACCTCCCCCAGCAGGTAACTCAGAGCAGAAACCAGCTTGGGGTGCTCCTCATCACCCGCTGGGGAAGCTGAGTTATTGTACCAACCCCAGGAACCCAAGGAGACAAATACTCCTGGGTTAGATTAACCTTTGTGCCCCCTGCACCATCCACTGCTGTGACTCCTCGTAGGGTGCAGCACGGAGTTTGTGCTGGTTCTGTTGGGTTCACACCAAGATCTGCCACTGGGAGACTCTTCTTTGATTTCATTTATTACTGGGTTGGAAGGCTACACAAGCCTGGTTTCATAACTTCTAAATTATTTTAATATTTAAATGCCATTCTCATGTCTAATGGTCAAGTTGTTATTTATTCTGAACAACCTATCCTCTCCAAGCTCTTACTCAGTTCAAGTCTAACATAGCTTTAGTCCTTCTACATTTGGATAAGAAACAAGCCTAGATGTAACTTCACCATTTGTACAGGAAAACATATTTCATCTTCCATGTTCAAAACTTTTATTATTAATTTTCTTATATCAATTAGCATTTTATCCTGAACCAAAATTCTCCAGTTTATTTTTGCATATAGGTTTTTAATTCAGTCCATCTGAAGAGATGCTGCAAGGGATAACAAGTGTTCAACTTACTTTGAACAAGGACAGAAGTAAAGCTGAATACTGATACTCCAGAACTAAGAATCTTAACTCCGTTGTATGGGCATTAAACTCCACATATCACACAATCATAAAGGCTGAAAAAGACCTCCAGGGTCAAGTGAGTCCAACCTCTGGCCAATAATCACCATATCAACTAAACCACAACACTACTAAAATGTAGTATAGTAAAGACTGGTACATTTTTCAAATAAAATTGAACTTTTTTGCTTTGGGAAGCCATCAGGCCCAAGAAAAAAACATAACTCTGTCCTTCTCAACATATTTTCCTCACCAATATTTTTGTTATGCTTCTGGAGTGGCATTTGGCCAGCATTTTCTGTATGGGATTGCAATTTTTCTTCATTTTACATATTAATAGCCACATTCAATCAAGCCCAAGATACACCTCTGCTCATATTGTGTTTTTAGCAATGGCTGAGAGCAGAGGTCTGGGAAGAGCACCAGGACAAGGAAAGCATGCAGGGATGGACTTTGAGATCCCTCTGCAGCCTTCAGGCACTGGGCTCTGTGTTCTTCTAAGCAGGAGTTGATGCTTTTGCATCAGTCCACACCCAGATAATCCTGCAGCGTGTGCAGTGGCTCACAGCTAAACTATGCACCATGGAAAAAATACCACCTCTTACTTGCTCTGAATCTGCCACTTGATAATTTCATTTGATCCCCTCTGGGTCTTGTTCTACAAGAAACACTTAATGAGCATTCCCTGTTCTTTTTTTTTTTTCCATTACACTCCTATATAGATTTTTATCATTTTCATCTTTAGCTACTTCTTTGCCAGGCTGAAGGTTCTCAATCTATTTAATTTCTCTTTATCATCACTGCCACCCATTTTTAGTTCTCTTATCTCCCTTTTTTCCCCTCCTCAGTCTTCCTTTACACCCAGGACTCAGAACAGCACCCTGAGGTCAAGACAAAAGCACAGGCAGTTTACAAACTGGCATAGCAGACTTCTGCTCTGTGAGCCATCTTTCCCTAATTTTTCTTTTTTTTTTTTTTCACCAATCCCAAACTCTTGATCAATGCTTGGATTTGGCATGATAAACTCTCTACAACATCACTTCCTTCCATGCTAATAAACTCAACAATGGCAGGATTGTTCTCCACCACATGCATTACTTCATAGCACCAGCAGCAAGCTTCAACCCCAGTTACTAAGCATCACAAGCTCCCTCTTGGGTTCTTCATAATTGGCCTTCATTTATGCTTCTCTCATTAACTTAGAATCATTCTGCACTCCAATGCATACTGGTGTTAAACTTAGCACAGATCCATGAGTAACTCTATCCATCCCTTCTGTTAAACAGGACATTTATTCATCTTTTGGCCAGCAGTCTAGGACAAAAAAAAATTCCTCTTATGTCAGAGAAGTTTCATTTTGCTCAGCACCTTTGGTGAGTCGCTCTCACAAGACTCCCTGAAACCCCAGTGTACTGCATCAGCTAAATCACACTTACTCACAACCTCAGCAGTGCCTTCAAAGAACTCCACCAGACCTGTGAGACTGTTCTGACTCTTTCCTGGTACCTCAAACTGTCCATGAGTGCTTCAGTTTTCTTCTCCATGGTATTTACCAGAAAACTGGCTGGTATGAGTGCCAGTCAAACTTGTCCTGTTCTTTCCCACAGGCTTTCTGGAAGCCTTTTTAAAAACTGGCATCACCTTTGGCACCCTCAGCTTCACTGCTACTGTGAACATTGTTATCTCACATGCCTTTAGCTAAAGGTGCAACATGCTTTGAGCTCTTTTAGATGTTAGTTATCTACTGCACCATTGGCCATCCCATTTCTGATCATTTTCAAAGAACTCATGACAAGTTCCCCTGCCTTTTACATATTACATATCAGGCTTTAACTTGTTTTACTATATATTTCATGTTTATTTTGCATTAATTTCACCCTTTTAAAATTTTTTAACATCTTTTTCAGAGTATCTTTCTGTTCCCTACATTATGCTCAACCGTGCTAAATACCGCTCAAAACTTTTTTAAAGAGTCAGAGAAGCAGTTTTTAAGAAAAATGCTTTTTTTTCTGAGCTCGCCACAATGGCTGCAAGCATTTTATTCTCTTGACAGCTCCTCTTACCAGGCTGTCCATAGGATCCCTAATCAGTGTCCTGCTTGATGCCTTCTCTGTGGCAGATGTGGACTGTCAAGGACTCACTGCAGAACGAAGCCATCAGTCCCTCCATTTTATATTCCACTCTTCCAACATTTGCATAGGAACACTTCCATTTTGGCCTGCTTGCCTGTCCTCCTGTCTAAATAGGACCCAATTTTTCCAGCAATCCTTGACTCTTCTCCAGATGACCTTCATCAGCTTCTGCCCCACATACTTCACCTACAGCCAGTGTCACCTTGAGCTGTGTGCCTTTCCTGCTTTCCCTCATGCAGAACATTGGGATTGCACTGCACACTGATGCTGCACAGCTCCTTACTCTTCACCTTTTATCCAGCAACTCGTGTGCTGCTTCCAGCACTCTTTTGGTAGCCTTTATGTCACCAGCACTTCTCCACCTTGAGCAGACAGCCTGGACTCCTTTTGCTGTAAGCCACTTTGTGGTTGGAAGGTTACCAAATGCTCCCTTCCAGCACTGGTTACACTCCTCAGCAGGAGGTGTCTCTGCATCACCTGGAACCAACACCACACAATGGAATTTTTAGAGCAAAAGGACACTTGGCCATCACCTGACAGCAAGGTCTCATCTACAGGATGAGGTTTTTTTGGACATAATTTCAGGGTCATTGATGTCCTGCTGCTCATGGAATCCCAATGGCAGCCTCCCTGGAGACAGAGGTGGGAATACCTGCCTGGAGGTTTGCTTTGCACATCTGCATGTTGTGACTTTCACAAGAGTTCAGTTGCATTAATCTGCAACGAGCATCTTGCAGTGTCATAACTATCCCTTTGGTTTAACAGCTGCATTAATACTGTTGAGGGCAAGTAAATGCTTCTTTTTATTTTTTTTTTCCTAACTGGAGATCTGATATCAACCTTTAGCCTGAGAAGCCAAAGGGTTTAGGCTAAATAGCCTCAGACACTCCTTGTGTTTTATGCTCTCTCATTGTATTCCACTGAAATTCTCACTTTGTGTCTCTCCCTCCAGAGACTTTGATTCAGACTGTCCTCATCCTCCTGGAAGACACTGGTTTTCTAAAACTCTAAAACCATTCTAGTGGTTTTCTAAAAATCCATCTTTAATACTGGACTGGTTTGTGCTTGTGAAAGTGTAAAGTATTTATTTATTTTGAGCAATGTTAATAACTTCTCTGCCTTCCATTCAGCGTCTTTAATCCATTCCTCAGGTTCCCACAAACCATTTTCAAGACAATCCACTGAAAGTAAAGAGGAGTAAGAAAGTTTAATTTTTCTTGTGTAACACTCTGGTATCATTAACAGACATTTCCCATAACTGCTGGGCAATCATGCTTTATAATCTAACAGATCACAGCCACTTTATGATAGCATGAAAGGACTGATTGTGCAAGCCCTTAAACACTGCTTCCCTAAGACAACAGAACACAACCAGCCACAACTTTTAGCTCAAAACAGAAGCACAGAGCTGTTTTTTAAGATGCAGCCTCTTCTGCAATGTTGAGGGGAGCTGCACTGACAAACACACCCTTCACCAAATCAAAGAGTATTCTTCATAACCAAGACTTGCTGATTCAAAGTGGGACCTCACGCGTTTAGATTCCAAATTTAGATTTCTTACTATGAATTCTACTTTCAATTACACCAAGTCTGCTGCATTTTGTTGGCTCTGATGTACACAGCTTTCGACACAAAAGAAGTCTTGAGAGCTTCCACAAACACACTGTCACTGCTGTATTTATAGGCAAGATGCTCAAACATTTGCATTTTATTGTAAGGGGTAAATTGTGCCATACAGTACAGAAAAAAAATTCAATACTGATTCACAAAACAGGCCTGATTTTTCTGTTGATAGAAAATGGTTCTAGTTCCCTTTCCACCATCAAATCTAATTTAAAGTAACCCACTGTAGTGCAAATACATCAGATACTTAGTAATCTCCTGTAATGGTAGGGAAATTCATCACAAATTGCTGAATGTTATGAATCATCTTGTGAACACATAACTGCCATACACTGAAAAAGGCGCTTTAACAAGTGATTTCATTCATTTATGTCAATACTTCATAATTAGCACAGAGAAGTGTCTGTAAATTGAACTCTTGAGCATCACACTGCTTAGTTACCATTTTTTTTTAAATATTTTCAGCACTTGATGTAATGGAAGACCCCATTAAAATTTTGTGCCAATGACAAATGAGATTTTCATTTTCTCTTCCAAATGTGTTAGCACAAGCTAATGAACTCAATGTTTAACAAAGCCATAAGCATATGCTGACCTGTACTACATAAACAGTTCAACTGACTTGATCAGGGATATTAATGCGAGTTTTTGATGGATATTTAAACCCTGTTGCTCAATAACATACAATAATAAAAGAACTGCTGGTTTATGTGGAAGTTAGTGCTGATGCTCACTCAGAAGTAACAGCTGACAAGAAAAACATGACAGCCAGATGCTTAGAAGAGCTCTCTTCTGCACACCAGCCTGAAGACCCAGATTTAGCCACCTTTTCATTTGTAATTGAAGAACTGTGAAAGCTTTGCAGGGTATTCTATCCAAGGCACACAGTATTTTGAAAGCACTATGATGTACCCAAACCCATAGATCAGGGTCTCACTATTCCCCAACAGACTCAGATTTTCTACAGAGACCTTACAATTTCAGGGCTTGAGTGCCTACAGAGCCACACCTGAACTACGGTTTCCTGGTCACTTCTTTAAGTGCTGAGTGGAAATAATTAATAATTTCTACTTGGATTCCATAATCTAAAGATGCCAAGCCACTACAATTTAACAGTTTAGTGGTGACAGCTGGTTGGTTGTACCCATGGGGTGCACAGCCTCAGCCCATTTTAACAGCAAAATAAATAATTCTCTTTGGAACTGGGCATAACTCAAACTGTGCCCAAGGCCAGTTCCTGCCTTCCAGCAGGGCTGACACAAGGTGGCTTGGCCATCCATGGGAATTTGCAGTAGAACCACATTCTCTCAGGAGCAGCTGAAAGGTTTAGACAAACTGCTCCCCTAGACCAGAAAAGGAAGTGCAAGACTATAAATATATCCATGATCACAGTGATCATTCCACTTTGACGCTTCTTACCAGGATAACTTCCCACTCATCAGTCCTAAAAAATCCTCAAGCCCCAGCTTTGAGTTTCTCTCATCCTCCATGGCTTCTGGAATGCAGACCCATGGACTAATTTCCACAGGCGATGCACACCAAACATGCAAGAAAAGCTTTGCCTTACTCTAATGTTGCTAATTAATGACCAAATAATTATTAAAATAATCTAGTGTTTCCCTGTGCTTTGAAATAGGACACCTAATCTTGAGCTCTTGTTACCTACTGCTTATTTTTACTTTTATTTCTTAACTGAAAACAGTGTTGTCTTTTTTTTTTTAATTTTACAAGATTTAACCCTTAACAAGGTATACGTATCTCTACTGGACACTTATTTGAAATTGCATGTAATTCTTAATTACATCTTCTTAATTCTGAAATTTTCCTCACACTTTCAATTCTTCAGTGCTTTTTAAAAAACTTTACTGATAAGATATCCAAAACATCCAGACATGCAAACTTGTCTCTTGCATCTAAAGTTTCTCCTTTCCAAGGATATCCAGGCCTGTAACTGTTGCTAGGTTTATCAATATAAAATCTATTTATTTAAAGGGATTAAAAAAAAAAAAACTTCAGGCTACTTAGTGTTCCAATTTTCAATAAATTCAATGTTAGAATAAACCATCAAAAGTAGGAAAATCCCACCTCTCCTTCCATACTGCCTTCACAGTATTTTTTCTCCTTTCAGTAGTCAAATATAGATTTTTCCATGACATTTTGATTAGGCTCTTACTGTGAACACATTAAGTGATAATTGGTCCAAAAATACTTATTGAGCCAGGAATATCAGAATACAGTAAATACCAGGAGCACCATAGGCAGCTGTATGAATCACTTCACATACCTGTGGTTTTCCAGGTTCCTGTGCTTAGTCATGAGTACACTCTTCACATTCTCGTACACAGAACACAATTTCTGCCAATTTTTGTTCTTGGCTTCTACACTGCCACCTGTAGTCACACAAGAGAAATTAGCAATATTTTATGCTGCAAATCCTATTAGCACAATGTTTCAGCTCACTTGTTTTTCTAGACAAACATTCCAAAGCGTTCCCCTTTTGTAAAAGGTGCATTTCAATATTCAAACCAAGTTATTTACATTTTTCCCTTTAATGCATTTGAAGAAAACAGAAAGAAGAATTACCACCAAACAATCCAAATTCATTTTAAACCAAGGGGACATTTAAAACTCTCAGACTCAGATTTTTATTTTATCCTCTTGCTTGGTGGACACATCATAACCTTGACAGAGCAAAATGACTTCTGAAGTGGCAATGCAAAAACATCTGCACTTAATTACTTGGTAAATACAAAAAACCTAATTGGAGTTGTTCTTCCACCTGAAAAATGAACATAGTTTTACAGAAACATAATATCCATGCTCAGCTTAGTTGCCTTATATAGGTTATAAGGAAATGTATGCAAATAAAAACTGCTAGTATTTGAAAGATTATCTCATAGAATTAGCAGTGATCTTGAACTTTTTTATACAATGAAAAGCATCCAATTTATTCCAGGCTTACGGCACTTTGAGCAATATGCCACAGATCCGGCCAAATTAACAATTTACAACAAAACAAGACCTAAACACAATATAGCTGGAGCCCTCACGTTAATCCTTCTCTGAAAATGTGAAAAAAACAGAAATCTCATGCCTTCCTGGAAAAACCAAAGCTTCCTGGTGCTCAGAACACGGGTTTCACCGAATAGCGAAGTTTCGGAGTACAAGCTCCGGGGGGAAAACCTGGCTTTTGCACGCACACGCCTTCTCCTTCCCTCCAGCTAAGATCTGCTCACCATCCCTGGGAGCGGGCGCCCGAGCGCTCCCACCTCGCGTCTCCCGGGAAAAACGCTCCGGAGTCGGGAGCGGCCAGGAGCGAACTCGGGTCCCCGCAGCGCGGGGGGCTCGGGGCGCCCTGCGCTGCCCTGCGGCGGCGGCACCCGCAGAAAAACCTCGCACTGAATGGAACAGAAACCGAAATCAAACGCGATTTCCAAGAACAAGCTGGTCTTAGAAAAAGAAGAGAAAAAAAAAAAACAAACAAACAAACAAAAAAAAAAAAAAAAAAGAAAAAAAAAAAAGAAAAAAGAAAGAAAAAAAAATACACCACAAACCCGAAGATGATAGAATAAAGAAATAAAATCCCCAAGCGCCGGCGAGGCTGCCCACGTCCCGACGCACGCGTCCAGGTAACCCTCTCGCCTTCCCAGCGGACGGGAGAGGCTCCGCGGGAGCCCCCCGGGACCGGCCCCCATCCCATCCCATCCCATCCCATCCCATCCCATCCCAGCCCGGCCGCGGCCGCTCAGGTGCGCCGGGCACCGCCCGCTGCCCGCGGCCCCGCTCCCCGAGCCCCCCCAATCCCCCGACCCCTCGCAGCACCCCCGAGCACACGGGCTCCGCCGGGACGCTGCCGGGCAGGGTCACCGCTCCGGGGAGCGGGCGCTGCCCACCCACCCACCCACCTGCGCCGGCCGGGCCGGTGCCGCAGGATGTGGCGGCGGCTCCTCCTCGCCAGCGCTGCGCAGCCCGCGGGAGCCGCGCGTCCCGGTGCCGGGATTCCTGCGGGAGGGAGGGCGGGAGCGGGCGAGGGAGGCGGCTCACGGCTGGGCACAGCCTCCCGCTCCCCCGCCGGCTCAGCCTGCCGCCAGCCCCTCCAGGCACGTTCCGCCGGGCGGACCCGCAGCGCGCACCTCCGGCCCCTTCCCTTTTTATCGCGGGGCCGGGGCTCCCGCCGCCGCCGCCGCTCCCGCCGCTGTGCCGGGGGCTCGGCATCCGCGCCGGAGCCGCCTGCGCACGGCCGGTCCGCCCCCGCCGCCGCCGCCGCGCTCGCACCGCCCGCCACCCACCTGTCCGCGCCCCGGAGCCGCCCCCGCTCCGGCCCCGCTCACCGCAGCGGCCTCCGCCAGCTCTGCCAGCTCTGCGGGGCTCTGCGGCTCCCGCAGCCGCCCGCGGGCTCGGGCTGGGGCTCTGCGGAGGAAAGGGAGGAGGCGGCGGTGACGCTCCCGCGGTGGCCGTGCCGCGTCCCACCTGCGCCCGCAGCCCCCGAGCGCCGGCAGGTTCGCCGCCCCCGCGGCGGGGAGGCGTTCGCCAGGCGCTGGAGGAGCTCCGGGTGCCTCCCCGCCCTGCCGCCCGAACGAACGAGGAGTCTTGGCCGCTACAAATAATTGGCGTGCTCAGGAACGTGCTGGAAGCCCAGCTGTTGATGGGTCTCTGACAGCTGGCGTTGAGGGATAGCCTGGCGGGAGGCGGTGGGGTCTTAAAAATGTGAGTTGCGATGCTTAAAAAATTCGAGGAAAGCAGCAGGTAAATAGAGAAAAGTGTTAGGAAAATGTCTGTGCTGTAACTAAAACTGCAGCTCAAGTTGAGGTTGTGCACATGCCATCTGAGCTCTCGCACTGGTGGAAGAGCAGCACATCCTCATGAACACTTCTCTCGTTCTCTGTCTTTTGCCTGGTGTGTTTGCATCTTGGAAACATATGATGCATTGAAATTCTTGAGTTTGTCTCTTTTTGTTCAAATGGGTGATGTTGGCATTGAAAGTGTGCCCTAGCACAACCCAGAAGAGGAGCGCTGGGAGGAGTTGAGTGCATTGGTGCAGCGTCACACCAACTGATACCACTTTCAAATTTGTGTAATCAAAATATACTACATTCATTCTTCCCACAGCAATAGATTCCACTTTGTTTAAGACAATCTTTACCTTTCCCAAATGTTTTATTCTACTCCTAATGTTTTGGGACCAAACCTTTTCAAGGTAAGCCAGAAATCCATACAGCCATGTTACAAACTGTGATATCACCCTGTAGTCTAGACATGTTAAGAAGTAAGCTACAAAAATAAAATCACTTTTCTTCATCTAGTCTTCTGCAGAATTAAGGCTATTTTCGGTTCCTCTTCTTACATCTCATAAGTGAGACGCCAGACTACCTGAATATTTAATGAGTAGTAAACCAGAAATCAGTAAAAGTAGCAATTATAACACACATATTTTGATAGCAATGTAGACAGGTCCTTATCTGAGAAAGTTTGTACAGTTTAATTCCATTAGATTAATAAACAGCAATTACATCTAATCATATCTGCAGCCATTCCTAATGTAAAAATATCAAAATCAAACAAAACTTACACTAAAAAAGTATAAATTAACCCAATAATGATGAGGATAAGAGTTGATACAGGCATGTAGAAATTGTGTTTTTAATCTACTTCATCCAAGAAAACACTCCTGGTCTTTCCCTTCAAAACCTAACAACCTAGTGGCACACTGGTGCAATAATTCAGAAAACAATGTGAATATTGGAAACGGTTGTGCCATGGCTCTCCTTAAAAAGGCATTTGTTAAACATACAGAACAAGCTTTTACAGCTGATAAGTGATAAATTTTGTTTTATCTCTAGACTGTATGTTTATCCTCTTGAGCTTATGGTACATGAGACAAAATTGTTAAGTTTTTCAGTTTTACCTCCTCACCTAAATTTCAATTAAATGCAACTATCAATATACCAAGAGTTAGCAACTGCTGAATATCATATGAAATTCCATAGTTATCTGCAGGGAGGTCTGCCCATGACTTCCAGGACTGTGTCTCTTCAAACAGTGCCTCAGCTATAGAAACCACGTTGACATGCCTCCAGTGCAGAAGAACTAATTTTCCACTCAGCCCTTCATAAACATAATGTTTTGTCAACAGGTGTCTTTCCTATAACTGTTACAAATGTATTAAATGTTGGTAGGAAGTTCTTGTCTTTTCACTGAAGCATGGCCAGTGCAACAACTGTTCCATCTGCAAAAGAAGCCATTGTTCCTTTCAGGTCTTACACAACACTGCTGTTAAATCTGGCCCATCACAGGAGAAATGCTCTCTCAATTCTTATTTTCCAACCATGAAAATAAGCATTTGGTCACCTAATAATGACTATTAATCAGACACTCTCATACTTGCCTTGAGTGTGTGAGATGAAGATAATTAGATCAGTCATGCACAGACCCTTTCTTTCACCTCCTCTCCTCTATACCACCCACCTCCCAAACAGTTCTGCCTTTTTTCTTCAGCAATTCAGGCTTGGAAGAATAAATTCCATTGTAACAATGATTCAGAGACAAACTGAAAGCCAAGTGAAATATTGTTCTCCCAAATCTGACAGGAAGACTTATAGGATGGAAACACCCAGAAGATAAAATCCAGTTCTCTTATAATATGCTCCAGAAAGCATTACTTATCACTGTCCCCTCATTCCCAAAATATATACATCAACTAATGCGTTGCTGTAGTACTGAAAATTTCCAGTTTTCCAGATGAAGAGCTGTGACTCAGTACTCCTACTGATACATCTCAATGCACCATCCATTTGTTTTATGTGCTGGTAGATCATCTCACCCTTTCCTTCCACAAAAATTTGCTAAGAACCCTCCTGTGTCTGCAGGTCTAATCTGCCACACCATGTCCTGCCCCATCCACCTGAGACCAGATCAGGTGAAAGCTCTTCTACTACAGTATTTTTCTGGTCTAGCTCCTTGTTTCAGTTGCTACCAAGTGTGTTTAACATGCAGGTCACAATCTTAAACTTTCCAGGCTGGACTACACCCTTGTTTATTGTATAGGGAAATCTGAACAGTGGGCACAGACATCTTTCACTCTGTGTCAAGGGAGTTCATAGAAACTACTTTGGAGAAAATATTTTTTGTTTTCTATACATGCAAAATCCCTTCTAAGAGTCAGTGAGGTGATGAAGCAAATTTTGATCCATTTATAATCAAAAGAATGACTTCAGTCTACTCTAAGGAAACCAGAATTTGGCATAATAAAGCCAACAGCTGGTTGAGGAAGAATAACAGTGTGGGCTCTTTGATGTTCACAGATGAACACCAGCAATCAGAGACTGAGTTAGGATAGCACATGATGTTTCTGAGTAGTAGGAAGGAGTTAAAACCATTTCATAAGCCCATTTATCAAGAACCAATTTTAATATAGGAAAATCATCCATTGCCTGTAATAGCGGCAAAAAAATATCCTATAAAACATTTAGCATGCAAGAATATTGTGACAATGAGAAATCTGTGTTAAACAGTCCTTAGGAACTATGCAGAATGTAGTGCAAGCAGCTGGACAGTTTTCCTGATTTCAGGGAGTCCTCTTGCCTCAATTTGCTATGTACACTGAACATCAGCATGGAGCAAGTGAGGGTATTTTAATATCTTCAGCTTCTGTCAAAGCTCTGCAACATTCCCCAATGGACATCAGAGACAAAAACAGGCAGAGCTATGGAGTAAAAATACAGTTATAGTTAAAACTGTTAATTTAGTTTTAACATCTGCTTAGAGACATTCATTAGTTCATTAGTGAGCATGGAAATTTACACCAGAGAAATTCAGTGTTGGGGAGGAGAGTAAATGCCCTGACATGGGATTCAGAAGAGTAAAGGAAATGAGCTGGCAGTGGGAAGGAATTGCTCATGGTGGTAGTGGGAGATGTGTGGCCAGACCTCTGCAAGGGTAAGGAAGTGTTATAATCCTGCACATTACATCTAAGCAAACAGAACTACAAAGGCTCTGTCTCCAGCCAAGCCAGAAAATCCAGGAGGCAGCTGATCAGCTCCCCCAGAACAAGTTCTCCCTCGAAGAATCTGCTTTAGCTGAAATCATTGGGAATGAATAACAGTTGCCTATAACAACAACCAATTTCCTCACGTTACATCTTTCCTCCCCAGTTAAATTATCATCCTTCTAATAATAGGACCATCAAGAGCCTTTTTCTCCTTCTTTGGAAAAGAATAGCTGAGAGTTATGTTCAGTCATGAAATGTTAACAAAACCTGGACAGCATTTTAAGGCAATAGGCTGTTTCAATTTGATGGTGTTGCAATCATTCCAAACTCCTTGTTTTGGAGTTACAAAATCTCCAACCATCAGGACAAGAAAATGAGATTTTCCTTCACATCAGTTTATTCGTTACCAACTATTTCTGGTCTCTACTCAATGAATATGATAATGCCAGCAACCATCTAACTTGAGCAAAGTAAGGCTTGAGTGTCAATTCCATGGAAACAAAATCATTTAATGAAACTCTTCTGCTTCATCTACTGTGCTTTAAAGTATTTCCCTTGCCATCTCTGTAGCAGGTTCATGATCAGTGCTGCTTGTTAAATAAACACATAGAGTAGAATCAGTCTCATTCCTTAGGATGTCTTCACCATTTCTCTGCCCAAACCCTTGCATGTTCTTCTCCAAGTGCATTTCATTAGATCTCAAGTCACTTTCTTCCCCCCTAAGGAATACATTGGTTTGCTGAAATCCTCTTCAAGAAGAAACCAAAAAGCAATACAGTTTACATTTAGACTCCAATACAGGTTAAAAAAACCCTCTATTTTTCACCTAAAATAGAAGAGCTCTGTTCCTACAGACTGGAAAATCATTACAAATTTTTATTTGCTTTAAATGAATTGTAGCTAATATGGGCCTACAAATTAGATATCCATGACCACATAACTACTGGGAAATTTGTCCCTTTTTGTCTACATCAGCCATTGAAGCCATTCATTAATCTGTTTTCTAATGCAACCATTTCCCTGGACCAAACCTATTTAGAGACACCACTGGTTATTAAAAGCATTTGCAATAAAACTGACATGCATTTCTAAGAACCGCTGCGTAAATCAATATAATTTCTTAATTGGTTAACCAAATAGCTGCCAGGCTAATGAGTCACACAGAATCACAGAGAATCACACAGAATCACAGGGTTGGAAGAGACCTTCAAGATCAAGGAGTCCAATCCAGCCCTGACACCTCAACTAGCAGGGTACCTGCAATTCTCTGCAAACATCCCTTTCTCCCTGATGACACTTCTTCAACCACTACACAGCTGGTTCCAGTTCCAGTGCCCCTTTTTCTGCTCCCTACAGTCATTTCAGCTCATAACATTTCAACATGTAGACTGTTCACTTTCTAGTAGTTTGGATCTCTTTAGAATATATTCTTAAAACTTATTTGTGAGGGCTCTGTCTCTAACTACCCATGCAATATATACATTTTTAAAGTGAGGGGTTTATAACAGCAATGAATAGGATAATCAGATGACTGACTGCCCAAGGAAGAATTGTAGACTATCTTGGAAAGAAAGCACTGGAGAAATCACAAATTTTATATATGCAAGTGCCAAACCTAATTATGGGTCAATTTGATGTAAATAAACTCCAAGATCTTTCCATGATAATACTCTGAACTCACAGATTGGGAAATTGAGTTAACTCCAATGCAGTGTTATCACTTGTGCAAGTACTAAACACTTATTGAAGAGACACCTTCCAAGATATGAGTATCTGATGCTCCTAAATGATAAGAATAAATATAAAACATTGAGCTAGAGAATCTAATAGAACTCTTGCAGCTGGGGCTGCATTTCAAATGATAAAATACAGCCTCCTCACCAGCAATTGTTTCAGTTAGTGGAAACAGTTTTGTCAAATATACTGTGTTTTGCCAAAAAGAAAAGGCACTGATACAGCTTTCTATAGTTTCCTACTGGGTAATTTGCTACTGTTTGAGGCAACACAGAATATATCTGAACTGTCTTTTCCCCTCTGTAAATTCAACCTCATTTACTGGGTTTTAGAATTTAATGTAGCCCGTTCAAGAAGGAAGAGTCAGCCACAAAGTTCAGATTGTGACCTGAGTCCCAGTTTCCCCAGAGTCTGCTGAATGAAGCACCTTTGGTTCAGGACCCTCTTTAGACTTCATTTCTCCTATTCACAGTCAGGACAGGGCACAGAGGGAGGTGATAACTCTTATTTTGCTTCTGGTCAGGTTGAGCCAGGGTTGCACTCCAATTCCTGCTTACTTTGAGAGCTGAATCCATGAAGAAAATTGACAGAGCTGTGGAAAATTGTATAGCAATGCTACCTAAACAGAAGCTGGACTTCAGATTTAAGAGGAGTGGCCCTTTGCCAATCATGGATTTTTTTCTTTATTTCTCCATGCTGAAGGGGTGTATCTCAAATCTGTTAATACAGAGGTTATTCTTCATGTGAGTAATTTCATCCCTAGGTCTAATAAAGGGTTGGATTTACTTTCCTACCTGCATTTAATCATGGGCTCATATGCCCCAATTTACTTCACAGGTGCACAAAAATATCAGGATGAATAAAATTCCCTACACATGCTTCAGCATATTTTTTCAACACTTCCACATGCTGGGTTTTCATTTGTTGTTAGCAATGACTGATTTTTAAGCAGGCTACAGTATGAGATGGAACATTTTATTGCCAATTATAAGATGAAATAATGATTCCTGAAAGCAGGTTGGCAAAGTTAGGAGGCACTAACCAATAAGCTTTTCATCAAATAAGAAAATTAATCCACAGAAAAAAAAAAAACAGAAAAAAAACCAAAAAAAACCAAACAAAAAACAAAAACCCAAACAAACAAACTCAAAATAGTCCCCACAAAAAAAAAAAAACCCAAACAAAGCACAACCAAAAAAACCCTGAAAAGAAAAAAAAAAAACCAAAAACAACACAGGAAGAGCAAGAACTTGCAATTGCTCTTGCAAATTGCAAGTCTTAAAAATAAAATCTTCAGGCTCTGGCCCTCTCCTGAGATTAATTTTCATAAAGGTTAAATCAATACCATCAAGGGAAGAAAATAAAAGCCAGACAAAGAATGAGACAAAAAATGCCATCACCATTTCTATTCCTCAGAGCTGCTGTGGCTCATCTATTTATTGTCCCAAGCAGTGTAGGAGAAGTGAGATTGTGGATACCATGGGAATGTCTGGGAGTCTGTTCTGGTTCCTTGACACAAAAGGAAGCCATTCCCCAAAGCCCTGAGATACTACTGCAGTGAACTTTATTAATAACAGCTAATAATGCATAAAGATAACCTGGTAAGGGACGTGTACAAAGGAACACATGTCATCAGAATAAAGGGGCATAACTGCCCTTTTTGGCTTCATACTCCATAAGACAGTTCAGGATCTGATTTCATGAGACTGCTGCCATGCAGGGCCTTCAGAAAATGTTGGAAATTGGGCATTTACTCATAAGGATTTCCTGGGAGAATCTTTTCTGTGGTCAAAGCTCTTTGTTTTCCCAGATGTCACAGAGGGACATCTGGAGCCACACTGCTGCTGGTAGCTCCATCCTATGGATTATTTTTAAAAATTTCTTGGACATGAGGGAAAATGTTTGTATTTACACTCAACAGATAAGAAGATTATGAAAAGCACTAACAACTTCAGCACAGGGAATTTTCAGGGAAATTAATGACTAGCCAAAGTTAATGGCCCTCAGCTTCACATTGGCCCATCAACTCTCCCAGTCAGTCATTAATTCCCAGGAAATGCCTTGTGCCTTGATTGTTATTGCTTTAATACATTAAATTCAACTTAAAGGCTTGACTTAATGTTTAGCCACTATAAAGTAAAATACAAGGAAATGTTCCCACTGGATATACTCACTGTCAAATATATTTTTGTTCACCTTTTTCTCCGTAGACATTTAAATAAAGGAATTGAATACCCATTTACCAATTTGCTTTGGTTTTACTACTCACAGTAGTACTCCAATCTTCTTTGTCATTTATTTTGTATTTCATTAAAGATAGCTTATCTGAGTTCAAATTTGATTGAATGTGCCAAATATAAATTATTACATTTAACGATAAGATGAAGGAATTAAAATTTGATCAGAAGTAGTTCTGTTGTAGCTAATTAGTACCATACTAATGAAAAAAAAACTTGCAAAAAAAAATAGACACTCTGGCTATTTACAATCTCCAGCAGAAAGTGAAAAATCAATTACTATTTTGGCCCCAAACCAATTGAAAGGTGGAAATGTGCTGGTGCCAGTTTTCCTTGTGAAATTTCTGCCATCATGACCTCCACCTCAGGGAAAAATGCTGTGGACAGGATGATGCCAGTTTTCCTTGTGAAATTTCTGCCACCATGACCTTCCCCACAGGGAAAAATGCTGTGGACAGGAATTTTTTCTGCCGTGTTCTGATAAACCTGAGTTGGATTTAATTTTTTTTTAAAAGCCAAATCAAAAAAGTCCCACTAGCTGGATTTAGTGTGAATTCTGGTCTGAAAGCATGGCTCCCAGCAATGCTGAAAATGTCCTGGTTTTTTTCCTTCAGTCACTTTATATGTTGTTCATCACATATGCTTGGCCACATATTTAAACACAGCCAGTTCATTTTCCTCCAACACATGAAGAAAAAACTGCTTTCCTCAACATCACACTCAGACTGTCAGTGTTTCTATTTCATTCACTGGCTGAATAATGTACTTGCCATTGTGGAAAACAGTTGCACATGGGCTGAAAATCCTGTTCCTGAAACTTGCTTTAACATTTTACAGCCAAACCTCGTTTCTGGTGCTGCTCCATTAGAGCCAACAGAGTTATGATGGGGATAAAGCTGGCATTGTAATGTGCCTGTGTGCTAAGGTGAGGTTTGGTTTGATGGGCACATAAAAGCACATCAGAATCACCACTGAATTCCTGTATTCAGTTTTCAGGAGTCTGGGAGATGTCATGCAGTCACTGTCATGCATTGCTGAAGACAGTATTCACTTAGAAGTCCTTGGGATGTGAGATGATGCTAAGTCAGGCCAAAATATGAGACAAAAGCTGCTTATAAAGGGATTCAGGCTACTTAGTCTTTATTTTGACTGATACTCACTGGATGAGTGACATTGTATAAGTCACCTTATCTCTGCATCAGTTTTGCCAGACTTAAAAATGAGAAATGCTCATAAAGTAATAAAAAAAAAAAAAGTTATTGTCACTTTTAATTTGATCCTCCACACTAGCAAGCCTGCCAAGGCAATGCTTGTAGTGTAATTCTGGGGTTCAATCAATTCCCCCTTCCCTGGGATCAGGGGGGATGCAGGAATTGGAAGCACAGGGTGGAGATATCCATGGTCATGCCATGGTTCCACTGTTCATCCATGGTCAGCTTTGAGCTGGAGTGAGGAGGCCAGCCAGAACCACAGGGGTTCATGCTGGGCATCTCTTCACCCCACAGTCTGGATTGTTGACCTTGCACAATAAGGAGCTGGCTGCAGTGATAATGTGGTTAAATCTCCCAAAAGGCCCAACCCAGCCCTGGTGAAATGCACACAAAATCTAGGCAGTCTGTCCTCATCCCACACCTGCAGAAGGGGAACTACAAAAAAAAGCTGGAAAAGAGACAGAAGAGTGTCAGGCATCCTGAATGAAGATGTCTTGTGACCTCTGCACAGCTCTGCCTGCGGGTTTGGGGAGATCCATCCATCCTCTGGCTCCTGTGTGGATGACACCTTCATAACTGCATTTACAACACAGACTGGGTGAGTCAGGGAGTAACTTCAGAGATGCACAGATGTGAGGTACTGTACAAAAATCTGTGTTCAAGGTTGAACTATCTCCTCATACAGGGCAGAACTGCTCCAAATTTTCCATTCTTGAAACCAGAGTTTCTTGCCTTCTCCTGATGAAACCTTGAGGTGTATTGGGTAATCTGCCTGGGCATTGTCACTGCTGGTGTCAGCTTTACAAAACTGCCAGCTCTGCTTTGAATGTGCCACCTTCCCTCTCTCTGTTGGCTGCTCTTCCCCCTCCTTCAGTGTCACCCTTGTCACTGGTGCCTTGCTCCACCAGGGGACATGGAATTCCAGGGTGGAACTGGGGAGGGGCAGCGGCTCAGGGCAAAAAAAGAGACACAAATTCCTGGCTGTGTGTCTGTCACAGCCTGGCTCCTGTGCCAGAGGCAGCAGCCTCACAGGGCTCTGGAGCAGGACAGGGCTCTGGTGTGGCACTTGTGCAACAAGATGTGGAAGCAAAGGAGGTCTGGGAATAGAGAGTACAGGAGAGGAAGGGTGAGAAATCTTCCAGTGAGTGTGGGGCAGAAGCTGACAGCAGCAGGACGTGGGTCTCACCTGAAGAAATGCAGTGAGTCTCACCTGAAGAAATGCAGTGAGTGCAAGCAGCCGTCACAGCTCTCAGCACGTGAGATTGTTGAAATTGGCTTGCAGTGAGAAAAAGTGTGGCTGTCCTAGGAACTAAACCATCCTTTCCAGCCTGTTTGGGGATGGAAGCAACCTTCCAGACCCTGGGTGAGCAGGAGACCAGCACAGGGAGCTTTGCCCAGCTCTGCAGAGAGCCTGGAGCCGGGGCGCTCTGTGTGGCTGTAAACTGATTCCATCCCTCTCAGTGGGGTGCTCAGGCTGAGGGCTAATGATGGTAATTGAAATGTCGACCTTAACAGTTTAATTGCACAGCAAACAAGTATCATTCAGCTCTACAGCATTTTTGCATTTATAGAAAGAAATTGTTTAACTACCATGGTAGGTAGATGCAGAGTCAACCAATTGCTGGAACTGCTACAGATCTACACCTCAAGACCATGTGTGAATCAAGGTATTGCTTAGTTTGTGTTAAAAAATCCTCCATTTTCCTATAGATACCACAAATATAAACATTTCATAGCTGCTAATATTGCTTGGTCTCCCCTCAGCCAGCTGCAGAAGTATCTACATTTAATATGTTTTCAACAATTGGTCATTACTTATTAAAATATTATATAAGAAATTTTAATAATTTATCCTATAATAATTTACTTTACAATAATTTCTACAATATATTGAAATTTTCCTCAGTGCAAATAATGGTGTCAAAACAGAGACTGAAACACAGAGGGACTCTGAGGTAAGTTGCATTGAATCTAATAAAAGCTAATGACAATAATAAACAAACAGCACAGCTACTCTCTGAAGGCACTGGATTGCATAAAGAACTATGAAAAAAAGCCATGTATGAGGGCCTTTCTCGTAATTTTTCAGGTTCTCTTAATATCAGCCATGGCCAGTGTGTTGCCAGGTTTTTCAAACAATGCTACTGTGCCTAATTAAAGCACAGTGCTGGCTGATCCGAAACTATTTCTCAGATGATTTCTGAGAAAACTCTTTCTGAGGTTACTTCTCAGGAGCCACAGGGCACCATGACCACTCAATCTCTGCCCATGGCAGGGAGGCTGGAACTGGAGGATCTTTAAGGTCCCTTCCAACCCACATCATTCTGTGATTATTTTCCTGCTTTGTGGGAGCAAACTCCTTGCTAGAGGTGTGAAACCATTCCAGGGCTTGTGGTGCACCCCCAGTTTTGAAGCTCCCAAGGGTCTCATCTTCAGCATCTCACCTGGGACCTCCACCCTGTACCCCTCTTTTCCCAGGAGCTGATGGGCTGCAGGTGGGACTGGCTTCTCTTCTGTCTTCCCGTATCTCAGGAAGGATATCACTATCATGCAAGTCCTTTTTGCAAACATTTTATTATTACAATTTGAAAACAACTACCACAACCCACTCATCCCTCCCCCCTTCAGCAACACACCATCAGACACCTTTCACACACTCCCTCTCTTTTCATCCAGGCTGAGTTTTTCCAAAAGATCAAAAGCTGCTAAGACTGCTGGCCAAGTCATATTTTCCTCTTGTCAGCTAGTACTGTTTTCTTAGCAGACACATAGGATTATAGCTGCCCCTTTATTTTTTTTTGTTTGGTTTTTTGGTTTTGTTTTGTTTTAATTTTATTTTTTGGTTTTTGGGGTGGTTTTTTTTGTTTGTTTGTTTCAAATGAAACTTTGCTAAACACGGGCTGAAAGTGTAAATAACTTGCTGGAAAGCTATAACAAGCAGTTCAAAAGAGCATTCTGGCAGTAAAATTATTTCTAGCCAATTACACTCTCTGCCTCTGTCTCTCTCATCACTGCCACTGCTCTTTAAGCAAGCTGCCTGTTACCATTTGAGAAGGAGCTCACAGAGCCCTTGATGTGGTTTCATGTGCTCCTTGCCCTCTAAGGACTCTGTGTGCAGGTTTGTCTCATGCATCTCTCCTTAGGCTGGGTCACGCAACACCAGGGTTGTTGCACAGCTCACCCAAAAGCCTAACACACATTTTTATGTCGTTTTGAATTATGTTTTTTAGCCTGCAGCCCATTGCTGTCTGCCCACCTTTCTTAATATTAGTAATTAACCAATATCTGGGCAAGGGGATTCTGAGGAAGTTGATACAGCACGGTTGAAATCTACCTTGACCGATCATCCTGAACAGAGAGTTTGTCTTCTAGGATCCATTAAATGAAGGAAAAAGAATTATAACACGTGCTCTTTCTAGGTGTCCAGTACTCTCTTTGTTTACTTGCTGGTTTATTTGGCCTCCTGAGCTTCTCCTCTGTGCCACAGCTCTGCCTGCAGCTCCCCCATGCTGTGCTGCACTTTGGCAAAACCCAGGTCTGATAGGGAATCTCAGGAGCCCACCTCCCTGGTGAAACTCAGCTCCCTCCACAACCTCTTTTCATATGTTCATATTTATACAAAGGCAGTGCTCCTGACTCCATATAATCTTCCACATTTCCCCTCCAAACAGCTCAGCTCCTTTTTTATTCAAATCCTCCCCAGATTCTCTTCCATTGTGCATTGTAGATGCAGTCCCTTGGCGTAATGAACTCCCTCACAGCTGTAGCAACTATTGTTGAATTGTCAGTTCTATTTAAAATGTCAGGATTAACTGTTACCCAGCTGGTCATCTGAGCAGGAAGAACATGGGCTCATTTGCTGTTGCCTGGTACATGGGAGACGTGAGAGATTTCTGCAGGGCAGCACCACGGCTTGGTGGGTTCAGAGTGAAAAACTCTGCTCTCTTTCTTCCCTAATTAAATGCCACCTCTGCCCTACAAATATCTAAAGGAGAAAACACAAAATTGAGTCTAATTATAATTTTCCATTAGTAAGTCAAGGCCATGTTTTGTACAGAATAAAAAAGTTCATGCTTCAGTGCTAGAAATAGTTTGTTAATCAAAAATAAAGTGGCTGAGGCTCTCGAGCCTCAGGATCTGTGCTTTTTCAAAACAAATATTGCAGTTTCACAATACTTGCAACACAGCCTGATCAATGCTAGCACGCAGCTTCACGGATGGATCACTGGTGCTCGAACTGCTCTGCATGGAAATTTTGATCCAGTTCTACTCAAAGTCCATAAAATGCATAGAGAATCAGAATTTTGAAACCAAATATTTCTGAAGCACAGACTTCTGGTTTGGATCCATAGTCAGCCTAGAAAGAACACACTTGCTTGAAATGGATTGACTGATTTGACATTAAGATGTTACAGACTCCCTGTATAAGTAAGTTCTACAAATCCTATCATTTTATCCACTGTCAGTCTTACTTTAACATCTCCTCTCCTAGACAAGAAATCATGGCTTTGAGACATTTGTCTCAATTAGTTTGCTTGCCAGTTTAAACACTTGTCCCAATTTAAGATAATTACGTTTCATTTAAAAATAAATTCACATAAAAAAGTCTCATTAGAATTGTTTGCAATCAATTTAAATAATTAGCCAAAGTTATTATAACATTTTAGACTGATGGTACTGCATATGAGATCAATTTATCATTTCTTGATCATGGTTCAAAACATAGGTAAAATACCAAGAAATTGCAATCCAACCTTGAAAGCACAAAATTGTATTTTTACAAATTGAACTGGAGGGGAGTGCTGGGATTTGACTGCCTGAATTTTTTTCTGAGAAAAATATCAGCCAGAAACCATTGTTGGGAACTCAGATGTTGCTTGCTTTCACTTATTTTACATAACACAAGAACACAGAACAAATATTAGCCTGATATGAATGTGGGAGAGTCTTAAAGTCAAGAAGCCTCCTGTACTTCCAGTGAAAATATTATTTATGATCCTCTGGGAAGAGCAGCACCAGGTTGCATTCAGCAAACTGTCCAGTAAGGAATATTGGGCTCAGACACCTCTGAAAATTACTAGAGACAATTTTGTGTTTTGTAGGGCCAGGACAGCTTCTGCTGATACATTGTCTCTGTGAAGTAATAGAAATATTGGACTAAAAATAAAACCAAAAACTGAAATGAAAGTTTCATATTTTTATGCTTAAATGGAAATATAGTTTCTTTGTGCATCCCTAAATGCATTCTGTTCTAACTGGCCTGAGAAGTGACATGGAGTAGATTGCTAAAATACCTATTTTCATATAGGCATATAAAATAGAAATTCTATTCAGTCTTCCCCTCTTTGTAAGACTTTACAGGCTAAATAAGAATTGTAACTTTTAAGTAAATGTTCCTTTTGTTGTCCTTCCAATGTCATGTTCTGCTGGCTAGGAAGGAACACCTTTCACAATGACATTGGGGTACAGCAAATTCCATCATTTTTATGCAACACTGGAAGGGCACAGAGTGCCCTGCATTTTAGGGTACCAAAATGTTCTCTAAAAGATCTTTTCCAGATGTTTGTTTCTCTTGAAACTTTTTGTTTTCAAAAGGTAGCTTTCCAAGTCTGCTCTTGGATGTCTTTTGTTTTGTTTTAAGGAGAGTAAAAGTTGTCACATATTCTCGTTACCAGGTGTGGGAAAGTTCTGGTAAATTTTGTTAGCAAGGTACATTTAAATTATAACTGATCCTAATTTCCTACCTCTTTGGAACACCAGAAAAACAGTGAAATTGACACTGAATTATTTTCTATTACTCCTTTCCTGATTCATCCAGTGACCTTCCAGATCAAGAGCAGGTCTCCTGATACCCAAAAGTATAAAATTGCCTTTATAAAATAAAAGTTTTGCGGCTGGGTATTAATTTTGATTCACACCTTCTCTCTTCTCTCTTCTTCTGGACGAAGAGGATTAAATTCTCTTTCCATTTCATCCAGTTGCAAAACACCTGCCAAGGTCAACAGGGCCAGAATTTCACGCAGAAATTTCATTCCAGGCTGACTGTGAGGTTCCTGATGGTGATGGCACGTCCCCAGCTGGAGCTCTGCTGCACTTCCAGAGCTCTGCAGGATCCCACTGGGATCACATCCAGAGGATCAAGGGCAGGGCATGCCCTCAAGTGATTTTAGTTCTCTGACCAGTAAATGGACATAACTCAGGGGGGTTTCTACAGCAATACCTATTGAAACTTCTCTCTGCTTTCCTTTAACAAGGCAGACCTAAATACAGATTATTATTTACTTATTTATTATTATTATTATTATTATTACTGTACTACTGCTATTATTTAACATGTCTATAATATACTTTTCCAAGTATAAAAATAAAGTACAAACACTTGCATATCTGCTATGTCACATGTTTATGTCTTATACTGCTCTTTAAGGAAAAAAGGGAGATGGACTAGTGTGATTTAGTTTTTTTACTGTAAGAAAGTGAAATTAAACATAACTGTATTGAAGAGTGAAATACTGTGGTTTATATACAACATGTATATGTATATTTCTAGTTATGCATAAATAAAAATAAATAAATAAATAAATATAAATACATACACATTTGAATTTGCCTGGCCAAACACTAAATTGCAGACTATCCCACTGGAGATAAAGCTAATTTGTGAACCTTTTTTAGCTGAGGAGGATACAGCCTTTCCATGGCTATTGAACTGAGGAATGTAGCAGCAGTGTCAAGTCCGTGTCATGCCTCCATCATGGGACTTTGAGTTTCATTCAACCCACAAGAATAGCTCACTATATGCTCTACACAGAAAAAAAAAAATATATAAATGTGACTCCAGTGAATCAGTGGATTTAAAAATCTTTGTGTGTCAAAAATTCACTTTTGATGTCAGTCCAGCCAAGTATGGTCTCATGGTCATATGCCTCTCACAGTCAACTTCCACCTTGAGAGAGTCATGAAACCCTGCTGAAAATGAGACATTCTGTGGTTTAAGAATGGGTTCAAAATTGAGGCTGAGCATTGTCAGAGCCATTATTTAGGAGTTTTGAATTCTGAGAAAGCACCAGTTCCCATGCATCTCCATCCATATTTTGCCTAGGCACAGCAAAGTCCTTTTCAGGAGCATCACTGCAGCCCAGAGGAATCTGAGCACCTGCACGGGCAGCACTTGGGTGTAGAGATGGACTTGTCATGTCCTGGACTGTGATCCTCTTCTAGCTCTCCTTTCATCCACCAAGAGAGAGTGAACTGTATTTACAAATGCCAGAATTAGCTGTACCATGTGATTAGTTAAGCCCTTTTTTAAAAACATGTGGGCTGGCCCCCTCTCCACCACAAGCCGTATAAATAACTTGCTTCCTGGCTGTTGTGTTGACAAACTGAGCTCCTTCCACCACCCCTGCCACCCCCACCTTCTCCCTTCACCAACACATGCTACTTCTCCCAGGACTTCAAAGTTTATTTATCAAGCATTTTTGAGAGGTGGGAGGTGAGCAAGAGGGAGGAAAGAGGAATCAGATTGTTCCAAAAATCAAAATCATCAATTAAAACCAAATCCTTTCTTGTTGCATGTTGGGACACACAGGAACTGAGCCCCGACATATTTTGAAAGTAACACAAAAGTTAGCATGGAGTTGCTCAGGAAATCTTGAACTTCAGAAATCCTGCAGGACTTTTCAGGTGGCACTGAGTGGACTGAAATCCACCCAGGTGCTGCACAGAGCCAGACACTTCCAGCCCTGTCCTGCTTGTCTGGCTCCGTGACGCTCACTCAAACTCCCATTCCCAGGCTTGATGATCTTACTTAAAGGCCAGATAATGACTGGCCTCCTGAAAATCCTTCTCCAATGATTTGATCTTCAGGCTATTCAAAATTAAAATATCCCCTGATTTAAATGCAAAAGCCCTACTTTATACTGCATGTACAAACATAAAATATCTTCCAGTAAGTGCTTCACGTCCAGTGTGTTACGCACAAGAAGTTTAGAAGTTAACTTCAGTTAGGGCTGAAGATCTTTCAGGTGTTTTTTTTTCTGTCAGAGTCATCAGGATCCAGGAATAAGTAGCAAGAAGTTTCAAGTGACCCACCACAAGTGTGTTAAATGCACAAATTTAGAGGTGAGGGGTTATCTGTGTCTCTTGTTCGGGAGTCTCCCAAATGCTGACTTGTTTTTTTACCTATGTGAGGCATCTGATGTCACTCCTGTGTGTGGGTGGAAAATGCTGTACAAAGGTTAAACGAGTTCTTTCATCCTTGCTCATGAAAGTAGGCTCATATTGCATTTCCAGTAACTAAGTGCATTACTATAACAGGTTGGGGATTTACTTTCTGCGTGCGTCTGTACCTCTGGTGACTAACTGGCCATGTGCTCTCCCCACTCATGATGATGTTGCCTAAATTATTGCTTAATCTGAATGCTCTTTTGGCCAGAGTTTAGAAAGGTACTGCAGCCAACATTTCCTGCTATCAGTGAGCAGCCTTTCAGGCACAGGACCACAGAACCTGGTCTGCAGGCTACAGAAATGAACTTTTTAGAAATAAAATGTAAAGACTGCATCCCATAAAACAGCTTGTTTCTTCAGCCAAGTACTCAAACAGAAAGATGTCACTGAGTTTAATGTAGGAGCATGCTTTTTTGCGTGTGAGCACAGGAAAAATCCCACTGGTGGTAGCTTACTATTAAGCAAAAGATTATTTTGCTTGATGGAGGCCTGAAAGAACCTAGAATCACTGGAGTCACCTCAGTGGATATCATGCAATAGAAGTATCCAAAAGCCTCTGATAAAGTGGGTTTTTTTTTCCCTAGAAAGGCTGTTCAACACATGGCAGCCCAGGATTCTGGAGAACCCCTCCTCACAGCTGAAATATTCCGGCCATGCACAAGTTGCACTCCGAGGTGCAGCTGGAGGCTGAGGAGCTTTACGTGAGTCATTTTTTGCCAGCGCAGCTCCCGTGCTGCAGGAGGGGAGGTGTATCAGCACAGAGATCATCAGAGCTACCTCAGGGAGGCTCTCAGCCTCCCACACTGCTGCCAGCTCCACCTGGGCCAGCCAGCTCCGAGGAGCTCAGAGGTGTCTGCACCAGCCCCGTGCCAGCTCTGTGCTGACAGCTGGAGCACAGCACAGAGGTGTGAGGAGAAGAGTAGGAACAAAAAACCCAGGTGGCCTGGCAGAAACTGAGCTGGGGTGCCTGGTGTCTTCTAGCAGGGCTACTGATGGAAATGAACCTGAGAAAGGGATGTGTGCTTGTGTGGGAGCATCTGCAGGACACACACATGTAGAATCACAGGAAAAGGCATCAGTCTCAACTGTTAACGCAGCACTTCCAGATCTACCACCAAACCATTGGTCCCTCAGTGCCATGCTTACACTTTCATATAAAAATAATTAATCTATTATAAAGAAGACCAATTTTTGGTCTTTTAAATACCTCCAGGGTTGGTGACTCCACCACTTCCCTGGGCAGCCAGTTTCAATGCCTGACAACTGTTTCTGTGAAGACATATTTCCTAATATCCAATCTAAACCTCCCCTTTCTTCTCTCATCCTCTAATTTTTTTTCTTGAGAGAAGGTACCAATGCCTACTTGCTCAAAACTTCCTGTCAGGGAGTTTTAGGGAGTGATAAGGTCCTACCTGAGCTTCCTTTTATCCAAGATAAACACCCCCAGCTCCCTCAGCCACTGATCATGAGATTTGTACTCCATCCCCTTCCCCAGCTCCATTGCCCTTCTCTGGACACACTCCAGAGCCCCAAAGTTTTCATTGTCGTGAGGGGCCCAGAACTGAACATATTATTGGCTGAAATTAAAGAAAAACTTGGTGACAACCCCAACAATACCAGGTGAATGACAGCCCAGTGCATGCTGATAAGTGAGAAGCATTGACAATTAGTAAGAAGAATTTGGAAAGTCAAAGGCATTTTATTGACTTATGAACTGCTACACTCTGGAAAAGGCTTGGTTCACTCCTGATGACAGCTCTGCAGGAAAGCTTCTGTAGAGTGTGGAATCTGTGGGGGAAAAATGACAAATTGTGTATTATGAGGAATTGTGTATTATAATGGAAAACATTATAAACAGCATAATGTGATAGGTAAATGAATAATGCACTGCCAACAGGGACACTGTGTTCAGTTTTGGTCAGTGCTTTTAGAGGAGATAATGCAACAACAGAGGGGATTCAGAGAAAAATAATTAAAATAAATAGCAGAATGAGGAATTTTCTATGTGAAAAGATAAAAGGATTAGGTCCATTTAATTTAAAGACAAAATAAGAAGAAATATATTAGAGGTTTCAATACGATGAGTCTAATACAAATGAAATATCCTGTGCTCCTATTCAATGTTTCTCTCATTCAAAAAGGTGGAAACATTGCATGATAAAAATCCATAAGGAGTGATAAAAGACTGCATTTTTTTTCTCACAAGACCAATACAAAACTATTCTCTGAAATTCTTTGTTCTAGCAAAATTAAAATGGACTGAATGCATATGAAGAAAACTAGAATATGCAAAAACTAGAATATATTCATAAACTTCAAGAAATATTTTCCAAAAAGTTGTAAACACCATCTCTAGATTAAACAGATCCTGCGCTGATATCACACCAATTCCAGCATACATTCAGGAGAGGGAACAGAAAGCATGGGAGGGAGGGTGCCATGAAAATGTTTTTTCTATAACAAATGGCATTATGACTTTGGATATCTCATGCCCTGTTAATACTGGGCCTAAGTTATTATTGAAGGCAAGATTCATCCTTTTCCAAAGGCAAACCTTCTGGCCCTATCCTTGCACTGCTCTAAGCCAATGAACTTTAAACTCTGTATGTTTGTGTGTGGAAAACCCACTGCCAGTGCAGACCCAAATCATGCCTGCCCTGTGCCTCAGGCTGGGATAACACACAGGAGAAAATCCACTTCTGGTGGGAAAGGGAAAAAAAATATCAGCCTGAGAAATTATTTAAAAGCAAATAATAATACCGAGAGCTATTTGTAACTGGAAAAAAACTAACAAGTCCCAGCAGAGACGACTGGCAGGCAGAGAGTGGAGAAAACATTGCAGAGCTAATTAATTTATTACATAAATCCATAGCTTAACAAGTGATTAGCACTCAATATAAATGCCATAAGCAAAAAAAGAGGAACATTAGCATTTTCAGGAGCACCAACCAGCATCCTTTTGGGGAGGGTAGGACCTGTGCAGTATTGAACCTTCAGGAACGAGTGGCTCATAACACTCAGCATGTAGTGGCCAGATTTTTCCAAAACCAGAAGGTCTTCTTTCCCCATACCTTAAAAAGCCAAGAAAAGAAAACCAAACCCCCAAAATCTCCAAGCTCACATGCAGTACAGTGAGAAAGAGAGAGAGAGAGAGAGTAAAGAAAAAAATAAAAATTAAACCCCCTGGTCTTCGTAACCCAGTTCCTCCTACATGCATTTCCCACAAACTGTCAACATCCCACAGGAATCTACCCACGTTACACATCACAGCACAATGCTCCCAACAAAGGCAGCTCAACCCATGATGTTCCAGGCAGCCTTTCAAACCGCCTTCAGTGTAAGCTCACCAGCTCTGTAATTAGGTGTTCAGTTTGATCAATCCGGGGATTTTTGCAGGCAGAGGATTCTTTGGCTGCTCAAAGTGATTTATGCCTGCATGGTCTGGCTGGAAGGAACAAAGGTTTGTCCCATGAAGAGAATGAGACTTTCCATACTTCTAGTGAAGCAATTAAACATATGTTTGGGTTCATTCCTATTTAAAACAGCCTTCAGTCAAGTGTGGGGACCTCAGTGGTCCTGTCAGTTCCACGGAACTCAAACAGGCAGGTGACTGCTCCCCTAAACAGGCTTTAATTTATAAACATCAATAATAATGTTAATAATCATCGTCATAACAACATCTGCTCTGTTTGCCTTTACATGACAACACCAGAGTTCAGGAGGGAACTATGGTAAATTAAAAACACAGGTTCTTGCCATAAACAGAGCTGAGGAGACAACACTGGGAATAACACTGATCCTTGCCAGTATGTTTTTCTTTGGTAGATGGCAGGGTGTTGGAGGGTTAAAATGGCCATTCAAAAATGCTTCTTTGGTGTGTGGTTAACTCTCAGCAAGTGAATATTCCTACTGACCCTGAGAACTGAAGGGTGTGTCATATGTTTCATTTCGGTCTCCAAAATCAGGGGTTAGGACAAAAGAAGGTGGAAAATATCATTTTAGGACACCAGGAGGTAAAAGACAAAATGTAAAAGAAACTTATAGGGCCACATAAGCAGCCAGCTCTCCAGAGGGCTGCACAGCATGTTTTCAGGTGTTCTACTGATCATTGGTGAGTGCTGAGAGAGCTGCTGCTCATGACTCTTCTCCTGCTCCAGACTCTCTGCCCAGAATGGGAATAACAACAAATTTGGCAATCAGTTCTTGAAGTTTCAGCACCAATCATGTCTGGCACAACTCACTAATCTAAACATGCATCTGCCTCTGTTTTCACCACACATACCTTAATTACCACAAAGCCTGATTTACATTGTTATCTCTCAGGTGCATTCGATGTCTTCCTGCAGCCCCTTTCAGCTTCCAGATGAACTTTGGATACACCATCATCCAGACAACACATTGTGGCTTTTTGGTTTCCAGCGCTCTGTTACAACTGATATTAATTTTATTTTATTTTATTTTATTTTATTTTATTTTATTTTATTTTATTTTATTTTATTTTATTTTATTTTATTTTATTTTATTTTATATTTTATTTTCCTTCCTATAACTTTCAGTTAGCAGTTATGAGAGCAGTACAGAGCCATGGGCATTCAGAACCCAGTGGTGTTCAGGGCCAGCTGCCACACTGCAGGTGACTGTCCAACTACACTGTGATAAAGAACAACAGTTCTGTTTACTGTAGAAGAGTTTTCCAGATTAATTTTTGTTTTTATAAATCTAATCTTTGCTCACATTTTCTTGTCATTCTAAGAAAAATTACAGCATTTTATTACTGGTTAATTTTCTGAAGTAAATTTGTTTTTGCAGTTGCATGTGGTACAACCAAAATCTTTGCATCTGCTGTGTATATGGGCATGTATATAAATGCAGATACATGCACAACAACACATGTGGAGGTATCTTGATTATGTACATTCAGGGGAAATATTTAAAATTACAAAAGAGCAAGTTTAGTGGTTAAAAGACATATTTTAACTGGGACATGGTGCAATTCTTCCCTCTGATTTCTACTGTGACCTTATGCAAACCACATTATTTCAGGAAATGTTCTGATCTTTTCTAGTCAATGATTGTGAAGCAACTTTTCAAAGGAGAATTTTCAGGCATATTACAGTTTCTTATTCCATGGAAATGCAAGGGAGGAGGAAAAGCACTCTTATCTTACGTAATCATTCAACACTTGTGTTAATGACACATTCAAACACCTAATAACTTTCTGGGGTATATTTTTATCTTAATATTAATGAAAAACACACTGAAAGACAAATCATAAAAATGAGAAGTTTAATGTCTGAGTCATCACTGGTAGGACAGAGTGAAAACATATGGATGGTTTATTAGATGGTCCCAAGCCTCCAAACCTTGGGCCTGGCCTGAGTGGAGCATCAGACCTCTGAGTTCATGGTAAGTGATTTAAACATGAAACATCTGGGAGTTTAGACAATTGTGTCTAAAAAGTAAACCTGCAACTCCCCCAAATATAGTTATTTTTTGAAACATGATGGTTTTTAATTCTTAAAGTACTTCTGGAGTATCTTGAAATAAGAGAGGTTGCAATGGCCCCTTGCCCAGCAGACACACTTGGGAGGAGAATTTGGGGCCAAACTCTTCTGTAATGGCTCCTCATAGCTTCACAACACTCAGTGTTGTGGGTTCCTGTCCACTGGGTCCTCTGGCTTTGTCAGCTCAGTTTTTCACACCCTTGTGAGCTGCTGTGCTTGAGGATGTGGATGAGATGGATGTGGATGAGATCCAGTGTGGTTCACCCCCATGTTACACTGGAGAGACGCAGCAAAAACTGACAGACAGACATGCTCAGCCCACACCTTTGCCATTGTGTAGCCACAACCCACGGGAGCTGGGAGGGGAGGGGACAGGCTGGGCAGAAAGCAAGTGTGGGGATGCTGACCTGTTTTTGTTTGTTTGCTTTTTGTAAAACTCATGGCAATAGAAAGCCAACATAAATTACAGTTACTCATCATATCTGCAATTATCAGGGAGAGCTGTTCCTAGTTTCAGTCCTAATTGTGGTACCAGTAATTTCAGATGTTTTTTTAAATCAGTGTGAGGGACTGCAAAAAATGTCCCCATGAAAACAAGCAGTGACCATGAAGGTGTAAAATGAGATAATTACAGCCTGAAACAAAGCAAAAAAAGTTAGTATTCAATTACCTCAATGATAATTAAAACTTGCATCTGATGGCCTTAACTTAAGCATCTACTTAGGAACAGAAACCATTTTGTTCCTTGTTGGTCCTAATCTACGTTCCTACAACAGTGCCAGAATAAAAAGACAGACCAGTGGCCAAATTGAGGTGTTGGTACAGCCTTGAAGCAAAACTCTCAGGATTTAAATTCCCTTTACTGCAACATGAGCTTGGTTAGGGGCGATTGGCTCTTTGCTGTCATTCACAAGAGAAGCAGCCAAGTTCAGGTTCAAGAGTCTCTCAAAAGGCTCTTCAAGCCCACGTGCCTTTCTCTGACTCCGTGGTGTGAGAGCAGTGGGCTCCTCAAGTTCTCCAGGGCTGCTGCAGCACACCTGCCATTGAAAACCTCCAGCAGGGAAGATGAACAACAAAACTGCTTCCATTTTTCAGGTGGAAAATAATCTATTGTCAACAGACTCCTCCACAGAAAGCAAAGGAAAGAACACCAGAGGAGCACTGTAGGGTGGTGAAGCCCCCACCCACAGCAGGTACAGCATCTCTCTAAACACCAACAAAGGAGCCTGAGCCTTCCTTTGCTTGCTTTCTCCTGGGAAAGTGTGTTTGGAGGCTGAAGCCCTCTAAGCACATCGAGGTGGGACCAGCCCATCCCAACTGTGGGGACCCTGCCGCCAGACCCCAGGTCTGTGCACCAGTTCCCAAAGGAAACTGTCAGGGCTTGTCCTGGCTTGTAAAGTAGGCATGTATTCTATTTTGCCATCTGTTGGGGGTTGGGCAGTTTTTCTTATCTCTTTCAAGAACAATGACACTGCCAGGAAGATAATCTCCTGCTAATGGGCTATTGAATTACTCACTGTGGCTGGTAAGATTAGTTACATCATCCCATTGAGAGATGCTCCACCCAGAGGGAGGAGCCAAGCATCCCTGACACCATAAAACAAGCATTTCTGAGACCACAGACAACCTTCTTCGCTGGATTTCTCAGAGGAATCGGGAACCAAGGCCCAGCTGCTCCTTCGCCGCGTTTTCAGAAAGGATCTACACCCTTCTGCAGATCGCCGCTCCAGGAGGAGCGGCCACCTTTTGGCTGGACTGCTATCAACACCCTGACTTCTCAGGGTGTCAGGTTTTTCTCACTCTGCCAGTGGTTTCTTTGCTTGTGCTAAATTACATTGTTATTTAGTTTTTTTTTTCCTTCCTAGTAAAGAACTGTTATTCCTGTTCCCATATCTTTGCCTGAGAGCCTTTTTTTAATTCTGAAGTTGTGATAATTCGGAGGGAGGGGGTTTACCTTCTCCATTTCACAGGAGGCTTTTGCCTTCCTTCACAGGCTCCTGTCTTTTCAAACCAAGACAGGGCTGCACAACAGAGAAGAATCAGTATCACAAAAGGAGGGGGAAGAGCAGTTATGAGAAACAACCTCCACATGATCACATCTTGACGTATTTATTTACACTACTTTTCATAAATTCCGCCAGCCACATCCTTAATCCCAAAGACTCTGAACTATGCAGCACAACCATTATTTTCCCTGGACAGGGATACATTCACTTTCAAGTCACTCCTTGGAAACCCTTCTACAATTAAGTCTTTATTAAAGCCTTTCAGAATAAATAGCAGGTAAACTTAGAACAGGCTCCCTCCATGTTTTGCCTGCAGAAATGAAAGTGCTGTGTGTCCTGAGGGACAAGTGATTTGTTGCCAATAACTTAACAGAATGCTCCTTACGAAAATATTCTCCCTTCTTCCTTAATAAGGTCCATGTCCCAGGTGTCTGCTCATGCACACTCCTAAAGTGGACAGGTAAGAGACTGGGCAATCTCTGTTTCTTCAGGATTTTTAAAATATCCTTCTCAACAAAAATTCTTTTAAAATTAATTTATGCCAAAAAGAAGCCAATACCTCCTCCTTTAATGCCCTTAACTCTGCAGGAAAACAAATGGTTCCGCAGAACATTAGCAGCAATCAAAGGGCAAACCTGCTATAGTTAATCAAAGTAAACACTACAGAGGACACAAATTTGCTTTCTCTTAGTAAATGAGTGTATATAAATATAAATATAAATGAGTGTATATACATATCTACTTGGGTAAATAGGCTTCTCAGAAGGTTGGGGTTTGTTTCTGGAGAAAACCTATAAAACTTTGAAATTCCAAATAGATATTTTTATGTCCCACTGTGTAGTCACTCATAAATTTCATGTACATTTACTGTAAAAGTACCATTGCCACTGGTTGCTACTAACTTATTGCAAGCCAAATATTTCTTTGAAACAATTTCATAAGGAATACATTTGCAATATTTTAAACAGCTAAAGTTAATGATCATAGATGGAATTAAATGGAGCCATTATTTGAAAGCTCTGCTATCATGCAAGGTACTTTTCTCACAATATTCTCACCCCAGCCATGCTGGCCCCCTTTCTGCAAATTCTTTTCCTGCATTGTTCTAGCCCAGCAGCCATTCTGCATATTGACGTTCCTGTGCAAATAGACACACTTAAAAATGAGGTTCCTTGGCATTTCCTGAACTCCAGAGAGTTTTCAAGTGCACTTCCTAATGCCTTTTACACTTGAGAAAGACTCGTGTAGTTTTAAAGAAGAAATATGAATTCTCATGGCATGAACACATGCTCTGTGATGAATATAGATTTTGCAATGTGTGCCATGCTATCCACTCAGAATGTGCTGCTGTTGTACAGAACCACATGCTTGTTTCTCTTGAATAGAATTATGTTGTGAATAAGTCACTGTGAATTAAAGTGTCTGCTAAACCAATAAAGTACTGTATAACAAGCTCAGTAACAACAGAACAGGGTTCAAAGGGTTGCAAGAATTAAATAACACAGTGAGATGGAGGTGGTCAAGCACACAAAGTGTGTGTTGAAATCTAAAGTCTTGTAGAAACTTTCAGCCTGGTCTAATTACTCATAAAAGATATTTTAATGCTGCTTTGCAAGAGGTCTTTATCTTGCTGCATGTTATCTTCCCAATAATTTCTCTTGCCCCTCAGGCCAAATCATTTCAGTAGGAGTGCATTGATCAAGTAGCGTAATGATTCTCTTCCCCCGCACCTGGCATTTCTACCATTTCACTTTTACAGGTTTTTCTTTGATTTTCTCAATCATTAGCTGGTTTTTTATCTATGAGAGTATATGACAGAGCAGAGGGGATGGATACTTAGGTTTATTCAGCACAGCTCTACCATCCTGTTTTTACACCAACATAAAATTGGTTTAACACAGTGATAAACCAGACATGTAACAGCCAGTCCTTCATATCTCAGGAAGACAGAGTTAATCTCTGGGGTTTGGGTACCCTTAGCTACTACATAGTTTCTCTCATAGTTACTTTTTGTTTCATAATTAAACCCACTGCTCTGTTTTGCCAGTCCCTCACATCTTGTGGAAGCCTGTGTGATATCCAGTGCACAGAAGCCTGAATGTGCTTAGTTTTGAGAATATTCATCAGACTGGGGGATTTGGGTTTGCAGATTCCCTGTCAAAGGTATCTCACAGCTGTGGCTTGATAAACTCAAAGCTCACATTTGCTCATCATCCAGAAGGAAAGAAAACTGAATTGATATGTGCAGCTCAAGAAGCAAGTTTTTATAAAGCAGATGCAGAAAGACAGCTCTGGCTTCTGGGATGCCTGTGAGAACAGGAAGGATACCTGCCATCATGTCAGGGTTTGATGAGTGCCACTGCACTGAGTCCGACTCTCTTTCAGCACTGTTTCAACATCCAGGCAGCCATCACTGTTAGAGCTGCAGTTTTGTGATAGCTGTCACATGAATTTTGTTTTCAGCTGGCTTCGTGTGTTTTTAAACCCATCCACAACTCCTGCCATAAGGAGATGTTTGTTAAGAGGAGAAAGATGTGCTGAGTGATGCGGGAAGAGGGACACCATGAACACATTCAGAGGGGCTCTCAAGGATGCCAATCCCACAGCTAGAGCTCATGATTTCTTCTGGATATCTCAGAAACCCTTCCAAAGCATCTCAAGCCATCTGTATCCTATCTATCTGCTGTGGTTCCATGTCCCTGCCCTGCCTGCTCCCTCCTGTCAGTGTGGGTGGGCTCTTGCCTGCCTGCCCAGCAGTGAAATGCATTTCTGGCAGTGCAGCTGAAACAAGGACTGTGAGGAAGTGTCAGGTTTTTGTCCAAGGCAGCTCCTGCAGCTGCTGGGGCTGGTGCAAGGACAGGACAGGAGTGTGTGACAGGAGCAGGCAGGACATCAATCTGCCAGTGAGCTTCATCTTCTTATGGTTTCACATCTCACTGAGTCCTGCCAAGGAAGAGAGAGGAGACCCTGCCCCTCACCCTCTCTGCTCCCCCAGCCACACTCTCCTGCCCCATTCCCTTGGAATGGTTCTAGTGATCAGGTAGCCCTGGGGCAAATCAATGCAGAGAATTGACCTGGTGGAAATCCAACACTGCAGATAAATAAATATGCAAGTAAAAGAACAATTTACTGCCAGATATGTCAACCTGTCAAGTGAGCGGGCTCGCCCTGAGGCCACACAATTTCCAAAGCCAATATGGGGAGGGAGAAGGGTGCCTGTAGCTGGGGAGAAAGGGCAGGGGAGATGGAGCAGGACCTTTCTTTTCAATGAAAGGTGGGCGCAGAGGTGGCAAGGCTGTTGTTAGTGTAAACCCACCCGCTCTGGTTCTGTACCACCTGTGCTTAGAATGGAACGGCTTAACAGGGGAAAAAATTCATAGAGAAACATTTTAGTTGATGGAGATTCATTTATCAGCGTTGATTGATTAATTAGCAGACAGACTTCTCTGGGCAAGTGGTTATGTTATCTCAGTTGTGAGATTACCATATCTCAGTTGTATCAGATTATCTCAGTTATGATCATGAAGGAGCCCAAAGACATCTACAACCACCTGAGGGGAGGTAGCAGTGAGCTGGGGTCTGTCTGCTCTGCCATGTCTCAAGTGAAAGGACAAGAGGGGATGGATTGAATTTGAATTTGGGAGGTTCAGATTAGATACTAGTAAAGAAATTCACTGACACGGTGATCAGACATTGGAATAAATTGCCCAAGGAGTTGGAGGAATCTCTGGAAGTGTTCAAGAACCATCTGGATGTGGCACCTGGGGACACTGCTTAGGGGTGATTATGGTGGTGCTGGGTTGCCAGTGGGACTGGATAAACTTGCAGGTCTCTTCCAACCCTGATGATTCTGTAATTGCACTCTCTAGGGACAAGGCTGCTCGGTGGAAATCTGTAACAGCAATTATTTCCACCCTGTCCATCACAGACCCCTGGAGCTCTCTGTCAGAGGGTTGGAGGCTGGTAGGGTGACCCACTGGATGTGGCTGGCTGCCTCACTCCTGGCAGCCCCTAGAGAAATCCTCTGTGCACTCAGAAGCTCCTGACCCCACAGAACTAGGAACTCAGTTCCCTCTGCACAGCCAAAACAGCAGAAATGAGGAGGGGGCAATAACACCACTCTGCTATTGCTACCACTGAAGTAAAGATAAACAGTTACCAAAATTGTTTTGGTTTCGTTTATTTTTTTTTAATTATTTTTTAGCATGTGCGTTTAAAAATAAATCATATCCATGTGTATTTAAAATAAAGAATATTTTTATTTAAATAAAATTATCAGTGTTTTATAGTACATGCTCATGATGCTCACCTTGCATTTTTTCCATTAAAACATGTATGGTTTATCCTGGCAAACCCCTAGCCCTAGTAAGAGCAGACCCAAATCTTTTGCAGGAAATTCTGCTACATAATTTAAAGCTATTTTATACTAAGCATGTACATTTTCAGTCTAATGCAAGGTAGAAGAAAAGCCCCCACTCTTTTTCTTAAATACATAGGATCTTTCTAATTTAAGAAAACAAAAAGAAATTTCTGAACTTTTCATACTAAATTTAAAATTCAAATAAAGTTAAATAAACAAACTTTCTCCAATGTTCTACAAAGAAATTGTTATATATTGTTATTGTGGAATTTCAGCAGGACTCACTGAGTCCTTTCAATTCTCTTTTTTTGTACAACCAGCTCTTTGTCCTTTAGCTTGCACTGATTTGAATTTCCAGGATTTGTTGCCACCTTTTTCAGTTACTGAATTCAGAAATATTCCTCTTTAAGTAATTTTATGTGTTCTAAGCATATTTTGAAATAATTTAACTGCCTATTAGTTAAACTAATAATTTCAGGATGGCTTTGCATGTGCAGTATGTCAACAGGTCCAGTTCTCTATCCTTAATAAATATACCTAATGAAGTTACTGAATATTTTGTGTCTCATAGAAGGAAATGAGCTCCAAAACTGGTAACATTTGGAGAGAAAAAAAAATACGGCATCTTTTTTCCTGCTTTGTGAAATTTTTAGGTTCAGCAGTCATGCACATGGTGCATATGGTCTGTCAGTATAATTTACCTGAGTTCATTCACCATTTTAGTCAGTGAAAAGCTCACCACCTGTGCTAGATGCTAAAATATTGATAAATAATATATGTGGAAATTAGTTAGTATTAATGTATAAGATGTTGCTATATTAATAAGTTCCCACTAGGCAGAAGGAATTTGTATAATTAAGATAATTTATCTGTAAAAAAGTGAGTGTTTGAAGTTGCCAGTGATATGTATCACAACATTATCAGAAATTATTAAAAAATCCACACTGAAAAAAGGGAAGGAAGCTGTTCTCTACAAAGACAACATAATGGAACTTTGGAGCTTCTAAAAATTCTTAAATGCTAGACACTCATATAAAATGTTGTGTTTATTCAAGATTTGTTATTCAACTCAAATAAAATGCTTTGTTTATTTAGATTTGCCATCCAATGTAAGTATGAAGACTGACAAGAATGTTATGTAAGTAACTCAGTGAAACTTGCAGGACCCAACATCCTCTTATTTGCTTGGTTTTAAATGTCTGCTCAATGCCATGAGCATACAAGACCTGTGCTTTGTTTAAAGTTCTGATGGATAATTCAGGGCAAGTAATTCCATCTCCCTGTGTCTTCATTTTTTTCACCCTCATCTCTGTGCTGGAGGATACTGGATTGTAGTATTGGAAATATAAAGGGTTTCATTATCTCTTTCTGAGCATCACTGCTCTTACCTCAGGACAGCACAGAAGAGAAATGACAAATACACACAGCTTTCCAGATTTCTGAAAAAGCATTGACCCTTCTTAGAAGAGAAAAGTTAGTTAAAAGGTGTTGCTCACTGACACACCAGGGTGAAATTCTAGTTCCATTAAAGAAGATGTGGGTTTGCCATCATCCTCAACAGGGTTAGGTTTCATTTGTCTTGGATGGGATTTTGCACACTGCCTCATTTCAAATTATACTTATTACATATTCCACTAATAACTCAATTTGTAAAGGAAAACATCTCAACTTGTAAAGGAAAACCTCTCCTCTGGAGGAATGTTATGCAGGAAGAAGATGACAAGTAAAAACCATTTCATCCAGAAAACTCTAATTAAGAGAATCTGGCTTTAAATTTATCACAGAAACAAAAAATATCACAGAAGAAATAAAATAGCCACCTAAACTGCTGGCATTGTTTTGACTCTAAAATATTCACCTTTGTTCCATGCCTTGGCTGCCATCGAGGTATCAGATGTTGGAGGTGCTGCCCACGATGAACAGGCTGCTTTATTGCTGCTCCCTGCTTCTGTTTTTCCTGAGCTGCAGCAATCAAACAAACAAGGAAAGTCGTTTCTACAAGGTGGAGTAGATATCTGTTAACATGCCTGCTGATTTTATGGTGGAGGAGAAGGAACAGACCTGTAACTGCTCGCTGTAGAACACTCTTAAACTTGCATTTATTTACATAGCATCTATGGCATTGAGCCGACTGAAGAGAATTGATTAGCAAGGAGACTGTTAAACAGCAGTGCCATAGCGGGCACTGCACCGAGGATTAGTGGTTTATTTCACTAATTGCCCTCCTGTAGTCTTTATGAGTCAATTCTAAAAAAATAAAGGAGCGCTCCAAACTGTGTTTGGAATAAAAGCAGAGTGATGCTTTTCACAGCACAGAAATCCCATAGATGAGCTCTTTTAGAAATGGGTTTAGGATTTTGCAGCCAAATTTTTCCTCTCTGGTGAACTCCTGTTGTATTCCTACTATGCTGTTTAACCCACGGCGTACTGAAAACCAGACCTGCAGCAGGCACATTAAGGATGATGTTGTCTTAGCTGTTCACCACAGCTGCCTGAGATGTAGGAGACACACACCTTTGTTCTGAAGAATTTTTTATCAGGGGAAGCAGAAATAAAGCCCTCACCTCTGTCGTTTTAAAAGCTAATCAGAAAAAAAAAGGAGATGTGCACGCTGCACCCTTAAGAGCAGTGTTGGTACTCAGTGTTGGTACTCACAGGAGAGGCTGCCCTGCTCCAGCTGCCTCCCGGAGGTTTCCAGGGCACGGACAGCACCACTAGAGGGCTCACAAAGTATTTAAAGGGTTATTACATGTGCTACATGAAAAATAGTCTTATTTTACTTTCTGTTCCCCCATTTGTACAAGTGACGAATTTGAGAACTGAACCTGCTAGAGTGCCTTCATTTTAAAGTCACCTCCATGCACTGTCACAGGTTCAGCTCCACATGGGGACACTTCCACCTCCTGACCTCTCCTGGGTAAACAGAGCTTCCATGGAACACAGTTTTGGCCTGATAATGCTGCAGTCACCAGCCAGAGGCAGCTGTTCTGCAAAGCAACACCTGCCCTTGCCAGTGCTTCCAGAGGAATGGAGGAGTTCAGGGCATCAGATACAGAAATACAACATTATTGAGGTATTTTATATGTCAGTGCTTCAGGAAAAAAAAACTAAAACCCCCCACCACAAACTTATTTCCCTTCCTTTCCTTATAAATTCTGGGATAACAGACTGTCAAGCATATGAAGATTTTGTTATATTGTTCATGGGGTCAGGGAGGTTGGCCACCCCTACAATTAGATATGAAAGCTATTGTGGCTACTAATAAATAATGCTAAGTACCTCTGTGTAAAAATATGTAAAAACACATTTCTTGTTAAGAATCAAGATCTATCTTTGTTGATGGGGGAGAATACCAAACTAGTATAACGAGTTTTCTTTTTTTCTTAGCCCTGAAGACCTTGTTACAACATTTGGTGTTGAGAGTAGAAATGTTCTAATATATAGCCCCAAAGTAAAAAATGTGAAGGCAATAATCACAGGAGTATTTCAACGCTAACTGAAATTAATTTCCTTTTTCTCTCTCTCTCTCTTTCTTTTCCCTTTCCTCTCTGAAACAGACTGCCAAGGGAATTATTATGATTACTCTGCATGTTTTGCAGATGGTTGGCTGCTGCACAGGGTTCTCAAGAGAGGTCAATATCCTATAGCATCCAGCTTGGATGCTGCCCCACAGACCAGCTGAGCTATGGAAGCCCTTAGTCAGCAAAGCTTTTGCTGACATGACTAATTAAAGCCTCTGGTATGTGTCACCTCCTCAAAGCTCAGACTGAAGCTCTTTCATGAGCTGGGACCTGATTTTACTCTCTTATTAAACCCAGTGGATGTACTCGACTTGTAAGGAATGGAAGATGAATTGGACTTTTACCTTTTAAAAATATTTATATGTATGTATACAGATATACACATAAAAGCTGTAACTCTGATGTATTCAGAAACCATTTTCAAGGATGTTTTCAGAAGCTTCAGCTAAACCTCAAAAGGCTTTTTCTAAGGGATACTAGAGACAAGGACATTGATTATATCATGTCAGTGCTGTGAGCACAGGAAGTTTTCCTGTTTTCTGGCTTTGCTATGTGGCATTCAGTCAAACAGGTCAAAGAGACCATGGTGACAGGCTGGTGGGAGACAGCAGGCTGTGTTTATTTAATCTGTAGCTTTTTGGGACATAATTGATAGATTCACTTTTCTGGTACAGTGAAGTGGAAGAGAAAAAGGGGCAATATTCACACGATGCTGCAACGCCCACCTGCAGGATCCCCTGCTTTCTTCATGAATGCCAGTGATGCAGACATTCTGCTTCCATGATTACACTGACTAAAGATCAAGTTAGGAATAGCCGCTGCCCCAAAGGCTCTGTTTGGTTAGGATACTCACATCTGCTCCTCCTCTCAAAGAATGAGAATGGTAAAACAGACCCAGATTTCAGACCCAAAGAAGGGCAAAGGATGAGCTGCTGCAGGTTGTGTTGGAGCCAACCAGACCCTGACTGACAGGAGGGCTGTGGCTGGGGTCAGGAACAAGCATTGCTGCTTGTGCTGAGAGTTTACTCCTGCACATGGCATCAACTCCAGCTGTCCAGACCTTGGGGAAAGTCTCCAGAGCTTTAGCTTTAGAGAGACACAAAGAATTCTCTGACATTTGAGGCCTTCAGAAGACCACTCCATTGTCCCCTGTGTGCATTCTGGAAAAATACTCCTGGAATTCTGTCTTCATTACAGCAGCACCATCCTTCAGGACAGGAACGTTTCCCTGACACATCCAGTTCACAGGAAAAAATGCATGGAGGTGATAATAAACAGAATAAACAGTCCGAAACTTTCAATCCCACCTTGAGTAAAAACTGGATTTTCACATCCTTTAGGAAATTAGAGCCTTTGCCATCATTGTCTGAACTTCACCCACCTCAGCAGTCCCTGCAAATGTGGCATCATGAAAGTTTGAGTTTCAGATTTATTGTTTAAAAGTATTTTGGAACCAGTGACTGACACAGACACATCTCCTCATCTATGTTAACAAGTCACAGTTTTTATAATTTGGGGTTGCAAATTATATATTTATGCTAGAAATTGATGTGTTTAATATAATTTATTTCAAGGTGGGCTTTTTCATTCTGAACAATTTTCACAAAGTTGCATACCACTATTTATGTATGATGAGGCTGTATAGACCAATAAAAGCAAAGAAATTACAAGGTAATGTTGATGATAAATTGATGATACATTCCTAGCTCACACTGTTGTGCCTAGTGATTGCAGGACTGATAACCACCTCATGATAATTGCATGTTGCAGAGAGGAAGGGGAATCTGTGGTGTGGGGTGGAGAATCATTGTTTTGGGTTCATATTGCTTTCTCTGAACTTTATTGGCATGTTTGATTAATATCTCTTTTTTACATTTTGAGCTCACAAGGCCTGAAAACTGAAATGCAAACATCTTGATGGGTCAGGAAGAGCAAGGCTGGTTTTGACTGTGTCAAAAACACAACAACAATCTGAATTACAGAATCAGAGACTGTTAGAATTGTTTGGTTTAGAAGGAACCTTAAAAATCATCTTTTTCCAACCCCCCTGCCATGTGCAGAGACACCTTCCACTAAACCAGGTTGCTCAGAGCCCCATCCAACCTAGCCTTGAACACTTCCAGGGCTGAAGAGTCCACAACCTCTTGGAGCAACTTGTTCCAGTGTCTCACCGCCCTCACAGTAAATAATTTCTTCTTAATATCTAATCTAAGTCTACCCTGTTTCAGTTTAAAGACATTATCCCTTATCCTATCACTGCCTGCCCTTGCAGAAATTTCTGATTCAATTTTTACCCCAAAAACAGGCAGTTCTTGCTTCTCTTTGCTAACCATTCTTGGCCAAGGTCATTATTTCCAGAAGAGACCCCAGCCAGTCCTGTTCCTGTTTGTGAGAGAAGAGGGGCTTGGGAGAGCACGGGGAAGGAGCTGCTACACACAGTGACCACAGGTTTCTGTTGGTCTCTGTTTTTGCTGTTTCCTAGAGTTCAAAACCAAACATGTCTTTTCATTTCTCACTAGATATGAATGTAGTTTCAATCCCAGAGCAGTGGTGGTATCTAGAGAGGAGTTTAGTCATTTTTGCTCTCTCATTTTACACTCTTATGTCCTTAACCCAATTTAAATGGTCAGAGCACTCTGGGCCAACGATTCTTGTTCACTCAATATGCACACGGTCCCCAGCACTAGAGGGTCCCACTTCAATGAAAACATTAAGTGCATCTCTGCTAGAAATGCTAAATAATTGATCACAAATCCCTAAATCATACAAAGCAATGTAATTTCTTCCCAGATTTTCTTACACTGTTATTTATATCAGCTTACGGTATCGATAAATGAAATTTGTAATGAAGTCCCAGAGATGCTTTGATTTAATGTGGTTACAGAGACTATCATTGCAAGTGGGAACAAATAGCTCTAATGGATTTTCTAGTACCTTGTTTTCATCATTCATAATAGACTTTCATCTGGGCTGGTCGGAACTGTAGGATGTCCGTGTGTTCTACACCCAGACTTTAACAGATCTATATTTTATGGCCCTACAGTAAAAGTAATTGCAGGTTTTATAATGTCTGTGTACTGTTCCGACTGAAAGCAATCCATTTAGAGACTTCTGGAAAGTTGAGTTGTTTCAGTTACAAGTGCATGAGCTGAGACGAGTTCCAGTCATGCAGCCAGCCAGTTACCTGCCTCTTTTTAATGAGGGCACATTCCAGAGATCTAACTTTCTTTTCCTTTCCCTGTACCAAAATAGAATAAGTTTTTTTGAACATGAGGGGTTTGAGCTGAAAGAATCCTGCCCCTGAGTTTCATAAGTTCAGAGGAAGTAGAGGAAGGTGCTGGCAGCTGGAAGCAGCAGTGAGGGCAGGATGCCACTGTGGATGCTCACCCTCGTCCCAAATCAGACCCTTCGGCTGCAGCTCACACTTGACAAAAATCAAGAATTGATTTTGATTCACTGTCTGACCTCAAATTAGCTTTCAAAAGCCATGAAATGATTCTTGGCAATCTCACCTTAGGAAAGCAGGAACTAAGGCAACCAGAAAAACAAAATCACTTCCTTCTTTCTTTCTTTTTTTCTGTTTTTTTGTTTGTTTGGGTTTTTTGGGGGTTTGGGGTTTGTTTTTTTTTTAATGTTTTGTTTTATTTTTTAATGTTAAATGACGGGTTAATTATATCCTCTACCTAACATTGGAGGGTTCTGCCAAACATTTGTACCTACACAGCCCTGCACAGAGCTGCCTCCTGCCCCCATGGTAACAGCCAGCCCTGCAGCAAGAATCTGACCCAAGAAAGGGAGAAGGTAACAGGGGAATGTGGTTTTTTTAAAGGCACAAATGCCCTCTAAATGCCAGTTCTGCCATTTGCACCTCTCAAGACCAAGAATCACTCAGTCCGAATGTTAACGGTGCCTTTTTCACTGTATGTGATGAATGGATTAGTCCTGCTGTTATCAGAATAATTAATCTAGCTTGACACTCCAGGAGAAAAATCCAATATGCTGGATTCCACAGACATGGCAGTGCTTCATAATATTTTGTTATTTTTCAATGTATAATTAATAAGCAGAGTAGGGAATCCAGAAGAATCAGCCAGCATTAAAATAAGCAGAAAAAGGTCGAGGTATCTGGAGTTGAGTCTCAGCTATTTCAATGACAGTATCAATTGAAAAGAAACCCCACAACTGAGAGACAGACAAGATCCACTTGCAGCTGGCTACAACGTATATGCCACTTCCTAAACTACCTAAACTATTTTTTGCCGTGACATGAATTATTTCTCTCAGTGATTAGTCTAATTTTAAAATGTTACTATTTTCACAATATATTCCTTGACTGATACATCCAGATGCATCAACTGGAGGGAAAAGTGTAGCCAGCCTTTACCTTTGGCATTGTCAATCTCCCAAAAGCAGCCATTCAGCACAAAAACTTGTGCATGGCTAAGTAGGGAAAAAAGTATTCTTTAGTCTTATGGGTAGATGATTAGAGAATGCTTGTACTAATCGTGTCATTTTATATTTTCAGAATGCCTCCCCAAAGACTAGCCTTGACTCAACACCACACATCCCTCCTCTAGCTCTAGAAAACCATTTGAATCAAACTGTTATTTCCAAACATCATATTTTTTTGGTTTAAAAATTGCCTCCCCTCCCAATATATCTACATTATCTCCTTATGAGCTTTTTCCCCCCCCCAGGTTAAATACTCATTCTGAGGCTGCAGAGATGACTGTACAGTATTTGCTCTGTGCTAGGTTCACCTCTCTACCTGGTAAAATAAATAGCAGCATGCTTGGAGCTCCTGCATGGACCTTTGGGGGCTGACTGATGCAGTCTTCACTTGGCCCAGACACCATTGACCTGCTGTAACTCAGAACCTGTCCTGAGAGACAGAAAAACTTTTATTTCTATTTTCAGGAGGAAAAAAGTGTCACTTCAGAGGGAGTTGCTAAAGGACATCTTCACTCTGCAACATCCCCAGCTGAATGTGCCATAGAGCAGTTCTGTGTCACCCCAAGCTGCTCGTGGGGAACTGGTGTGCAGGTGCACAGACCTGATCGTGGCACTTTGGGAAATTAGGGAATGAAAAGAAGTTTTCTGAGTTTTTAATCAGAGAAGAAAACAATCCATGGGACAGATACTCAGTTGTGGTCACTTGCCATGGCCTTACGGACTTCAGCTGAACAATTTTATGTAGCAGCAGCAGCAGGAAGGTCTGGGTCCTGCAGGGAGGTGAAAGGAAGAAGCCACAGTCACAGGGAAAAACAGTGTTTAGTCAGAAGTTCTCTGTGTTCTTGGATCAGTGTGAAAGGGTGTTATACTATTCAGAGATGTGAAAATGTATTCTTGACCCACAAATCAAATCTCCCCTCAGCCACCATGGTACTTCAGTCTTGCTGGAGCACTCATGGAAATATACAAAGCAGAATCACTGCTGCCCATTCAAAGCTTCCCTAAAATCAAATGCATTTTTCAACCACAAGACCTATTAGACATCTGGCAGGGGTTAGACACTTACATGTCATGATTAGAGGTGATCTACTGGAAGGTGTCCCTGTTCCTCTCAGGGAAGCTGGACTAGATGATCTTTAAGGTCCTTCCAACCCAAATCATTCTATGGTTCTTTAGATTGGGATTTTGAGGCAAGGTTTTGGAAGCTGAGGGACTACAAGGTTTCTTCTGTGAGAAGCTGCTGGAAGCTTCCCCTATATCTGACCCCAGACTAGAACAGGGGAAAGGTGTGAGGAGTTCTCCTCTTCCCTGAGGAGGAAGGAGCAGCAGAGATGAGTGATGAACTGACTGCAGCCCCTATTCCCTGTCTCCTTGTGCTGCTAAGAGAGAGGAGGAGGAGAAATGGGGCTGAAATTGAGCCCAAGAGGAAGGGAAGGGCAGGGGGAAGGTATTTTAAGATATGCTTTTTGTTTCTCACTATGCTACTCTGCTTTTATTGGTAATAAATTAATCTGATTTTCTCACATCCTGACTGCTCTGCCTGCAATGGTAATGGGTGAGTGGTCTCTCTCCTTATCTCAGCCCAAGAACCTTGTGTTGTATTTTTTTCCCTTGTCAAGCTGAGGATGGCAGTGATAGGGTGCCTTTGGTGGGCACCTGGCATCCAGCCAGAACCAACCCACCACAACTCATCAGACTTTTCCTAGAGGAAAACTTCATCAGCAGGGAGAGACAAACCAGACCCCCAGATAATGTTAGTCATCCAAGGAGCTAAAACAAAGGTCCTGCAGCTCTTGGTCTAATTGAGATCAAGCTTTGCAGCAGAGAGACTGGAAATTTCTGGAACCTTTATTTAATGGGATCTCTTTGAGCAATCCAGTGCTTTCCTGTGGGACCAAAACTGGATTCTGGAAATCCTCTCTGGAGCAATGGACATGTTGCCTGAGCCAGCTGGTCTGAGGCTCAACACATTCTCAATCCTGCCATGGAGCAGTTTCCAAAAGTGTGGTGCTAGAGAAGGATAGGACTGGGAGCACAACCACCAGCCACAGAAACAGATTCATTCTTCAGCAGTAAGGACCATGAGATGCAAGCCCAGGTTCGCTAGTACCCTATTTTAATCACTCTGCAAACACTTTTTCTTTCAATTGCTTCACCACCTCAAAACCTTTGCTTCTGTTTGGCTCACAAATATGGTGTAAAGTTTATGTTTGGGTTTTTTTAAGGAGCCTTTTACAGTTTAGAAATCCTATGCTTTCAGCTGAGGCAGTTGCAGACTAACCCAACCACTGATGGCTAAAACATTATCTTGTTTTTTTGCACTCATTTTAGTGTCTCTAGCTGGTATTTCTCATTGTACTGTTCATTTTATAACTGGACTACCCTTCAGCATATTTGTGTACAGGGCTAACCACAATAGGGCCCTGTTTCATAATTGTGTTGAGGTAATACCCAAGGCTCTCAAGAAGAATAATAATAAATTACGTGACACAACTGTGCTGAGTCACACCTTTTTAAAGCCTAGCTCTTTTTGGGGGACACAAGAGCATAGATGAAAACAGACATAGGCAGCAAAGAGCCCCTTCTGAGCAGCTCCTGGTAACTCATTCAAGTCAGTGGTCATAAACAACAATAGCACAGCTGTTAGATAAATGGGATGCTTACAACTGCACACAGAAAACCTAAAAATTTCAGCAACAAACCCATTAGCTTTTACTACATGAGTGGTACAGGACCTGCTGTTTCGGTAGTGTTCTGCTGGGTCACATAAAACCTGTCGAGAAAGCACAGAGAAGTCTGGCATCCATCCATTCCTCCATCTGTCTGAGGGCAGCTGGGAAACTGCCCCAGCCCCTCCTCAGGCTCGGGCATTCTCTCATGTGGCAGCCACTGCCAGGGTATCAGAACTGTGACCAACATGTTCACAAGCCTCAGTTTGCAGTAAATGCCCTTTAGCATCTCTCCTCAAACACTTAAAATAAAAGTGCCATTTTTTACAGCTGTTCCAATCAGCCCCACTCCTGGGGTGTGTATTTTCAAAACAGTGAAATCACAGACATTCAGCACCACTTGTGGATCATCTCACCAGCCTATGACCATATCCAGCACAGTTCTCTTCACCAGAAAATTTAAAACTAATTTCTACCACATCCTATTAACATCTGTAACCCACGGTTCCATGCACAACAGCAGAGAGCACATTCTGAAAAATTCATGATGTATATTAAAGGGACAAGAGTAGGGACATATCAGAACACAAGGAAAAGACATCATGAGCCAGGATCTGTTGTTTTGTTTCTTAGGGGATTTTGGGATAAAGTGTTTTTCTTTTTTTTCCTTGCACTACATAGTCTTCCTAATTTGTTATGACTGTAAAAGAACAATAACCTAGGATGAAGGAATTAGATTAAGTCCTTCCACTTAGTTAATTTCCATGATCTAATATTTCCCTCATGTTCCAACATAGCACTGTGCTCTGCTGACGACATCAGGGCTGAGGAAGTCTCTTAGAAGTCGGATTCAACTCAAGGGCAAGGCAGACCAGAGACCACTTAGTTCCCCAGACAAAGTATTCTTGGTTTAGTGTGCTTGTAGGTGAGCCAGAAGCTGTAATGAAAATGCTTAGGAAACCAAGTCCCTTTGGATATAGAAGATCAATAATGTTCTCAATAAAGTTGAAAACAATTCAGAACACAGTGTCTCACCAACTTGTACTGTAATGTTTTACTATAGGTTCCGTGGATCTCATTTTTTGACAATATTTTGGAACAGCAATCAATACTTGCCCAGGGTATGCCTCCCCTCCCATTTATTCTATTTTCTAGCCAGTGGCAATAACAATTATTTAAGAACAACTAAGCATTGATATGTTGTTAATGCTGAATGTTTACTGAATGTGTAACAAGGATCAAGACCCTTCCATGCTGGATACTACAGAAGAAAAGATCCCCAGATATCCATGCTGGAGCATCTGAGGAAATTCTGCATAAAATAAACAGCAATAGAAAATCACCAGTGGGTTTCCTACCCTTTCATCCAGCAAATAAAAATGTTACCACAAAGACAGTAGATGCTAAAAAGAAATGGACTATCTACCAAGGGGGCTGAGTTTGTATGTAGGAAGGAAGAGAAGGAATTCTTTTATCAATATGGGGATAAGGGTTTGTGGCAGCAAAGTGAAAAAAAAGTTGGGTTTGTGGGACTGATTCCTGGTATGTGCTACTTTTGTTTTTCTATTGGTCTGCATTTTACGTTTGCCAGAAATGTCAAAGTGTGAGATGGAAGATTTTGGTTTATGCCCGTATATTATCAAGGAAGTAAAGCAAAGCAATCCATCAATCCAGTAGCTGGTGTTTAATCTTCTTTCTTCCTTGGGCCTTCTTCTCCCGCTCTTCCAATAGGATGGGAACTGACTCATTCCCAGGAAGTATTACAAACCCTCAAATTCAGAAACAAAAATTCTTATTGAGCATTTGGGAAATGCTCTGAACAACGCTGTCCATCTCCTGCGGCAAAACATTGCAGAGAGACTATGCTGGTGGAAATGAGTGGCAGAGGAATATTGCAAAATACATGTGACTGTAGAGCCCAGTATGACTGTCTGAGGGAGCTGAACACAGGGGCACACTGGGGAAAGCACTGCAAACTGCTGGATGTGATGGCAGTACTGAATACTGAGCAGCAGCAAGAACAAGGCATATGCAGCATGAGGAAAAGAAATGTATCACTTGAAATAATTAAGCCAAGTTATACATTCAGTGCTATTAGTAACTGTGAGACATGAGTAAGAAGCAATGCTGTCCTTCTGCCCAGAACAAGCTCAGGTTTTTGGTTTCCAGATCCTTGTTCACAGACTAGTCAAAAGAACTTGTAAATAAACTCTGGATGTTGTTTACATTTGATTTCTTGGCCCCAGGTTTCCCATCTCAGTACAACTGCACTAGCAGGAGCAGCACTGGCAGAGTGAGCATGGAAAAGACCCCTGGGATGGTGACACCCTCACCAAACCACCAATTCCATCTGCTGGGAACAGGACAAGGAACCTCTATTGCCACATCCTCACCAATAACCCTCAGCAGTCACAGCCTGTGGGATTTCCTCTGGTTTAAGATCTGATCTCCAGCCCACAGCAAAACTGAAACATCAGGGTAACAGGTGAGGGAAGGAAAAGTGCTCTTTTTCTCCCTTTGCATCCCTCCTTCTTCCCACCTCCCAGCCTCCCCCCTCACCTGAATCAATCCAAAGCTGCAGGAGTAGAATCACAAGCTAAAAAGCAAAAAAATAGGGAATATGGAAAAAGCTTGTCATAAAAAAGGGTTACTCATACCCTCATGAGGAAGCAGGGTGATTATACACACTTTACACAGAGTGATAGAAACAATAGGATTACTCACACCATTTCAAACCCTAATGAAGTGCATCAGTTACACTCCCACAGCAACCTGGAGAAGGAAGAAGAGGGAAGTCTGATGGTGTAGCCTAATAAGGACTTTGTGAGAGAATCACAGTTAACAAGTCCTCCTTATGGTTTGCCACAGGCCTGCTGGGGACTGTGGTCCAGGGTCTCTGCATGTGCTCAGCAACCCAGTGAGGGGAGAGGGAGAGAACAGATGTGTGTACTTTTTGTATTTTTCCAGCCACCTCCTCTTCCAGAGTAATTCTTAACATAATCAGATCAGGAGGGACAGAGTAGGTAGAGGGAAGGTAGGAACAAAATCAAAGGAGGAAGTTCACCAACAGCTACTTTGAAGAATACACTTTGTATTTAATTTTAAATCACTGGAGACACTGGAAAGACTGAGGAACAGCACAGAGCTTCTTGAGTGCAATTCTACAACCAGACCTCCTGGAAAGAGCAAGAGCTGGATCAACTTTGTGTCTGTGAAGGCAGTACCTGAAAATGGAACCAATGAAAGGAAACACATCCTCTGCAATTTGAAGACTTCCCACCCGAGACCACCTCATGGGAAAGTCCAAGGCTTCAGAATCTGTAGTCCTTGACTTTGCGTGAGATTGAGATAATTCAAAATTAATTGCTCACGTCATACTTACATAAATGCTTCACTACTGCTTCATATGATTTTGACCTTTCTATTATAATGTTACAAAAAAAAAAAAAAAGATTAAATGCAAGCATAAAAATAAAACTTAAATTGAACATTATGCATCTTAAATGTATTGAAATAAAGCAAAACTTTTCTTAAAGGTCTTGGTGAAATTATTGTGTTCTGTGTTGAATCAGCACCCTCTAAGCCTCCATCCAGCTCAACAATTTGTATGCTTTGTACATCTATTTCTTTTCAGAAGAAAAACTTTCCTGATATTTTTGATGGCGCCATGATAACTTCTTCATAGCATTTCTGCTTAAAATTCCCTTTGCTCACATTGAAAAAAATAATCACGTAGCTTAATTTTATTCTTTTTTTCACTTCTTGCTACTAGAGCACCATCAGATTCATAAGGAGCTTGGAGCTATTCAGTTTGAATAATCTCAAGCAAAGTTGTGCAGAAGGCTCCTCAGTTTGCATTTCCCTTCCCTGAGTGTCTGAGCTCTCCAAAGGCATAACTGGAATCCCCAACATCAACCCAAACTTTTTTTACAGCAATCCATTGGTATTTCTGTTTATTATCATGCCTGATGTTACAATACACCCTCCCTTAAGAAAGGCAGTGTTTAATTGACCAAACAAGAAAAACAAATGCTTCCCCAAGGCATAAATTCCATGAACTGTTTGGATGTTTTCTATGAAGCTAACAAACCCTTCTGTCAGTATTTGGAAGACTTAGACACTGGTTTTTGAATGGACTGAAGCAAAGAAGGGAGAGCGTTAATTGGATTTTACAGTTTCAACAAGTTTAAAGACATTCCAGGGTAAATACTACTTGTTTTATAATACTGCTCATAAATAAATGAAGTTTTTAAGATAGACTTTATACTCTGATTAAAATTATTTGTTTTAGTTACATTAATACAGCTAGAATAACAGAAAAAATGTGTGATTATATTCCAGATTTACAGGGAAGAGTGTCAGGCCTGCTCTTGAGTCCTTCTTTTTAATGTATTTGTATTTAATGTGTCCCTGCAATCAAACTACATGTGGAAACACTAACTGCAGTTTTATGGACATTTGGGGGCTCAGTGCAGCTTCAGGGTTATAATCCACAGATGATCCAAACACAGGAAAACAAATGGATTCAGTTTTTAATACCAACCTCAATTACTGACTTCATGCTGGTGTAGTGTAGGTAAACACAAGACTATAGAGAGGAGGACTAATTCTTGTTCTTTCCAAACAAATGAAAAATATTGAACCAGCATTTTCACTGCCAGAAAAGAAAAAACAAAACCCAAAAAAAAGAAAAAACCCAAAAAGCAAACCAAACCAAAAACCTAACAAAAAAACCCACAACAACAGGAAGAAAAAAATTCTTCAGTCTTCCATGGGTTTTAGAATTGAAAAAAGCACTGGCAAACTGGAATTCAGGCTCCAAAGCCATTACATTCTTGAGGATGTCTCAGCACTGTCCTTAGGATCAATGAATCAAAGGCATACCATTGTCTCACAGGCACGTTCCCTGTTTTTTCCCCTTGCTCTTCCCCCTAAGGGGGAGCATTCCAGGAAGGATGTTGACTTTTACATAGAAACATGATACAGTGAGCCTGGAAGGAAGAGATACCTGACTGGGACAGGTTTGGGTTACCCAAGAGCTGATGTTTTTCTCGTCATATCTGAAATGATCTGTAAGTGCTCTGATGTGCATGATTGCTTGCAAACTGAATGCTTAATGCACACAGTCAAAATGTGAAGCATGTACATGCAATTTGAGCTTGATCAAACCCAGGGAATAAAGTTCCTAATGCAGGAGTTAATTCAAATACTATTCAGACCATATTCATAAAATAAACATGGAATAGCAATCCATGTTGTCCAATCTGTACAGTGCCAGACAGAGTTAATACTAGGAAATAGAGTTATTTTGAATCCTAATTTCCCTAGAATGACTTAATTATTTCAGTTTATCAACTGCTTTTAAGCTCCAAGCCAATTTCTACCAAGGTGGAGCTGTGGCATGAGGTTTAGTGGCATAAACTCTTGGATACTTGGACATCTGCAACCATCTGTAGGAATAGCTTTTAATAACATAGAACTGCTGCAATCCAGGCCTGTTGTGAACAGGTGAACCTCTCCAGTTCAGCCAAGACTTTGAACCCTTCCCTACTTCAAATATGCCCTATTTGCCTGAATTTTTGGTTGAGAAAGGAACTTTACTTCTTGGTTTTTAGATGGGTATCTACTAGAAAATCTGATAACCCAGCTTGTCTTCATTTTGGAGAGGCTCCTGAGCATATTTCCTTAGAAGATGATCAGTTTAAGCAACATTCCTTTAAATTGCCCAGGTCTCAACCCACAGACCTGAAAACTACATTATCCTTCTTGACTGCACTGTGAACTTCTCAGCTGTGCCTGAGTAATTTAGATTTCCCAATGCTGCTCATTTTTGACAGAGTGCTAAAAAATACAGTCTTCTCACCCAGGTTTTGGTTTTGAACAAAATCAAAATTTGAGGTCAGGTTTTGCCCTCAACCTTTTTCATTTGCAGTTGAGTTCATGCTTCTACATAGATTCACCTTGGAGAAGAAAATAACCTTCAGAATTCTGAACAGAATCTGAAGAGCAAAAAACTACTCATATTAAAGGCAAGAAAACACTCCTTCACAAATCTTTACTAAGGAGTTAACTCATAATAAACAACCAGAATTTACAAAATGTAGAAACAGGAAATCTTGAATAATTAGGTTTCTAGTTATTGGTTACTAACTAGAAATTAGCAATGCTGTTAAAATGCCACTTGGTTTTCCATGAAAGATTGGCACATTAAAAAAAAGAAATTCCTTTTGTTTTGTATTACAGATTATGAGAGAATTGTGTTATTTACTGCCCCAACGATTCAGAAGAACAAATTAGATTTTATGTATTAACAGGACACCCAGAGTTTTACAAATTTTAGTTCAAAGGGCTAAAATTGTATAATAAAATTCATAGCCAAAATTGTTCTGTTTAGAATTTTCCTGTTTTACAAGTATCAAGCAATCCAAATGAAGAAACCCAATCTTATGCAATCTGTAATGACCAGCTGGCACAGGTATGCAAACAAATGAAGACCAGAAAGCAAAAGCTAATAATTCAAACCAAATGTAATTAATTATGGAATAATTAACCTTGATACTAATAGTATCAATACCAAGAGACTCTTCTGCTCTCTTTGTAACAGATGGTAAATTCTAGGGTTTTATAGGACATGAGTCTGGGCCATATAGTTTGGAGTGTTCTCAAGGTCAGTATGGTTGGCTTCAGAGTTTTGTGATATGAAAACAAAAAAATTTGCAATCTAATTCAATTTTGAGCTCAGATCACATCTTCCAGAGGCTATATGTGTTCAGATCTACCAAGTTTTTGGCTGTAATCCATATGCAATTAGAAAACAAGCAAGTGAAAAAGCACTCAGTAACCTAGCTTCATCAAGTTCCCCAAAAGAGTTTCCAGACTTAAGGGAAAATCCACTTCATCAATATGGCAAATCTTTTAAAAATCTTTCTTTTTTTCAAAGGATGACAAAGAAAAAAAGATAACGTTGTTGTGTCATGGACAGGATGTTGAACAAAGATGTTTTAGTGGTAGCAGTGGTGTATATCTCCCACCAAATCTATTTAGTAGTTATGCTTAGGTAGCAATAAAAAATGAGGGTTGTATCATTATTGATTATGGAATAAAGGCCAGACTGGAGTCTGAGCAGTTGGAGTAATCTGAACTCTGTAGACTGCTGGATGCTCCTCTGTGGCACAGAGTACAAGCTTCGAGTTTAATGGAAGGAGTTGCTATAAATAACATCTCTTCTACTTCATCTCAGGCTGAATAAGTGCAGCCACCACAGCAAACCAGTACTATATCCACCTGAAAATGCTGATAAGATAAATACTACAAGTTACTTGAGGTATCTTTTTAAAAATTTGTACTTCCAGCTTATTTGGCATTGGCAAAATTTGACACAGGCACACAAAAATTCTATAATTACTTTCATATCTGATTTTAATAGAAAATAAGAGTCATTGAATCTACATTACCTTCTTTCCCAAATGCTCTCTATATCTCTTTCCCTTGCATCTGGAAGATTTTATTACTGTTGTTATCAGATTCAAAGATAATAATTAGCTTTGCTGTATCATTTGCTACATGAATCAGTTTGAAGGCGTGTCTTCTTTATTTAATTAAAATGTGTATGTATCACTATCAAAGGACTTTTTGTGTCTATGAGCAAATTCTGACTGGGGCATCTGTGTCCTTCTGCAGTCCCACTACCAGGAGAGATACATGCAGGGAAAATAGGTATTTCTCCTGAGAAATCTGTGCCTCTTAAATAAAACCAATTTGTTTTTACACAATTTAAGCTGCAGATTAGTCAGAGTGCAGCCTGCAGAAAATTATTATTAATTTAAGAAAAAAGCTTGCAATGTCATTTCTACACCCTGAAGTGTCTGAAAATCTCTTTTCATCTATTCCTCTTTCACCTGAGCATTGAGAATATAGAGGAGTTTTAAAAGTCTCAGCAAAATACCTTTTTATTAATAATACAGACTTACTAGGCTTATGGAGACAGTTACAGGCATTTAGTTAACTACAGCATTATGATTAAACATCCAGAATATGTAAGCTGAAGTGTGGTGTTCATATAATTGTGCTACTGGCTTAAGACTTGATATTAATCCAAGATGTTTCACCTGCCAAGGGCCAAAAGCATATCTAAAGACACATTTCAGTCGTATCCCACAGCAAGACACAAATAAATAATGTGTCTCATAAAGTCAAATAAAGTGAAGCTGAATACCATAACTGGCTGCATGTTCCTTCCTTCACTCATACTTTAATTATGTAATCAATAATAACATGCTTAAATCAATAATTTTGAAGCTGTGAGTTCAAAGCCAACACCAGAGGAGGAGGTTCTGCAGGCTGTGCAGTGCTAGAGATGCATTTTCATAATATTTGTGTCCTGCATTTAGCACATAAATTTATAGATCAGCACATTTTGAGAGAAAATCCACAGGATATTTTCCCATGCACCAAAATCCCTTTTCTACTCCTTTGGATTCAACTGCTTTTCTGTCTTAACTGAATCCTTTTACAGGGCATGAACCTGCTCAAGGGAAAAAAATCCCTCAAACTCTACAAAGATACTTCAATCTAGAAATAATTCAGAGAGAGCTGGGCTCTCGAAGCTCTCCCAGCTCAGAGCTCTTCCCTTCCCCTATCCTAAAATGATTTCCAGACACGCAGCATTGAAATGCTTGTAAATGAAAAATGAAAGCAGTTGCAAAGGAGAGGGCAGAGTCTGTGCAGACTGAGCTGGGTGAGGACAGCTGGAAGCAAAGGGCTGAGAGATCAGTCCCTGCCCCAGCAGCATCCCTGCAGCCCCCAGAGAACTTTCCAGCAGCCCTGATCCGAGGGAGCAGCTCCTTTGTCAACCAGCACATGAGTCAGGCTGCTGCTGAAGGAAATCGTTCTGTTTACAGCAAGGGAAGGGAATTGCTAGGGCAATTAAAATAATTTCTTGTTTCATAATACAAGCCATACCAAGAATGCCTGTTAGCTGCATTTCAGTGTCAGGTACTTAAAAAACAAACAAACAATCAATCAGGAAAAGTAGGTGCTAATTTCACAGAGGATTGTTAGTAAAAAACAATCTTTATTTTAATGCCCTCATATCTTCCATGCTGCTGTACCCAGTCCACGTTCCTGCTCGCCGGAGGCAGTGGGTGGGCCAGGATACCTCCAGGGGTTACTGTCCTCTGCTGCCCACCTGAGGTTTCACTGCTGCTGAAGGCTGTGAATCAGGGGGTGTGCGGGTATTTGAGAGGGAAAAATGAGTGAAACTTGAAGTCTTCATCCACTCCTTACCAAGGCTGTGATTGGCAGGGAACTCTCAAACCTCTCCTGGCCAGGATGCTGCAGGTGTCCAGGGCCAGCCTGGCTCCAGGAAAGTGCATCCTTTTCAAGATTTGCCTGTGGATTTCACCACCAAACACAAGATTTGCAACAACAGTGTCTCATGTAACTGACTGACTCAAGAGGGGGAGATTTGTTGTGTTTAGTTTCAATTTTCTGAATTTTCTAACTGTGTGTCTGCATGGCAGAGCTGAAGCCCAAATACATTCCACCTGCTGATAGCACCTGCCAAGTCTAGAAAGAATACCAAAATACTGATACTATCCATCACAGTTAATATTTGTCAAGACCCAAATATTTGCAGGGAATTTGCCAAGGAATTGGTTGGGAAGGAATAATAACCCTCCTTTCTCACGTACACACACCATATTCAGCTCTTGCAGCAATTCTGAAGAGCCACACTAAATAATGTATGTGCTGCTCGTGGACATTTTGCAGCAGGGGAAGTGAAATCCACAGTGTTACATATTTCATTATTTGTTCAGCCCTATTGCTTGTTAACTCTTTAGAGAAGTAAAGCAATGTCCCCCAAAACTCTTTGATGTGTCCTGGGGTGAATTTCTGGAGCAATAGAGTATCCTTTGGGATGGAGTGGATAGCAGGAGGATACCTTCATCCTGGCAGGCTGCTAAACTGAGCAGATCTGATTCATCTGCAATTCTGAGTAAACAGACAGGTAAGTTTTGATGTGGTTGTTTTCAGGAAATGATAACGATTGATAGAAGTGTTGATAATTAACATTTATCAGTTGCAGAGGATTGTGATGGATTCTCCACCACTGGAAAATAGTTAAATCACAACCATATTTATTTTTTTTTTCCCCCTAAAGATTCATTGCAATTCAAACAAGGTCTGTTCAAAGCTTTCAGAGATTTGTTACTACAGGAATCCTAAACAGATTCCCACAATGGCCTTTTGGTATAATTGTTTGTGTCATCAAGACTTCATAGGGAAAGACAACGCTGCCATGGGCACAATGTCAGAAGCAAAGGTTGGTCTGTGTCTGAAGGGGTTTTCAGTGTACGACTGAGATAAGGAGCAGCAGCAGGATGCAGGGAAACAGGACAAACTGATCTACACAGCAATACCAGGACAAAATTCTGAATCTGTTTTTAAGACACTGCCAACCTCTGCAGCCTCGGGAAGTTTCAAATACTTTGTGAATAAAATACATCAATATTAACTTCCCAATGTTTTATTTCTGGGGGAATAAAAAGTTGCTATTACGTAGTAACTTTCCAAGGCAGTTCTGACTGGATGCAGCAACCAAACATTTCAGGCAGCAGCAGCAGCTGCAGAACTTCTGTTTTCTTTTGAACCAATACAGACTGTGACCAGAATTGTGTTCCATCTCACAGTCCAGGTCTGGACAACACTTGGAACAAACATGCATGATCTCTGTGATCTTCTGAAGGGATCCACACCCTCTTGATTTCATTACAAGAAGACTTTAACCATGCTGGAAGACTGCTAACAACTATCCATACGTGCATTTCTTGTGTCCTGTCAGGTTAATTATAAAAAATCACACAATGTCTCTATGAATCTGCAGAATGTGTTTTATATGTGCTCTAAAGAAGATGAAATTAAATTAGATGTTAGCTTATGTTCTCAGATGTAAATTATGTAGCAGGATTTCAGTTTAACTACCAAAATATTAGATATAACTGAATCTAAAGAAAATAAAAGTTTAAATGAAACATATCCCCCAGTATTATTTTTTATTTATAAATCCTTATGCAACTATGAATCCCTGAAACTAGTTTTAATTGATAAATATTGCATAAGATCTGTCTTAAATCTGTTTTTTAGAGATGATTTGTATTTTAAAATGGACTCTAAATCTATAGTGAGGGCTTATTTATAATAAATATTTTAGCAGACATGTATCTTCAAGAATTAAATATCATTAATGGTAATTAAAATGACACAGCTTGTGAAATGTATTTGGAAGTTTTTCCATTTGGCAAAAACATCAGGCAGGGGGAAGAGGGTGATGATACCCAGCCTCAAACACTGCAGCCTGAATTCCCAGTATTTTATCATGAAGGTTGGTCAGACTGTGGTCTGTACTTGGGGTTTTTGGGGACCAGCATTACATCTGTTACCCTGCAACTGGGGCAAATCCAAAGAGCTCACACCCATCTCCCCACCTGTTAAAAAACAGCTGCAGTGTTTGTTCCTGCACCTCTGGGTCTTGCAGGTGCAGCTCTAACCCAGGAGAGCCTGGATTTGCCTATTTGACAATGTGGATGTGTTTAGGGAGAAGGTAACATGTCAAAAGACAACCTTAGCTCTTGTTCCAGCCTTGGAAAGCATTTGGGGATCATTTAATTCATCTCTTTATTTCCCATTGCAGATCTGACTGTTTCTAAGTGCTGCTGGAGCCCTATGGCCTTTTGCAGCTCTCCGAGTACAAATTTTCTTCATAATAAAAGAGGCAATTAACAAATTGCAAAGGAAATATTCTGTCAAGGGAAATATAATTCTACATGTATATTATAGGGGAAAAAAAAAGAACAGAAATCTGATCTTGACTGTGGTCACCTAAGTTAATAATACTATTTTCATACATTGCACTAATTACTTGCTTCATATAGTTGCTGGATTTATGCCTACAACCAAAGGAAAGATTTAAATTGGAAGGAGTGGTGGGAAGTAAAAATAGTAGAGAGAAAAAGAAACACTGTGTATTCTTTCCTCAAATATTCTTCATTTCTTCTTCCTTTTTTCTTTCACTCATTCTGTATTTAGGTTTTCCTCACAGTCACCAATCTAATCCACTAGTTTTATAATTCTTATCTTTAAAGTATGGAATTTTCTTTCTATCTACACCCACCAGCTGGAACAAGAGGGAGTAAAAAAACATTTCTTTGCCTCAAAGGGCAGCATTGCTGTGAGGAAATGACTTTGTAAAAGTGAAATCCTCTCATAGAACAAAATTGATGCTTTTTGCACTAGGGGACATTCAAGCTATTTTTTTGGAGAGCAACATACTGCTTCACTGGGTGTTTGCAGAAGGGAGCTGATGTGGCTGAAGGAGCAAGGGCAGACTTCTGCTTCATCTTGTGGCTCATTAAGAGGGCCACTTGTCTGGCCTCACGGGGTGACATTGGCTGCTGACTCAGTGAAAGGCACTGACAGTGCAGTGGCAGGACCAGAGAAGATCACAAAATGAATGAATACGCTGAGTTGGAGGGGACTCACAAGAATCATCAATCCAAGTCTTGGCCCAGCACCATCCCCAAGGGTCACACCATGTTTGAGTGCATTGTTTGAACCCTTCTTGAGCTCTGCCAGGCTGGTGCTGTGGCCACTGCCCTGGGGGGCCTGTTCAGTGCCAAACCACCCTCTGGGGGAAGAGCCTTTTCCTAATATGCAACCTCAACCTGCCCTGACACAACTTCAGGCCATTTCCCCGGGTCCTGTCACTGTCCCCACAGAGCAGAGATCAGTGCCTGCCCCTCCTGTTCCCCTCACAAGGAAGCTGTAACTGCAGTGAGGTCTCCTCAGTCTCCTCCAGGCTGAACAGACCAAGTGCCCTCAGCTTCATACAGCTTCTCCTCAAGGTCCTTCCCCATCTTTCTTGCCTTTGGCCACTCTCCAATAGCTTCATGTCTTTTTTCCATTGTGGTGCCCAGAACTGCCCCCAGTACTCGAGGTGAGGCTGCTCCAGCCCAGAGCAGAGCAGGACAATCCCCTCCCTTGCCCGGCTGGTGATGCTGTGCCTGATGTCCCTCAGGGCAGGGATGTCCCTCCTGGCTGCCAGGGCACTGCTGGCTCACATTCAACTCTCCACTGAGCAGGAGCCCTTTCCTTGGCACTGCCCTCCAGCCTCTCCTTCCCCACTTGTACAAGGCTGGACTGGAGGTGGCTCCTGGTGGTGGGGGCCAGGAAGGGACCCAGGGGATGGGGGACTGAGCAACTTCCAAGTCACATCACATGGCATGAGATGGCTTGCTGTCACCAGAGATGTGATCCCTTTCCTTCAAGGGGAGAGGGATGCAGATGATGGAATTCAACAGCAATCTTCAATCCCTGGTCTGATTTAATCTGTGTTTACTGCCTGTGATGACAGACAGGATGCAAAATCTCAACTTCCCTCAGAGACTATGATAAAACTGAAAGGTCTGGCAGGCAGTCACACTGCATTTTAACTGGTAAACCAAAGCTCTTTATATAGAAACCATTAAAACCATCAACATGAAACTCCACAGCACTATTTTTACAGTCACCTTTCAGAGGGAGCAACAATCTAAAGTTAAACCTTTTTGTAAGGAGGAGTTTTATGACTCCTGGACTTCAGTCTGTTTAGTTTATCCCCAGAAAGGTAAAAAAGAATCTGAACATGGTCTGTAAATACCTCTGATAGCAAAGGGCTTTTTAAACTAATGGATTAGGGCAGAGCAAGATCCAACATCTGGCAACTATGCTAACTGCATTCAGGAGCAAAGGCATGCATTCCTAACAGCCGAGATCTCCAACCAAATCACTTGCTCAAGGGTACACTGGATTCCTTCTCAGGTGAAGCCTTGAAATTGAACCTGTGTACCCTAGCAAGGGTTAGAGGCTCAAAAGAGAAACCAGTTTGATAAAAATGTATGGCTTTCGTCAGGCAAGATGGTAATAAATAGTCTTTTCTGGCATTAAAACTATATTCCTAGCATTCAATTGAAGTGGCAGAAAGGGAGGAGTATTTAATTTAGAAACTCTTCAATGAAGTGTCACTCTTTCACTCTCTTTCTCAAAACATGCCTGTTCAGGAAAAAAGGTGAAATGGCCACAGTGTTCACACAAAGATTTAGAGTTCACTGGGTGCAAATTCCTATTCTACTCTTCTCCAGAACACTCAGCTGTTGAGGATCCCCACTTTGACCAGAATATTCAATTCAGAGAAAAAATAAATTTAAAAGAATAATTATAAAGATGTGTGAAACTTTTTGATATTGGGTAAAAATAGCTAAGGTCAACACAACTGTTCACTTTCCCTGTCCTCTCACAGGAATACTCACTGACTTTTGAGGTCATGTGCAAACATCTATAGTCTAAACCTCAGACTCCTATAGAAAATCCCACAATTAATGAGGAAAAGTAATTCTTGAGATATTTCAAACTCCTGGGAGCACTCTGAAAAGCCCTGGATCTAAAACTGTTTTCATAGCCTGCCATTAGAAATCATCATATTTTCTTGATGACAGAGATGCAGTGCCAAATATGGATCAATTTTTCTCCAGGTTGCTATGACTTCTAGCAACTCCATAAGCAACCATGCACTATCTTTTTCAATATCTTAGGTTTGTGTACTGGATTCTTTGTGCAACATGCTCCCGTGCTCTGGGAGAGTCCAACACTATCAGTGTCTCACATACCAGTTACGTGGGTATTTTGGTAAATGGTTTACACTAGAATTAATAATCTATAAAGATGTCTTGGTTGTATTACATAGATAACAGAAGCCTTACAGCACTGATATCCCTACATCATTATGACAGATTAATTCAGAAAACAGATGAAATTTCTTAGTCAGGATTACAAGAAGCTTCTGTAAGTGTGACCAGCACAGAGATATGTGGATTGGCAGCCTGAAAAGCATGGCACATAAACAAAATCTGCCTTTTCCTGCTCTTCTTCATCATCCTTTTCCTGCTTTAGGATTTGGCTTCTTTGGGAATGGATAAAAATTTCAGTGACACTCCTGTGGACAGGAGGACGCTGAACAAGCGTGTGCAGTTTGATCATTTTCCAAGCTGCAATCCTCCACATGGCAAGGAATTCCACAGCAGCCATTTTCACTTTTCCAAGCTGCTCTTCCTGCAGATGGACCTTGGGCTGGGGAGGACAGACATCCACGTGCACAAAAAGCTTTCCATGAGTTTTCTCCCAAAGAGAACTCATTCAGTGAGCAGCCCATACACCTAGGAGTGGTGTTTCAGGCAGCCCAAGCCCACAGTTTATTCCACTTTGGACTGTAAATTGTGCAAACCACAGTCAGCATTCCGAGCAGCAGCTCAGCACTAAGCCTCACGTTCAGCCTCCTGCAGAATGGAGTGCTAATTATTCATAGGGGATAATAGCTTTCACATGAAGTAATGCATTGACTGTCCTCCAAAATCTAGCTTGGAATTTAAAGGATTATGAACAGTGCCAACAAAACTACTCCAGGGGAAAACAACCCTGAATCTTCAAGTTTAGACAAGAGCTTTACTATAAACAAACAAAAGTGTGATATTGTTAAAATTGGTCTTTGAAATTGTCAGTGGGCGATCCACTTTTTTTTCTTTTTTTCATGAAACCCTTCAAACAGGAGGGGAACTTTTACCTTCATATGGCAAAGTTAACTTCCAAACATTACCCAGGGAGCATTTCATAAAGCATGTTGTGATATACACGTTCTGTTGCAGAGATATTGAAACAATCACTGCAAGCTCTTTTCTGTAATTACTACTTAAGGCTTAAGGATGTCCTTGAGGCCAAAGAGATCTGGCTACAGAGAACCCAGAATTTCATACCATCTTTCACTGGGTTGCCTTTGAGCAAATCATTCCTTTGCTCACCAAAGCCAAGCTTTCACTTTTTGAGGACAAATAAGTTTAACATGGAGAGTATTCTTCCCCCATGCACTCTGTAGCAGGAAGGAACACTTAAGGAGCTTTATGGAACATTTTGTTTATACCAAAAGCTCATGAAAGTTCTCTTTGCACAAGTCTTCCATGTAAGAAACACCTGATGCTGATAGCTGAGATTCTCAAGCACCTGAAGCACCTGGTTCTATGTCTACCCAAAACCAAAAACAAACAAAAAATTAGAATATAAATATATCTATATCCATATCTATATATCTATATCTATATTCTTTTCTTTAAGATACAAAGGTTGCTGAATGTCCTGGTTGTGTATAGCTGAAAATCAGACTGAGAAAGGAAGGAACACAACAACTTTTGAGCCTTCTTCTATTTTGCACTCATGAAATTGTGAGAAGATCAGAGATGCTCACACAATCACAGTGAGTTGCAATCACCACTCAGTTCCTTTGAAAATACAAATTTTACTGCGGCATTCTTTGTCTCACTGACTCAGATTGTCTCAGCTATGGACATCTGCAAATAACAAGCAAGTGAAATGATGCTGCAATCCAGAAAACATTACCTCCTTGTCAAAGAAAGATGCTTCAAGGTGGCACCATCTCCTGTTTCACCTGTTTTTTCTCATGAAGTTGCAGTCATTTTTAAGTTCTAAGATGCTGAACTTGGCAGCGATGAGTCATGGTTAGGCTACAATATTTGACTGCTTCAAAATAAATGTTCCTTAGCTATTTTACCTTGAGATTACTCAGAAATTTCTTCAGTATAAACAGTAGCTTCATTTTTCACCTCATCTCCTACAAGAACAAAGACAATTTTTTCAAGCCTCGCTGGCTTCGAGTTAAGATCAAGACAAGCAAATCACAAAATAAGTGGCTCAATGCTGCACATATTCATGTATTTCATTGCATACATGGAGGCTGTTCCACTGACATCCCCAAAACTGCTCATGCCTCACTGCACATGTAAAGCTTTTGTAGGAGACAGGCACAAGAAATTTGGTTTCCAAAGAAGTTCAATGCATGTGGCTCCCACTGGTCCAAACATCTCTGGCCATGGAGCTACGTGTGTAGCTAGCAGTCTGAAAATCTGAAAGTCTTGACCCAAAGAGCTGATTTTATGTTAAAACTGGGATTTTGCATGAAAGCTACACCCTCATACACAGCTACACCAGCCTGGAAAGGCAGTACTCTACATAACCAGCAGTTGAAGGATGCTTGGATTCAGACCATCAGATGATATAAAATGTGAGTACTTTACTGGACACACTGAAACTACAGCCTTGCAGAAAAAGGTGTGGGGAGTTCTTCTGTTTCTAAAAAATCAGTAGTAATAGCAATAATAGTAATTGTCAAAAGATGTGTTTTGAGATCTCTTTGGAAAGCTTTCTTTACCTACAGAAACCTGCAGGTCAGCTGATGCCTGTTGCTCTAAGTTGTGTTACCAGGGAAAGGACAATGCCTGATTCCAGCCTCAGGATACAGAAGAATGTCAGGGAATGACCAAAATATGCCAGATTTCCCTGGCATTCAGAGTATGTGGATCAGTCTGATGTCAGATACCATACCAGGAGAAACATGTCATTATTGCAGCTCAGAAAAATAAAGAAAAAATCAGGAGTTACAACCTGATGGTTGGAGTGGAGCAATTTCACATGACATCCTTCTGTTGAAAGAATATTAGCAAGCAATTTGTTTCACTGTTTTTCTTTAACCATGAGATTTTCTAAAGGAAAAAAAAATTGTCTCTCCATTCCTACTCAAATACCTCTTAGTGAAGCAGTACCTACATGTTGTACATATCCTGAGTTTGTCTGGTATTCCTAGATACCCTCAAGTGAGAATCAGTTTATCTGTTTCATTACAGGTTTTAAAAATATCATGAAACTATCTTATACCATTTTAACTTGTAAAGTATCTTATGCAAAAGTATTTTAGACTAAACTCAAAATATCCAGATACCCATGTCCGAAATTTCTCTACTCCTAGCTAACTGCAAATGCAATTTTTGCTTTATGGATGTCCAAAACTTTTCAATTTTCCACAACTATTCATGTGCACAGATCACTCGAGAGCATATATGAACCTTCTTTACTTATTCACCTTTTCCTGATCCCAAGGAATACTTTGTGGACCATGAAGCATTCATAGACAAAATGCTGAAAACCATAGCACTAGAGGAAAGGGTCATAGCCCAAGAAAACTTCTGTTAAAAAAAGGATAAAGGCATTTTTTTCAGGAATTAAAGTGGAAATTTTCCACATTCAAATTTTGTGGTTTAAGAAAATTTCCTCCTTCTTTATTATTTATGTTAATTGGCCCCTACATTCCTAATGACAGTAGCAAAGGCAAAGGGATGATGAATTTTTCTTCTTTTTAAATAGAGGGTTAAGTACAACCAATATCCTGAGCATTTCCATCGCTGAAAACTGGACTCACCACACCATTATCTCATCTATTCTCATCACCAGAATCCAATTAATCAAGAAAATCATCCCTTGGGAGACCAACACAGATAAATACAAAACGACTTTTCACAGACAAGGAAACAATCCTCCTCTCTGAACTCCTTACTTGGCTTTGGAAGGCAGAAACCAATCACTGGTGGATAAGTTTGGGATTTTCCATGATGGTGGAAATGGACAGACAAACAATGAGTTACATTTTAGCCCTCTGATCTTACTTGATGGGTCTCATTTAAGGAAAATACTTAAGACCTACAACTGTATTTTTAAAAATCCACTGTCTCCTCATGGAGCATGTGGAAGAGGAAAGCATTGTATTACATGTAGGATATACACTGTTAAAGAAACTGTGTTTTCTCCTTCTCCTTCTCCTTCTCCTTCTCCTTCTCCTTCTCCTTCTCCTTCTCCTTCTCCTTCTCCTTCTCCTTCTCCTTCTCCTTCTCCTTCTCCTTCTCCTTCTCCTTCTCCTTCTCCTTCTCCTTCTCCTTCTTCTCCTCCTTCTCCTTCTTCTCCTCCTTCTCCTTCCCTCACTTCCTTGTTGTCCCAATCTGTTTTGCAAGATCACAACTGGTGGCTCATTAACGAATTATTAGGACATCCTAAGTGGAATACTCAAAGTAAGCAGCTCTTTCCCTTCCCTTCCTCATAAGGAATTTGTATACACACAATATCAGAAAGACATTCAGAGCACATTAACCTAAATTATCTCCAAAAACTACTAAATATGTATTTTCCTATGAAAAAAATCAAAATAGAATATTTCATAATTATTTCCCCTTGAGAAAATAACCAAAATGACACATTATTATAGAATATATCCTTTCTTGATCATAACTATAAAATAGATTTTCAGAATTCACTCTTTAAAAAAAGAATGTTGTGTATTATCTCTTATTGTTGCATCATTCTACTTTTTGGCATATGTTTAATCTTGGGTGTTTATGGGTGTTTCGCAGGCCAAATGAAATTTTTAAATGAGCATTGAAATTTTTAAAAATACCACTTTCAGAATGGATTTTTTTAGGAAGTTGTGGAATGAAAAGTTTACAATTCCTGATTTTTCTGTGGAATTGCAATGCAATTCCAAGTTTGGACAAGCATACCTGCTTCATCTGGGAAGGAGAGACTGATGCTATCAGGGCTCCCTGGTAAAGTGAATTGGCTTTGAACTGATGACATAGTAATGAAGGTTTTAAATTCCTAAGCCATCCAACTGTCTATTAACAGCTCTTTAAACTTACTGCATACGCACTGATACTGATCTGCTTATTACTGCAGAAATTCTAAACATAAACATTATTATGAAATCTTGTTTTAGCCACCAAGAAAGAAGAGAGAGTGAAGCACTAGACAGTTTTTCTTTGTCTTTTATTCCGTGTGTGAGATTGGAGTTAGACATAACAGCCCTGTAACCTGCTCTGGGAGAAAAAGAAGCCCTTATAGGACAAAATGACCAGCATTATTCAAACAATTTGGCCTCAAAGGCTTAGGAAAATGTAGGTGCAACACTGGGAGGGAGAGATATCACAGCTGAGAAGTATAAAATACAGAAAAGTGTGGCAAGGACACAGATGTGTGTGCTTTTGTCAAGAAACGGGGATTTTTTAAAGGTTAATTAATGGGATAATACTTTTGTAATGCATGTCAGCTCCATCAATCAGAAAAGGGTTGCCCAAATGGACAACCCCTTCATACTGTGGGAAAGAAGGCAAATCCCTGTGACTATAAGCAATTTTGCACCATCAGGTGCTCCTTTCGGGCTCTCCTTCCTACTCTGTCTGAAGCAAGGGACAATTACACTGTCTGTGTGGAACAAATGCCCTCCTCCCCTGGTTTGTTCAGACCTCTAAATGTGTCTGCCTTCCCTCTTTCAGGTTTTGTCTCTGGACTGATTGTGCTCTGCAGCCTGATTTCCACTTGAGTCCACTCAGGACTAGGATGCTGAAACATGATTGTTTCCACTCCTGGAGGCTGCAGGGTTTAGTGCCACACACTGCCTTAATGAGCTTCACCCCGAGCACGCGACCCAGCTGGCAGTGAAAAACAGGAAGCATTTTGGCACACATTTTCCCTTTGTGGGGTGAGAGAGGAAGCAGACGTGAGCCCTGGCTAACACTGACACAATTAAAATGGAAACAGAGAGCTGCCTTGCCCTCGGTGCAGTGCGAGATGAACCCTGGGTCACCCCTTTAGGCTGTGTCCCTGCCAAGACCCCTGGCTTGGACTGGAGACCTGCAAGGAACATCCACGTTAAAATGCACATACAAGTGGTCTCTGGGGGCCTGAGGCAGCAAAGTCAAAGGGAAGTCTGTCTCCCCATCCCCACAAAATCTGGATCAAGACCCTTCTCTTCCCTTCTAGTGAGCAAAGAACCTTTGAATTAATTGGTTAGAAAAGTTTGTTAGGTGAAGGTCGCTGCTGTATTTGGGGCACCAAGTCTCTTCTAACACTATAGCATTAAAGAAATAATGGCGTTTGTATTTACACTGAGGCAACTATACTGTGTAATTTACAAGTGCAGATATTCTGGGCTTGACAAAACATGGTGACTTTTGGTGGCAATTCTTCCAGATGATCCCATTTCAGCTGTCAACAAACAGAGAAGTTCATTCTCTCAGCTCTCTTGGAACCTCCCAAGTCTTTCTCATAGGTGTGTTCAAATGTGCTTAATGTTAATTCATCTTCATCTTTGCTTCATTTCTTCATTTGGATATTTTGTAAGAGCAGCAAGCATAGATGAGGGGATGAAGGGGTGGGGAAATCCTTCTCACCTTCTTTTCTTTCATTGGTAAATAACATTCAAAACAGCTTGGAAGCTATGTAGTCATAAGAAAAAAATATGATCCCATTCCACACCTTGGGACATGTTTTCTTGTTGTAAACTTAGCAAAGGTACATGAGAGAACATTTTAGCATGAAAGCCTTAATCTGTGTTTCATTGTCTGTCAGAACAGGATTCTGTGCTGAGCAGAAGCATTTTCCTTTAACTGAAGTATGACATTTCTGAAAGATGCCGAGGTGAAATTTGTATCATCTTCATTAAAAGCCAAATCCTACAGTCCTTATCAATGGCCAAATAAAATTTCAGAGCAAGTGCTACAGGGACTCTTAGAAAAGATAGCAAAATGCAGACTGATATTGGTGTTCAGCACAGTCAAGATGGCATCTCTTTTTTTTTTTCCAAAGGGATACACTTTTTGTCATTGTGTCATGGGCAGCGCTTACCTAAAGCAGTGTCATTCCAGTAGCCAATTATTCCCACTTAGTGAGCAGAATCTGCATAATGATGTGATGGCTTTTCCTAAGATGCAGAGGAAGAAGTAATTAAATAAATCCCACTGGGTAATGCTCATCAGCTTCTACACATTTTTCGGATGAACTGCTAAATTTTGTGGAAAACTTCACCCCCTCATCCCAGTGGTCAGAATGCATCTGCTCTACATGCAAGGGCTAAACACTCATCAAGAACTGCTTAGTGCTTTCTTGGTGTAAATAAAGAAAAAAGCATTTTTTACAGTAAAGACCTTTGTCATCTGTAGATCTCCAAGTAATTTACATAGAAGTCAATATCTCCATCTTGCAGATGGAAGGCTGAAGATCAAGGATGAGCTGGTCAACCCATGGTCATGCAGAAACAAAGCCTGGAGAGCCTAAAATCTTGACCCCTAAAATAAGGTTTGCATTCACAAACCCAGATGCAGAAGGGGGCATTTTAGGGAATAAAATCCAGCTGTGCTTTCAATACTGTAGCAGCTATCTCCTTAAAAAGAAAATGACTGATAGATACAAAATCAGACACCTGGATGAATGGTGGAAAGATGACATTTGATCACCTTAAATGGAAAATACAAGCAATGCAGACAGTCTGCTCATAAGTCATTCACAGGTATGAGTCTATACAAGCCAGTTTTGCAAGAGTTTGTAGATCTTTTTTATGATTGTGTTTCAGCTTCAAATCTTATTGGCATCTACCCACAAACTTGTCATCTCTGGAAACCCCAGCTTATGCTAAGTGTAGGCCCTCTGAGGGCTCTAAAAACACAAGGAATACAAAAAAAAAGGGCAAAAAAAGAACAGGGAATGGAGAGGAAGCAGAAGCAAAAGCAGAAAGAGTGAAGAAAGAAGAATAAATTTGAGAGGAAGGAAGCAGGAGAATGAAGAAGATTAAGAGAAGGGAAGAGTCATGAGAAGAAATATAAGAGGAGAGATAGGGAAATTTGGTTTTAATTATGTTTATTGTAGTTCTTCATGCACAAAATTACAAAGTGAAAACAACATAAACAGCTCTGCTGCAGGCATGCTAGGAAACAATCCATAAAGCAAGGAAACGTTACACAGGAGCTTGGAGTGACTTACTGCATTATTCACTATGTAGTAATTGCCCAAAAGAAATTAATGGGACTTTTTTTAATTAGTTTGGCAGATAGCTGGAAAGACTTATAGGATTCTTTGCTGTAGATTCTTTACCTAAATAGCAGATAAAAGATAACCAAGACCTTTAGAAGCTAGTTGTAAAATAAAAAATTAGATATGCTTTGTGCAGGAGAAGCACCCCTGCCCCAGAGCAGGACGCCTCATACCAGAAGCAGGATATGTTAATATAGCAAGAGACAAACCCTGCTCAGAGAACTTGAAGGAAACATTGGAATGAAGAGACAAGCTGTGGTGAAAAACACAAAAATAAACAATTTTGCAAGTCCAAACCCTGAACCCCAACAAATTCCAAAATCCACCAATAAAGCTGGGCCAGCTTTCATCTACTCAGATATTTCAAGGGACAAGCATAACAGGAATAGTTAAGTAATTTAGGTGTGACAAGTTTTGGCAGGGTAAAGTCATTCTCGCCAAAGAAAGGGACCCAAATACCACAACATTTGCAAGTATTCCCGTTTGTATTCCACACTCCACGTTCCCCCTGTATTTCTAAATCTATGCTCATTTTACATTCTCTCTTCAAAGAAAGAAACTTCAGAAAATCTTTGACCTGAAGGGCTGAATGGAGAGCACCTCTTATCCATAGCAGATTTCTTTATTTCCCCCTAGAGTTTGGATGATGATCACAAAAATTTTTCCTTTCATTTCCTTATTACCCGTTTCTACCTTTGAACATTTCTAATTTAGAAATCCATGATCCTTCATCTTCTTCATCTCAGACCTCTAGCTGCTGGATCTTCCCTGGTAGCAGCTAACAAGGTTGGGATCATTAACCAAACAATCAAGGAGAAAATCTAGATACATGTTAATAGGAGGATATTCTTTCTTGTTATAACACTGACAATGTATCTTAAAGTTTCCTGTCAAAATGTCCTTGAAATCTGCTGAGTGTTATCCTTGCCAAACACATTGTCACAAGAATTCTGCCTGCTTCTAACATAAGCCTCTGAGCTGCTTGGTACAATTTCTGGCTAAAAAAGTTAAAAATCAGGAAGCTATGTACGCAGAAACAATTCAACACTGTAACAAAGTGTGTTTGTAACCACGTGCACAGGTCTATCTGTGTGTGACCGCGTCCTGCACGGTGTGACTTGGCACCCGAGCTCTGAGCATCTGGCACAGCTGCAGTGCCAGCAGTGCAGCCCATTGTCACACCAGTAATGACTAATAAGCACAGCATGCTGGCAAAGCTCGGGCAGCCCTGCACTGCAGGGATGGGCACATTGCACAGCCTTCATCCTGCCTCCAGCTCTCATCACACCTTCCTGCCCCACTGACCAGGCAAGCACAGCTCTCTGGAACAGTGCATCCTCCCTTATGTCCTCAACCTGCTCCACTCAGGCTGCATTTCCCTCTTAAAGCCTCCTAGCAGAGCAGAAGTGTGTCCATGGAAACCTTCCTTGCTTTGCACTAGCTGCTCAGTCTGTTGCTACACTTTTGCATCGGATTTGTTACTGCTGCTTGTTCACTTGGACTGAAATGGTAAACTTGTCTGGAGATGTCCTGAATTATTCATAGGCAGCACGTACCAAGATAAGTCAGGGCATGAGATGCACCTTGGTGCTGAAGTCAAGGTGGTGTGTGAGAGTGAATGATGTTGTGTGGCTTTGTGGGGGAGCTGCTCTCAGCCACTGGGAATGATAAGGGATTGGGTAATGACCATTAAGACCTGAAAGCCAATTTGCCTTTGACAATGGAAGCTGGGGGGAGTTTTTTGATACAGCAGCTGCCTTTGCCTCACTTTGATTGTGAACGCAGCATTATGGCCTGGAGCTCCTCCCAAATTTGTGTTTTGACTTTCACAGGAGCAGTTTTGTGGGCACATAGGGGCAAGTATATCTGATAGAGCTTAGGCAGCTAATTACTTCGTTATGCCTCTCCAGGAAGTAGTTAAGATGACTACATATTGACTATGGCTCTGAAGCTACAGCTGGAAAACTGTCCATGGAAGTTGGATAAATCAGCCAATCTATCATCCACCATCAGCTTTGAGCTCATCTTTCACACAGTGAAAGGGTATTCACTATAAAGTATTTGTGTTTTACAAACAATTTCTACCTTCCTCTGAAATCTGATGCCAAAAGAGCCAGGAGCCAGTGTGTGTGAACTATGAGTGGACCTGGTTTGAAAATGCTGGGTGCAGTTCTTGTTGCACACCACTCCAGTATGCATTGTGAGACTTCCATCTCTAGTCTGAGTCTGAAGGATCAGAAATGGGCTTTTTTATAAAGCCATCACATAATCAGGCACTTATGCTTTTCTAAAAAAAGGTGTACTTCTATTATTCTGAGAAAAAGGGAGACAAAGTGATTCCATTCTGAAAACACTTCTGTAAGCCCTGGATTAAATGCTCACTTAAGTGCTCATGTTCATCCTTGTCCAAAATGGGAATTTTTTTTTAAAACACAAAATCTTTTAAAGAGGACAATCTTGCTATAGCCCTTAGCAGACTTGAGAAGTGTCCTGGTTTCAAGATATAAGTCACAAAAGCAAGGTGCCACATGCCATAGCACAGATTAATGGATTTAAAAATAAGAGAACTGCCTTCACAAACCACTGTTGGTTGACCAGTTTGACCATTGGAAAAAGACATCTCTTTGTAAATGGCATGTTCCTATTTAAGTTAACTCAAACTTCTCTTTGTGCTATCTTTATTTTAAAATCAGATTTATACCAGTTAGTAATTTTTCCCTAAAGCACTTTACAGATCTATGCCATCACAGTTGGTGTCTGACTTTCAGCTGTCAGTAATGTAGTACTGCAAGATGTTTTTTACTTAAATTATATATATATATATATATATATCTTAAATTATTTCAGAGTTGTGTACAGAGCCTTGTTTTTAAACACTTGTTCTCTTTCTGGAGATCGTGTACACGTGCAGAGTTTGTTAGGAATCCAAGAATTTTCTGATTCTAATACTCCTACAGAACATGACTAAATATTCAGCAATGCCTCAAATTAAGTTAATGCCCCACCCGAGCAGATCAGCTCTTCAAACAGCCTACATTCCTTCACCTGGGAGTGGAAGGAAATAATGAAAAAAAAGTAAATAAAGGAGTGAGATGGAAAGCATTTTTGCTGTGCAATTATCCTGATTTTCAACTTGCACTCCCTGAGAAAAAAGAGGGAAGGGCAACCTTTGAAATGTCCTTGGTCATGGCAGGGAAAAGTTGCTTGTGAATCAGTTCTACCATCTGTACTCACCTTAACCAGTATCTTACTCTGGCAGGCCACTGAATTTAGAGAGAGATCTCCATGCCTTATGTTTTAAAAGCAAAGGAGATATGAGTGAGATGCCCCTCACAGCGGGACTTGTGCTCAGCTCTCACCGGGGGCTGGAGCAGAGAGGAGGAAGAGTACTCAGAACACCTTCCCTTCCATTTTGCAGTATAACATTCTTCTTACTCAGCCAGTTTCCCCCCAGTCTTCTCCATAAGGTAGCACTGAGCTTGAGTTTCTGGTTCACAATGTAATTTTCACACATAACCAACCTGTCTGGGTGGAAGGGTTGGGGAGGAGCATATTTCCACATATACTTGTTTGAGAGTACACTCATCCACTTCAACTGATCATTTCAGAGTTATTAGGCAAATATCACGATGACACCAGACCTTCCTTCCAAGCCATCTGGAGGGAATAACTCAGAAATTTTGCAAGACTTTTCCTTTCTTCCCACTGCCATGATTTCATTACCATAAACCAGCCTGCTAGCAGACAAACCAGGAAATTATGCACTGTGCTGAGCAAAGCCTTGGTGCAGGGGCCATATTTTGCCATTTAGCTCACGACAAGACTCACATGTTTATCAGTCATACTTGGGAGCATTGCTGCTCTTCAGCAGAGATTTTTGCCTTCTGAGGAGGTGGTTTGTGTTCCATGCACCCTCTGAATCACATTCTGCCTTTTAGATTTTAGTACGCAATGATGACACAGCAAATTACACCCTTGTAATATGAAAACATAATATTTTTCTAGCAACAGTTCATAATGCTGTGACCAGCTGGTCCAAAATGGTTAGCAATGACACATTCTCAAATTCTCAAAGGCATGCTGGTAATGCAGCTCCTCAAATTTCTTAGGTTTAAGATTAAATGAATGGAGCATCTTATATGAAGGCATTCCACTCTGGATAATACAGTAGTGGGAGTTTCAGAAGAGTTGAAGCCTTCTTGAATTTAAGCAGCTCACCTTATTTCTGGTGTCTTGTTCTCATGATGAGACAAATCTTTGATCACATGTATGTATGCTGATGGTGCAGGAAGATAGGGTCACCCCTAAATTCTCTGCATCCCTGAAAATGAGAGAAATGTGAGCAAGGGAAAGTCCATTGCACAGCATGTGCTGCTGCTTACTTACTTTGACTTGACATTGATGGATGCATTCAAGTATTTACAAGCTGCCTGATGAGATGACTCAGAGAAAGTTTGAAAGAAACAGCACGGCTGACACCCCTGCTTGAAGGGGGAGGAAGTGGGAGGGAAAGATTGCCTTGAGATCAGAGTTTGTGGTTTTTTTAAATGCTGCTGCTTCACAAGCCCACTCTTTGTGCTGGAGTAATTATGTGGGTGTACTAGGAAAAAAAAGCTAAGCAGCTTGAGAAAGGTCTGGCTGTGGGGAAACCCAAATTTAAAGATCTTGAAGAAGCAGAGCAACTCAGTAGTCCTGGAGAAGGACTTGCAAGACACGTTTGCAAGACACGTTTTCAAGAGCATAGAGCAGTTACTGGGCCAGTCCTTGGAAGTTTGGGGTGCAGGTCAGCCATCCATGGGCAACAAACCCACCTTTCCATCACCCTCCTGTAAAACTCCTCCCTGCTGGGGTTGTCCTCAGTCAATTACATAATACCTAGATCAGCACTTTTCTCCCAGAACTCGAAGACCACTTTAGTCAAAGGTTTCTCTGGCCACATGAGGATGTAAATAGGATTAAGGACTAGAGGGTCAAAAGGCCATTCAAAGCTCTTCCTTCTGCCCCAACAATGTGTGGCTGGGCCCTGGAGATGTGTCCTGGTACTCACCAGCACCAAGCCCTCTTGTTTGGGGGAAGGCCAGAGCCATGGCAAGGCACAGAACAGCCTTGTTGGAGATTGTGTCTCTCATCACTGATGTTTTAATGAGCAGAGAGCAGAAAGAAATGTTCATCCTAGTCCATGAATTACCATTTTTGAGCTGTCAGGCAGGAAATACCTGCACCAAGTTGGGAAGGCACTTCCAAAAGCCGTCACATTTAACTCTTTCCATTTTTCTAACGGCTTGTGGAGGTCACAGAGCAACAGTGTAGAAAATACCCCACAGAATCTGATGTTCTCCACAGTTCCATATGGGAGTGATGCACCTCCACCTGTTTTTATAACAACTCCCCATGGCCCAGGGAGGGGAAGTGCTCTCGTGAAGCCAATGTTGCAAGGGAAGGGTGTGGTTAAATTTTTAATTCATCCCCATCCTCAAGACAGTCTTCATCAAGAAATCTTCATCCTGTAACCAGCATGGTAAGAAGGACAAATTCCCTGAGCAACCAGTTGGCAGAGTTCCCCAGCAGGAAGGAAGAGGAGGAAAAAGACCATTTCACCTAAAGAGTCCTACCAGGGATTTTGTAACTTACCTTTGCACAAAGAAACCAAGGATCTCAAAGATGTGAGTTATTTCTTGTATGCATTGCTGCTTTAACTCATCAGATAAACTCCTTTCAGAGTCCATTTCAGGCAGGTCTAAACACAATGCAGGGATGTCTTGAGCATCTTTTGTCTGCAGCTCACACCCAGGTGAGCTCCACACCAGCTGTGGGGGCCTGGGTAGAGGTGCTGCTGTGGAAATGGGACTTTGGTGTAGATCAACCACATCAGCAATCATCAGTTGCTGTAGCAGAGGCATCCCCTAACTTGAAAAAGGAATGTAATGCACAAGACTTATTCTCCAGCCAAGGAAATATCACATGCTACTATTTATATTCTCTAGGGGCTTGGGTAATTCTGGATGCTTCTGGTTCCATCAAATAAAATTTTTAAAAACTTTAAAAAGGGGGAAAGATTAAGAAACTAATGGGAAATTCTAAAATGGCTGTCATTTTTCCTGAAGAAATCAGAGTGTTTCCCTCAAAAGGTTTTTGCTAAAATCTCTAATTGCATTACACAATATTTTATTTCCTTGGAATTTTGTTTTTCTGTCAGCCTTTGCTGAAAGGGATATTTTTCTTGTCAAATCTTGTGTAATTACAACAGTAAAGACACATTTTCCACTATGGTGGTGAAATTTCATTTGGAATAAAGACATTAAAGAAATGTAGGTGTATTAATGTTATTGAAAATAGCATTATGTAACAGACATTTGAAGGACTTGCAGGTCTTTGTTGGAGGTCAGATTCAGGTGTTACTCATTCTCCAGTGCTCACAGAACTTGATGCCCCTTCCAACACCAATGAAAATACTCTAGTGGACTGCAAAAGGAACTGTTTTGGGACACTGGTACAGCAACTTAATTCCTCCTTTCTTTTGGGAGTATAAAGGAGCAACATTCTGACTGGCAGAGTGCAGCGAGGAAATTTGCTTAATTGCTAGAGCAATAATGCTTAATACAAATCATGACACACGAATAAAAGAACAGGAGAAAGGAGCCTCTAGCTGCACAAGAAAAAAGCTCGAGGAGATTTTGAAATGTTCCCTTGCATGCATATATGCAGTGTTTTGTACAGTAACCATAAAAATGACATGTTTTATACCTTTCAAGCACAAGCAACCTGTTTTGACTTTGTAGCACTTGGTGAGTCATTAGAGAAACTGATCTTACTAAAAGCTTTGCTATTTCTCTTGTTCTAACTGAGATCCCTAAAAATAAAGGCTTGGGTAAGATATAAGCTGCAAAAACAAAGTAATGTGCATGTTCATTGTCTCCCTATCTTTGCAGTGTGCAGACTTGAACATCCAGCTTGCCCTTCCTTTGCCATCCAGGACAGATCCTGGCTCCAGAGGTGCTCATCTGACATGGGGCCACACTGCACGCAGATTAGGTTTCCTCCTTTCCTGCAAGTGCATGTGGAGGGGAAATGAGGGTTTCTTGCTCATACACTCAGACACTGGGTGCTGGTGTAGCTGGTGTCCATGATGACACCTGGCTGAGCTCACTCCACCTGCCCATCCACCATGTCTTGGCCATGACACTCCTGGCAACGCTGAGCCTCTGGAAGTGGAGCTGCAGATCCAGGCACCGTGCCTGTTACAGGTACCTTGGCTCATCCCCTGCCTGGGACCTGCCTGCTGGGCTCTTGTGCCTCTGGTTTGTCCCATCCTGAGCCCTGGACACCACCACAGCTGGTGCAGAACTTCCCTCTGCAGCTCAGCTCAGCAGGGGAACAGCAGAAATTAGAGCAAGAAGACAGAGACACCAGAAAGCCTTTGCCTGTGATCACAGCATTGCTCTCCTTAACAAACAACCACCAGAAGTGAAGGCAATTTACAGGAGGAAAAGCAACAGCTAACCTATAAATAAAGTATTGCATTCCTTCTCAATGTATTTTCCCCCCAAGCAATCAATTAATGTTTCTGCAACAAAGAGATTATCAACTCCTGTGAGTGGGAAAGGAGGGGTCTGATGTGAGAGTTAAGGGGGCTCTGCTGCACATGACACACTGCAGAAAGAAGCAGCTCTCCTGCAAGACATTGCATCAACAAATGGGAGACATCCCGCACTGAGGAATCATCATCTCTGAATCCAAATATCTGTGTGTTTTATTTACTTGTTTTTGAAGGCTGAACAAGCAGCTATGTGTGCAGAGAGGCAGCAGGGTATTCATTTGCTTTGTTGTTCATGCCTTCAATCTTCCTCTGGCTGGTTGTGAACAGTATTTTGCTGCTGAGTACCAGTGGACTCTTTCATGGTGTCTGAAAGCTTGTCAATAAAAATAACTGCAACAAGAAAAAAACAGCTCTCCTATCATGCAGCACTTTCAAGTTATCTCTTGATAGCAAGCGGTCAGATGTCGCCACTATAAAACCACAGTTTTCTGGGATAATGTATAACCCGAACAATAAATCCAGTATTGTATTCCTAGTCTTTCACATCAGATATGCAGGGCCTGGTGTCACTGCTTTTCCCTTCAGTTTAACCAGGGTTGGTCTGTCTGCTTAAGCTGAATGTTCTTCTGACTCCTACTCCTTTCTAAAACTAACCCACTTCATCTGCTGCCTGAATAAAAAGCTTTGCGTTAGTCACGACATCTTCCTGCACTGTTTTATTCACAAAGTTTGACAGAAAAATACATGTTATGAAATCAACTTTTAATGCTTGATGAAAATAGGTCCGAACCTCCCTGGGCAGCTGTCCTGTGAAAACTGAAGGCAGCACTAGGAGCAGCATTTTCACCTGCTTGATGTGTTGGCAGGCTTGGGTCACCCACTGATCAGACCAAAGACATTCATGCTGGGTGGACCAGAGACCCTTCAAAACCAATGCCTGACCAATAGCAGGTGTTTCAGGGCAGAGGAGGACAAATAAGTTATGGTGGGAATCATGTTGATTCCTCAAGCTGCTGCCTCAAGCCAGATGTTGTGCTCACAGTTTCAGTAGCTCAGGAAGCATTTTTTATTTTGTGTTTTGGTCATCTTATGAAGAAATTTGGACTTTCCACTCCATAGCATCTTATGAGTAAAACATATCCAATGATCTGATTTCTGCATTGATTCACTTTCTTAATTTGCTTCAGATCTTTAATCTGATAACACTAGATGAGGTTGCCCAGAGAAGCTGTAGGATCTGCATCCTACATTCAAAACCAAGGAAGAAAAATGCTGAGCTAAGCTGGGGGTGCTTAGAGAGAGGTTTGGACCAGATTATGTCTAGGCATTCCTTTCAACCTAAATCATCCTGCCTTTGTAACTTGCCAGAGTGTTTGCCCCCCTTTTTAGCAAGTAATAGTGAAACACCTCTTTCTTCACTTTCTTCTTACCCATCAAACACACCATTGATGATCCCATGAAGGACCACAAACCAACAGCCCCTCTCTGCCCTTGCCAGGTCTCTTTTCCAGACTCCACTTCCAATGATTATTCTGTTTTGCCTCTCCCCTTAGAAAAGGGTGAGGTGCCCTGTGTCTTCACTCATCCTTGCTGCCCTTCTCTCAACCTTTATTAATTCAGCTTCATCCCTTCTAAAGGAGGGAGGAAAGACCAAAGCTCCTTGCAGAGTTTAAGAGGTGAGCAAATCTGGCACTTTCTAATGTGGGAAAATGGTATATCCAGACTATTAATAACCGCAGTTTGGTCAACTTTGCAGAGCCATGAAACAACATTTTCCCCATGGTACTTTCAGACTCCTGTTTCTCTCTCTTACAGTAATTCTTGATTGTAGTACCATCTTACACCATCCTCACTCCTTTCCTTCCTCCTCTTCATTCTTGCACTTCCCCAGCAGTCAGAGCAACACTGGCGCTTGTGGGGCTCTAGGGAAGCCAGGCAGTCTCAGCAGGAGCTTCCAGCACACCAGGAAGCTCTGGCTTGAAGGCAAAGGCTGTGGCTTCTTGGCAGCCTCAGTCATTGTGTCTTCTGCTGTCCTGTCCCACCACTCTGCCCCTCTCTTGCAGCACCTTGGGGTACCTTGAGTGTCCTGCCACACTTCAGAGCCTTCCTTATCTCCACAAACAAAAGGTCACAGGTAGCTTTCTCCCACGTTAACACCTTAAAATGGCTCCACAAAGGAGCAGAGAACATCCAGGCCAGTGCGGGGGATGGAGGGAATAGAGTGGGGCTGAAGGAGAGGGGCAGATGATGGCACTGCACTGGAGAGGTAGCTGTTCCATCAGCTGAGGCTGCTGTGGGACTGCAGCTGTGCTCACACTTCTCAGAGAGGAGCCCCTGGAAGATCAGAGCCTGAGGAAGGAAGCTGCTAATGAGAATCTTTCCTTCTTCCCTTTCTCACATGCCAAAGTACAATTCTTTTAATGGCAAAAGATAATAACTCTAAGATGTTATGATTACACCACACATTATTTTCTCCCAGCAAATCTTTGCTGGCTTTACATAAAGTCTGTCCTCACAAGGCTGTGTGATCTATCTGACATTGAAAGCAAAGGCTGTCTTACAGAGAAATAAGGTGAAGTTCAGGGATGTAAAACTGTGATTGAGTTCATGCAGTCCATAAGGAGCAGTCAAGAAAAAGGACCCAAAGGCCTGTCTCAGACTTCATTAATGTCTTTAACCACTAGAAAAGTTCTTGTACAGAAGGAAGCATTTCTTCATGGAATACTGCTGGGGAAGAGGTTGAGGAAATGCCTGATGCATGTCTGAAGGAGACACCTAATTTCTTTTCATGCTTTTCAAGTATCTTATCAATAGCCTTATCTTTTAATATCCAGAGCCTTACTTTAACTTTCTCACCCCTAAGTAAGATGACTCAAGTTAGATGCCCTCACACAGACTGGAAAAACAAATTTCTGTCTGGGTCAGACTATTCCTCTTTTACATATCCTATTTTACATCCCTTTTGCATATCTTCTGAAATCCTTCCAGACTTCTCTTCAGAAATCTGAAAAAGATAAGCCCTGCTCTTCTAATACATAGTGATAGGACACTATGATTTGAGGGAACCAAGCCAAGGTTCTCTGCTCCCAGCTATGGCCACTGCTAGCAATCTTTGTGGGCTTGAGCGAGGAAAGCCTTTCAAAATTGTAATACATCTATCCCTGTTCAGGATGGCACTGGAGTCAGGAACATTTGAACTCACTTGCAAACCCCCTGTACTGTCAGTGAACTGTTGTAGAAAATGAGTGTCATACCCACAAGGGCAACAAAGCAGAGGAAGAGTAACATAACTGGTGGGACTTTCATGTTTGTCTAAGGTTTTAAGTAGTCTATATTTTTATATCATATGACTCCAAAAATTATATTTTTTCATGTAATTAGAGACTGTACTGTCCCAAAGCAGCCAAATTGAGACTCTGTGTGCAACATGAATGTTGTTGTTTCCTGGTATCTCCTTACAGTATATTCCTAATTCATTCTTTTATAGGTTCATTTTCCCCATCTTATTCAATATTTCAACATATTTTAAAAGGTAAAATAAAAAGAAAGATGAAGAGAGAAAAAGATAAAGCTAAATTTCTAATAACTATGGTGATGACAATCCTACATATCTCTAAGGAGAAGGTTTTTCTACGTACTCTGAGAGTTGCAATTACAACAAGACAACATCAGCATCTTTCTAGCTTTGCAGAACCTGATCACAATCTGAACTGCCATGCCATCAGAAACTTAGACTGTCCCACCAAAACACTTCCTACCAGTCAATCTCCAAGTGAATTAAGGACGGCAATTATCACTCAACCATTTCACAGTTACACAAAGATACTGGTTCCCATTAAATTGAAAGGAGATACCTCGAGCAGAGAGGTCAGGAGCAGTAAAGCCATGGAACAGCACAAGGCTCACTTAGACCCTAAATGATGGTGATGGCCCCCATTACTCCTCTAAACAAGCAGACAGTAACAAATCATATTTCAGTTTCTTTTTGATTTCACGCTGTCCTCCATGTGACTGCATATTGCACCTACTTAAGAAAAAGGAAGAGCTTCCCTCTGGCTGTCCCAGGAAGGCCTTGTCCGGAAGCTGTTGCAGGGAAGACAGCTGTAGAAATTGTTTTTCTATGACAAGAACATGATGTGCAGAGCAGCACGTTTGGCTCCAGAACCCAGTGAAAATGCAGGATGCGGGAATTGCCTCCCACTCTGGCCATGAACCCAGAACCACATCCTCTCTCTGAGGAATGACCCACTGTTTTTTCCTCTGTTGCCTACTACAGACCATGAGGATGGTTGACATCCCACTGGAGCCTGAAGGGGGTTGTTTACCCTGTCATGAATACCATGCCCTGGAAAAATGGGACTTTATAGCAGCCCACAAGTAGTCAAATCCCAGCCTCTGCAGCCTGAGTGCAGAGATGCATTCCTGCCCTTCCCATCCTGCTGCAGTGTTCTGATTCTGGTAGCTCAACCATGTGCTCTCCAAAGTAAAGAAATACTACTGCAACCACTTCCCTGACACTCTTATTTTTAACAATGGTCTTTTCATATCTCCCATATTAAATCTGATGAGATGGCTTTGCTTAAACCTGTACACTCATATACATAGTTTCATGCTGAGACAATGTTTAATAAGCTCAGTCCTGCCTGAGCTGAACAATTTCTATCCAGCAGGCATTGCTCAGGTAGGTTCACAAACCTTGAAAGGAGTTACCTGAATACCTTTCATTATTATGGCAGCATCCCTAGTAAATAGGGAATCACAGTTGGAGTTCTAACAGTGCTATGATCATCCCCATCTTCCCATATCAGCAATCCCACTAAAGCCCAGGGTAAATCTGCCCTGAGGTGAGGACCTGGTGAGTGTTCAACACCACCAGCATTCAGTGAGCAGCAAGCTTGGGGGGGGGCTCAATTTCTACAGGGAGAACTGTTCCCCCTAAAACAGGACAAGTCTCCACGAAGAACAAGCCTTTTTACAGCTGTGATGGAGTTGTGCTCTCAGCTATTCTAGCAAAAGGATGAAGCCCAGAACAGTCATAGTTGACAGTATAAATTAATCCCTCTTAATATTTGCCTTGCAGTTTAATCTGAAATGCCACTAACCTACATATGTTCGAAAACAATCAACTGGTGTCTATTTCAATAGTGATTGTGTAAGATTTAGAATCAATTTTCCCTATTTGTACCTCTTCCATGCCTTTGTGAGTTTAATCACCTTATTAAAAATGTGAAAGAAGTATAAATAATAGAAAAAGCAAACATTTCAGCCATGAGGCTGAGTGGAGACATGTATATCAGTGAACACATTTCCTGAGTAATAGCACACTACACAGTTTGTAAAATGCAATTATGCTGTAGCAACTCTTATCAGGAAACATATTTACACTGATTTCTTGTGGCAATAGATCAAAGAACTTATTTTACTGACCTATATCTGTATTTAGTTGTACAGCAGTTTCTTACATAAATAAGCAAATTGTCTTCCTTTTTTCTGAATAATTTCCTACTAATGGACAGCAGTTTTCCTGACATAGATGCTTTGCAAAGATTAATTTTTGAAGGCTAAAACTGGTGTTTGAATTTAAAATAACTCATGGTTGGAAAATTGCAGATGTGTGGAACACTGGCTGTCTGTAGAGGAAAAGAGAAGCAGTACACACAATGAGGCCACCACCCTGAGAAGACATGAGCAGGTGGCCTTGTCACAGAAACAGGTTTTGTTTTTTTCTCCTGTCTATTTTCTCCTTTGTCTCTACCCACCCACAAAACTGCCTAGAAAAGTGTAACTAATATTCATCCAGAAGAGGAGGACCAAGGAGCATGTAAGGCTGACAAATCCTGGCTCCTATTCCCTTAGTAACCAGGGGTGTGCAGAATTTACTTCCCACCCATCCAACCAGACTTCCATTGAGACAGGGCCTCCAGTACAGCTGAGCAGCTGATGGTGACTCTTTTTTGGGGAATTTTAAATATTTTGTTTCCATTCTGCTTTTAGAAACCATTACTAGCTGTGTAAGGGCTCCACACATGGGACAGGGCACCTCTGGGCTGCTGGCCTCTGTGCAGCCCTGCTCATTTAGGGGCCCTGACTTGTTTGGCTGCTTCAGCACAGACAGGGATACCTGCAAGGGCATTTGCAGCCCTTAGCAGCATGTTCCAGACAGCATCAGCTGTGATGTTCTGTGATTAGTTGTACCAAGACCAGCTGGGATGAGAAGGGGAGTCAAAGGATTGAAGTTTTTTTGGGGGCTGAATGAGAAGGTCCACAGAGCAGCTCAAGGAACCAGTCCTCTCACCTCCTGTTCTCTAGAGCTGCTGTGGAAATTTCTATAAAATACCTTTTTTTTTTTTTTTTTACAAAATGTGGACTTGCTAAAAAATAGAGAATCCTATGGAAATATAGATGTTAAAACAAAACTTTTGGTATAAAAACCAGCTCGTGTCACTCTAGGAGACAATATGTGTCAAGGCTTCTGGAGCTGATGTAAGAATTTCAATTTCAGGATTAGGTGTTCTCCTCACCAGCGTCATTTGATAGAAAGGAAAAGGCATTTTCTCCAAGCCCACCCACTGGAGAAATTTCCACTTTTTATAAATAAAAAATACCTCGCTCAGGAGCAAGCATCTGAGTGTCCCTCATCCTAGAGCAGTGCTCAAGCCCACACAGACAGCATCTCTTGGAGAAGCACAAGCAACTTATATGGCCAGACCCATTTAAGGAGAGCCATCACAGAGCAGCTGATGGAGTGGTGTCAGGGGAATCCCTCCTGGCGTGAGAAACCCAGATCAAGCCAAGGAAGGGTTGAAATCTGTTTTTCCAATAACCCCAATGTGAAAAACAAGCACCAGGCTACCACCTAGTCCAGAACAAACTTGCTCTTTTCCCTATTTGGAGAATATTTTTAGAGTTCTGTTTCATGCCAGAGAAGTATGGAAACACTACCCAGCCAACTCTGGTGACTAAATTTGTTCTTGAAAATGGCAACTAGTTACAATTAGATTTCCTTAGACAAGTTTGAAACCAGGTTGGCAAAATGATAAATCTTGCATTAATTTGCAATAATTACGGCTAATTCATTAAAGCTAACCCCAAAATGCAGGTCATTTATTTGTGAAAACTCCTCTTTTGGGCAAGGAGTTTTCTATGTTTGGCACAGATTTCATTTAGGTGGAAAAATAAGTTCTTTAACTTGTTTAAATTAACAACATGGAGAAAGAGAGTAATCAGTGCAAGTCCACATTGGGAAGGAACCTTGTGGAACTGAGAGTGTCTTATATGCCAGCAAAACCAAAAGATCACCTGCAAGTTTCACAAACCCCTAAACTCAACTAGTCTGTGGTTATCATGGGGAAAGACACGATACTTTTATTATTGAATTGCTTGTGGAGGCTGATCTGTTTCAGCAGACACTGCCATGTGGCTGGTTGCCCTCTCATTTCCTACAGAGATGCTCACAAGTCTCTGAATGACACTGAGGGAATTGTTCAGGAGAGCACCACACGTGTCCCATTAATTCCAAGAGGAGACGTGTCATTGCACTGCACTTTTTTAGACATTTTCCATCATTACTTACGTTGTTTAAGTAGTTTGCATTTTCAATGAGTGATGAGCACAGAGGTAGAATAAAAACTGATTATGGTTAATATCTGAGACTGCAGAATATTTTAAGAAGTCAGTTTTACTTGAAAGAAGGAAAGAAGTTGCCAAAGGCAACCATGGTTTGGATGAAGAGTAGATTATATCTGTACCCACCTATATCAAGCAAAATTCCCTTATAGCATTGCTCTGGGAGGAAGGTTGGTTTAAGAGGTTTGCTTATTGACTGATTGTTTCCTGTAGCCCAGGATATTTCAATATTTGCATGATGGACCCAGAAACCTATAGCCTGGAGGGACAGGAGTAATTTCCTAGTTCAGGGATTCTGCAGCCACAGGGAAGCACTGAAGAACAATTCAAATCATTGGACTCAATTTCTCTGAGAATAAGGAAAGGCAAATATGCTGGAAAATAGGGGCCAGTGGATTTTAGTAAGTGGAAAACAATGAAAATACTTTAGACTTGGTTAAAAAACACCTGTCAAGTTGTTTTGGTTTAAAAACAGAAAGCAGCCACTTTAGCTCATTATCATGTCTGGTCGTGACACCTCACACTAGTTTTTACTATTGCTATTATTAACTTGACTAAAGATATTTTTTGGGAAAAAAATTCCCAACTACCAGAACATTAAAAAAATTTTTCGTTAGTGCTTTTGATAAAAAAAGTGATGTTTAAAGGATCTGTTAATCCATATATGCTTTGAAATGTGTTAATGTGAGTTAAACAATGTGTTTTAAAAGTACCACCATTTATTTTCTTGGTCCACCTAAGTCCTGTGGGAATTAATGAAAAAGAAAGGTAGAATCCCAAGATACTGAAATATAAACCAATGAATGTTGATGGATCTAGTGGTTCCCTAAGAGGCTTCTGTTGACCACAATGGTTGTGGTCCTTTTACATGGAGATTATGGTGAAAAACAGGGTCTTTGATGTGCTGAACTAAACAATGTCAAGGGAACTGCAGCCTTTTTTGGAGACTAGCACCCAGCATTTGTAGCAACCAGGTTGTTCATTTAACATGTACTGGCTTACTAAGTAAAGTAAATTAAAGGCTGAGGTGGCAACAACGATAAGCACCAAATTTGTTTGTTCAGTAGGGAGCTGAAACGTGTCGGCTCATGCTTTGATCAAGTTAAATTGAGAGGTTTCAAAGTACACACAGGAAATGCTCCAACAGATTAACTTTGTCCCTGGAGGTTCGTCGCAGTCACTTTTCAGCCTTCTGCACTCTGTTATCTGTTTCAGCAATTCTGTAACTTTAACCTCAGAGAATCCACAGAGAAAAGTGACAGTGTTAAAGGTCAAGGGTTGACTTCTAGGGTGATGGGCATAATGTCTTGGTCTTAAGAGACAGGCTATTGGGTAGTTTTTGGTTCTTAACAAAAAGGAAGGGAGGAAAAAAAGGAGAGGAAATGGAAAATTAAGTGGTTTTTAAAAATAATTTGCTTTAAATGCAGTTAAGGTGGTAAATCATTACTGCAAATCAGTATCCCCACATGCTGTGGAGATCAGTCCACTGAAGCCTGGCTGCTGGAAGACCAGAGCCTCAAACTAAATTGACTGTAGCTCAAGGAAGGAAACAGCTTTCCCTGAAATGCTCTCCATGGACAGGTATCTATAAATAAACACTTTTCCTAAAAGTGGGCTTTCCTCTGTCTGAAAGGGTGCCTGTTCACACTGCAGCCAACCTCTCTGTGAGCAGGTTCTTTTCACAAAGCTTGTAGGAACTTTTCTTTGAGAGATCAATGGGTTGAAATTTGTCAATAGGTTCAAAAGATTTCGGGGGTGTGGAAGTGACGAAGATACAAGCGCACGCAGCAGGATTGCATAAGCGTCATTTCTGCAGGAATCAGGAAAAAAAAGTTGCAGCAATATTAAAAAAAATAACTGAGCAGGCATAATTCCCAAAAAAATGCCAGTAGCTAGCCAAGACTTCATTTTTGCTGAGGGCAAAAGGAAAGGGGAGAGCTGTCATTTTCCTCAGTTTTTAAGTATTTTAACTTGTGACATCTGTTTTTGAGAAGTGAGGACATTTCACAGATAAAAACCACTTCTATCTGAAATAAGCAATGTGGAATCTTCTTATCCTGGAACAATAAAATCTTCTGAAACTGGTAGATGAGATAGTGTTTTTTCTGATGCTAACAATGCTGTTCAGCAACAGATCTGTTCATGGAACTCAGTGCTACTCATGCTGTCTCTCATCCATTGTACGCAGTGTTTAAAGCTGGCAAGTTATTTCACTGTTAGGGGTAACAATGCAAACACAACTATACAGACCAGAAAGGTACCTACATCTGCATGATGAAACAGTCTCCATGGCCATAACACTTCTGTGTCCAAGCCTGACCCTAAAGGGATCTAACTGGCAAAATCCCACTCTAGATACTAAATCTGAATTAACTACCAGCACCATTAGTACACAGCATCTCAAGCGGAATTCAGAAGATAATGTCAATAAAATCGCTTGCAAAAAAAAACTGGCTAAGAGGAGTTTCTAATATATTTGAAAAAATTTTAGTATATTTGAAAAATAACATAGTACTCTATGAATATTAAAGGCAGAAATTTTGCAGTATTTGAAGAACATAAGAATTTCTTATTTTATTGATGACCTATGGCACCACAGAATCCGAGAGTTATTTTCTCATCAATACAGAACCAGCTAGAAAATCCTGCTGCTTGGCAGAGCACAACCCTTAACCCAGGGAAGTGACCTATTGACTGAAAAACAACGGCAAATCTAAGTGGTCTGCTAACCCCGTTAATTTGCTCTATTTCCCTGTTGTTGGAGTTAAATGTTAGAAACTTCAAGCATAATCTCAAAATCCCAAAAATACTTGCTTCTCTCCATTTTCAGTTCAGCTTTGTGTTTAAACAGAATTGTCTTCCTATGTATCTTCTAGACTTTAAATCCTGTCACTTGTAAGGTGTTTCCATTTAGAGAAGAACATGTGAACAAACAAGACATTTCCCTTCTCTGTGACAATTTGGGACACTGACCATGGGTGCTGTTGATTGCTGTGCCCAGGGTGATGTGCTGTGGCATGAAGAGCTTGGTCAAAATTCAAAAGACTTGCTGCACATTTCCCCTCCTCTTTAATATCTTTATTTGTACTCCTCTCTGCACAGCCTTCTGGACAATCCCTTTGTGCTTACGATTTTCCTGACCCTTTCATTATCCTACATTAACTTCTTGTTAAAGACTTTCCTGCTGGGAAACCTAGAAACTTTCTTCCTTCCCCCAGTGAGATCTTAACTTAGAAAGAACAGTTATAGCAATAATCCAATTTAGGGAAGAAAAAAAATAAGACAGCTGCTCAGCCATGCTATTCAGCACTGAAATTTTTTTCTTTTCAACCTTCTTAAGTTTTTCACTTTTTTTAGGAATGGAAGCTGTGTGGAGCAGAAATTTTGTTCTCATTTTTGTTGAAAATACATAATACTAGTTATTCATGCAAAAGCAGTTCTAAATTTAAGCAAAAATAAACCATAACCTGAAATCCTTTTTTTTTCTTTTAGAGCTAGCAATCACACCAGACAATTCAGCACAATTTTGACTGAAGTGCACGAGCTTAGCTTTTTACTTGAGATGGATCAAAAATACTCCCCAAATAAACTTTCCTAAAGTATTTCCAGCACAGCCTTCAAAAGAGCCAGAGACAAAAAAGAATCTTCGAAGTCTGCTGCACCGAGGCAGGAGGTCAAAGTGCTCACAGAAATTGGTAAAGAAGTCATGTTTTATCAGTGACACTGCAATTACAGATGTTTGATTTCTGTTTGTAGGACAAGGTCCTCTCATTGATGGAGAACCCACCGGGCATGGAAAGAAAGGGATCTTTGTGTGAGGAGCAGCAGCACATGACAGGCATCCTTGTGACCGGCTGGCTGACACAGCCCAGGCTGCCCAGGCTCAGGCTCTCCCTGCTCTCGCTCGTTCCACCCCCATGACTGGAGTCTGCTCAACTCTCCACAAAAAAAAAAAAAAAAAGCCAAAAAAAACCCCAAAAAACCCCAAAAAACCCCAAAACCGAAACCCACGGCAACAGCCTTTGAAAGTGGTGGCTGCGCTCATGGTTAAAATAAATAGATTAGGAAAGAACAAACTGCAGCCCCCTGGGCAGTGCTTGGCCTGGCTGTTCCCTGAACAAGCTTGTTTCTAGATTGCAGCAGGTATCTTTCCCAGAGCTGAAGGGTTCTCCAAGGGAGTGATTTCCCTTTTTTTTTTTTTTTTTCCCTCAGGCACTTCAATGGGAAAGTTAAAAATAAATGAAACGAATCAATGCCTTTTGGCTGCTGCTGTTTCAGCTGATGCCTCCTCTAGCAAAACACAAGCTTGATATGGTGCCTGAGAGCTCTTCACAAGAGAAAATGGGCTTCTCCACACAAGATTTTACAACTGCAGTCTTCCATCCTTATGACTTTGAGTAATGTTTTGTTTCAGAATGTTTATGCTTTCCAGCTATGAGTGAATATATGAAATAGCTCTTCTGTGCAGTGGGAAGCAATCTAACAAGCCTGAGCTACACTGAGGGCACTGGAGGAGTTTACAAATGTGTGGAGATCATGTGCTGAGCAACCCAGGGGATACGACTCAAGGGAGTCCTCTGACAGAGCTGGGGACAGCACTGTGCCTGCAGCGGAGCAGAAGATCAACCTAAGCAAAACAAGGGGCATCTTAATCTCCAATGAATGTAGGTACCCAAATCTCTGGTCTAGATTGTGGTCTTGCTAGGTCTGAGGGAAAATCTATAGGCAAAAGAAGGCAAGCCGGGCTGATCTGGATTTTACAGGGCCAGTGTCTTACCTTAATTAGGCAGCAGAGGAAGTGGAAGAGTGGAGGAATTAATAACATGTTCAACCAATACAGAGCTGGGGAAGAAAAAGTCTCCCTAGAGTTAAAATTTTATGAAATTCTTCCTTTTATTTGCTGAGAGCTACTTATTGGTAGGGGACAAAACAACATTGGTAGAGACTGAAGGGGCTGATGATGAGTTTTTGGGAGCAGAGCTCAACCCCAGCAGTCTCTCCAAACAAATTCCATTCAGCTCTTCCAGGGAGTAAAAGTTTAGTTCTACCTCCAAGGCAGAAGCTAAAAGATGAGCTGGAAAGGTGAATTTCTCCATTAGGTACAGAGACTGAAGGAAAAGCTACAGTTCATGTACAGCCACTAGGGAATGTCAGGGTGAATGTCACATTTAACAGTGATCCTGAAAAAAGCAAATAATTATCTGAAGAAAGCAAATGGCAGCACTATGTTTGAAAGTCCTGTCATACTAAATATTTTCCTGTGGTTTTGCAAGAGTGGAGTGGCACAAGCACCTTTAAGAAAAAGCCGCCTACCATCAGAGATCACATAAAGATGAATTCAATACTGCCCTTAGGCACTTCACAGGAAGCCAGAACACGTTCTGGATGGTAAAATGGGATAAGAGGACTTACATACTGGACATTTTAGTAAAAAGAGACTCAGAAGAAGAGTACAGCCAGAGTCTGCTGCTCCACTGATCAAGGTAAGGGTACAAAGTTCAGCATTCCACAAAATCGATCTCACTGGCCAAAATCTAGTCTGAGAGCACTCAAGAGCAGTCTGTGAGTGGACTGTGCAGGGACAGCACTCCACAAAGGATGCAGCCCTCAACAGCCTCCCTGCCAAACAGAAGCAGATGATGAGAGCAGGGCAGGGAACACAGCTCAGCACACAAGAGATCGAGCACGTGGCAGCGCAGTACAGGGACTGGATAGGTGACACCTCTGCCCTGTGGCCTCCCAGCCTAGTGCACCAGTGACACAGTAACACAGTGCCAGCACAGCACGCCTACACAAGGACACCACAGCAGTGCAGCCTTCTCAACATGAGGGGATCACAGAATAGGTTCCAGAAGAGGGGCCATTTGGCTACTGCTCTGTCCAGGAAGACCAGGGCCAGTGAGGTCCACTGGAGGAGGCGCTTGAGGCTGATGAGGGGAGGCACAAGGACTAACACCAAAGGGGCTGTAGTCGCCACAAACACCCTCCAGACAGGATGTCCCTCAAAGGGTTTTAACTTCCATTTGAGTTCATGCCTGTTGGCCACAGAGGAAAGGGAGTTGTGCCCAGTGGTACTCTGGCCACGCTGGTCAGACATGGATGCTGGGACACTCTGCTTGACCATCCTCAAGTGGCCACTGTCTCCTTCTGCTTCAGCACTGCCTACCCAGCTTTCCAATCCTGGGGCTTGGCCAGGCAGTGCCCAGGGCATGGGGCCAGCCTGTCTTTTTTGATCAATACCCAGCTGTGGGGTGTTCCTCCATGTCCCTCCAAAACCCCACAGTGGTCTAGCAGGCAGGGAGATCAGCATGTGGCTGGCTAGCCCCAGGCTCCCTGGCCCTTCAAGAGGAAGGCAGCAGGCTCTCTTACACCATCCTTCAATAATTTACTAGACAGGCACTAACAGCTTCCCCCTCTGTTGCAACAAGCAAGTCAAAAACAGTAGAGCAGAAGCATCCATCTCTGACATTCCTGCAGGTTTTCTGTAATGGATCACTTTTGATTAATTAGTGAAACAAGTTTGAAACAGCCTGCAGGATACTTGGTGTGTGCTTGTGTCTCAAACTGGAACAGGAAACCAAATCTCTCCCTATAAAACATGAACATAAAAACTCTGCCCTTATTGTTTCCACTTTCACAGGGGTCTTCCTTTCTTTGCTATCCATGTAGAAAAGAAAACAATATCTAAAGCATCTTTGCTATGGTACTAGAACTAAAAACAAAAAAAAGATTTGTTTTGCTCACCTTTCCCTCTCTCACCTGTGAGCACACAGCCATTTCTTGACAAAATGTAGCACAAACACACAGCATGGCATTTCTCCTGTAGGTTTGCTGTCTAGTTTCCTCACTTAAGTCTGGGACTGGCTTCCTACAGCTGGTTACCAGTTCAATACCTGAAGCACAGCTCATCTTTGACAAAGTCCCAAGACACTGAATGTGGTACCAATCTCAGCCTGCATGGGCAACACCACCTCTGGAGTCTCTTGGACAGCAGCACACACTGTGAAGAATATGTCTCAAGATGCTCACTCAGAGAATTTTTGTTAATTTTATTATATGTTGCCCAAACTACCATTAAAAAAATAAAAATGTTTAAGGACAGCAACTTTCTCCTTTTTTTTTTTTTTCCTGAGGAATTAGTCTGAGGCCTTGCACGCTTTCCCACGCTCGCAGATTGCGGGTTATAAATGCGTGGGAGTAATGCAGTTTCGATCAGTCAGGTAGGCTGGGTTTCTGTTAGCTGCCTGCATACCTTTGAGCCCTATCAGCACACAGTGATCAGTGGAATTCCTGGCATTTTTGTCATAGCATCAGAGGCAGTACTTTACAGAGTAAATACCAATGACCTGCTGTTCTGTCAGGGCTCTGTACTTACCTTTTATTTTCAAGTCAAAGGTTAGGCCTATTTATGTAAATCCTCAGCCATGGGCCAAGTAATCTGACCTCCTGGTTTTCATTCTCCTAATTGTTTCAGGTATTTTTCTTGAAAAGTTTGGTCAGTTAAAGCTAGGGATCTTTTTTTAAGGCGCCTTTGAAGGGCTCTAGGGGCTTTCATAGCCCACCCAGTTTGCAAAGTGGAAACATCAGTGACCTGATGCCCTGGGCACTTATTTAAAATTCATTACCAGGAAATAAGGTTTTGATATATAGCCTCTCTATGGTGAAGAATATCTTAGGGAACATATGCATGCCATTTTTTACTTTGGATTATGTGATCTCTGAAGCCACATAGAGAGGCAATAATAAATTATATTCCTGTTTGCCCTTCATTTCTAATAAGAACGTTTTCAGCTGTAGATAGTTTTGACTTCCCACATGCTGGCCACTGCTTACAATTCCTTTGTTACTTCACGCTTGGCCGTGCCATTTTATTCATAAAAGGGTGTCCAAAGCAGTATAACAAGAAAAAGAAATTTACTGGGTTTTTTAAATCCTTTTTCTCTGAGATTCAGCCATGCTTATATTCTAAGATTAAAAAGCAAGATGAATATCCTCTGAATAAGAGAGAAATACAGACAGTTTACTCATACATAGAGGAGTACAGCTACTCTAGATTTTGTCCCATCACCCCTGGGCATAGAAGCTACATATTTCCACATGAACAAAACCAGCCATAGATAGCTCCACAGTGGGAGTATTTCCCTCCTCTCTTCAGGTATATTAAAACTAGAAACACTTATCAAGTCACTGTTTTCACTCTGACCATGGGTAAATCATATAAAATGTATGCTATCACATTTCAGTGTTTATTTCTTCCCTAGTCTTCCTCCTGTTAAGTGTCACTTTGAGGTATGCACTGGAAAAAATAATTAATATAGTGCTGATACCAGAGCTCATGCTACCATCTGAAAGCAGCAGCTCTAAACTGGAATTTGGTTTCTGCATTTTAGATCTGTGGAGACCAAAAGCACAATCAGAGAGCTGAAGTTTTAACATCTGGGGCACTCATTATGCAGCTTATTCTCCAGCTGTATTCCTTTTAATTATTAGAATAGTCAGTTGTCTGCTCTTGGTGAAAAAAAAACAAAAAACAGGCTAAGTGAAAAGCACCACTTACTTTCTCCACTGCTATGTGCTACTGCCTTGAAATACAATGTTCATTTTTCAACCTTCAGGTAACTACAGCTTCATTTTGAGGGGAAAAATTCCTGCATTCCATACCCAGGAACAGAGGAACACTGAGGAAACATTAAGGAAGCCATTAGTAACTAAAACATATAAGCTGGGATAGAGTTTGCAGAAATTGCTATGGCAAACAGATGAGCAATGGAGGCACAAAATAATGACAACAGCTGGCAAATGGAAATAGAAGTCAAATTGTCAGAAAAGGTGAAATTACAGTCAGGGTCTCAGGCCTTCACAAAATGTGGAACCCACACTCAAGAGAGAAATTGTACATTGGGACTTTTCCCCACCTCTCCTGATTTCACAGGCCACTTCCCACACTGAGACACAATTGCTCAATATCTCTGCAGCAACTGCAACTATTACTTACATATCAAATTTTGAAAATACTTTGACTTCCTTTGTACTGAAGGAGATGTTGTTGTTTGGTAGGGCAAGTTCCTACGGGACATCATTTGATCCATCCTCTGAAGCCCTGTCTTCTACCAGTTCTACCAAAGTGTGCATTTCTGTTCATACTTGTGGCCCTGTAAAGAAGATGGGAGCAAATAATTACCATCCTGAGCTCTACTTCTTTTCATACATAGATACCTTCTAACATTAAATGGATGTGACTGCATAGCCTGCCTATGCCCAGAGGATGAGTGATTAACTTAAGGTTCTCCAGCAATGGATGAGGCCAAGACCCAAAAAAATCAGCATTAACTCAGTTACATGTCAGGGAGTCTTTGCACCTCTCCATCTGCCATGGTTGTCTTGACCTGGAAAGGACACATCAGGGTGGTGAGATTTAATCTTTCCAAGCTGGGAACCCATAGCATTTCACAGACCAAAATGGACACATGCTAATGAGTGCAGGAGTCCAGTTACAGAGTCTACAGTGAATATAAAATATCCAAGGGGACTGAAGGTATATGAGTGGATGCAGTGGAGCAGGAGGACGGATGAATTGCTGTAAGTTGAGGTTCCCCAAGAACTCAACCAATCCAAGTCTTGCAATTTCCATTTCACCCCAGCCATAAATTCCAGCAAGATGTTGTGTGCCAGTACCAGGCCTTGCTATGTTCCTACTATGAGCTGGTTCAGGGAGTCAAATCAGGTAAAAAGTAACTCTGCAGAAAAAGCTGAAGCCTTTAAGAAGTTTAGTTCCCTGAACTGGCTCATGACATGACCATGCAAATATCAGTGCTGGCAAGAAGAGAGGGAGCAAGGTGCAAGACCAAAGCTCTGACTTGGACCTGAATCAATTTGGACATGAGCCCTTAAACAAAGAGCTAAACTAGTCTGTATAACGTCACAAGCATGAAATAATCCCCCAAACTGCTGCTCACATTCCTATTTACACAGCAATCCCCTACTTCAGAAGAGTGCATGAGGACATATCTTTCTGAGGCAACAAACATTTTTCTTCCATGCAGAATAAACCCATTCCACACACTGTTCAAACACAACCTGCCTGACCCTTAATTTTTCTACTGGGCCCCTAACCAGATATAAAAATTGAACTCTGAGGGTTCTTCTGTATGGCTTGAACAGCTGACCAGATCTCTGCCAGCCTTTACAGGCTTGTTGAAAGACAAAAAGAGCATTCCAGTTCAACTCAGTTGCGCTTGCTAAACCACAGCATTCCCAACCAAATCCAGCAGGTTTTGACTCAGCACTATTGTTCTTAGGCACATGGTAGACACAACTTACTTGCTTCCCATTTTGTTGTTTTGTTTTGCTCTAAAGAATTGCCTCACATTCCTCTCTAATTCCTGGTGGTGTTTCATGGGATTTTGTGCTTTAAACACACAGCTGTCAGAACCAACAATTCTTCTACAGACATTTCCCCTCTGTAGTTGTCCCTTTTCTCTTTAGAGACAGAATGGTCCTATATCGCTTTTGACTAAAAGATATGTGATTCTTGACAGTATCTTGACCTTACTCCATAAAAGCACACTGTTTTATTTACTGTCCATGTAAGCCTGCCTGGGAGTTTCAGATAGAGATATAAGGCATTTTCTATTGATATTTAATTTAGCATTAAACAATTTTAATGTACTTCCATCAAATGTCCACCTTCACTCTACAAGTCAACTGATGCTTTCCTACTTACTCTTTCCAAAGGCTTCTGATTTTGTGGTTTGCAAAGCCAGCTGTGCATGCCTCCCCACTGACTGGGTGATCCTATTTAAAACACCACCATGACCCTTGGTGTTTCACATGGTCTTGTGACAGCAGCAGTTTGGTCTTCTTAGCCAAAGGCACAGAAAGACGTACCCCACATCCTGCTGCGGCCATTTTGCGTGTTTCCCAAGCAACATTTTCCCAATCAACATTTTGTACGCTTCCTAAACATGGACCAGATCCCGCAGTTACAGAATATAGCCTTGGGATCCTCAGTGCTGCAACCCAAAGAGCGCTGCTCAGAACCCAGCAGGGCACAGACGAGACGGAGGCCTGGTCCCCAGCATGGCCCCCAGCTGGGCCTTGCACAGCTTGATCCCACAGCTCCCACAGCCATCCCAACTGGTGTTTGCTGCTCCACAGATCCTCCCCTGTCCGTTCCCTTCTCTAGGGTACACCTGGCACAGTGCAAACTGGCGTGTCCACACAAGCAGATGTGTCCAGGGGCTGTGTGTGTGTGTGGTGCCATGTCCTGCTGCAGCCATTTTGCATGCTTCCCAAGCAACATTTTGTACGCTTCCCAAACACGGACCAGATCCCACAGTTACAGGATACAGCCTTGGGATCCTCAGTGCTGCAACCCAAGGAGCGCTGCTCAGAGCCCAGCAGGGCACAGACCAGATGCAGGCCTGGTTTCCAGCATGGCCTCCAGCTGGGCTCTGCAGGGCCTGCTCCCACAGCCATTCCAACCAGTGTTTGCTACTCCACAGCTCCTTCCCTGTCCATTCCCTTCTCCAGGGTACACCTGGCATGGTGCAAACTGGCATGTCCACACAAGCAGACGTTGCCAAGGGCTGTGTGTGTGGTGCATGGCCATGTACAAACAGCCCTTGTGTCCAGGACCAAAACCTCCCCTCAGAGAAGGTGTGAGGACAGCGCGAGTGGAAATACCTGTGCAAGCTTGCATAGCTGCCTTAATCCTGTGACACAGCCTCTCTCAGTTCTTGGTCTGAACACCTTCCCTACATCCACATGCCTTTCCTCTCTTTCACTCTTTGCCAGTGGCCTCAACAACCAGTCTGGGCTCCAACCAGAAGTTCGCACACAGGAGAACTGGAATGGTTTCCAGCCCTGTCTTCACACCGCTTGGCTGGGGTGTGAAATGAGGCTTCATTCTCAGGGGAGATATGTGGGTCACAGTCAGGGATGGAGTGACCTACTTCTGTATCCTTGGGAATTACTTTTACTCTCCATTTCTGACTCAAGAGCCATGCCCAGACAGATGTATTACCACAATATTGCAACTGTCCTAGTGAAACCTGCCAGCCCTGACTGATCTTGGCATCCCTCCTAATACCCCTGGAACCGTTCACCCCTCCTGGCTGGTCTGCTGGCATGGGAATAGACAGAGCATCTCGGCAAACCTCACCAGGCCATCCTTGCCCTTTGGATTAGCCCATTACAGAGGGATGTTTCAGCATATGCAATGCAATTACGTCAATATCAAGACACAGTGGATTTCTCTCCAACACAATTTCATCAAATCAAGAAAAATGTCCTAATTCCTACAGCCGTAAGTTCTCTCCCTTCCCCCTCAGATACAGCATTAACCTTCTCTACTCAGCAACCCACTCACAGGACTGCTGATAGCTACTAATTAAAAAGGTTTTTAAAGGTTTTTAACTGACTGCAAAACTGGACTGAGTGAAATGATGAATATCGCTGTTGTAGATATGAATTTTAATTTGGATTTCTGAAATAGGCAATTACAGTTTATATATATATATATGTATACATACATACATATATACACAGACATTCTTACTTATATATTATTGGATATTACACAGAGCATGACCCTCCCACAGATGGGTATGAAAAAAATACAAAGCTTGTGAATTCAAATTTCATATGCCAAGTGGAAAATTAAGACTATTTAATCCCTTAAAAATGCTCTTTCCACAAAGTAAGAAGAAGTCCATTTTCCAGGATTTGCCCAACTCTGCCAAAGGGTGATTTCTTCCATCCTGTCCTCTATTGACAAGATCACAGCTCTGGACCCTCTCAGCTGAGACATCATAGTTGAAAGTGGCTGTAGTTTTGAAGCTCAGAGCCAGAGGTAATAAGTCTCTGCAAAGAGGAGCTAGTGTTAACTCTCACTGGATGACTCAGGACATTTCAGCTTTCTCCTGAAGAGCTTTGGATTTAATCTGTTCATGTTTTCACACCCAGAAATGAAGCAGATTCAGCAGCTGAAGTCTGGTCTGGATGGCTGCAAAGAATGATTGAAATGCAACTTGAGTGAACCCTAGAGGCTCATTATACAGAAGATACCCTCCTCAGTAGCAACTGGAAATATCATGATTCTGTTACAAAAAATACACAGTCCTTCTTCCTTGAAGCCAATTTCCAAGACAATTTTTCAAATAAGAAAAGAGAAATTTTGTGAAAAGAAAAGAAAGTGCAGTTCACTGGGACCTGGCAGAACTGATTGCAGCATTGCACAGACATAATCCATCCTGTTTATAAAGAGACAAAATGTCTCTTCAAAAAAATTTCCTCCATTCATTTGTACATGAGCATGGTTTACACCCCCACTCTAAGGACTGAGCTTCATTTTCATAAGATGTTTTCTGCCTCCTCACAATGGAAGTCCTTCCATTTATTGCCCCCCTAAACAAACAAATATATCAAAGAGGACTTTATTTTTTTACATTTGTTTTCTATCTGGCTATGAATCAATTTGTTTAAACTGGTAGGCTAGATGCAGATTTTTGGTTTTCTAAAATCCTATCACTCAAATCTTGGTCAATGCAAAATGAGCAAGAGAAGTCAACAGTGCCTCATCATCAAGGTTTTCAGGGAAGAGAGAGAAATGGAGATTACTTTCTAAAATCTGGTTTTGATTTGTCCCAGAGGCAAATTAGCTTTCTTTCCTTCCAGCAAAGCAAGGTGTAGAACCATTCCATCACTGGTCTCTTTTTAAAAGGATTTCAACAAGAGATATGAACTGCTCCTTCATTTTCAATCTATAGAAGAGTTGCAGAAGTGTTTCTTTAAAGGAAAGAGGCGTTAAGAAATGTTATTGAAATGTGGGAAAATAAATAACTTTTATCCCTCATGATCAATATCAGCAAAGGTGAGGAGACTGTCAGAGGCCTAAATCTGAGGCAGAGCTGAAACTCCCCCTGTTGGCATCTGGTGGGCCATGCCTCAAAACCATCTTTCCTCTGTCTCGACTAACCTTTGGGGGTTCATTTCCAATGAACAGGTACAAATCCTCAGTTATTTGCTCCTTAATGCCAACCAGGAGAGAAATTAGCCAGATCCTCTGGAATCTGTGCCACTGCTCCTCCCTGTGCCTTGCGCTTGGCGAGCTGTGAGATCTGAAAGTGGAATAAACCTACGTAACAGAGCAGGCTGGTGATAAGCTGCAAAGTAGGAAGGGAAATTAACCACAGGGTGCAGCTCAGTGAAAAATAAAACATTAAAGGAAAAGGTGCCTCCAGCCATCCTGAAATTTGGGGAGAAAAGAGCAGTGCCTGCTCAGTGGAGATGACAAGTATCAGGCAGTGCTTTTGCTAACAGCCCATGAATTTATCCTTGGGTTCACAAGGCAGTGATGGCACTATCAGTTGGTTCATCCATCATCAGAAAAAAACATCCCACCACAAATAAACAAATTGATCTATGGAGCTGGCCCCTATCCAATGGCAGAAAAAAATTAGAAAGAGGAAGAATTACACATGTTAGTCTGGCTATGGGTAGCAAATGAATCTATCATCAAATCCAGCTAATAAGCCCACTCACTTTGTGTCAGGGAAGCTACATATCCTGGAGGGATTCTTCAGGGACTGAGTTTCAGTCATCCTGCCAACTGCATTTGCTGTCATTTGGAGCAAATTCCTACAGCCCTTTCTCCTTTTTTTTTTTTTTTTGCCTGTCATAATTAACTTCCCAGACCATCTTTATGCACATGGATCGGGGTTAGCACAGGCAGTGCTGTTTGCCTGCAGACTGAACATATGCTGTGGGTCTTCTTGTTCCCTCCTTTGTACCTAATGGTTCTTCTAAATCTCAAAATTCAAAGTAATGCATCTGACGATGCCAAGGACAAGAACTAACAAGACTTTTAGCACTGCAGAGCCAATACAACTGTGAGGAAACAAATCAGCACCTATTCTTCTCTGTGAACCACAACCACCTATATCTGCTAACCTGCTGAGAGTAGAAATATTACTTTTGACATTGATGCCAAAACCATAGAGCTACTGTTTGATGATTGAGTGTTTCTAGCATCATTTGCCATACAGAAGTGTTTGCTCTTCCAAATATGTTGTAGAAATTGCTGTATTAAAGTCCACTTTACATAAAATAATACCACCATGACATGGCTGAGTGAAAAGGCTATGTGACTGTGGAAAAGGCTGGACAGCACAGACTTAAAACAGGCAAGATCTGTGAGGAGACATCTCACCCCTTTCACAAAAGGCAACAGACACCAATGATTGCCTTAAGCCATGCCCAGATTATTCTTTGCAAGGGAAGGAGTATTTTGCAGTCAGGGTCAAACTCTGTTCCTCGATAAACACTGAGTGTATCCTTTCCTTCACACAGTCCTACTGACCTAAGTGCAGCTCTCAAGGAGTGGAGTGCTACCCAATGACTACAGATGGCAGGATCTCATTCTGCTGTATTGACCCTGCAATTCTGCAGTTCCTGCTGTATCTGTGCTACACTAGCAGGAGGTCTGCTCTGATCTTTCTCTTCTTGTGAAATCATTACCCCGAGAAAAGCTAGATAGTTATTAAATATTAATTGAAATTAAACTCATACATGCAGTTGTTCTGACAACTCATTTTAGTGACAGCAGAATTTTGTTCTGTTTTTCACATGAAAATGTGAAAAGACTACAAGAGTGTTTCAGCACTGCACAGAAAAGCAAATATCATTTCTGTCTGTTCACCCATGACAGGAAGAGTTAACCACAGGCACGCTGCTCCACAATGTACCACATCACGAGCAGGAAGCCAGGTTCAAGCATGCTTTACACCATCACTGAATTCAGCAGCGCAGTTTCTCACCTCTGTGCAATGGCCCTGTGGCCTCCCCTCTTCTCAAGTCATGTTTGTGACTCAAGTGGAGCACACACATGCTACAGGCACCTGGCAGAGCCCTAAGGAGCTCACTCATCACTCCCCTCCTACAGCATTTCTGAGCTGCACAAATCCCCATATGGACCTTGTCCATAATGGAAATCATATTTAAAATAGTCTTTTAATGTTAAATCATCTGTGGGGATGCTTGAAATTCTTCTTAAGCCCTCAGCAAGCACAGGGGTGACAAAAGCACAGGGAAAGAGCAGTGGATGTCAGCAGGGGGTCAGTGTTACGAGTGGGATCACCAGTGGCTGCCTGGGACAGGAGGTCCCTGCAGAACAGCCCTTGGCAGCTGGCAGTCCTGAGTTTCCTACTGGAGGCCACCTTACAGAGACGCACTGTTCAACACCTGTAGAAACATCTGTTAAGTGATCCAGTTTCAGCTCAGAGGCATCAGCAGTGGTTGTCCCGAGATGCTGATGTGCCAGGAGGACACCATCCACAGCCCTGTACATCCCCAGTGTCACAAAGAAAAAGACACAGAGAGTCCACCATGGAGAGCAAGGCAGTGGACAGCACTTACAGCAGGCCCTGAGGAGGCTGCTGGTCAGGAATTTCCTTCCTGGGCATCAGCTCAGCACATTGACCCAAAACTCACTCAGGTGTGAGGTGCTCCAGCAGCCCCGTGCTGCTTCCCCAAGAGCAGAAGCTCCAGCAGTTTGGTGTGCTGTGATGGTGAAGCTCTTCTCTGAGCACAAGAACTTCATGCCAGGAGGGGAGCAGCCCTTGATGGTTTGAACTACACACCTATCATGAGCTACACACAGTGACAAATTTCCTTTGAGCATCCCTTGCATTCCTACCAGGCTACCACTGGTCTGCCTTTAAGACCAACTGAGCATCCACTCTCTTTTCTCAAATGCATTTTCATCAAAATACCGACTTTTGCTTTAGGATTGCTTTGAATGCTAAGGCATTCATCTTTTTTTCTTCAGAACAAACTGTTCGTAATTTCACAGGTTTTGTTCTTTTCTGAACGTGCTATCTGCAAATGGATTAGCTTTACTTTCAGCCTCAAGTGCTTCTGTGCAGACATTTCAAAGTGAAAGAACTTTGGAAAAACAATTTTCTGGAGTGCTTCAAGAAAACAAAAAAATCACATGAAGTGACTTTGAATTATTGCTTTATATTAAATGACTTAAATTCTTTAAGCTGGAATTTTTAAAGGTTCTTCTAACTGTGCAGAGAAAGAAGTATATAAAATAATACTTCTTAATACTTTCACTTGTTTTTTATTCTCAAATCAAGTTCTCTAAATGCTCACAATGGTATGAAAGGTGGAATTCATTCATTCTGCATAAATCCTTACTCATCAATCAGGGCAACAAGTAGGAAAGGGAGGGAAGATAAACTGCACTGTTCAAAATAAGCAGACTAAAAGTGTGATTCAGAGCATTTAAAACTAGGCTCCTGTTCTGAATCATCCTCTAGAGAAGTCTCTCCTTCTCCAATAAATAGAGGGGAGTTCAGGAGGCAAGTCTCCTTTGGCTGAAATAAACTACTGTGAATTAACCCTTTCACTCAGACCATCATTTTCTTCAGAAATCCATAATGTTCAGCTTCTGGATCCTCTCTCTTTTCATAGCTTCACTGTGGGGTTAAGTCATCCCCCTTTAGGGGGACTTCTCATTTTCCTGAATATTGCAGTCATCCTTGAAAGACGTAAAACACAATCAGCAAGGGGAAAAGAATGAAAACAAAGGAAAAAGTGAGAAGAGCTGAATGAACAATAAAAATATCAGTGCCAAAGGACATTAGTCTTTGTTGTCTGGGGCAGCACAACACAGGAGGTCTTTCCCTTGTTCCTATTGCAATAAGAAATTAAGAAAACTTGCCTGCAAACATTTATTTCTATTTAAAATATGTTAGTTTGGCCATATTTGCAGTCAGTATGTATCCACTTTACTTGATCGTTCCAGCACCCACATTCCACCAAGCTGTATATTTAACAGTAAAAATCACAATTTGCACTGCTTGATGTGCTACAGAAGCCATTCAATCAGAGAACAGAAATGATTTGACCGCAAATTTGCAACTGTAAATATTTATATCTAAGCGTTTGTAAATGATGTGCAGTACAAGAATAATTGCCAAATCAATTCAAAAGGCAAAACTGAATAAATTAATGCATCTATGAATTATTCATGAATTTTACCTTCTCATATAGCAAGTTCATTATTTCTCTATGTAACAGTAAGCAGCTAATATGTCTGAGTGCATTTAAAATATCGATTAGTCTTCTGGATACCCTATTCAGAGCTTTTAATCAACAGAAGATTTCAATAAATATTAAACTTTCATTTAGGGAAAATATGAGAAATTTTGGTTCTAGGGATAATGCGTGCTTATTCCAAAGTATAAGGAAAAATCATTTACTATTTATCCAAAATATCAAGAGAATTTTCCATAGCTATTTTAGCTCAGATGAGCGTAATAATAAAGTGTTCAAGAATTAATTGGCCAGGAATCTTTCCAATTTGATTAATCTCGAGAAGATCAATCCAAAAGACAGATCTTGACTGTTCCAAACAGCTACACACTGTGGAGAGAAGCCATAATTTTCTCTAAAGAAAATCCCACACTTCTCTTGCAAGGAAGAAAAGCCCAAGCTACATCTCTTATACCTTGGCAAATCTGGGAAATCCTGTGAATGGCTTGGAGACAGGAAATGAGAGCAGCTCCCGGAGGGTTTGCTGTTCCATTGTGAGATGGAGCTCAAGGACAGAAAAGAGATGTTGGCCTCACCTCAGCTCCTTGCCTTAGAACTGGGCATGGGTTTCACCCCACAGCCCCCCATGGCACAGCCTTGGTGACAGCACAACCTCTGTGCCCGTGGACCCAACGCTTCTCAAGAGCTGCCACTGCTGCCTCTGACCTTCCTTGGGCACTGTGCATTACATTCTGTTTCTGACTTCTGGCAGGAGCTTGGAACAGCAGTGCTCTAGGTCTGTGTAACTTGGGCACTACTGGTAAGAAAACCAAGAGCAAGAGTCTCTCTGGTAGGCATCTTCCTGGTTACTCAGGTACAAACACCAGGAACAATGTTTAGAGTGATGGGGGTTTGTCAGCCAAATCAGTCAGAAATGCTTTTAAACCCTTGCAGAGGCTGAGGCTGTTGATACAGATTTTATATTAGATTGGTTTATCCTAATTATTTCCACTTCTTTTCTTGTGTTTTGTTTAGCTGTGTCTGTGTTTGCATGGGTGACAGAGAAGGGGGAAAAAAAAGAAAAACATTGCCAGGCACATTTGTCTACCACTGCAGAGAAGGTCCAGTCTGTGATCTTATCTTCAGAGGGAGATGGCACTCTAGAGTTAACCCATGCAGAAACTTCAAAAAGCAGACTGTTGATGACAGAGTCTGGTTTATGAGACCAGATAGTCCAACCTCACAAGTTACTCTACAGTATGAGGAGGTGTGTGCATCTGCTCTGCTTAGAAGTTTCAAGTACAGAGATATTTCCAGATAAGACCAACTTATCTCTGCAAACTAAGCAGTGAGCAGAGGCTGCAGCACAGAGGGGATCTGCAGACAGACAAGATGTAGTATCTTCTAGATTTTGAGAGCCCCATTCAGCTATCCTACTTCTCCTTGCTTTGCTCCATTTTGGTGGTGCCCTCAGGGAGGCAAAAGAAACGTTTTTCAGTGTGCACTTACCTACAAGCAGTTTGAAGTCATACAGCATTATGTAAGATATGAAGAAGTCATAGAAATTAAAGGCCACTTCAAGGCTGTCATCTAGCCCAGCCCTTCTTTCATGAGTCAGGAATAAATATTAATAGGGTATATGTAAAAAAAGTTTGTGAAACTCCTAAAGGAAGAAGGTAGCATTGAGAGGGACCCCAGACTGCTCAGTTAAAACTCACTCCACTCTTCCATCATACAGTCTGTTCTGCCTCCACTGAAAACCACCTGAAATTTCCTTTTGCTGTAAAGCTTTAAACCAAGCTCTGAGCAGCTAAGATGGATAGCTAAACTAGTGTCAAATTTGTGCAATACATGATACACAGGTAAGAAGATCTTCCTGTTTAAGTGTGTATTGGGTAAATGGTTATGTAGAGATAAGGAAAGCACAGGGAAACTAAGGAAGATATCTGCATTTCTGTATTTCGGTATTGCCTGTGCTTTAAGAAAAGAGAAAATCAGTCTGTGTGCAAGATCATTTTTAGCTTGGTCCCCACTGCTTTTAATAAAATGCAGAATTCAGATTAATTCAATATAGGAATCATGTGCTCATCATCAATCCATGTCAACCACGACATATGAATGGATAAAGCCACAAAATGTTACCTTAGTCTGCATGGATTTCCTTAGATTCCTCCAAACAATGGGAGTCCCAGGAAAGCTCCCTGGGATGTCCTCTGCAGAACCTTGTCTCTCTCCACAGAAAAATTCACTCTCACAAAGCAAGTCCAAGGAAAGGAGGCACCCCATGCTGCACGTGGGCTTTAAGAGCTTTTACACTGGGCCTGTATCAATTAATTCAAAACAAAATTGGAGATGTCTTTAGGCTGACTGCCATAAGCCAACCTTCCCAGTTGAATGCTTCATTATACTAAGAGCTAACCGTAATGAATGAGTTGGCTTTGCAAAAATAAATGGAGCATCTACACAGAGGATAAATGGCCATCAGACCTAAATGAGGCATTTATCACAGAAGTACTGGTAAAGAACTTTTAAGACTACCAAACTATTTAAAACTCAGCTTCAGCCTAGGGTGAAGTTCTCATTTTTTCCAATACCATGCTGCTGACTAAAAGAGTGTTGCTCCACTCTCATCTCTAAACCTTCTTCTCCCATACTGCTGCTTAGCAGACAGTACCCACCAGGCATTTGTACTCTCCTTCCTAAATACCACAGTGAACATCCTTTTGCTTATTCACCTATTCATCTCTTTGACAAGTTCTCTATTCATCTGTCTGTCTGACCAAGTTCATTTTGAACTCTGATCGTGTCCTTCAGTACATCTTGCAACTTCACCAATTGAAGTGTCAAATTTTAAAAGCATCTCTTCCATCAGTCAAATTGTTTGTAAAAAAGATAGGTATTTTTGCATCTTATTGTACGTCAGAAGTAGCACAAGATATATTAGAAATGTTCCATCTTGATAGCACTGGCTTTGTGGATAATTTCTAGTCATTTGTGAAACTGGCTGACAATGATTACCATTTGACATCCCCCTGAGCAAAATTTAAAAAACATGGTCATATGGAGTGCAGACCAGTTGTATTTTTCATTGAGTCTGGAGACCATTCAGGGCAGGAATGTGAGGAATCCCCTGACTGAACTTGATTTGTGAATGTGTTTGAGTTTGCAAATCCCCATGTAAAAAATGGACCGCGTTCTGTCATCACTGGCTCAGGGAGGAGCTCTCTCATGGCAAGTGTGAGGAATGGCCAGAGCCAAATGTTTTGCACATTCACTTGAGGGGGAAACAGAAAAAAACCTTCATCTGTTTATTTGAAACTATAAAAGCCCTGCAAAGTCACAGAAATAAGATTTAAGGTTACTTTTCAATCACTGATAATGTATGTTAATGACAAACCACATATGTAGCATCACTGCAAACCCTTCATTGGATTTTTCTAGCCAAGAATATTTTATCCAGGTGACCTTGTCAGGGGGATTAATCACAGTGCAGGCTTCTCCCCCTCATCTTCAGTGTATAAAGCCAAGTGGGAGGCCAGAACCCCAGAGAAGTATTTGAGAAGTGTGAATATTTGTTAAACCTTTTTTAAGCTTCATTTTTGTTCAAGGGCAAATTACAGCACAGCAAATCTCTGGAGTACTTCTTCATTTTGTTCAGCCTGAGCACAGCAATACACAGTTTCTGGAAACCTGCAGTTCCTGATGAATACCAGGAAGATTTTCAAGTTTCCTATCAGACATGTATTCATTTGACTCAGCCCAAGCTTGGGGAAAAGTCTCTAGCTAGAAGAGAAGGAGCTGCAGCAGTCACACACTGATTTTTCCACTGGCATGTCCCACACTCTGGGCTAAGCCAGGTTCTTGCTGGTCCCATTGGCATAATTGACATCATCCCTCGTGTGGGGTGGACAACTAAAGTTTTCCCATTCCACGACTGTCAAAATTGAGACTATTTCTCACTTGCTTTCCAAAGTATATCCTCTGCACACACTGCTGTACCTCCTGCTTTCCTTTCCTCCAAAACATGCACATGGGGACACCCTTCCTTTATAATCTCTCTTCTCCCTAAAGTCACATCTTTTAACTTTATGTTTGGGGTTTTTTACCCAAAAATTTCCAGAAAAGATGTGATGATACACAAACCCTAACTATCTTTCCAAGAGCAAATTGCTGTAGGAGAGATATCTACTGAAGCAAGTGTTCCTCTGATTTATCACCCCACTCCCTCATTCCTATTGCTCACTCCTACTGCTGAGGCTCTACAGACCCAGTAATCCCTACAAAGAAAGAGCTTGACCTTTATATTTCCCAATAAAGGATGTAGAAAGCTTTGGTGCAATTTCATCAGATTTTCTTCAAACAGATTATACTATCCCTACAGACACAACACAAGAACTGAAACCACAATGAAAGGTTTTGCTGCTGGAGGTAGATTGCTACTTAATAATGGGTGCATGCACAGAGATAACTGAGCCAAAGCTGAGATTGTTTGATTAACCATTAATTTTTAGTGTCGCTGGAAAGCAGTTTCAAAATCACTAAGAATCACAACATTGATTTGAAAAGGAATCAGAACAAAAGTCTTGCTATCACCATGGATACAACAGATGGGGACCCAGCATCTAAGCAAAAACCTTGGAACTTCATACTTACACTGTTGGGCAAAGTAGATCACTTAATATTAACATTTAGAATATATCCTGCTTATAAATAGAAGGGTAATCAACATACAAAGCAAATTTTGATCTGGTTTTTTTTTGGAGTACCAGCATTCATCATTAGTTCATTTTTTTTTGTTTCCGTACTGCCTGTGACATCAACACAACACAACACAACAGTGAGGTAAGCTGATAGAGGTGTTTCAAATGCAAGGTAACCATGTGATACCTTAAACTATTTGAGAATAACTATAATTTTCCCGTATTCCCATAAAACATGAATCAGCCACATCAACACTCTGATTTAACACAAGCATTATTTATTAACTTTGTTAGGATCCAGATTATAAAAATATTCAGACACTTTACTCACAGAGATTTTGGTGAGCTTCAGGTATTTGAAAGCTTTTATTAATGTGGATCCCTGACTTTGGTTTACTGTCAGTGATGTATCAAAACCAGCGGAATGCTGGTGGGTATTTGGTCTTGTTCCAGCCTCAGCACTCCTCACGACTCTATTATCATTTTTCCTTCACTGACACCTCCAGAGCCTTGTGGAAGATCTCAGCTGCAAGAGCCAGTGCAGCTACAGACACAGAGTGCTAATTGCAGAGAGCAAGCACAGCTGAAAGGGGCAGGAAGGATTTTTTCTGTTGCCTTCATGCAAAATTTCTTTAAAATAGCATAAAACATCCCAATGCATCCGACTGAACTAAGTATTCACTAGCCAAGAGTTCTGTCTTGGACAGTGATCACACAGCCAGAAAAAGGTGTAAGGACCAGGTAAAGATGGCAAAGATGGCATGGATTTAATTCAACACACTTGCCCAGTTTCGAGTGATTTCTTAAACTAGAAACAGCTTTTGCTGATACTTCTTGACAAGATTTTCTATGATGTCTCTAAGTGCCTTCTGAGCCTTGAATTAACACTGTGCCCTGTGACAGGGAATGTCATACTTCATCATGACATGGAATTCAAATCCTTATGAAAATACTGGGCTTAAATGAGGTTTCTCCTTCCTTCAGGTTAATGGCCCTCTCAATTCCAACATCATTTTTCATAACCGCATATAAATAGGAATATTTAGCAATTGCACATCACAAACATATAGACTTCATAGAGTCACTGGATGGTTTGGCTTGGTTGGGTTTTCAAGATCATCCAGTCCAACCCCCTTTAAATGCTCTTTCAAATGCCTTTCAATTTAGACACCTGAAATCAAGGGCTAAGTCCATGTGCCTGATGTTCTCAGGCAATTGCAAGCAATTCTAGCCCAGAAGCTGTGGTAGCTACATTTGTTCAGCAAAGTATTACAGATAAAAAGTCCTTTTCTGCCTCCTTTTCTCCCCATAAAATTTCACCTGGGACCCAAAAATAACTTTCTGGATAACAGAAATTGGTACATTGCCACAAAATGTTTCCACCTCAGCAAGCTAGCATTTCTGGCAAAAAACCAACCCCAAACCTATTTAGTGAGGAATTTCAAGAAAGCTGTAATGAATTACTTAACTAGGCTCCCCAGCCTTGCTAGTGGTTCAGTAAATGTGCTGATCTCTGCCTGATGGCACTTGGCTTAGTTTTTGTATCTCTGAAAAATAAACAGAAGGTTTGCCAGTGGCTTTGGTGAGAACAGATTGAGGCTATAAAGAAATCAAGACAATTTCCTTCTGGAAACCGGTAGCTTTCTGTTAATAGAGGAATCCAGAGGAAGAGAAAGCAGCATGACCTGTGGAAAGATTTCATTATCTCAAAACATCCAGCCTTTTGAAAAGGAGGACGTGTAATTAAAATGCAGAGACTGAAAAAAAAAACCATCTCTCTCAGTGTGCAAAGTAGCAGCCCTGGAAGCAGCTTCCATGGCCCAGGAGAGGAAGGCAGGGAAATGGCAATGGGCACTGAGCCACAAAAGTCCTCTCAAAGGTGGAAAGTGAAGGTTGAGCTGTGCACTCTGCCTGAAGCCCAGCAGGATCAGTGTCCAGCACCAGCCTGGCTCGCACACACTGGGTGGTGTACATTTTCTAGGGAGAGTCTGATGAGGATATAAGAAAATAAGGATATTTTTTCTAAAGTCCTCTGCATCCGTTTTCAATGAAGAAAGGAAGTAAGAAAACCTGCAGCTGCTGAATGTTGGGTGCATCAAATCCAGGACTGATGGTACAGCTTTTTGCAACTTCTTTCCATCCTAATTTTGCACTAAAAATACATTATGCCATTTCCTAAAAGGTTTCACGAATGCTTTTAGTGCACCAGGAAGTGAATAATTCTCTTTATCCTGACCAAAAAAAGTCTCAGTTCCTCATTAACCTTTTCACAGGATGTAATCTCCTGTAGTTCTGCAGAAGAGGTGTTGCCTAACTGGGGTGTTCTTGCTTCCTGTTATTTCATAGCCCTACGGGGAAATAAACAGTGTTTCGAAGAAAAAGAGAGGAAGTGAAAATGGCAAGGGAACAACAGAAGCATCTCTATTATTTTTCTACACCAGGTTATCTCTAGATTGCCGTGCCATTGCCTCAGGTTTAAAGAAACCCAAGGAGAAATCAAGCAATTCACACACAGTCCCAACTGCTGCATGAGATTGTACCTGAACCAGATGGTATTTAAAGCCCATTGTAGACAGAGTATGATCACACAGGCTCAGGCATCCATGCAATTTTTGCAGCAACATAAGAGGGACCATGATATCAGATAATTCAGGACCCCTGACACAGGGAGAAATTATGAGGAGGACTCCATGATATCAGAAGGCTAATTAATTACTTTATTATACTATATTATTCTGTACTATATTACAATATATCTAAACTGAAACTGCACAAGCACTCAACTCAACAAAATCTCCTGACTCTCTCCTGACCGACAGTCAGGACACAGTTTGCAGAGATTGGTCAAGAAAACAAAACACTCACACCAGAATCCAATCAAGCAAATTCCTTCAGGTAAATACTCTTCCAACACATTCCACATGTTCCAAAACACAGGAGCAGTAAATGAGATAAGAATTGTTTTGATCTTTGTGCTTCTCCAGGAAAAACCTGAGAGAGGGAATTAGGTGTCTCTTTGTTCAGAGAACCACGAGCCCACAAATGTACTGAGAGCAGGAGGACAGCAAGGTGACCTCACACAGTGTCACAGAGCTCCAGGAAGGGCCAGCTGGCCCTCACCACACGGCAGAGCTGCAGAGAGGAACTCCCTCCTCCTCCTCCTCTTCACCATCTCAGCACTTCAGGACCCCTGAGAAGAGCTCAGGCCTGTCAGGTCCTCCTGTTCAGCCCGTGGCCTGCACATAAACCAGGTAAATGCTGTGATTCTGTTACTTGTATTCTCCCCAGTCTGTCCTCTTCCACAAATGCCTACTGAGATCTTATTCAGCTGCAAGGGGGTCTCAGCTCATCTTCAGGACTCTCTAGCCCTCACAGGGACATTTTGCTGTCCCACACCTCTGAGGCCCAGGAGACATAACCATGCCTGGCAGAGCTGGCCTTCCCCTTCCACTACTCATCCTCAGCTATTCACTCACTCCCTGCAGCTCACAGCCACTTGGCTTCCTCCCTCCAGCATCCAAAGCAGTTTCCTAAGCCAGTTTGGGGATTATTTGTAGGAAGAAGTCACTCATGACTGACACACGAGCAGAGGTTGAGCAGTGTGTTATTTCCCAAGCTGATTGCTGGCTGTGAGCAGCTGTATGAAGGGAGGGAGGTGACAGAGGCCAGGCAGCCTGACCCTCCTCTGAGCTGCACAAAAAAAACAGACAATTAGGCAGAGTGTGTCACACATCTCTAATCTGCACGCAAAGGTATTTTACCTAATAACTTCCTGCGTGAAGCAAATGGACCAAATAATTAAAGCACCATGAGCAATCTTACTATTGATGTAATTTTCTCACATTTTTTTCACACACTCATCAAATATTAGTAAAAGGCATTCCAGCAATAAAAGAAACTAACAAAATTCCAAAAGGTAAGTGGACATGCTGTTCCCAAAAAGTGCTTTTCCACCTTTTTTCAGCCTTTAGGAACCAGAGGGTGTGGAGCATGCTCATGGACACCCAGCAGAGCTGTCCCACCCAGAGCAGGTAGAGGGGACATGCAGCAACCTGAGCAAGGAGCTGGTGAATAAATCACAACAGATTTCAACCCAAACACTTCAAACTGTATTTTTTAATGGCTGTAGCTCTTTCTTCATCTCTAGCTCCACTATTCCAGTCTCTTACAGCAGGACATTGCCTTATATTATAAATACATGTTTACCATCCACAGTCAAATTAGCAGTGAATAATGTTTGATTTTCTCTCTAGCCAATGGGCATCTGCTGCCTAAGAAGTGACCAATGAAGTGATAAAGCTAAATCAGAGTCATATTGTATATTATATCAAAGCTAGGTTCTGAGGTGTCCAATTTGAGCTATTTACTTGATTGTATATATTTCTTGATCTCAAAAATTCTCCCAAAAAAAGCCTAAATCTTACCAAGCTGTTCCCTTTCTTGGCATCCTATGGCATTGTGTGGTTTTTGTATAAATAAAAACATAAAACCTTGGTAAAAGACTAGAGGTTTTGTCCTGTAAAAACACTGAGAGCGTGTGGAGCCAAATTCCAGAAACAATGACAATATTTTTCAAAATGGAACTCCTGAGGGTTTTGTTGACTAAACACACACATATAAAACTGAATTTTTTTAATGCATTTTGAGTACTTGAAATATAGTAAAATTAAAGAAAAAAAATGGGACAGAAGCAACAAAACACCTCATCCTTTGCACAGACTTTTAATGAAACCAGTATCTCATCCTGGTTGTTTTCTTAGGTTGTTTTTGAAAAATTGAAATAATTCCTGCTAACAGGCACAACTGAAAATTAACTGTTCAAGCTCAAATGTTTTCTAAGTGTGCCAAGAACAGACCATAAAATGGGGAAAAAAAAGAAAGAGCACTAATTACTTTATTTGTCTCCTAAAAGTAAACTAACAAGTAAAAGCCTTTAAAGAAAACCGGTCAGAAATACTGATATCAAAGGAAAATACTGCTGATAATCCTGGATTCATTTGCAATGATTTATTCCATATTTTATTGCACAATTTATAAAAGAGAATTGCAGCAATCGGAGCCCTTGCATTGCTACAAGAGATTAAAAGATTTTCTTATCAGACAACTCAGAATTGTGATGATTCACACCTTCATTATTTCTTGAAACACTCCAGCTTCCTCCAGAAGGTACAGCAAAGGTTTTGCATGACTACATCCCTTAAACTAAACAGTGCTCGTGTCATTTTCCCACGGTGCTCAGAACAAGCTAGGGGTGAAAGAGTAACCCTTTTAAGCCAGTTAAACAACCGTCATTATTTTAAAATAAATGAAGAGGAGCCGAGTTATTTACAACTCTGTGCTCATGTTTTATGCATGCCTTACCTCGGAGACATTTGATAGCCCCCCACAACACTTTGCTGGCTCTAAACTTCAACAAGTGTTTGCCAAGGTCGTCACATTGGCCTGTTCACATCAAGAAAGGTGAGATTTGGAGACACAGTAAGTAACAGGACAAATGGGAAGACCCTGGAAAATTATTTTTGCTGACGGGGTTTCCACACAAGCACAAAACCTGGGTCAGGGAGAGCCCTTTCAGTTAAACGTAAGTGCCAGGACTTCTCACTGCCAGGCTAAATCAAGGATACGCCCAGCCTTGCCGTGCAGGGAGGACAGCCAGAAGAATGAGCTGCTTGCAAGGAATTTCTTGAAGTCAGCAAAGAGGAGCCATCATACCCACAGAGAGTTTCGTGGGATTCCCCAGCCAACCATTAGCACAGACCAGACTGGCCTCCAGGGTCTGCAAAAAAGGTGGAAACTCAGAATCAGAGAGTAAGCACCTGAAACTGTGAGGGGGTGGTCCAGGGAAGACCTTCCTGTTTTGCAAACAGGTTTCTGGAGAGCAAGAGACCTGAGCAGCTGTGCTTGAGAACCAGCCGTACCCAAATGTCTTGTTTTTCACAATTGCTCCACAGCATCCCTGTGTGAAATTGTATTTTGGTTCTGTAACAGGTAGATACCTTCTCCAGATGTGGCTTTTACCAGGAACATCAGTCCTGCCTTGGTAAAACCAGGGGAGGGCACCCATTACCTTGCAAAGAGTGATGAGGGACTGTGTTACAAGTCCTGACTTAAGGACTGTGTGTTTTAACCCCACATTTCTCCCATTATTAACCTCAAATATGCCCCCAGATAAGTCAAGGAGCACCTCTTTTCTTTTGTGATCCCTCCCACTAAACAATACTGAGCAGAATTTCAGTTGGATAGTGGCAGTCACACCAGAGATGTCCAGGCTGATGCCCAGACTCGGGGCTGACATGCTCTCTCCTGCACATGGTCCTGCAGCAGGAAGGGTGAAAGGTCTCCCTGTGCCCTACAAGACACAGACGTGCCCTGTTCAGGAGGCTGCAGCTCTGTTTTGAGCACAAAATGTGCCCAACTGCACATACATTGGTGTCCCGTGGTATTTCTGTTGTAATCTCATTGATTTGTGTGGCTTATGGAGACTTGGAGTGAAGCAAAACAAAAACACACCTCTGTCTCACCTTCTACCCTGGGAACCCCCAAAAAAGGTCCTTCAGTGACTTTCCAAACTCCATTTAAAGTTTCTTTTTAACTGGGAGTTTCATGGGTGAGATATTTAATAGAATGTGACCCCCCTAGCTCATTGAGCTTTGTAGACAGTGTATTGTGCTTGAGTCTCTCATCCATTCATGCACTTGTATTACCTCATAAAGGTATTTTTGAGAAATAAAACATGAATAGGGAGATTTTTTTTCTCAACCTTAGTGATTAGCTGGAGATTAGAATTCAATTGAACAGTTTAGTTAAATATGGGTTTGTGAGTGTTGATATGGCTCCCCATTGTCACTGCAGGTATGAGAGGTTTGGCAGTTTCCCAGCTTGGCTCTCCAGTGGGGGTTCATAGCTGTGCAGAAAGCAGTGTCCCACCTTTCAGTGAAATAAAATGAAATACTTCTCAGAAAATGCTTATTGAAATCTTGCCAGTTTTAAGAGAGAGACATTTGCATGAAACTTATTGTTTGTTCCAAAGCTTTACCTTTTTTTTTTTTTATTTTTGGACAGAAATGTCTGGTTTTACTTGATTATATATGTGCCTATATAGTTAGGGTTTGTTCCCCCTTCAAGCCAACTCTGAGGAAACAATATTAGAAGAAGAAATAATTAGGGAAGCCAACAGTCAGCTGCTTTCTCTGAAGAATATTGGGCAGATGACAAACCCACTACAACATTTGGCACACTATTTATGGGCAGGAAATTTTAACAGAGAAATGAGAAATGACACTCTGAAAATCATGCTGAAGTTCTATGAAAGTTTTTTCCTGCTAAAACTGAAGGACCATAATGACAGACAGACAAAAATGAACTTCTGTGCTTTCTCCTTGTCATGATAGTAACTCATAGTTTTTCTAGTGTGAGATATGTCTTTTTCTGAGCAGTGACAACATTTATAAATGGTACTCTAAATGAAAAAGATCTTTGGAATAATCTGTTCCAGGTTAGGCTATCATTACCAATAAAATGCCTCTGATTTGCACAAAACATGTAATTTGAGAGGGTTTTTTCCCCTGCTGATGTAACTCCTTTGCTCTCTTAATTCTCAAAACCACAAAAAAATGCTCTCAGAAATATTCCCAGCTGCTCAGGTCATGCTCAGCTGTGCTGATACCAGTTTACAGAGAACACATTTAGCACATTAAGTCTTGATTACATGGCAAAATTGGAGAGTCAAACAAACATCTCCTCATGCATTAGGGAACTGCTGAGCTACAGTAAGTCCTGAGGCACGATAGTGGAAGTTCCAGTTGCAAAATATATAAAGTAGAGGAAAAAAACCCCAAATCTCCCTCTGTGTCCCCCATTGAGCAACCAGCACCTGGTGCAGATGAGCAGCAGGGTGGTGCAGTCTCTGCAGCTGAGGGATGGCACTGTGACACTTCTCATCCTCTGCCCCTGGAAGTCTGACCTTGAGCTCAGGGAAGCAGGAGCAGAAAAGACATCTCCATTTCATTAATCCCAGGCCAGGCTCTGAAGGAATGTGATGAAGGAAATGCAGATGCACCTACAGAGCTCTGCAGAGCAGCAAAGCCATGTTTCCCAAAGACAGGGATCTCAGCTGGGGTTGTGTTACAAGTCCTGCACCAGGAGATCCTTCCTGCCAACACCTAGCCATGGCAAGGAAGAGCAGTGATGCAGGGTCAGCCCTGTGTGCCACCAGAAAGCTGACTTCACACTCCCATCTCCTCTATGACCTGACTAACCTAGCAAGTGACAGCCTCGTTATAAATATCCAAGAATCATGAGGTGGACACTTTCCCACTGTCACAGCTAATTAACTTCTAGGAATAGCTATGGGAACTATTTCATTTCGCCATCCCAAACATGGGCCTGGAGTGAATGTGTGTATCTGACTGAATTGGCTTAGAAAAAACAGCCCTCTGTTAAACATCAGGGCAGGTATAAAATACTGTGGGTATGTGCCACGTATTCAAGGCTCTGTAATTTGCTAGAAGCAGCACCAAGACTTACAACACAATTTTCAATCACTTCCATCACCATTTTCAATCTCTTGCACATGGTGGTACTTGTGATATTAAAGAGTTCATCTGTGCAAAAGCCTCAAAAAGTGACTGTGTTCCTAAAAAAACAAAACGTGTATATAAACTGTCATTTCAGTTTAGAAAAATCCAGGCATAACCTCATAATTAGGAACAGCTAAATTGCCTACTCTTTAGTCAACGGCACAAGGAGAAATTTATTTTGTTTAATAAACTGCACTTAATGATTACTGTTTGTTTGCTTCCTAAATCTCAGAGTAATCATGTACTGCAAGTGGAAAATGCTGGTGAGGTTTGTCTCCCGAGCTTAAATGACAAAAAAAATCTCTTCAGTTTTCCAGTTTGAGGGAAGCTTTTCTCCATAGCCCCTCACCATTGATCTGTGAGCCTCCTGCCAGCTCCTGGTCAAAAAGGGGGACCTTGACTTATGGGTGTGGAGGGCTGCCAAGAACATGAAACCAGCACCTATATCTCGGGGACACCAGAAAGCTGTAAACTGGCTGGATACAGAGCAGCAATTGTTTTATAGTAATTGTCCACCATACCTGCATCCTGTTCCTGTTCCAGGAGTTTACAATGGATCAATGTACCCAAAGTGTTTGTACCCAGATGAACCTGGGGCAACCCAGTTCAACAGACTTTTCTCTCCCTCTTCTGGAATGGTCAAAAAAAAAAAAAAAAAGGAATTTGTTCTCCTTTCAAAGAGGGATTACAAAAAAAAGCAACCATCTCTTTTCTGTTCTGCCCATGCACAGAGCACAGAAAGGACAGCACAGGTATGAGTGGCAGGAGGGAGGCCACAGCACTCATGATTTCCCTTTTGCAGAAGATTTTGGAGCTGCAGGGAGGCTTTCCAGACAGCTTTCCAGGAACTGCCAGCTGGAATGCCAATGCAGAGAAGCCATGCTTTGCACAGAGACATATGTGCTCTCACACACATGCATAAAGCCTCTGAACTCACTGCAGGAAAGGTTTTACCCCAACAGCAAGAAAAGTAAGGTGTGGAAATTACCTTAATGTAAAATCCATGTGAAGATCAGCCCCTTCGATTTTACCACGGTAGCAAGGTGATCCCACTCACAGCTGGGACAAATGCTATTGCTTCCACTTCACTATCTGGTGGCAAAAGCTATTTTAAAATTCATAGACAGAAAAAAATGACAGAGCTGAGAGGCTGAAGTTAGAGTGAGCCAAGAGTAGGAAGTGCTGCACATTGTATCCTAGAAACAGCTCTCTGTTCCTCGGTCCTTTTCAGTTATTCATTGGAAAAGGGAGGTTGGAAGAAGTGGTGCAGCTAAAGTAGATATCAGCTGAATTTTTGCCAAGTGGTCATTAATCCCTAAAATTTCAATCTTATTTTCATTAAAATTTAACAGCAGAGACATACCCTTAGACATGCCTACAGAAACATAGCTGAGTTTGAGCTTCAGGAATGTGTTTATGTGTACATGGGTGGGAAAAAACAATAGCTGGATGGAACAGCCTGAGACAATCCCTCACCTATAGTACAAAAGCATGTAATTATATCATGTGCTTTTTATCTGTATTTTACACCAAGAACACACATGTGTGAAAGACTGAACATATTATGATTCAGGAAGCATCTCTTTACCCAGATGAAGATGAGGGTAAAAAGAAAAAGAAAATATGGATTTTTTTTCCTCATTGTGAAAGAGAATCTCATCATGATTTAATGGTCCTATGAGGAAGAGTGCTTTGCCTTTGAGAGTCAAACAAAGCTGGGTGAAAATCCAGAAGATTTAAAAGTAACCTTGGAATGATATGCAGATGCTGGTTAAGATGTAGACATGCCTGAAAAAATATCCAGCCCTTCCTTATAAATCGTCTACCTTCCAAAACATATATCAAGCTTAAAATGGAGCAAAATTTCTGCATATCTTTAGTGAAATCTAAAGTGACAAGGAATTCACCTGTTTTTTCTCCTCTTTGGAAGCAAGTCAAGATTGCTTTGGTGAGAGGAGCTAGCATGTTTTGCAAGTTTATATCATATGCAGTGGGGAGCCAGTGATTAAAAAGGCATCATTCTTTTGGGGTTTAGCTTTATCCAAGGCTGAACCTTCAAATAGAGATTCCAGTATGTAGGAGGGGAGGAAAATCTAATTGAGGAAAAAGAGAAGACTGTAGCTTGCAAATTCAGAACTATTCCATCAAAGATAACTAGATCATCTTTTTCATACCAGGAATTAGAAGTGACAGATGGTCTTGCTGCTGAACCAAAGGTGTAGAAGTCCTGAGATTCAATCTGTATTTCTGGCTCTGAAACAGATTTCCTGTGCAAGATAGAGTGAAAAAAAGCAGCATTTCAGTAATGGCCAGTTTTTGCAGACTTCATCTGAAACAGATATAAACACTGATTTTTAGAAGAGTGGTCTGCAAGCTACACTTTACTTTCAGTGGGAAGGACAATAAAAAGGCACTGTGGAAAAGACAGCTTCTTTCTCACAGATTGGATTTTTAAAAAGCTGAAAATTTTAAAATGCAAAAGCAGTGCCAAATCTTGAAAACTCTGACCAACAGTGTTTCTGAGTGGTGGGTTTACATCTGTGAAATAGAGACATTTATCCCCTTTCAAAATTCCTGTGGATCCACAGGAAAATATGACCTCAGACAAAAGATACAGAGCAGAGGTAACACCAATGACAATACCTACAGGTAAGGCACCTTTTACATTTTCAATTACATAAGCCTGCCTTCAATTAAACCTCATCAACTTTGTTCACATGAACTGAAATTGCCTATTATGGTGCTGAATTGCATTAAGCTTTGAATTTGAATTTTATTTCTGTATGCAGATATATTTTTAGTTGGCTTATGCTTTTCACTCGTTTCTGAAAATGGTAAATTGACTTCACTTTTCCTCTAACATTAAAATAAATACCACCATAAAACTAGAACTCTCCAGCAACTCCGTGCTTTTGACCAGAAATTAAAGTTTGGGAAAAATGTGGATAAAAACAGTGCTGATATTTGCAGCCTCTGTGACAATCTGCTCAGGTTGTGCTGTACAAGACTCCGAGGTCCCAAAATACTCACACACAGTCACAGCTGATGGGGCTGAGCAGGACATCCCTGCTCTGACATCTTCCAACAAGCTGAGGATGCTGCAGCACCAGGCAGAGGAGGTGAAAGTGATTTCTGATGCACTCTGGTTGCTCCCATCCTGGTGCTTCAGCGAGGGGGAGGAGGAGAACTCCAGCTGACATGGAAAAGGAGCTTGGGAGAGGATGAGGAAGCCAGGGGATGAGGGGGAGCAGCTCAAACCGCAGAGCAGAGGAATGGAAACCAAAGAGGACTAAAGGTCTCTACAGAGAACGCAGCAACTGGTACAAGAAAAGCTGCAAAATGAGTCAGCTGAGGAAAGATGGAGAAAGTAAAAAACTCAACTGGAACCTGCACTTCTCTGTCATCACCATGAATCACAAAAAATCCTCATGGGTTTCTCCACTGAGTTCCCAAATAACCTCCTGCCTGATCAGCCTGTTACCCTAATTGGTAAAGATCTCTACTTGGCATCTGAATTCTAAAACTGTTAAGAGAGCACAAAGGCATAAATTTAGCTCCAGATGATGGATTGTGTTTTATGATTTTGCTGCATTTTAAAACTGAGCATTTTTTGGGAAAAGATAAGGTTGTGAAATCAAGTTCTGTAAGAATTTAGTGTATGCTAGGATTAGAGGTTCTTGTGCAGATTTAATCTGACATATCAAATGTGTATTTTGACACTGTCTTCATTCTTTAGGTATCTGAAAGTTACATGATCTTACATTATCATTTATACTGAATTTTTTTCTTTCCTAGCTCATATGTTTTTTCTGTATTTTCTAGTGTGAAGACTTTGCACAAATGGCATGTGAAATTCCTAAGACATATTTGGTGAAAATTTGCTCCTACTGCTGGATCCCTTCTCTTCCACCTTCAAAAAACTTCCATGCAACTTCATATGTTTGCTAAATTCCAAAGCAAAAATGAAAACTCGGAACAAATTTTCCCTTTTTTATTTTTGCAGCAATAATTTAAAAAAAAATCTTTGTATCTGTGCAATTATTTGGAAACAATGTTCTTTGTAAAACAAGTGAAAAATTACACAATAAATGAATGGAAAATAAAAGTACAGTCTCCTGCCTCCTCATGATACTTTGCTATAATGTCAGGGAGAAGCTGAGCATTTGCTGCCCTCAAGTGGTGTCCTATCTTTTCTTCCCACAGGCATTTACAATGATGTTTCCTCCCTTTAATAGCTTAAGTTCAGACCTGGGGGTTTTTTGAAAGCAAATGGGAAGCTTGGAGCAAACAGAATTCAGCTTTGATTCACAAAAACACGTGTTTTAAAATATATATTTTTTTTTCCTCTTTAAATATTAGAAAAATCTTTGGCTTTATTTTGGATGTGCTTCATCTCTGCTCTACTGCATTGTAGAAAAGGATGCGGACATACACAACCACACAAAGTGTGGATTTCAAAAGACCTAAATGTTGTTGATTTTGTGGCTTTGAGTCTTGGACTATGCAAAACAAACTGAAAAATACAGGCTGAGAAAAATATTATTGCTGAAAAAGGCAATTGCAGTGGGGGAAAAATTGAGTTTGTCATATCTTTATTGAAGATCATGTTGAATTACTGACAATGGGCTAAAAATGAGTCAGGGAAAATGGGACTCCTATCACACTTCAGAAGTGGATTATAACTGACTCAGGAGTTAATTCAGCTGCAGCTCAGACAGCTGGGTCAGATTCTAACTCAGCCAAAATGAGCAATAAGAATTGTGTCTTCACACTGCATTACAAGAGAAAATACACTCCTTCCAAATATACTCCAAACAGAAACCTTCTGTAACAACACACACGCCTTGTTGCAATCTTCACCTACATTTCCAAACCAATTCCTATTGACTGCAGAGTGTTCAAGAGCTGCCTGGGCTGGAGCTTGTTTTATTCACCCTCGGAGCCCAGGAGCACCAAGGAAGTGCAGAACTGCCCCATTCATCAGGCTATTAATGAATGTCCTCAGAGCATTCAGGGCCCGTGTGTGCCAGGTCCCAGCGTGGTGTTTCAGACAGGCACCAAGCAAACAGATGGTGCCTCAAGGATAATACACACTCTTGGTTACAAGGAAATGCAACAGTCAAACATAATGCAAAAAAAATGGGGAATAGGACTGGGACAAAAGGAGTGAGGAGAGCAAGTTCCACATGGTTCCCCACGTCCTTATGCAATGAAAAACATCTGCATATTAACATGAAATAACAGCTCTGGATGCATTTATATTTTCCTCCCTCTCCAATTTTGTCCTAATGTCCCCATCCCTCTGACATATGTTGCAATCCTATTGTGAAACCAGTAATTTTCTGAAATGTCTGAAAAAAAGCAGGTGGGCATGACACGAAAAGGCTAAACACCATCATTTGGGACAGATTCCAAGGGAGATGTATATTGCACATACTAAAGAGAAAAAAAAAAAGGAAGAGAAAGGGAAAAGGGATAGTAAACAAAGCAGACTTTTCAATTTCCGTCTAAGATCATAAATACCCTGAACTAGGAAAGCTGCATCCTCTTGGACTGCCACCTGGACAACCCTTGCTCCTGCCCCTCAGGAGCCTGGCATCAGCATTTATTCTAAATAAAAGCAAATACCAACTCTAGACTTACAAATACTCTGTCTTTAAACTCCAATACTTTATATTCCTATGACAGATTTTAAGATTATATAACTTGCCAAGTAACATAGACCTTGTCTTCATCACACCACACCTGGTTTTCTGTACTAGCAGATGTCATGCAAATATCAAAACATATGTATCAGGAGAAGAATCTAAAATGCCACCAGTGGAAAGATCAGCATAGTTAAGTTCATGAGCTGGAAACAAGAAAATCTATCTTCAGAGCTGCTTTCTTGCAAAAAACCCCTCAGGAATAACCATATGTAAAGACAGTGCTCACAGAGATGTATGTATCAGCCTACTGTATCTCAACAGCAAAAACAATAATCTGCATTTAAAGAGAGGAGTAATCACAGAGTGGTTTGTTTTGCTTTGGTTATTTAAAAGGTACTTGTAAGTGAAATACAGCATGTCTAAATGCAGATGAAGAAGAAAATAGAGAATTCCTTCTGCTGTCATCAATGTTAAGCACAGGACAAGAAACAGAAGACATAGGAAAACTTGACCTTCAACAGAGGAACATTTCTCCTCCTAAATCCTCCTGTTCTTAATTCAGGCATTGTCAATGCTGCTACCCTGAAATTTTTCACACTGCATTGCATGGCACTCACTGCTTTGTGGTCCTGCTTCTGGTTTTGCTATCCCTCACCATTAATTCATTCTTGTGTTGTTTCAACCCTTCTTCTGCTTTAGCAAGGAAGGAGCTACAGAAAACAGTAAGGAAGGCGACTCACTCCATTTTTTTCTGCTATATTGTAAAACTGAAAAGCCCTAAATGGAACACTTAGATGGAAGAAGCCAAGAAACCAGCTTGTATGGGCTTAGATGGAGAGGAGCAGAACCAGCAACATCTCTGCAAATGATGTCCCTGGCAAGGAGTGGATACAGCTTCAGAGACTCTGGCTCTTTTCCCTAATAAATATCTGAGAAGCACAGCACCAATGGTCGGCCAGGCAGAACACACACAAGAACAGAATTTATGATTGAACAGGCAAACAAAGCAGCATTTACATTTCTGAGTCTACAAATCTGGTCGAGCACTGGAGCAAGAGTAACAACAAGGAAGGCCATAAACAAACCTATTCACAGGGAGCAGGGCAGAGAAAAGAAACGTGGAGCTTTTGCTGTGTTGTTGAGAAGAAAGGACATAGAAGACACACATTCTTGCCAAGAGTTAACACAAGGCCAACCATGAACTGCTGTGACTCTTGTGACAGAATAGAGGCCTTGGACTAGAAGTTAAGCAGCAAAATATGAGCTGCATGCTCATGTTATGGACCCAAGAACTCACACATCAACACTTAACTTGGAGTTGTTAAAAGTTCCTTAATTAAAGGCACATTTGAGGCTCACTTACTCCAGCCAGCAGGAGAGGTTCTGGTTTGTGAAAACAGGCGAGATCCAACCCAGAAAAAGGCATGCAGAGAGCATGAGGAGATAAACTTTAAAAAAAAAAAAAAAATCATGCTCTGAGCACAGACCCTTGCACACAACAAGGTGAAGGACCAGCAGCTGGCTCAGAGTTGCTGCACAAAGCACCATTGCACAAGGCAGTGCAAAAAGCAAGGTGAAAAATCCAGTGTTGCCCATGAGCAACAGGGACAGGGAGCCTAAATGTCCTCTTCTGCTCAGAAGGGGCAGAGACAGGCATAAAATAAACAATCAAAACCTTCCATGCTGGAAAGGAGAAGAATACTTAAAAGCACATAACTGGGGCAGAGTGCAAGTCCATGTTCCTCAACACTGTACCCAAATATCAGGCAAACAGCAGGAAAGAGAAGTCCAGAGCACCACAAAAAGCAGAAACATATTTAAGGTGGACAGTTCTACTTTATTCCTTGTCTTCTACTAAACATAATTTTAAGTCTTACTGTTTAATTTTGGAACACAACAGTGGTTCTGGATAAGACACTGAATCAGGGCTATGGTTTAATTTCTTATCTTTTCTATTGTCTTGCAACAAGACATTGGCAGATTATTTTCCCCTCTGCATCACTACTTCACCTCCTAAATTTGGCTATTCTTGAATACTTAGATAAGAGAAATTTCCTGTCATGGAAACACTCCTGTGAGTTTTTACAGTGGCTGGTATAATGGGACATTAACCCTAACTTATACCTCAAGATGCTACTAAATTTGAAAATGGTCACTTACACATTTTACAATGCCTGAATGAATCCACTGTTGCAGAGTGAGAGTCACATTAATGTACAAAAAGTAGGTCATTTTACCAAAGAAACATTATTTGTAAGCCAGGCAGAACCAGTCAGGGTTCTGATGTGGGAGAACCCCCCAGCATGGGGACCACCATGACCACACCCTGCAGGATTAGTTTCATGGTGTTTGGACACAAATTCAGTCCCTGAATCCACACCATGCCTGAGCTTTGCCAGTGACTGCTGTCGTCTCATGGTGTGGTGATTTCTCGTGACTTTCTGCATGAATGAGACCCCAAAGTGCCTTTTGAAACTGGGACCTAACCACTTAAAAGAAAAATGCTTTTAAAATCTAAGTCTATTTGTATAAATCTTGGCCTAAATCTTGACTGATATATATATATATATATATATTCGTATATATAGATATATATGTATATGAGTGTGTGTGTGTGCATTTCTGTCAGCACTAATTACTATTTTTTTCAACAGAATTGTAGGAGATAAGGTGCCAAGTAGGAAAGAGAGAGGAAGGCAGAGGGATCTTTGTGTCGCATCAGAAAGCAGAGCTGGTGGCACTTCTACAGCTTCAGCTGCCTTGGTGGAGACCTCCTACAAAAAGGTTTCCAGTAGCACTTCAAAATACCACCATGGAGACAGGAAGAAGGTAAGGAAATAAATATGCAGGAAAGGTAACTGGAAACCAGATGAAAAAGCAATATAAAAGCACAGTATGTCTGTGGTCTCCACTGTTTCTATTCCTCTCACCAATCTGTGCCATTAGGTAAATTGATTTATGGCTTGATCTGTTCATTATTAAAAACAATTGACTAAATTCCTGGTCTTCAAAATAAGCTACCACCTCTATAAATCAGGCTACTGCAAAATATCTCCCTTTTTGCTCACTCTGGGGTTCATTTGCCTCTGATAAACAGCTATTGATGCCAGATAAATATTCTTTCACACCTTTCCTACATCACAGGGCAGGTGAAGGAAGAGGACAGGTGATAGGGATTATGGACTGCAGCAGGTCAGGAAGATCTTCATATGACAGAAAGGGTATTTCCAGCTATGGACCAACAACAAGAGATAAAAAGGGGATTTCTGACATTTTGGATACCATTTCAAACTACTGTTGCATTTACTTTAAAAAAAGTAAAAATCAACCACACAAAATTCAAGAGACATTGAGGTCTGCCAAGGATTTATTCACTGTGTGACTGCAACCAAGTTCATTCCCTTCCAGATGCTTCTGTTGGTTTTGTCTTACCCATTTTATTTCTTTGGGGCAGGGAACATTTCCTTGTCTGTGTTTTCACAGAAATCAGAGCAAGGGCACTCCAGTCCTGAGTGATATCCCTTGCTGATATTTTAATAACAATACCTAAAGATTCATTTAGAGCAGATGGGCTCAAAGACTTCCAACAAGCAAGGAAGTTAAATCTTGGCTTTGGTTAAGGACACTTTGAATAAATTCAGAGCTCTGAACCCACAGACTGCTCAACAGAATCAATTTAACCACTGGTAGCCCCTCAGGTGAGAAATGTAATCTGCTCCCATAAAGCAGTTGCAGCATTTCCTTCCACACAAAACTCTGCTGCCCCAGCAATTCCTCACCAGTCTGCACAAAACTGAGCTGACCTGCAGATCCTGCTGAGCCTGGGGCTGGAGAGGCAGGAAAATGGCACCGAGTCAGTTGTAGGGAAAAAAAGCTAAAAGTAAAAAACAGAAACAAACCATTTGAGCAAATAATTTTAAAAAAACCCATCAAAACACAAATATGATGGGAAATGCAACACTCAAAGGGAACTCTCAAAAAACAAGCAAAGGAAGTTTTGGATTTTTTCAATTAAATGAAAGAATAGTAACAACTTCAGAGGAGGTGCTTAAACAGAAACTCATTGCATCCCATATTTAGTTAATTTATGTAGTGCCAAGTTCACCTATTTTATTACCAATGGAAAAATGGAGGGTTTCACAACATTTAGTATTATGAGTATCACATATTTTACCATTATAGTACATTCACAGAGTTTTGTTATTGGTGCTTCATAATTGATTCTGTAAAGTTTGTAATACATATACTCATTAAAATGCTGTTTAATCACTGATCATATATTCAATAAAGGGGTGAGGGAAATGGACATATTGCAGACCAATTGTCTGTTTAGAATTTGATTTCCCAGTCTAAGTTTATCTCTACATTTTCAGCTGATTTCCTTACACAGATCGCACTAGCTGCTCATCCCTAGACCCAAAGCAAATCCTGTACCCATTTCACTTAATTCCTTCACATGTTTATTCATTTCAATACTATTTTTTTTTCACTTCTGACACTTCCCAAGATGTTTTCATTTCTTCAGGTGATGTGAATTGTGCCATTCATTCTGCTGACCTTTACAAAAGTAAGAGGAACCTTCATTTTTACAAGTCTCCCATTAACATTCAAAATGTCTGTGCCACATTTCCTCTAGCCAGGTAAATGCAGCTGAGGAGATTAAATGGTCTACTTAATTTGCTGATTCCAGCAGAATCATTCAGACTCACTTAAGGTACCCACATTTAAACCAAATTATTCATACAGTGACTTTGGAAACCAGAGGAATTCCTAATTATTAGCTAAAGTGTTAGTGGTAATGTAAAAAGATTGTGGATGGTGTCTCAAGGAATTTTAGCTGGTTGGGTCAGCCTTTTTTGGGGGGTTAAAGCATGGTAGCAAACCACAGCTAATACTGCTTTATTAGCTACTTCTGGTTTTCAGCTGCTGTAGATTTCAGTTCAAGCATCCTTCCTTGCCCCACAGATTGAGGCTGACTAGGTGGGATACTCCTGTCAGGAATTTACTTTTGTCTGCAGTTTTGAAATAGCTGCTTTATTCTTTCATTTTTGTTTGCTCTATTCTGAAGTCCTTTCCTGGTCCTTCAATGATTTTGAATTGCCCAGTTTTCTTAAAAGAGGGTACCTAAGGCTCCTTCACGTGTAATGGGATGTGAAACCTAGAAACAGACAAATTGTTTCTGTACCTCTTGCAGTATCTCTGAGAATATAAAATACTCGTCAATTCCTATAGCACTTTTTACAGGCATCACAAAAATGAGCACACTTTACTGCAATATTAAATAAAATTACTGTTAAACAGAGAACTGACTTCACCCTCTCCTGAATTTATAAGGAGTAACTACATTTAACTGCTCTTTCTTGATGTCACACCAATCAGCCTCTGGAGGATCAGAAATCCCTTTGGAGAATTATTTTTCTTTCCTGGAATGCTTTAAGCAAAGTTTCCAGGAGAAGGAGGCAGACCATAGTCCAAGGTGCCTTTCAAGCCTCACATCCATATCTCACACAGACAAACATCTGAGCTGCAAATGTGGCTGGAGTGGCTCAGCAGAGCCCTGCCAATAATCAAACAGAAATCCCTGGGCCAGCTGGGGCTGTGTTTGTGCCTTATACAGTCTCAGAGGCTCTGATGGTTCAGATACTCATGAGGAGACTGTTTGTGTACTCACAGTCTTTTGAAGACACACAACAACTTTTAGTCCTGGCCTGAGTCACCTTCCAGGCAGAGGAGCACATTTACAGGCTGGTGCTGTGCTCAAGCAAATAGTGGTGAATGCAGGGACCCAGCAGCAGCCCTACATCCATTAAATCAAACCTATGGGCAGAAAAAAAATCTCATTAATATGAAATCCTACCAGCAGGATTATGAAGACATCTGCAGCAAGACAGCTGTCACAATATTTACTTTACATATGACAGGAAAAAAAAAAACCAAAACGTTTTAGACACTCTTAAATGGTAATATCTTAATTTGATAATAGCAATTTATATTAAACAAGCTGATGGAGATTTGAGAGTGGGGGTAATTTAGAAAGAATCAGGTTGCATCCAACATTACAATTTCAATAGAAACGAAATGTTATTTAACAAATCTAGAGTAAATCAAGTTGATTTATCACTGATGCCACATACTGCAACTTTCAGCAGAAAAAATTTTCATAGCTTCTTGGGAAAAGGGATTTTAGTAGATGCCTAAAGAGAACTCTCACTTCTCCAGCACAGCCAGTTCTGGTTTAGTTTGTGCTAAACACATGCATATATTTACAAAATAATACGACTGTCAAATACTGATACATTGAAGAGAAGGCTGGGGAGGGGGAGGCCCAGGAAATAAGGTGCTCTAATTGAAATTGCTTTTGGCAGGAGAGAGGCAGGAAGCTGAAAAGTATAGTATATACCACACAAGTCAGATTTAATAAATTCCCTAAGTCTGGTGGGCAAGCCTCAGTCAGTTGAAAACATCAGCTGAGACAGACTCAGTTTGCTTCCTTCCACTTAGCCTTGATGCAAAAACATCAAGACAAAACTTTTCCTTACAGAAAAATTATCCTATTGGTGTATCTATACAAAGACTGATTACTCTCTGCTGGAAGAGAGTGTTACCACAGAATCAGCCCCTTCTGTTTGGACTCATCAAAAAAACAGGCAGAAATCATAATAAGCACAAGCCAAATAAGCCATGTAAAATTACAGTTGCAGAGGAGTTTATCATATATGGCTCCACTTTGCCTGAGGCTCAGGAAGTTTCAGGTTTTCTGCTCTGAAGTCACTTCTCAGCCAGGAAATATGAGGGTCTATAAAAAATAGCACTTTTGAATATGTATCTGTTACATGCATTTTAAAAACCAAGACAGAGAAACAAAGACAAAAGGAAGTGTGAGTTCCAAGTCAGCAGCAAATATCTACCACTTATTCATGATTTTTAACTTGTGTTTGGGGAAATGTCCTTCTGAGACAAACCAGCCCCTTCCATCCTTCCCCTGCTTTTCTACTCTCTAGAAGAAACTTCAACTGTATTTTGCCATTAACTGTTATTTCCAGGTATCTGAAAGTTCAAATGGTCTCGTGCAATGAGAGATATTTTGTTCTTTCATCCCATCCTGAATAAGCATATCCTCTGTCTGGTCTGCAGTGTTCATTTTGGCTGAAGTTCTTCCTTCCTACCTCCCCCTTAAGCACAGACACACTTTTTCTACCTTTCAGGTCTTAAAATCTGTCACTTAACAAAGAGCTGAGAACAGGAGAAAGGAAAGAATAAAAGCTGGTTTGTTCCATTGTGGAAATCCTTCATACTCTGTTCTAAGAGGGTCTCCCACCTCAGATATTTACCAATTCCAGATGTTTCCGTGAGAGGATTAATCCTGACCCCCCACCCCCAATGAACCTAATTGTTCTATAGCATCCTGCAGGATATGGAGAGGGGAAAAAGAGGGTATTTTCTTCTTGACCCTTAGCTACAAAACAATTTTTTTCCTGAATTTGGGAACAGACAGTTTCTCCAATGCTCCCACAATGTAAACATGAGCTGTTCTCTGCCCTCAGACTGTCTCATTTCATTAAAGATATCAAATTGGTTTTATTCAGTGATATAACAGAGGCAAACTCCTAAACTACCCACTCATGATTGTTCCTATCCTAAATTTTCTCAACAGGCATTTGGGAGGTTTTTGATCTTCAGACATCTGCAATTCACTCTGTAAATAAAGTCCCAAGCAAGACAAACAAAGCAGTGTATGAACAGCTTCAACAGAACCTCATGAAAAAACCCAGCGGTGAAATTCAAAACACTAAAGGAAGGTGGAGTGTGCTTTGGTGATGGTATTTCTTCTTGCAACACCCCAAGAGCATCGTGTGCTGTGATGATGGAACTGTTCAGCACCAGGTTTCAACTGGGATACACTCAGGATTTTTAAAAACCTAACATTACTCCTCTGCCGACAATCTATAAAAGTTCTTAGCTACATACCTAATTTTTTTGTGCTCTTTAGGATGCATCTACCCTGCATCCCCCCATCAGGAATCACACAACCCCTGGGGATCACCTGGACTCCACAGGAATTCCCCTGCCACCACTAATTAATGCCACCCATTGGCAAAACACCTCAAAAAATCAGCCAAGCTTTGAAGACTAAAAGGTTGCTGTCACAAAACAGGGGTGTAAGATCAGACTTTTACCACTTCAGTACAGACTTTTCCTTTCAGAATTTTCTATTTCCCGAATCAAGAACCTGTAAGAAGCATATATGGAGTAGTAGAACATGGCTTCTGGGAGAGCAGCTGCCCCACCAGCCCACTTTTCAGAGTTTCAGTTCTCTCCCTCTCTCTCTCATCTGGCCTCCATTATTTCCAGGATTTTTTTTTCAATGAATGCTGAACACTAAGAGTTATTTGCCATCATTTCTTCTTAATTAAGTGCAGAACTATAATTAAGTTAGAACCAGTAAAGCACAACATACTTGAGTTATTTTATGTTCTCTTCCAAAAAAAAAGGACAATAAAAATAAAGAAATCAAGAGGCAGGATTGAAAAGTAATTAGGAATTTTCAGTTCCCAAAAGGAAAAAGCTTAAAGTCTGTTGTCAATATATTTTCTCTGTAAATCAGGTTCTTAGAAAAATCCATCCAATTAGAAATACACATCCAGGCACAAACCCTCCTCTCTTCCAGATTGTAAATAAATATGCATAGCTAGATTTATATCTCTTTACCTTGCCCCAGTAGAAACAGTTATTAGAAACAATTAAATTATTAACTAATTAGCATAGCATCTCACCATTAACAGAATTTTTTGCCTTGCATTGAGAAGTAGCAGAGTGGAAAATTATCATTGTGTTGCCAACAGAGCACCAGGAAGCTCTTCAGAAGCAGTGTGAAATGCAGAAATTCACTTTCTTACCCAAGGGGTGCTTTTTTCCCCCTCACATTATCACCCAAGTCAGTACTGCAGAAGAGATAAATGTCTAAGAAACAGAATTATTTTATGGATTAACTACAAGAAATCGGGCTGCAAATTCCTCAGCATGTTGCCATTTTACAGCTGGATACTGTTCTGATCTCACTGGTCAGGAGAAAGAGAAATGCCATAAAAACCAGAGAAATTGTCTCAGCAAAGCAGAGAGAAGAGCATCCCTACCTTGGCACCTACATCTGCCTCCCTGGGCTGGGTGATGGAGATCAGCATTCCCTAAACTGGAGCAAGGGGAGTGTGGGCTATTTTTATTTGGAGCATTTAATTTGGAGCCCTTATGTTTCACATTTTAAAGAAAACCCAAGAGTTTGTCTTTTTCTTGTTGAAATGCAGGTTAAAATACACAACTGCATGGCACCAAGTTGCTGACATCATTTACATCGCATGATGTCATGAATGCTGTCAAAACTGTGCCATATTTATAAAGTAAAAAATAGCCTTTTACAGAAACAGCTCACATTTTCACTGCTGCACAGCTCTCCTCCTTTGCTTTTATGCAGATAACATGCATAATTTACTTTCCTATGCAAATAAATCCTAGCCTTTATCCAACCCCTCTGGTTGCACCTATTTATAAAGGATTAATTCAAAGGCATACAACTTCCTTTTTCACAATTTCCTGTTCAAGACCTCCCTGTAACACCTTTTAAATAACAGCAAATAAGTTTCCAAATATCTGATTTTAACCTTACACAAATTAAGTAGAAACAACACCACCCCACCACAAACTAAACAGAAATTAAACACCACCTCCACATCCCCACATATTTTTATTTTTTCCTCATGTAAGGCAAACCCATTCAGCCTGTGAGCTGTCAAACACGCTGCATTCCTTGGTTAAGGAAGGAAAAAAATAAAGATGCATTGTGTTTGGCCAGGATGGCAAAGCAATGTGCTTCTCACCAGCTGTAAAACTGCACTCCTAAAACCACTGTTACCACTCTTTTTGATAATTCTTTCAGCATTTTATTATCAGCCAGTGATCAAAGGTGGAAATCACATATTCTTTTGCATAATCATATTCAGCTACATTTTCTCCCTGGGGCTGGACCATCTTTGCAGGAAGTCCAGCAGAAGTTCTACAGGAAGATTCCCTATACTGGCACTTAAAAATAATTTTGTTTTCATCATGGTATTTAAATCACCCCTCTATTTCCTACTCAGATACGTAGCAATAATTAGCAGAAAAATAGAGAAATTTGAGTAAATTCAAACTAATACATTCTCTAGCAAAAAACCTGACAACTTTCTTCTTCATTACACATTTTCCCAATTGCCTGTAATTCCCTGAGGTTGGAAGACCTGCCCAAGGAAAAGCCATGGATGCCATCACTGCTGGCTGGGTTGTCTTTCTTCTGCAGTCTTTAAAGGAGGTGATGGAAGGGAAAAATCTAGACATTATAAGCATTAAGGCTTAAAGTCAAAAGATGTGGTGAGATGATTTACTTAATTCAGTTGTGACTCTTTGGATTTTTTCAGCCGTAATGACATTCAGCCAATTAAAATGGGTCTCATACACTTAGCTGCAGGTAAAATGTTGTCATAAAGTCCATTTTGTGCCACTGCAAAAAGGCCACTGCTAAGAAACCCTGAACTGCATTTCTCTGAGACAACCTCTACATTACATCAAGCACAGGCTTCTTGGTGAAAAATAAGAACATGGAAGTAACACACTGTAAAAAATACTGGTATTATTATAAAAACTAATGTTTCAAAGGGCAGCACCTTTGCAGGAGGATGCTCCTCATATAAATGAAATAACCCAAGATCATTACTAACACTTACATTCCTTCTTTCAGAAATTTCTCAAGCTGTATATATTGGGTGACATTGTTTCTTAAATTTGAAGAAGATAAAACTCACCTGCCAACACCTCTGAATTCACAAGGATCATGGTGAGCCACTATCTGTGATGTAGGAAATCTTTATAATGTTGTATTTGGTTTGGAGCTCCACTTCTGCATTTGCTTGGATTGACACACTACTCCTCCAGTGCTCCCCTGCTTTCTAAATTGATTAAATCACCCTGACTGCTGGCAAAGGGGCTGGGACAGCAACACAGACATCAGTTAGAGTAAAATTCACCAAGAGAACATTTTTGAAAGAAGAATATTCACTAAAAGAACACTAAACATTGCTGCCACTCAATGCATACTCTGTTGTGGTGTCAGTTAAAACTTCTTAAGTTGTAGCTCTCAAAATTACACTTGGAACAGCCCTATTTCAACATGAAGAAAGAATCTGGGTATTGCAAAAACCCATTATAGGAATGATAAGAAGTGCAAGAAAAATACATTACTTATAAAATCAAGGAACCTCCTCACACCTGAACTTACTCAACAGAAGCACTGGAAAGGCATATGGGGAGGAAGGACAGAACTGCAGGGACAGAATTTGTGGTATTCCTTTACTGCAGCTGATTTCATGGCAGTCCCTGCTTTGCTGTGCTGCTAATATGAATTTTGGGAATCTGCTGAAGATCAGGATCACAGCCACAGGGCAACCAGCACATCCCAGTGGAGGTGGGAGCCTCTTCTTCCCAGGCTTTTCAGCCAGGAATGCAAGTGTGCATCCCATTGCAAAACAGTTCCAGTTTGCATTTACTAAATTGCAGGAGATAGAGGGAAAACCATCCAAGCTCCTGTGTAACTCCATTCTCTCTCCAGGAGCTCTAAGTAGTAACCTTCCTCCCACCACCCCAGGCACACTGACACTTTTAAATGGTGTTGCTCTCCCTGTTTTTCTAACCTGCCCTATGGATTTTACAGCCCACTTGCAGCCACCACCACCTGAGCTCTGTTTGGATTAACCCACAGGTTATTTTCCTGTGGTTTGTGCTCTAGTCAGTCTCACACTCAGCTCCAGGAGGCAGCTTGGTGGAGAACAGAAACCACTGACAGCAGAGGCTGCCAGACACCAGGTATCCAGGAGAAACCTCTGCATCCCAGGGGAATCCTCCTGGGGGAGAGGGCAGGACCAGGACTGCAGCAATGCCCCAGAATACTGGTGACGGTATGGTGTGAAAGAACATGTTTCCAACAAAAACCTGGCAACACAGCACTGGAAAGAAGCCACATCCAGCCAAACTCAGCTGCAGGCAGCACAGAACAACACAGGTGAGAGGCCCCAGACCCCCCTTGCTGTCACACCTGGGATGAGAAATAAAAGCAGAATATTCACAGTTCATTTACTGCCCTCTCCCTCCACTGAGGAGGGATCCCCTGCACTCAGAACACTTCTGGCAGATGCTTTCCAAACCTTTCAAGACTCCCATGAAGGAGATGCCATGGCAGGAGCAGATGAGAGGGCCCTGAATCAGCTGGGAGTGCAGGATTCCCACACCAACACCCTCTCTCTCCAGCCAGTAGGATTTTGACATGGGTGTCATAACCTCCCTCTGCCCCAAAAACACCCAAACAAAAATTCTGGGCTCCAAACACGACCAGGGGGATGAACATTTCTGAGGACACATTGGGTGATACCTCCAAGGATGTTTCAGCTCCCAGTGATAGGATTTTTCTTTTTTTCTTTTTTTCTTTTTTTTTCAGCCAGACAAGAATTCTCTTATTAGTTCCCAGAGATTTTAGGACTCAACCTCCATTCTCCAGCAGGAAACTGAATTTTGTGACTGTCCTTCAAACTCTGAGCTAAAGTGTCTCAAAATCTAGCATTTATTTTGTGGGAAATTCCACCTTTTCCAAGTTTTTTTACTCTCAAAGGAAAAGATTATTTCCAAAATTTCCCATGAAATAAAAACTCTGAAATTTGTTTCTTTAAAAAAGAATAAGTAGGAATTTTCAACTGTTTTAAAGAAATTCTTTACTGCATAGTTTAGATACACTGTTTTTATATTATTTAACAAATTGAAATATAGGAAATTGGAATATTTAATTATATTTATATGTATATAATTATTTAATATATAATTTAATATTATATTTAATAGGAATTAAATATAACTACTCCCATTAATTCATGAAACATTAAATTTTTATTCCATTTAAAAAGTCATTAATGACAGTAGCAATTCAAAACAGACTGAAGGCTTTGCTCTTCTTTCTGCTTAAAACTTATTTCTCTGTGCTGAAAGTTTCATCACAATTTTGCTAACAGAACATATATAAAAGATTAAATCAAATTTCAAGCAAAATATGCAGTTTCTTTTTGCAACATGTTATTCTTTTGAAACATCTTCCAAAATGGAAAGTTGTTGTTGTTGTTGTTGTTCTTCTTCTCCTTCTTCTCCTTCCTCTTCTTCTTATTTTTATTTTATTTTATTTTTTTTAATTTTATTTTATTCTTTGTAAAATTGCTTGGAAAAGATAACACATGGGCATATTTCCACGTAAAAAATTCATCAGATTTTTCTGACAATCTCTTTTCTGGCTAATTGCACTGGGATTTCCATGAGGAGGGCCCCTAAAAACCTCACTCAGTCAAATGCAGAATTTTGTTTCCTCTCTATACTTCCTTTTGGGATCTTGAGTGCACATACTTTCCCAGCATGGACTTTTCCTTTCAAAATTAACCTGTTCTCCATTTCTCAGATAAACAGACCATTAGGAGACATCTATCAGGTTGCAGAAAGTGGTTGCTTTTACTGAAAAGAGTTTTATTAAAAACTTTATTTATTTTTTATCCAGGAAAGTTGGTGCCCCACCACATCCCTTTATGGCAGTTTAAGTTCCACTCTCATTTGTTACACCCAGGCTTTTGCTCCTGTGAATGCTGATCAAACTTCTGCTGAGCCTGGGGAAGGGGCAGGAAGGTTTTTTTTACCAAAGTGTTTGTTTGATTAGTTTTATCCTTTTTTTTTCAACATCAGAACCGAGGTGAGCAGAAGTTTGTGTTAATTGGCAGTAAATTAGATTAAATAACATTTCTCTGAGTAGGGACAGTTTTACCTGCAACAACTGTATCAGTCATTTGTGCTTCTCTGCCTGCTCTGGAATTTGTGACAAAATAAAACCAGCCTTATAAGCACAATGACAAAGCAAACAATAATTTCACCAAGGAAACACTCACCACTCTAATAGCACTAACGTGCAGGTGTTAAAACTAAGATCCCAAAGCTTCTACAGAAACATATTTCACATCCACCTGCTGTAAACAACATCAAACTCCTCACACTATGACAAATCAAGGGCCACAGGATGCTTATTCTGAAAGCAAGCAGGTACAGAACATTCCTATCAGAGATGAATACATCAAATAATAGATGTAAACCTGACATATAATCATATGAATCACATATAATCACATGAAACCTGACATATAATCACATGAATCATCATATTTTTAAGATTTAAACAGTCTTTTCTTACAGACAGAGTTAATTTTCCTACCTTTCTGCTTCCTTACTTGGCAATAATTCATATTAATGAACCAACACAATTTGTCTGACTGCAGGCACATAATGCCACTGAAGTCCAAACTTCCCAAATCCTGTCTTTCATTTAAGGGTTCCTGATGGTCTGAAGTGCATATTTGGAAGGTCAGAAAATCAGAGTGCCTCACACTGTCAGATCTTCTGCTGCCTCAGATTATTTGTCACAGAAGGCTGTCAGGGTTAGGCGCATTAGAAGTTTCCAGAACAGAACCCCTGCCATGGATTTCTTCTCACAGGAATTGGGAAGACAAAAGGGGAGTGAAGAATGTCAAAATCTCAACCTCTAGGGCAGCAAAAACCCCATGCACTTTATCACAGTTACAAAGCAATAATGCAGGAGGATCCTAATGGATGAAGCAGATCCCATTAACACCTCCCTCCTGGTGGCACAGAGAAGCTGTGGCTGCCCCATCCCTCAAGGCCAGGCTGGATGGGGCTCTGAGCAAGCTGGGACAGTGGGTGGCACCCCTGCTGATGGCAGGGGTTTGAAACAAGATGGATTTTAATGCCCCTTCCACCCCCAAACAATTATTTGACACTTTACAAAGGCAGAACCTGCACGAGAGAACACTTTAGTTGAAATTTGAAATCACAGAGTTTCCAGGTCTGGATCAAAACAGGATTTCTCCACTGCCTGAGGAGGGGCTGTGCTTCAATCCACCAGCAGTACAAAACCAAACCACCACCCTGAACATCCTCCCAGCATGAGATCATCTCAAAGGAAAAAGCTTTAAATTTTAGTTGTCGGTATCTAGGGAAAAAAGAGGAAGTAGCAAAGAAAAGAAAGCAGGTAATAGTAAATCAGAGAAAACTCTTCTACTTTCATACAAACTCCTTTATAAATTTCTTGAAAGAATATTTTTTAGTTAACTCAGGGGTTTCCTGCCTCTTTTTTCTGTGTTCTCACGTTTGTTTCTTCTTGTTGTTTGGACTGTACAAAACAAAGCTCTGCTTCCCCACCCTGTAAGGAATTAACAGACGCTGCAAACTGAACCACGACGTTTGCATTCCCTCATTCTTGTTATCAACTGGATATTCCCCCTTCCGCCTCCCATTCTCCAGGTTTCTGAAGGAGGCCACTGTGTGGCAGCCCAGTACCAAAAACAGATGGCTGACAGGGTCAGCAGTGTCCCAGTGAAAATTTACCATGGCAGCAAATAAATAGGGAGCAAATATTCGACTCTTTTGGCTGCAGTCACAGATGGCAGGAGTGACAGGGACAGGATCACTTGCTCTGTTGCTGAAGGAGCCCACTCCATGCAGGTGTAGGCAAATACTGTGTTAAGGATCTTCCCCCAGTCATCTTTGCAGGGAAATACTTTGCAGAATAACAGATCTGACGAAATTTCTTTGTGAAGTTTCAGCTTAAAATTACCTTTTTTGGTATCATTCAATTTAATTCATTATACAACTTTTATTTTAGAAAGGTGAGTAATATACCAGCTCTTACATAGTCATAAAGTAACTTTTAGCTTCTTGCACTACTCCCTATGAGAAGCACTGCAGCTGATATAATGGTGAGTTTAAAAAATAAACAAGTCCACAAAACTCAAACCCCACCACTGTGAAGGCAACTCATGCAGGGAAAACAGAACCTGAATCAGACATAATATTAACATCATATTTCAGTTTAAAGACCCCAAAGAGTACCTGTGTCTTCTCATTTCTGAAGTGTGAATGATGAATTCCCTTTAGAAAATTCTAAAATAAGCATCCAGAGAGCTCCAAATCTGGGTGTCCTGCATCACACCTCCTTCTACACCCTGGACAAACAAACAAGTCTGTGAAAATGTGGGTTTTTTTCTCTCATTACAAATATGTTCTGATGTGACTTCAGCCTCTTGAGCTGTGACCTCATCCCACCTAGCAAGCTGAGTAGATGTGCAGCTCTGATCACAGTCTGGATGGACAGAGCCAAGGAAAACCTCGCCTTGTCCCTGAGCTCTGTGGCTGATTCAGTGGTGGAACCTTCTCTTCTGAGTCAGCACTGAGTCACTGGTGGGGTCAGTGCTATGGGACAAGGTATTTCCAAAGAAGTGTTTCCACTAAAACCAAGATCCAGCTGAGGTCTAAACACAGCTCTCTTCAGCCAGGACAATGAGGGCAACAGCTTTACACAGGTAAAAATTCAGAAAGTCAGACAGTCTTTTATTTCCTGCATCTAGAAACGAGATCATTTCATCCAATTATTAAATAGTAAGACCTTCACATCAGGCAGTGACACTGCTCTGTCTTGCCAGGATCAGTCTCCTCATCACTTCCACACACAGAGAACTGGAGCTCTGGTCCTTCTCCTCCCACCCACATTTGCCTTACAAACAGAGCCATGGACAGGATTCATCCTGCACCACCACAGCTCCTCTTCCCTCCCTGTGAAATGGAGCTGGAGCACTGGATGTGTGGCCCCATTAAAACCAGTTTTTCTCTAGGAAAGCCACAGCAACAGGGCAAGATTATGAGGGTGAGGGTAGGAAATGCTGCAGGATCTCCAGAGCTCACTCAGGACTTAAACCCTTTCCTTCCTTAGCACAGGTCCCTGTTCCTACAGAGTAAGGTGTCCATATGCAACCCTTGCAAGAATTCATCTCTGTCTAACAGCCTGTGTGGAAAAAAATCTGCTTTTGGTGGTGTTTAGATTCCTAGACACTGAACAGTAAATGGGACCTTTGTCCATTATACCTGCCAGGACAGGAGAAATTGCTTCAGCTCCTATCTGGTGCCTGGGGCCAGACATTCTGTTTCTGTCCTGATTTCACTTGAGCCCTTCCATGTGCCATGCTCTGGAATACCCATGGGAATTCCTGAGGGGCTGAACGTGGGCCACGCTTCCCCACTGAGCCACAAACCCTCCTTCTTTTCACCCCCACTCTGTCCCTCCTGTGGCACCACAGCAGCTTGGCCACTGGCCTCCAAACCATGGTCTGGGGACAGCCCAGCCCTCAGGCGGCTGAAAAAGCAGCCAGTGCTCAGCTGGTACCAATAACTGATGCTTAAATCCAGAGCAGACACCCAATTCCTGAATTCCTCCAGCTGTTGGCACCATGGGGTCGAGCCCACAATCAGAAGGTTGGTTTAAAAGAATAAATTCCACAGGGAAACGCACAGGACTCACAGCTGTCACACTGAATATGCAAAGTTGAAGAGGGTACATGTTCTCACTGTGACTGCCTTTGGCTTCTTTTGCTTTCTCTGGAGTCTCATTTCCACACAGCCTTTCCCTGCAAGGTAGAAAAATATCCCAATAATCTGCTCATTTCAGTACTAGCTTTAGGTGGACAGATAACAGTAAAAAAAATCCTTAAGGATAATTTTAGATCATCCATAGGCTGCATTTTAGAGGTCTGGTACAGCTGCCTAAGTGCATGTTAGATTGTCATATATTTACATACATTTACAAAGTACATGTGGCTTTCTCACCAATGCAGCTAGAAAAGCATGTTCACTAATCTCCAATTTTAAGTCAGCAAGACTTTTTCTTTTTTTCCATAGGAAAATGCCAGTTCCTGAAAAATATGCATATATATTCTGCAGGAACAGATTGATTGAATCAAATCTTCTAACACATTTCCTAGGGAAACCTGGCTGGTTTCCTGCTAGCTCCTGGCCTCCCTGGGAGCTTCCCTGGTGAGCAGCATGTCTGGGCTCACAGGCTCCCTGCTGCAATCATCACAGGGAGCCCTGTGCTTTTCTGTTTAAAATTGTGAAATAAAAATCTTTCTTTTATTAATTAAATGAAATTTCATGTTCCTGCTCTGTGGGAAGTGAAAAATTCCAAGATGCTTAATTTTAATACAGAAAGAATGCAAGATTGGTGATAAACTTGCCCATTTCTCCCTCTACAGGAATTTGAGGTTCTGATGAGCCCTTTTTACACATCATTGCTTATTCCATTGCCCACCTCTGGCTGGGTAAAGACAACTGGTGGAAACCCAAACCTGACAAATTAGAACATTTGAAAAAAGTTAAACTAACTAACTAACTCTTATGAGTTTAACAACAAACAGGAGCCTACGTTCCCCAGAGACCAACCATGGAGAGCAGCTGGCACTAAAACCTGATTGCATGTGGAAGTGGTTAGGAAAAGAAAACAAAACAATAATACAACTTCAGCACGCAAACTCAAACTTCTAATCTCACCCAGGCCTTGGGAAAAAAATAATCAAGTAGCAGAATGAACAACTCAATTTTTAAGCAGCAATTTCTGACCATGAATCTCAGAAAGTTTAATGAAGTTAAAAGTTTTACAAATAGAAAAACACACAAAAAAACCCCACAAGTTTTACAAATAGAAAAACACAAATAAAAAAAATAAAAATAATAAGGACAATAAGCAGGCCAGTGGTAGGTGAGCAGAGCATGTTTCACAGCCCAGCACCCAACCTTCAAGAATTTATCAAGGTGAGTGAAAGACTCAAGTTCTTAGGGCAAAAACTTTGTGCTCTGCAGTTGTTGCTCCTCAGTTGAGCCCTGGACTGCTCTGCCCCCACTGCCAACAGGCAGAACAGCCCCAAAGGTGGCAGGATTTCCAAAGAGGAAGTTTTTCAGCTGGACTGATACCAACAGGATCACCTTCTCCCTCCTGTAAGCCACTTAAATGAAGTCTTCCTCTTTAGGGACACCTTTTGTGGCTGGTATCTGCATCCCTCTGGGCAAAGGAACAACCAAGAAATATATTTCTGGTCTTCTAGCAGCCTCCATTCCAACAACACATTTCCTACATGGGGAAATGGCTGAGGTTTGACTTTGTCCATCCCAGAGAAGAGCCAGAAAGTCCAGAGTCATCTTCCCAGGATCCTGAGGGAGCATTTCAGCTGCAAGCATTCTAACATCCAGGCCAGCATGAGATAATGTTTTGGCTATCTGCTTGAGGTAATTTGCAGGACGATCCTTGTGTGGCTGGTGTTAAAAACATTTCGGATTAGGGCTGAAAAGGGTGGTTGGGAGAAACCAAGCAGACATCTGGTCATACTGTTGGAATTTATGTGGGAAGCAAGAGAAGTATCTGCAAACCACCAAAAAACAAGATTTAAACATAGAAAACAGGGGGGAAAATCATAGTTCAGCAGGCCAGGATGGCAGGTATGAGGAGGCTGCTCCTTCTGCTGAGTTTTCCACCATGTACTGCTAGGCAATATATATGCAAGGAGCATTTCCATGTTGAAAGATACAGAGGGATTCTCTAAACCACTCGTGCAGAGAACAGTGTGATTAGATTTTCTGTGGCAAGAAACAGACTTCCAGAACAGATTAAAACAGCTCTTAAAAAACCCCCACAAACTCCGCCTTGACATAGCCTTGCAACAAGCACGACACATCCACCCCTCCTTGCAGCAAAGGCATTTAGGGTAGGTGTTGAAGAAAAACTTGGTATCAAAGATCAGCAAATTAATCTCTAGACTGATTTTTTTCAGCAGTGAGAGTCATCCCTTTTTGGTTTTTTGCTGCCATTTCTTTGATGCAATAGCAGGGAAACCTGTGGGAAGAGAACCCAGGTTTTTTGGTTACAAGACAACACCTGAGCCACCAGATCATGGCATCTTTCTGCACAGAAAGGGCAGTTACAGGCACAAGAGAAATATCTCACATGAAAAACAAATCAGAGAAGAAACTTAACATTTATCACTTTTTTGACAGGATTTTTTTGTTTATTTGTTGATAACATAGATTTTGAAGGGAGGAAAATGTAACTGATTACAATGCAAGCATCCTTTTTCTAAAATAATTCTCAGTTTACTTAAAATCTCAGAATTCATGGTGCTCAGAAAAGTGGCAGCTCCAGCAACCAAGGCATTCTCCAAACTTATGCATTTATTATAAATGTTATTTGTTGTTTAAAAGAAACATGTTGCCTCTTGAAGGGAAGGAGGAGTTTCTCCACAGTCCTAAAAGAAAATCTTACTTTTTAAATTGGTAGTCCTACACATATTTCAGGCAGGACAAATATACTCAGTCATGAAGACCTGTGTTTTGAATGATGCAGTATTTTCATCTGCAAGGAAACATCTCCAAACTTTGGAAGCCACAGACCCAAATCCTTATTTTTAAAGTTAATATGGACACCTTTGACACAAAATGGAATTGCAGTTTAGATAGGCACCACTGACAATTCTGAGATTGAGTAAAGAACTGAACCTAAAATTTCTAGAACTTGGAGAGCTCCTAGAGTGCTTTGAAAACTGAATGATCAGCTTGAGAAAAAACAGCAGTACCCATGAACTTATAATGCCTACTCAAACTGAAGAGAAAAAAAAAATTAAAAGTTGGCTTGTCTTGCACTTCCAAGTGAAATTCCAATGTCCCCAAGGCTGAAAGCAAGTGCTTGCAAAACTTAATATAGGAATCCTTTGCACCTTCTTATTTTATGTGAGTTCCAGAGTTAGGAGCAGATGGGTTTTGCAGATTTAAATCTTTGGGGTTTGACTGCTTGAGGTGCACTTAAATACTTCTCATTGCTGCTATTATAATGAACATATTTCACCAGTTAATAAGGTAGCAAACTTTGAAATGCAGGCAGATGGGCAGCGTGGGAATTCAAGTGAACTTGTGTTTCTGTGGGATGGAACAGCCTTGTGCCATCAAAGGTGAAAATTGTTAATGGCTGGAAGTCCAACATCTGCTACACCACCTTCACACAGCTCATGTGAAAACAAAATCCATATGAATCCCTGGTAGGAGGCAGCACCTCGTGAGCCCTCCTCAGGCTCCCAGGATGCCCTGACCATCCCTGCCTGGCACATGCCCAGCCTCCAATTTCACCTGTCACATGGAGCAGGGCTGCACAGCACTTCAGTAAAATACCAACCTTATACTTTTCCTGCTTTAACATTACTCCCTTATTTAGTATTTTAGGGAGATAATATTTTTTAATTAATATTAATTTCTAGTTTACATTTTTTCATGTAACAGCAGAAAGCTTCAAAAATGAGACTGTTGCTGAGACTGATTTTGCCTTACCAACACTTTCTTTACCACCATTCTTGTTAATAAAAGATGTTTGTTAAGAAAAATATTGGATGTTTTTAATTTTATCAGTGTTCACCCTGAAAAAAATATTCAAAAACTTCAGCAACGAGCAGAAAATTAAGAACCCTCTCACCCTGAAAAAAATTGTATTTGATTTGTAATAATTTTTATTTCATGATTTCTAAACATTTTACTATACAAAGCAAACATTACAAACACATTCTCCTCATCAGAAAGGATCCTGCCTCACATCCCTTCATAGTTTAAGAATAGAAGTTGTTGAAACTTGCAAATTCTGGTGTCCTAATGAGTCTTAAGGCAGAGGTCATTCCTCCAGCTAAGGTGAGTGTATTGATTAGGGTGTGTAGGTACTTCCACAGAGGAGTTGTTTGAAAACTTTCTACAATTTTTTAACAGCTATATTTAGAAACGCCAGCACAGTTGAGTGAATCAGTGCAGCCACACCAGTGCAGACAGTGGTACAAATGTGCCTCCTTCCCTCAAGGAAGAAGAAACCACACATATATAACTCTGCTGGTTAAAAAAAACCTAAATTACCATACCCCTAATTAGTTTTAAAAATATGCAAAGGCCAAGCCCTGGGAGAGAGCTGTGGTAACAGAGTTAATTGGCATTTCCATGGATAAATATCATTTTAGAGCTTATTTATTGAGTACGTGTGGGTGTTGGTCACCTGACTCAGTACAGATTCTTCCAAGAGCTATTTTACAAATTACTGAGAGCAACAGGTAGAACATAACTGCTCCATCCAGCTTCCCAGGACATAACTGCTTCATCCTAAGGAAGAAAGATAAAACATGTCAGGTAAATCACACTCAGCAATGCTGCTCTCTCCACTGACTGTAACTGGAGCCAGGGAGATCAGCTCTGATAAAGACACCTTCAAATGTCTGTAGACATGAAGGGCATGCAAGACCATTCCTGCTCTAGCTAAGGCTCCAAGAGACCACAACCAGCAACAAGTGTTGGTTTAGAACAGAAATCTCCCACTTTAGGGCAAGAGCTGCACCAATAATCAGCTGAAGCAGAGCTACCCCTTACTGCATTCACAGGACAGAGCTCCTGCTGCTCCACCAGCAATCCCCAAGGATTTTGGCCAGACTGCCTGTGTGGCAAAAGGTTGGATGACTCCTAGTGGATAAACCACATCCTGTCACTGGTCAGGAAGAAACCTGAGGACTTCCACGTCCCTTGAGGACAAATTACTCAGAGAAAAATCTGTAAGGGTTTTATTAGTAGTAGTAGTAGTATTTAAAATACAAGTGCCTTAAAATAGCATGATCAGGAAGGGTGGATTCAGAGAGCTGACATCTGACAGATGTTGGTAATTAAGAAAAACGCTGGAATCCAGCCCAAAGTCTCACTGACTGAAATAAGCTTGACACCCAGATCTAACCAGGGAAACAAATGCCCAGATCCCTCCATCCTCTGGTGCCTGGGTGCCAGATGTGTCAGTGTCTAGTCAACAGCAGAGAGGCCACAAAGCCCTCCCTCGCTGCTGCAAACAAAACCCAGTCCTGGCATGTGTCATTTAATAAATGTGCCTTTCAGTCCTTAATGTTGTGGTTCCCAAACCAGCCCAAGCAGCAGGAAAGGAGGATTAGTGTCTTTCCAGAAAGGATGCAGCAGTGAGTCACAATCTCAGCACTGCTGTGAGTCACCCCAGCAGTGCTGCTGAATGGCTCAGCTATGAACATAAAGTGACAAAACATTCCCTTTGCATTAGAGATCACAGGCAAATCCCCAAATCCAGACTGGGAGATGTCTGTGGTCCAACCCTGTACCCAGATAAGAACTTCCCCTCTGCTTCTGCTCACTTTTGTGATGACAGGAAGCAGCGAGGAGCTGAAACAGGAGACAGCTGGACTGTAGCTGTGCTTGCAGCTCTGCCCCATCACCCACTGGAGCAATGAGCTGCACCAAAGTCCTGACTTCTCACTCACTGTGGGAAGTGCTGCTTCTCAAAATCCAGTCTGTGCCAGTCCTTGACAGTCATCCCTGCACCTCTCTGGGAGGAGCACAGGGTCAGTCCTGGGGTAGGACAGCCCTCCCCAGGCACAGGGTCACAGGGAACAGGCAGGAGATTTTCCTTGCCTTCCAGCAGGAAGAAAAAAACATACTCATTGGGACCAATCTCTAATAAATAACTCTTTTCATAATCTAGGTCCAACAGGACCTAAGGTTGGAGTCAACATCTTTCTGTAAACAAGTGACTTCCCTGGTCAGAGGTTGGACCTTCACTGGAAAACGTTTGTGTTTTCTGCTAGCAATGTCACATAACTTAAGTCCTCAGCTTAAGCTCAACTCAGATGGTAAAATGATCCCAGAAAAAGGTGATTCTAAAGACATTGCCTGCTGAGCCAACCAGATCATTCACCCCCCAACCCTTCTTTCATGTGCATCAGAGTGAAGTGAAGCTAGGTGGAAAGACCTGGAGGTTTCCAGCAAATGAGTCCTGTAGGCAAATCTGAGCCCTTGAACAAGACACCTCTGTTGTTTCTGAGAGGATTGTGCATACAGATAAAGCAGCAGCTCACAGCTTAAAGAAATCACAGCAGTTCATGGCAGGATATAACAGAAAACATGGCATTTAGATGGAGATGAAAAATACCTTTCATGATATAAAAACTCCAAATCACAAATGCTACCACACAATTTTAGATTACATCTTTTAGTGAGTAAGTAAAGCTGAGCAGGGAACAAACCCTTCTCACTAGTGAGAGACTCACCTGGATGCATTATCCAGTTACTTTTGGATGACTGCAATTTGAGAATTGCTTCATTGCATCTCAAGTTCAAATTCCCTTGGAAAAGGAAGGGAAAGCTTTCATGCAAGAAAAAAGAGAAAATATATCTAGAAAACAAAGGTTTCAATTCAGATTGTACATGAGTTGCATTTTTCAGCTGTTTCTGTCAGTACTTTGCTGCCAGAAAGCCCCAACCCTTTGTCTCCACTTCTGAAAGTATTTTATAATATAGAGTTTAAGGAAAAGACAAAGGAAAGAGCTGCTAAAACCTTTTCTTTACTATTTAATTTTCAGCAAGGTACATAATAGTTCAAAGAAAGTGGTATCCAAGCAACAGGTTTGAAAGGGGCAAAGTATTAAAAGATTGTTCAGTCAATTATCATGGCCTGAACATGCTGTTAACTGACATAATTGTCTTTGATGCAAAATACACTTTTTATAGTTATAAATAATCACAGAATATCCAAAAGTTATGTAAATAATGAAGAAAACTCTCTCTTGAGTATTCTTCTCACACCCAGCTCACACTCACATACATTTCCTCCTATAGCCAGAACATCATATCCCACTGGAACTAAAACCTGACACCGTGAAGCAATATATTTTTTCAATTTATTATTTTGATTTTCAGTTAACTATAGCCAGGAAAGTGATATTTCTTCAAAACATGCATATATATATATATATATATATATATATATATATATGTGTGTGTGTGTGTGTGTGTGTGTATATATATATCTATCTGTATTCAAAACATATTTAATGTCAGATCTTGCTCCCTGAACAGACTAAAAATAATTTTCCACCATTTTGTTCCCTTAGCTCCATGGAACTAAAGATTATGGGTAGGATTCTACATAAGCATTATTAAAGAAATAACAAATAACACAGCAGCACAGAGAATCTTTTAGATCAGAAGAATTCACATTAACCATGGCCTAAGTGCTCCCCTGTGATTGCTGAGTCAAGGTTACAGGTGATGATTCACAAGCCAGAAAGGACACAGCTTGACTTTGAGAGTTTTCCATGGTTGGCAGATAGATAATCTCCATTCCTGCAATGATCACAGTGATGGAAAGACAGAAAATGGATAATCTTAGAATGCTGTATCTGCAGAACCGGGCAGCAGTCCTGGAAACACTCATATTTAACAAGCACAGTGCTGTTCAGACATGCAGAATGGTGTGTATGAGCTGGGAGCATTAGGCTTTGGTTCAAAAGCCAGAACTGCACCTTGTGATGTGACAACACCTCCTCAGAACTGCCACAGACAGGGCTGTTTCCCACACAGACTTAGAAATGAAAAGACTTCTCCCAAAGCAAGGTGTCTGGCAGTGCAGAAATGAGCAGACAGGTTACCAGGCAGCAAGAGAGCATCAGTGAGGAGATGCAGCCATCAACCTTCCCTGCCTGATCCAGAGCTGCTCTGGCACAACCTGAGCCTCCCCTGTGGCAAACCAAGCACTTGGGCACAGTTTGTGGAAGCACAGAAAGGAAGGAAGGCATATGGCATCTGCCTGGCTCCTAGCACGACTTCTCATCTCAAATCTCTCCCTGTCTGCATTCCCCTGTGCCAGAGAGATCCTGGGTACAGGGATGGGAGATTCTTCACTGCTCCCAGCCTGCAGCTCAGGACAGGGGCACTGCAGGGTCCTCTCAAATCCTTCTCTGCATGGCACCAAGGGATCCCATGCACCTCCACGGTGATTTCACCAATCCCTTAGGAAGGGGGCAGTTGAAAAATCACATTTTGTCTCAAATAGGAGACAAAAATTTGTCTTTTCTGTCATACATCAATATGCAAAGTATCAGGAATGAATGACACTTGGAGATGAATACAGAGAAATTAACTTATTGTGGGCCTGCTACCTGGTTTGGGTCCAAGGTGATTTCTGTTTTCCACTCAACTAGTTCAAGTTAACCTAAGACTCAGGATAATTCATGGTAATCAAATTGTGTGGCAAGCCACTTTTTCTTTTTGGAAGAAGCTTTCCCAAAAAGGCTCTTTAATATGGTATAAAGCCTTTCCACTAACTGTCAAATCTGATACCACTTGATTTAAGGAAGAAAACACCGTAAAATGTTCCCCATGTAAAAACTCTGTGACAGTTTTGATCATTGTTGAGTAAAGAGGTTTTCAAAATGCAAATTCACAAATGGAAGATTCAGCAAATCTGGCATCACCTCGACTGCAAGCAAACAAAGCAAACTTCTTTTCTGGCAGGGGAGGTAGGTAAGGAAATGTTGCATTATTTGTGTAATTAATGTACATTAACACCAACAACCCAAGGCATACCAAATACCCTTTAGACAGATACATCAACAAGAAAAGGGAAGATGGATCTTGGTAGGGGTGAACACAATGTTCAAAACAAAGTTGGGGACAGCAGTGACTGTGCAGAAGGTGACTGCAAACTGCACATCAGCAACAGAGTCTGAGGAGAGGGACCCATTGGTCAGAACACAAGTAAATAAAACTATAAAGTAATCAGAAGCTAATTTTGTATGTGATACCACAAGTGGCAAGAATGAGGAAAGTGTTACTAGCTAACAGATTCATTTTTGCAACTATCACCTAAGACACACTCTGAACATGGCACAGAAAACAGATTATTATTATTATTATTATTATTGTTATCATTATTGTTATCATTGTTATTATTATTATTACTACACACTTATGTGTTCATGCCCCTTGAAGCATAAGGGACTGTATGTTCTGATGTGAGTTCAGATCTCAACAATTACCTTGGGGGTACAACCCAAGCTGTTAAACCCTTGATCTAAAAGCCAGTCTGGAAAATGTTAATATAACTCTTTGGAGTCTCCTGTGCCCTCAATGGCTGATCCACTGCGTATCTTAAATATAGTCCTGCCACCAAGCTGTGCATTGGTAACTCATTTCAGACCAATTTTTCTTTGTTGATTACAAAGTGGTTTTAAATTAGAGCTCCTGATTTGAGACTGTGTACTTGGTTGAACCTAAATTTCATGATTTTTAGTACAATTCTGAAAGCAGATACAAAGTGGTACACAAATGGATGCCTCAGAACTAAATGTAAACAGCTCTGTCCCAAGCCAATAACCAGTAAGCAGTTGGCAGGTGCTGCTTGAGCTTGCCACCTACACACACAAAATTTGACAGAGGATGAAAGACAAGTACTGTACTTGTGTTCCACCTCAAGCTCACTGAATTCACTGTTGGGATGACATTTGGGAACAGATTTCTGCAAAAACACAGCACAGTGAAGTATTTGAGAAGCTCAGCTGTACCTCACTCAGCCAAAGTGGCGCACCAAACTCACTGTACTAAGAAGGAAGTTGTAGCAAAGGATTTATTGTGCAAGTGGGATGTAGATGATGGCAATTCCATTCTCTTCTGCATTTTAGATATCCTACCTGATTGCACAAGCACCTCTATCCCTGAAACAAAGGTAAAACGCCCATAACAAAATGATAAAACCACCTCACAGCCGTGTTGTAAAATAAATATGTACAATCTAACTGCCCAAACTGTGGCACCTGACTCAATAACAGTACTTTGTGTGGATTCACAAGCTGATCTTCCATAGTCATCCTCCCAACAGATTCTCTGTTTCAGCCTTCAAGTTTCTTCTTCTTTCTTGCTTTGGATGCCTGCAGGTGGTAAAGCTTCCTGGAGGTGCAAGATCCCACATCCTGCTGTTCAGGCTGAATTCTCTTAGGACACCTGGAATGTGAGAACAATCCAGTCCCACAGGACACCCCTGGCATTCCAGACCAACCAGGCCCAAACCTCTGGGCAAAGATGAGGAGTTGAAGTCCATTCTTGCAGGAACAGCTGCAAGGCTGAGTTAGGGAAGGAGTGCCATGGGAAATGGGACCTTTAGGATTTACCAGTCCCTTTTGGGGCTGTTTGGGCAAGGAGCCAAAGGGCAAAGTGAATCAGGGCATGGGGCTCCAATGCACCACTGGCTTAGAGACTGCTGGTTTTGACACCATTCACACACCATCTTCTTCCAGAAATAATTCACATTTTGCTTAACAAATTATTATTTCACAAGCCTCTTTTACTTCCTATCTCCACATAATCATACACTCTAATTGTACTTCTTTAATGCAGTGTTAAGTCTTCAGGCACATTTAAAGGCTAGAAAGAACATTAACTGCTTTGTAAGTATTTTTAGGAGACATTTTGATGGCTTTGTACCATAGAGTTCAGCTAGAGTTTTCTTTCTAAAAACAACTAAGTCATCAACATGATTAAAATATAGGTATTAAATCCTTCAAAGAATTTAGATAAGTTTGTGGCTTGAAATAGAAGAGTTCTTCACTTTTTTGGAGACACAGGATATCCTGTGCTATGGTTCAAAAGATAACTTTGACTGAGAAAAGGTCACTGGGCTTTCATAACCCATCTACTGTTCCAAGGCTAGAACCCACATAAATATTCTTTACCAACCTCAACACAATTCAGACCTAAAATTATCTCATACATACAAATTCTTAAAATTTGATAAGTCATCACTGATTTCCCTCAAATGTGGCAAGTTCATTTGTGTTTATGAAAGAAATAAATTATATTTGAGCAGGGATGAGAGGCAATGAAGCATTAGACAAAATTGTAATTGAAAATATGACAAGTTCAACACAAAGTCTGTTAAGCACATTTGCCCACCTTTGGTAAAGCACAGCCCCTTTCTCTGCAGAGCCACCGAACTGTGGATGAGCTTACACAAAATTAAGGGCCCAAGCCCACAAATCACCATTCATTAATTATCCCCATAATTCAAATATTCCTGCTCCTTTTAAAGGTTTTCATAATGTGGATAAGAATTACCTTCAGAAAACAGACTCTGTCAGGATGAATGGATACTGAAGTTTAACTAGAGAAATGCTGTCATGGTTCACAACACAACCAAGCTGCAGGGAACACCCCAGACCCTTCCTCTCCTCTGGGGAATGCAGAGGAGCACAGCTCTCCAGCAGCCCACGGGGCCCAGGAAGCACCAGCAGATGGTGCTCTGAAAGCAGGCAGGTTTCTAAGAAAAATCAGCTTTTATGAATTGAAACCTGACAAGCACTGATGAGAAAATGTCTTCAGTAAATAGATCACAGTAATATAATAAATTATTCCTTCCTTCAGAGAAAAGTACAGCACCATAAAAGGGCAATTTTCCCCCAACTCATCTGCTTTCAGGTGATGCTGCTTTAATTATAATGGCACTGCTTTGTTTCCAGAGCACAAGTGCCAGTGCAGCAATCTGATTCCTCCTTACCCATCAGAGTATCTCCAAGACATCATTCCTTCTTGATACCTCACAGATTTGCCATGGAGGCAAGAACAGTTCAAGTCATTCATTTACAAAATCAAAGACATTCTCAATATTGTCAGAAATTGTGAAAAGTTTGGGTACATTATTCCAGTGCCCTCTCTTTTCCTTTTGCTTGGCAGCACAAAACAGCACTGATTGAATGGATCTCACACTTGAATTTTTTTAATATATTTACTATTAAACAGCTTCCAGAGTAGGACTGGCTTTCAGCACATACAGGCGCAGTCACACAGCTGCAGAAGGATGGAGCACCACCTAAAATGGACTTCAGTATTGGAGAGTCAGAATGGGATCACTAGAGGAAGAAATGGGTGATAAACCAAATCAAGATACTGAATTTCACTTATAGAAAGTGATCATAGACTCAAGAGGTCAAGAAGTGTTTGGACAACACTCTCAGGCACGTGGTGGGATTCTTGAGGTGTCCTCAGTGATCCTGATGGGTCTCACACAGTTCAGGATGCCCTGTGATTCTATGAAAAATGACCATGAAAAATATGACCTGAAGTCCCCAAACAGGCAAATCTTACTGGGAGCAGGGAAGGGATCCCTACCACATCAGCTGTACCTTGCAGAACAACAGGAACATGCCACGACCTACCAAGGTGTTCCAGTCACCCTGGGCAAGACTTACTGATCCAATGAAGGAAAAAAATCAAACAAATAAACAAACAAACAAACAAAAAAGTATAGTTAAAATGTAGGTATTTTATATACATTTCTACATTTGTTTGCAGAAATTTATTTTCCGTTCACTAAACCAGGCACCAAATCTTTCTAATAGCATCAAATAAGGTATGAGGTATGAGGTTCTCTCTTTGGCTTAAGAGTTATGTCATCTTTAATTAAATACTTAATCATTAGGTGCCTCTCTGGGGACTCAGAAGACCGGAGCTGCCTGGCCCAGCTCAGGTTTTGGTCTGTGATAAGACATCCCAGCTGCCAGCAGGGAGATAAATCAGCAGCAGAGGGAAGGAAGGGCAGCACCAGGTCCTGGGAGGAGCAGAGGCAGCTTTGCTGGGCTGGAGCAGCAGGGACAAACAGGGGTGAGGTGAAAGAGGAGTGGGGCAGGTCTGAGGAGCTGACACCCAAAGCAGAGCTGCTGGGAAGAGGTGTGGAGGAAGGGGAGAAGAGTGGGAAAGAGAAGGGGAATGTAGTATCCTGGATGGATGCAACCTGGGAACAACTGGAAACAGGTAACTCATTACACCACACCACTAATCCTAATCACCCACCTTGGATATCAAAGATTTATTTGTGTCTGAGCACACTTGACACCTCTGGCTGGTGTGGGTAAGCACTGCCTGCACACAGGAGTGGGATTTCAGCCTCCAGGACTGCCAGCCCACAGAGCTCATCAGAACCAGGTCTGTTTCATGTGGTCTGTGTACCTATGGAGAGTGGGCAATGCTTTTCCTCTCCAATTGAAGAGTCCATCCTTTTCCTGTGCATTTTGAAACAGAGGTTAGACCAGCTTTGAGGACATGCCTTACAAAGCTGCTCACCTGCAAGGATGGATTTCCCCCTGCACATTTCCGTGTCAATTGCTAGCCAGATATTTTACATCAAGGTTTGTCTTTGGCAACCAGTTTCACAATGAGAATATTCACACCTGACTTCTCTCACCACAGCATTTAGCTCCAGGCAGAGAAAGACCTGCAGTGGCAAAGTGGGCACTGCTCAGTGGGGATGCACCACTTGCCTCCCACACTGGGTCACAGTAAAGACTTATAAGTTCTCTTTTTATTTACTTATGATCATTACAAGAGAAGCAGAACACACCTCACTCACTGCACTAGAACACACATTAATTTGCTGTATCAATGGAACAATTCATGTGTTGATTTAGTGCTCATTAGTTCCTATGATCTCTCCCTTGTTGGAACCCTGGATGCTGAGAATTTTAAACTTTCTGTGCTTAAAGGCACAGACCCACAAGAGAACACTGCCTTTGACCTGAGGCTGTGGAGAAGGCTTCCAAAATTGATTGATAGTACTGGATTATGGGTGTGTAGTTGGTTAGAAGTGTGTAATATCACAGGGTGGACAACTTAGAGTTTGGGATTTTAGAATATAGAAATAAATATGAAGCAAGATGGAGGTTATCCTCTACTTTCTGATGCCCTGCTAGATTTTAATAGGACCTTAAATTACTAAAAGACTGTGCACTCTGAGCAACATCTGTTTCCCCTAAGATTCTTTATGCTATTGCCTGTAAAATATTTCTATATGTTTCAAAGTGAAAGGTCAAAAATTATCATGAGCTTGTTTCCTCCTACTAAAGCACTGTTTTCCCACCAAGTCATTGATTTGCATGCAATTGGAAAGTTCCCCTTGCTTAACATCTTTGTCCATTCTAAATCTTTCATTACCTTGATGAAGAAAGCAGATGATTTATCATTTGACACTGTTCCTGGATTAATATTTCCATCATCTCCACTAGAGTTAATTGCCTACACCTTTTTTCTCTTGGAACAGTGGTAGAGACAGCAGGTCATGTGGTAATGTTGTATATATTAAATTTTACCTCAGCTTTAACTCGTGCAAGGAATTCACATTTGCTGTCTCAGTTTCTTGGACAAAGGCACGAGTTTGGATCACAGATCAGCCTTAGGTCCCTATGTGGGCCTTTTCCCCTCATGAAGAATCTTTCAGCTCTTCATTTACAGCAGAAAAGTATTCTTTCATTTCACTGGATGGAACATTCTGCCTTAAGCCTTGTTTTATTTTCATTCATTTCTGAAGAAATTCCATCATTGCTATCAACTTCTGCTGGTACTACAGATCCCTCCAGCACAAAACCCAGCACCTTCCCCAGGACATCTTACAGAATATGATGGGTTTAATTTCACTTTCTACCCTATCAGAGAAAAAACCCTGAAGTGTGAGAAGCAGGCAGTGGATACAGAGTTTGTTCAATAGACAAGAGGAGCATTTTGCAGCTGCAGAGCACATTTCAGCTAAGGGCCTCAAAACATAAAATAAATTTCACAAGAGCCTTGCTGAGACAGAGTTTTGTGAGGTTCATTTAATTAAGGTTTAGTTGATGAATGAGGGAAATGTTTGTGTTTTTGCAGAGGAAATCACAACAGTGACAAACAACTATATTTCTCATTTATTATGTGAAATTTGTGATGTTTCTGGAGAATTTTATAAGCTGTGAAGACAATCATGGGTAATCTTTCTCACACCAGAAAATTTTTAAAAATCTGCAACTCTACTGTGTCAAACCATAATTGATTTCATATTGAGCAGCAGTGTCACAAATTTGTAAAAAGGCACTGAGGAGCAAAACACACCACAAAAGCAGAAGAGAACAATTGTGTGGAAAATAAGTGACAGGATTATTTGAACTAACTTCATCTGATACTGCATGGGAAGATGACTTGCCATTCAGGCAGAAATTATACACAAAAAAAAAATCCTTAAACTAGGAAAACAGTTAATTAATTCACTCAGGTTCACAGATGGTTTAATCAAGTGTAGTCTAGATGATTGAAACTGTAACTGTTTGCTATCCTGAGTAAAAGACATTAAAATAAATCTTCAGCACTGAATCCTTACATGAATATGGATCTTCTAATAAGGCAAAAATTTACAATAAAATTAGCATATGCATTTCTTAACAATTCAATTATCTTAAAGAAATGTATGGTTTTACACAGATCACCAAAGATCTATCACTTTAAGGAGCTAAAACCCCTTTTTCATTTACCACTAAAAAATTGAACAGTATATACCTCAGGCAATACAGAAATTCCAAGAATATTAGCCACATCCTTATGGTTGTATTATCTTATGGAATAATAATATCAAATCTTTTTGTGGAGTGGAAGGAGGAGAGCCTTTGGGAGAGTGAAAATAGAGGGATGGGTCAGGTCCTACTGCATGGTGTAGGCAGAGCTGGTCTGTCTTGGTGGCCTGAATAGCCCTGGGAGATTCATGTCACCACCCCCTGAAATGGAAGCACAGGTCAAGTGAGTTGTTCTGCAAATGGATCAAAACTCTTGGTGGAAATGCAGAGTTTCCTGTCTGCTGCAGAGAAAAACACCCAGGAATCTCAGCAGACTGCAGCAGGGGTTAAAAAGTGGGGTAATGGAAGTAGGAAAGTTAAATCACAGAATCATAGAATGCCCTGAGACATTGGAAAGGAAAATAAAGATCCTCCAGTTCCAAACCCCTGCCATGGGCAGGGACACTTTCCACTATCCCAGGTTGTTCAGAGCTCCATCCAGCCTGGCCTTGGACGCTGCCATGGATGGGACACCCACAGCTTCTCTTGGCAACCTGTCCAGGGCCTCACCACCCTCACAGGGGAGAATTTCTTCCCAATATCTAATTAAAACCTACTCTTTCAGTGTGAGGCCATTCCTCCCTGTCCTGTCACTGGGCTGTGTCAGTGCTGTCCAGCCAGTCGAGGGCTCCCACTAGTGTTGCTCTTTATTTCAGTTCCATTGCTAGCATAAGGAGCTAAAAGCAGGGGATTATTAAAGAGAGGGAAAAGTACAGTAAGAAAAATAAGCTGTCATGAGGGTTAGGCTCACAGATACTTTCATACTCAATTCATCAGTTGTAAACCTGATCCATGCTGTCAATTCCTCAAAGCTTATTAAACCTGGAAATTATATCATCTGGAAATCTTGTTGAAAATATTCAGATGCCATTGTCAGCACCTAATGAAGAATTGAAACACTTTGTGAGGAGCACAGTTTTAGCCGGAGCTCTGGAGAAGGATGGAGGTCACAGGGTGATCTGTCACTGCTGCCTGTGGCTGCTTTTAGGGGAATCCATGAGCATTTTACACCTGATCCTCCAAATTCATGGTGTTGGGACACAGAAGGAAAGGCCAAGAGGACACCAATTTAGTTAAAATATTTAGTGGTGGAGGTTTGTTTGGTTTGTTTTTTGTTTTTTTTTCTTTAAATCAAAGCTGCAAGTTGAAGAGCCTGCTCTTAAAAATAAATCATGGAGGACTGACTGAAGGATGAGGCAACAGCAGATACCACTGGGAAATGAAAGTCTTGGAAACGGAGTTAAAGCTGGCACATCTGGAAGCAAATATTTCCATAAGTGACAACTTAAGCTGGTTTGTATAAGATAGAAATTTGCATAGCTTAATAATAACAAGTGCTTTTCACCAGATGATCTTTTGTAGAACTGAGAATTTCTAATGTTGGAACCTTTGTACTATTCCAGCCAAGTTCACATCTTTTGAAATACATCTTCTAACACAGAAAAGTACTCCCCTGACTTGGATTTTCTTTTCTAGCAAACCTCCTGAATATGCATTAATAAGAGCTACTTATGGGGGAACTATGAGCTTTTTGGTCAATGTGTACAAGAATTGGATATCTAAACAGGAAGGGGCCCACAGGAAGAAATTTTTACTTTTGGATTAGATAAAGACATAGGACACAAATAGTATCTTTGTATTTTCATTGAAATTTGCATCTAGTCTGGCAATTTGCAGGCTCATATCCTGAATTAGTTATTAAAAAAATACTTTATATTTGTTTCCTGTGCATCATGATTTGCCTGTCATGATGACTTGGGGGAGCAACCCGACTTTCTGCTGGTACTCAGGAATCTACTGAGGAAATTGTAAAATGCCAAGTAGGTTACATTTTTTAAATGTGGAAAAATAATTATGAGGTAATTCCACTAGAGCAAATGATAGAGATATTTGTAACTCTTCATATCTCTTGGCAGAAGAGCACAACAAAATGTAGAACTCAGAATGAGAAAGCCACACAAATCCAGATGAAAGACAAACCTTTGATGTGGAAACATGCAGCAATGACCCTACTTAAGATATGGTCCATTTTCTGATTTTTTTTTATTTTGTTAAGCCTTCAATTCAGGTTTGTGCAAATATAGATTTTTAAAGTATTTGTTATTCACCGAATATATTCAGGCTAATTACCTGTGGGACAGCAGTTATGTAAGAAATAGGGAAGGAGTTGTAACTTTAAAACCCTAATTCCCTTTCTCAGTAAAAAATTGAATTCCCCAAATAAGTGTCACAAACGACACAAATAAGTGATACCCTTGCTTTTCTGGAAGCTGTCTTAGAAAATAAAATAAAACATGTAAGAATATTTATGGATATATGTAGAATTGCTGCCACTAATGAAATTCAAACTCCCATGTGCCTCCAGGACTACCCTGCACCAAGTTCTGCATAAAGAAATAGCAGTTTCTTTTAAATCTTCCCAGACTTGTGTCCATTTAAATGTATCCCCTTTATCAAAGGTGGGATATCTGCCAGCTTCTTTTGAAAAAGTTAAAAACTGAGGCAAAAAAGGTGATATCTTTGGGTTTGATTTTAAAAGGAGAAAGAATTAAAAAATTAAGTTGAGCCTTCATGAAAATGAACCTGTACATCTGCAAAATCTGAAACTTTGCTGTTTCACATGAACAGGTGCTCCTGCTTTAAGAGATTGGGTCCCTTGACACTTCCATGAGTGTTAAAGCCACGAGTAACCAGCTGTGTTTTATGTATCTGTGCTTGAGTACTCACAGGTTACTAAAAAGAAATCAGAAATAACCTGCAAAACTGATGGGCTGTTATGTTGGGTATAAATTTTCCTTGTCATTTGATTATTAACTGAAAGGGGTGAGGTTATTACTGAGCCTGATCAATCCTACACTGTTTTCCTTTGTCCATATCATTATAATAATGCATGCCTTTGTTTTCAGAACAGATACTGAGCTTTCTTCTTAAAAGGGAATCACCATCAATTACCCTTGAACTTTAAAATCACTGTTTTGCAAACTTTAAAAGGATTTTTCAAGTTAATGAAGGCAAAGGTATTTTCCTGTGACTCAGAATTGAACTTCTCTATTAGGTGCATTCAGGGTTTCTATTTCCAGCACCAAAACAATGCAGATTATCACCATGGAACATTTCAACACAGCAACTGTAGGCTTTGATGACTAGACACTAAATATTTTTCTAGCAGAGACAAAAACATTGCTGTAGCAGATTTCATCCTGCTTCAACAGGCTTGATTTCCAAATCACCTTGCCCTTCACAAGCCCTTTAGGTAAAGCCAGAGGTATCCAGAGTCAGCAGTTAAAAAACAGTTCCACACTGGAGCACGGAGGGAAGGAAAATCCTCTGCCCATCCATCCTGTCTCCAGGAGGGGGAAGCCGAGCTCCGCCAGTTGCAGAATAAAGTTGCAGTGAATTAAAGGGAAGTGTGGGAACGATATTTTATTCTTTAACATCAACTGTTCTTATGCTTGTTCCCAGGAATGAAGTTAATGCTCTCCAAGTGTCTCTTCCCACGGCTCCCCACTGTGGACAAGCATCTTTCTATCCTGGCTGAGAATGCTGTAAATTTTGAGTCAAATAGGATTTTTTTCTTTTTTCTTTTTTTTTTTTTTTTTTTTTCTCAGGCAATTTTGCTCTTGAGCAATAGGAGGATGAAGCTGACATGAACCACACGGCTTTTCTGGCTCTCCTCTCACCCACACAAATGTGCATTAACAAGGACTCCCGAGCCCAAGTATCAGTTTCAATTAACACAAAAAGAAACTCTTCTGTTATCCAGGGCCAGCAGCCTGTCTGGAGGGTTCCTCTCCATAATGAGAAGAGCTACTTTCACAGAAGGCTAGTTTCACTGCTGGAAATGAGGAGGGTGAGTCAATTGCCAGAACACTTTCGTGCCATTGATGCCTTGGGAAGGCTGACCTAGAGCAGAGGCTGGACAGAGCTAAAGAATACAGTAGGGATTTATTAGAAGGCCTCAATGGATCCACCTTGGGCAGCACAAGAGCCCAGCCAGGGCTGCACCCAAGGTGAACCAAAATGGTCCCAAAATGCACGAGTTCTCACAGGGTCTCTCCCTGGGATCAGCTCTGCTCCATTTTCAGATTGCAGTTCATTGTCCAGTTATAGCTTTAGGTTATGAAGTCCCATCCTGCTTGTTATTCTCTCTTCAGCCCACATTGTTTGTGCTCTTGGGCCTGAGATTTGGATCATTTGTCCTTGGTGCCCAGCTGGAGAAGGAATTGTTTTGCCTCCCTACTCTGTGAAGAGAGCTTACTATCCCCTAATATGAACCTCAGAACTACACACTAAAGCAGCACAGAATCTGAAACATATAAAAGCTGAACCCTGAGGCATCACCATTGGAGACACCTTGGTCCCAGGTGGCTTCAAGCTTCCTTTAGGTCCACATTGCATCCCCAGATGCTCAGGGTCATCTGTTCTGGCACCACTGCCCACCTTTGGGCATCAAATCCTCCTCTTGGATGTGCTGGCTGCCCACCCTGCAGGGCAGGGTTTGGTCTGTGAGCAGCAGGATGAAGTGTGGGACTCAGAAAATGAAACCTTCCCACGAAGCACCGTGACCACAGTGCAGTGGTGGCTGGGTGCGTGTCTGCAGCACGTAAAACCATTAATTCTGCAATCATTACCTACAGTTTCAGTTGCTCCAAGGATACAAAGCCAACAGAACTGTTTTATGAGCTGGATGAGGAGCTGGGGTGACAAAGAACATGTGTGTTGGGTGGATCATTTCTTTAGGAAGGGCAGGCTGCAGGCAGGCAGTGATTTCCACAGCAGACCAGCAGCCCTGCTGCCAAGCAGTGATGCAACATCCACAGCAAGCACCACTCCAGACCTGTCCCCCTGGGAAATCAAAACCAAAAGCTCAGCACAAATAAGTGCAGTTTATTGTCCTCAGTGGATAACTTCAAAGACTCAGACAAACACATGAAGCAATCTTCGGATTCCGACAGAATCATCCAGTGAGGGATCAATCTGCCTGAGGGCCCAAAGCAGTGTCCTTTCCCTTTTGAAAGGTGAGCACACCTGACAAGCCTTAGGGTCAGCAAACAAACACGGTATGAATTCAGGGATTCACCAAGCACATTCCGCCCCACTGGTTTTAATGAGGAAATAGCACATGCATTAGAAGTAGATCTTGCTCCTACTACCCTGTGGTAAGCACACAGAGCTGTTCCCCTTACCGTTAGCAAAAAAACTGGACAAAAAATCAAAAAGATTTTTTTTATTACAGATTTTTTTAGCAAAAGATATTCAGGTTCTCCTGCAATATAGTATTTCTAATAGGGTGTGTTAGCCCTCAACTTTTAAATCATTTTACTTCCCAGCCTTCCTCAAAATGACCAAAACCAAGCAATTTTTTTTTTTTAATTGAGAAACATGGAGAATATTTTTTCATCCTAGTTCTCAGCTATGCCTTTCTGTGCATTTGTATAATGCACAGGCTTTTGGTTCTTATGGGAAAAGCAAGTACACAAGCAATATATAGCATTGTTGGCCCAGAATTTTTGGAGTTTCCTCCTAGAAAAAAAGCCTCCATATTGAGTATGCATCCTCAGGGAGCAGAAAACAATTCTGTGCATGCCAATGTTTGTATAAAAATAAATAAAATTTGGCACTATGATTTATATCTCCAGTATAGAAGAATAAAAGAGTTTGAATGCTTGAATAAAAGAGTTTCTAAGGGTATACATGGTTTAATTATATACAAGACTCACTGCCACTTTCTCCATTCCAGGAGGTTATATTTCCCATCAGGAACTGCTGAATATTTTCTTCCACATTAATGCAAATCAATACAATATAAATTATTCTGTTAGACTATTTTTTAATTATGCCTGCTGGAAAAGACCCTTATCTATACGAAAGCTGTGTTCAGATTGCGCAATTGTGTCTGACTGTATCCATGCTCATTTCCCTGCCAGTGCCAAAAACAGCTCTGTGATATAAATCCTGTGCATTTCTGGGAAGAGCACTTCCAAATCTGGGGCTCTGGGTAATGGATTTTTTTTCTCATGGTTCTTCTACCAGTCCTCTTTTTTGTTTTTTTTAATTACAAGTGGGTCAATTTAGATTGAAATAAAAGGAATAAGTGCTTTACAAGTGATTTACAAGTGGTTTTGTGTTCAAGAAATGACTGAACGTGGCATTCGGCCACTGACAACTTGGTTTGGGGTTGGCAGCCATGGGAACAATTCCAGAGCTACAGCACCCAGTGCCCTGTCTCCCTTCCTTTATTTTCAGGGAGACTCTGGACTCACATCTGTACAGACTTGATCAACCCCACACAAATTTTAGCTGGTGCATTCTTTCTGTATTTGGATTTGTATAAGTTCTTTTTTTTTGGTGTGCCTGTAGACAGCACCAGACTCCAAGAGAGGGTGTGCTCTCTGCCACAGTGCCACACCTCAGGGACCCCGTGTCACTTACAAGTATGGAGCACATCCCAAAATTCCTCTCAGCACGTTCCTGGACCTCATACAACCCAGGGTCTGAAACAAACCTGGTGGAAGTGGCTGCTCCATGTGGTCTGGGGCCTTGTGCTGATCCTGAGCGTCCCCCAGCATCCTCTCTCCAACACACATCATTGAGCTGAACCTACAAAAATCTTCATACATGTGAGAAGCAGCATATTCCCTCTCAAACAACTTATACTGTCTTCTTTACTTAAAAGAGAGAATTTGGAAGCCTCTTTTCATGAGCTTGGGCCAGTGGGGCCTTGTGTGCCCATTGCCCTTCCTGCCTCTCCCTCCTCCTCCCCATGGCCTGGAGCGTCCCCCAGCTCCTGGCAGTGTTGGGGGTCATTCCTGTGGTTAGATGTGGATAATCTTAATAATCTTTAATGGGCAACAACAAGCAGTTTCTTGCCTTTTTAAAGACCTTGAAAGTTCTCAGAAAACCCACTGCTTTCCCTTATTACTCACACTCACACTTTGGAGTCTAGGTCCTTCCCAACTGAAGCACATTTTGTCCTTCAGAATGACAATGCTTTTGTTTTCTTAAAAACAAAAGTTTATTTCCCTGCTCTTTAAGCCTCTCAGATCTTGGTGTGGGTGGGTGAAGCAGCCTCTGTGGTGTCTCTTCAGCCAAAGCATCAACCACTCATCAGATTAAAAATAAAGGCAGGGTCTCAGCTTGAGCCTACCCAGAGTTTGAAGCAGAGGTCCTACAAGGATTAGAGAAAAAATAAATGGCTGACGTTGAAATCTTGGAATCTATCTTGCACAAATTGATCTCATATTACACTGGGATTCATATCTGATCACCCTTGGCTGTGGAAAGTCTTAGACAAAGCTTTTGGCCTAAGTCTGTTATGGATGAATGCTAAATTACTTTAAAACAGCACAAAAGCAACCACGGAGTCTGTGCATGCCACAGGCATCTGTGTTTTTAGTTTTGATACACTAATACAAACTAATAAAGTGAATACACTCAGAATTATTCTGCTGTGTGTTTATCACTTTCCAGCACCTATTTCTTCAAGAACTTCAATGCTTCTATGAGAAATAGGTGTTCCTAATGAGAGTTTGTCAATACCAGAAACAACACTGTATCTCATATTAAAAGAACTATAATCCATTTACACAATTTAAAGCACCATAGATTTATCACTGGTATTACAGTATTATTTGTTGGAGAAGCCCATTCCCACAGAGTTGAGATGCTGATTTTTAGAAAGCATGAGAGCCAAGTGCTTGTGTTTGCCTCAGCAGAAATCTCTTCACCAGAGAAGGGAACTTCTCTGTCCAGCCCACAATAAAAAGATATGTTTAATGCCCCTCACAATATTAAAAACTGGCTGACACTGTAGCCTAAGAGTTGCACAAAACTGTGTAGTTTTCTCTTTTAAAAGACAAAAGCTTTGACCATACAGAGATATCACACAGAGAACATCCAGAACTGGATAATCACAGGAAATGACACTGCTCATCATCTGCTCAAAGGTGACCAGCCATGGAGTTTATGTAGGTTCAAGAGTTCTCACTTCTGGCCCTACTTTTTCTGGTGAAACAGCCAGCTATTCCCATCATCTCTTAGGTTACTATTGAAGAATAAAGCCTGCCCTGTCATCTGCAGGTATTTTAGCACCATATTAGGATCTGATCGTCTGGTTGACCAGTGAATTTGGCTTGACATTTTTAAATAAATTTTTCTCACCTTGTCTGCAACTTTGTAGTATTGTCCTCAGGCTAAAGAACCTAAGATATTTCTTAGGATGGCAGAGATATTACTTAAATTCTAGATAAGACTGCCTTACATTTCCTGCATTCCCAGAATTAATGGGATTCTTTTTTAGAGCAAGTTTCTTCCCCTAACTACATCTCATAATGAATGAAATTATCACAGAAACTGCAAAGCAGTTCCTCTTTACTGCCCTAAACTTGATATACAATGAAAGTCCTATTAAAACATTTTGAACTCTTCCCTTGATAAATAAAATATGTTTACTTTAATTCTTCAAAGCTGACCTAAGACAATAAGGTCACATTTTTATTTAGCTAAATCACAAGCAGATAGTGCTTGTTTGGGTAAAATTATGACTAAGTTTGTGTCTACATCTACCATGGTCACTATGAAAACATTCTTTTAAAATGCTTTTAAAAGGATAGTAAACATTCTTAATACAATAGAGTTTTGATAACACTAATTGCTGGCATGCTTAAAATATAAACCTAACAAATTCTTCCCTGGCTTGCGCTAATATTCCCTCTAGTGCTACAAGAACTGCTCAATTAACATTTCCAAATATATAGCAGATATGTAAACTGACTAAAACAGGCTGTCTCCCAGGTCAAGGGTTACCCCAAAATTTATGAGATTTCTGTGTTATTTTTCTATTATTAAGTCCTGGTTTAGATTTCACTTATGTAAGTAAGACCTTGTTGACTCTTAATGACCTTGATTCAGATCTAGACTGCAAATTTCCTTCTTCATATTTCTTCCACAGTACATAAAAAACCACACTTTTTTTTTTTCCTTCTACAACCACATTATTGTCTTTATTTGACATGAGGATGAGATTGGTTTTATGTTATTGCATTAGCTACCCAGAAACTGTTTATGCTGACCTTTGTGGTGACTTTGTAGAACACTGGGGTCTTGATTCTGTGAATCCCTGCTGAGGCAATCCCACAGGTGTCAACCTGTGTGACCTCAGTCACAAAGCCTACTTGCCTGGAGGGTGGAAACCTCCATCAGTATCCACCAGGTCTTTTCCATAAACACTAACATATAAAAATATTCTTTCTCTTTATCCTTTTCAAACGCTTACCAACGCAACAATTATTTATAGGTTAGAACAGTAAAATGTGTCTCATTTTGAGAAAACTGTACAGGATTGTGAATGTGAGAATGAAACAGGATTTCTTAGTCCGCAAGTTTAAAAATCATCCTGTAAACATACTTGAAAGTGTTTTATCTTGCTTCTAATGGTATAATTGAAAGGTTTTTCACATCTGAATAGAAACAGGATAATAATCAGAAAATATAAACTCCTGAGTGCTGACAGGAAAACAGAAAATAAAGTCAATGTAAGTGGTACAATTCCATCTGTATGTTATTGTTATTGTTCTGGGCTACTTCAACTCACATCTAGTCTGGCAACAGATGAGAAGCAGACACAGAACCAAAGCAATCACATTAAATTACAGCTCCACTATTATTTTACAGGCTAATTATTAGAGCTAATTGCTTTCAGCACTTGAGGAAAGGCCATATAAAACACTCTCAAAGCAAGCACCACTGCCAGCTGGGTGGAGACTGATCTCTGCTGCTGCTTCTTGATGTTGAGCTCAGACTAATTCACCTCATGGCCCTGTCCCTGGCTCAAAGCCCATCACCTTTTGGCAAAGGCTGCTGCTGAGGTGTGAGCAGGCAGTGACCAGCCCACAGACCTCTCTCTTCTCAGCTACACCCCCTCAGCAGAGTAAAAACCCTGCCTGTCTCTGAACACAGGGCCAAAGGCAGCCCAGCCATGCAGCTGTGCTCAACAGCTGGACCTCAGCACAACCCCAGTGAAACCCCCCAATCTCTGTAGCAGCCTTAGGCACCCTTTTTAGGCACTTTCTCAGGCTGCCAGTGGTCAGCAGAAAGTTAAAATTTTCTACAAAATACGACTCAGAAAATGCTGAGGGCTGTGGTACTAGAGCAAGGGATGTTCTCCCCTGCAGGACTTCCTTTCCTTTTAATGGCTTTCCAAATATTTTGATCCTTCCAGTGGGAATTAGAAGAATGCCAAATGGATGCCTTCTGCTTGGGCAAGACCATACTGGACTGGCTTCACACAAAGCCATAGTCATGAACCAAAAGATAAGATTCTCAGAAACAATTAAAACACACTGTTGGGGGGTAATACAGGAACAAATACATCTAGGAGCCATGAGGATATAAACAGTCCAGATAACTTACTGGAGACTGATACTGGCTGGGGAAAAAATAAAAGTTACTGGCAAGGAATCTTATTTAGAAATGAATAGACTTGATTAATCCCAAAGAGGTAGTAAAATTAAAAACATTTGTAATATATATCAGAGGTATATCTGGTATTGTGGGTCCAAATTGCAGATTTAAATTAAATTCCCTAAATTTCAGGGACAGAATTATCCCAAATATTCTTAAATTATTTCCACTGTTAGCAATATTCCCATTAGGAAGGGATGCCCTCCACCAGTCTCACCATGGACGATTTAGGCACTTGCACACTTTCCCACATCCCTGCAACTCCTGGCTGTGCTGATTTAGAAGTGCTCCATACCCCTAGAACATTTTCCATTGTGTCACTGAGTGACTGCCTCACCATCTCTGCCTGTTTTCACAGCTTGTTCTGCTTTTGTGGCTGTGTGGGTGGACGGGCCTGGGCAGCCCATGTGAGAAGCTGCAGGCACAGGAAGCACCTCTGCGTGCATGCTCCACTGAGACCCTTCCAGCTGTGATTCCAGGAAAACCCCCGTGAGGAAAAGCAGGCGTTTGGGTGGGGAAACCAGCACAAATGGGGAAACCAGCACAAATGGGGAAAGTGGGCGCTCTTACCTCACATGCGCTTTTTCATTCCAGCAGACTGGAATCTGGGTGAAAAATCTCTGTATGGAGTACAGAGAACAAAATTAAAGATAAATGTCTACTGGATTTTGAATTGCCTCGGTGATGTGTGTTGTGTTCCTATGTATTCATTCAATGTGGTTCTCATCCCTACTGCTTTCTTTTCTAACATCCTCTGCTCATGGTGGGTGGAAGTTCTCAAAAGTGAAATGGTCAAAGGAAATATACAGCTTTTTAACAATGTCATCTTGCATTTCTTGTGGATCCATGCATATGTGAATACATACATGCATTTCTCTTGCCATGGTTCTGATATTCTGAAAACAGTGCACAGGATGGATTGCATCTGCTGTGTAGATACATGAGTAGCATGCAAGAGAACAGGAATTCCTTCTCTCCCCTAAAATTACATGAATGCCCAATCTGGTCCATTTAAAAAGAAAAAAAAAAACCACCAAAACAAAAACACAAAACCCACAAAACTTTAAAACCCCTATACTTTCTCTAGAGTATCATATGAGCTGTAAGGGCAATGCTTCTTTCTATCAAGGCTGATGAATTATGCACTAAGTGGGAGTGAAAACCACTAGGGCAAGAAAAATAATCACAAACTTTCTTTTAGTTCATAGACAACTTGTCTTGCAAATTCATCCCTGAATGTTCTTAATCATCTGTTTTTTCCTCTCCCACAGCCAAAATACACTATATTCTAACAAGAGACATTAAACAAATACAACTTTTCAGGGAGATGTGTGACAGCACAAACTCTGAGGTGACCAACTTTGGAAAATAAAATAAAACTGATTGGGACAAGGGAAGCAGCCACTGCTGAGATGAGTCAGTCCCTGAAGCAGTCACTCAGAGAAGATCCAAACTGCTCAGCAGCTTTTTTGCTCCTAAGAAATCTCCTGAGGATTTGAGAAGGAGGACAGAGGAGGGACACAGCTGCACATCCATCAGCAATCCTTCATTCCTGGTCTTTCTGTGTACCACACACACAAACGTGCTCATGAGGGGAAAAGAAATGCACATTTCTGCAATCCAGCTGAGATGCAGCAGGAGCAGACAGCCTGTTAATCCTATTTGTTGCAGAATTATAGACTTAGACAGATCCTGCTAATACAAACACACGCAAAGAGGAGAATGAAAGGGATTACAACTCCTCATTCACACTCCAGAGAAACTTAATGAGCACTCTAGAAAACTAAGCCTGTAATCTCTTAAACATTTAGAATACAATCTTAAAACATCTCTCAGCAATCTCAGATCTCAAAGGCTGAATGACTGCTCTGAGCTTTCAATAATAAAATAAATATTTGTCTTTGCAAGGGCAATATTTCCTTGTTTCCACTTTTCCACTTAGAGCATGAATTAGCACACTTAAAAGAAAAAAAAAGCTTCCTGTACAACCAAGAACATTTTGAATTTATGTACTCAAGACTATTTTAAAAAATTGTCTACTGCTCACAAGAGCAGATTATTTGTATTTTTAAAATAACAAAACTGGGGACCTGTTTTTCCTGAGGTACAGTAAAATTATAAGGAGGAAAAGCTGAACTCTGGCCTGTCCTTCTCACAAAATCAGTTTCTACAACATTTAACCTAATTTAGGCTTATTTATGCAAGTAATCTGGTCTTAAAAGTGGATTTACCAGGATTTTATATGTCTGCCTGCCTTTCTGTTCTTCTTTTTCCATTTTTCACTTAACCTTTTGGGAAGAGCCAGTCTGTTAACAGTGCAATGAAGACAGTACTATCAATGCCCTGCTAAGAATGGACACAAGTGTTTATAGACTTCAAATTTGTCTGATATGTCGCTCCTCTGATGGAGTATAGGCAAAGGACCTATTTGCATATTTAAAGCACCTCAGTCCTGTTGTACTCATTCATTGAACTGCCTTTGAATTTGGGCTCTATTCCACCCTCAGCTGCACTGCTGTACAGGTGAAGAACAGTAGGCCATGACAATAATTCCTCAAGCTGCAGAAAAGCAAGAAATGCAACAAAAGGTCAATGTTCACAAAAAGCAGAAATGTATTTCAGTGCAATGCTGTGGCACAAAGCCCATCAAGTGGCTGGATGAGGGAGAGGAGAGAGGAGGTAGTCACTCTAGCGAGGCTCTTCAGCACAGAAATGAGAAGGGAAACCTGAGACTGGAAGCAAATCCAGGCAACTGCCAGGGGAGAAGTTGTTAAGAGTAAGAACAATGAGCTCTGGAAATGAGCCACTGACTGACATAACAGATCCATGTGGATGTGGTTGTCTTGGGGTTGTAGGTTAAATCTGGAGGTCTTTCTGAAGGTGAAATATGAGTCTCCTTGAGCCAGGTCTCATAAGCTCTTGGAGATATATTTCACACCCAAGATAGCTCAGTCACCTTAGAAGGCATAAAATCAGTAGGATGGCTTCTGTGGTAGTGTTGGAAACAAAAAGGTTTTAATAAAAGGCAAAATAACAAAACTTTTTACAGAGAAAAAATTATCTAGGTGCAAGAGGCTCTCTTGTCCTTGGTAAAACACCTCACAAAAGCGATTCATTTCTTTATTATCTTCTTTTTCTAGTAAATTGTTTAGGCAGGACATTTTGGCTTCTGTCCAATTAGCTATCTTTAAGTTTGAGGTGAAGTTCCCCAGGTCCTATGAGATGCCTTTTCACCTCATTGAGGAGAGAAACTTCTGGGCTTATTTCCTTTTTGAGGGGACAAAGGGTAGTTTTGTCACTCCATCAACATGGGGCATATTCCTATATGAAGGTGATGCTCTAGCCAAGCATTTGCTGAGCAACTCAGGGCCCTTTGACTCTGGTGGCTTAGAGGAGTCAAAATAGCAAGTTTAATGACCCTTCAGCCTCTGCAAAGTCGCCAGAACAAATACAGATCCTAAACAAGACAAGAGATGAGTAAGGTGCCTGTGGGAGCAAACACGCCAGAGTCTCCAGCTGCTCTTTCCTCTGCTACTGTCTTTGGAATGAAGGATGAAGTCTGAAGGGAGCCTGGGTGGAGGTGGCTGTGATGTCTGTCAGCCTTGGGGGCTAGCCAGCTTTCTTAGTATTCTGGTACAGCATGTTCAGAAAGCAAACTGTGGGATTTTTCTTTGTTCATTGTGCCAAAGGGAGCATTGTGGCTGAAGCCAACTGCCCCAGGAGCAGGTCCCAGAAGTGCTGATGCCTGGGAAGCTGAAGGGCTGGAGCCAGATGGCAGAGCAGGAGTGTTCTCCATTCTCTGGAGCAAGGTCACCTCAGCTGTCACAAAAGCAGGGGTCAATGTTTGCTTCACAGTGCTGGCTGTGCAGCATGACAACCCATGTGTGTGTAGATGAATGGCAACATTCATCTCCTTTTCACTGCTTTCTGGAGGATTTCAGGGAAGTAACAGCAGAGTGGGCAGTGCTCACCGAGCAGCTGACACCCTGCCAGATCACATCCTTCTTTACCCCAGGAAAAATTATTTCTGAGTCATTAAAGGCAAAAACTCGTCTTAGATATCATCAAGTTATGGCAGATCATGACTTCTTTTCACACAAAAGAGCAGAGTCTTCGAAATGTCCCTTTCAGAAATGAAAACCAGAGTGCATTATCTCCAGAATGGGTCTAGACAAAGATCACATTATTGCCTTCACCTGTCACAGGAGCACCTACAGCTCTGTGAGGTAGATCCTTCCTTCCTTCCTTCCTTCCTTCCTTCCTTCCTTCCTTCCTTCCTTCCTTCCTTCCTTCCTTCCTTCCTTCCTTCCTTCCTTCCTTCCTTCCTTCCTTCCTTCCTTCCTTCCTTCCTTCCTTCCTTCCTTCCTTCCTTCCTTCCTTCCTTCCTTCCTTCCTTCCTTCCTTCCTTCCTTCCTTCCTTCCTTCCTTCCTCCCTCCCTCCCTCCCTCCCTCCCTCCCTCCCTCCCTGCAAAATAAAATCACAATCAATAATCTGACAAAGAAAACTGAGAAATAAAACCCACTTCTCTCTCTCTGAGCTGTAACTAGTACAGCAGTGTATGTTGCTGCACCAAATCTTGCCTGCATCACATCACACCAGCAGCAGTGATGGGAAAAGGACAAAGAGGCCGTAATTGCAATATTAGCTGGAGACAAGTGCCAGGGAAAAAAAGGAAGTAAATAAGTTGGAAAAGTCAGAATTAAAACATTACAAAATATTATATGTATGCAATCAATGGTGCAAGAAGTCGAGCACCAGGGGCTGGAGGAAGATGTTGGACAGCTGATCACCAGCTGATAAGCCATGCAATATTGCTCCTTTTTTAACTTCTGGGGTGAGCCCTGCCCTGCTGTGAATAGAAGAAAGGGGCAGCACATCCATGGCTGCATTTCATGGCAGCACACCCAAAAATCCAGGCAGCATCCGCAGGCAGATCCCCACCTGTACTCATTGTGCTGGCAGCTACTGACCTGCCTCTAACCCATGATGGAATCAGGTTCATGTCCTGACCACTGCACCTCCTGAAAGACAGGGCTTTTAGGGGAATTCAGCCCAGCCACCCATCTGTCCTGCAACCACATTTTCAAATACCCAAATGCCACACTACACTATATCTACACTTTGCACTTGTATTGTAAATGGTACCAAAGGGAATTTTTTGAGTTATTTAAGGGCCAAACCAGCTTTTTACAATAAAATGAAACTACAGTTCTCATCAAATCCTAGCAGTAGTACCATATTTTATCAAATCATTCAATAAACAACATTAAGCCACACAGATTTCAGTTCCTGTTTCTCACTAATTGGCACCCATATCATATCCTGTTGCATTACATGGTTTCCTATTTGACTGTGCTATGAGGAGAAATAAATACTTTTCTATATTTTTTATTTCTAAAGACAACATTAAAACATTATTTCTGTGATGAGCACTGTTTTGCTCTGGCACTAATGTACCCAGGAATACAGGTTTTTTTTCTTCAAGAGGGTATATTTTCATATCAGAGATTTATTTCCAAAATTTGCTAGATTCTTTGCTTCATGGCAGTGGCTTAGAGCAGGACACATACATATTTTCTTTCTAACGTAGCGTTAAGATTTTTTTTTTACAATACCTGTTCTTAAAATAGCTTTCTCTATGGTCCATTTAGACTTAAAACACAAACCCATGCTTAATATGTTTTACAATTTCAAATCAGAGCTCATTTATTTTAACAGTTATGCTGACATAGTGATAATCAATTTACAATTATATATATAAAATTATGGATAATATTCTTTCTTTTAATCCGCTTCTTAAAAATTTTTGATGTAATCTTTAATTTGTACAGCAAATACCCGTGCTGCATTTTATTTCCTTAACTGAGACTTTATGTAATTTTGTTTGCATCTGAAAAACATTTCACCTGTTCAGATATTGCCACCATGGTTCTTAAGCATTTTCTCTGAACATTTCATTAGTTCTCCTCCCAGAAGATCACCATGATCACAAACAAAAAGTTACCTTAATTGCATGGCATTTTATGGACTTCATCTTACCACTGTTTGGGAAGGCTGAGGTTTGAAATCAGTTTTGGTAGGTTCTAAATAAATTTATGTTTTAGTTTATACCAGATAGCAACCAGTGTATGCACCACAGACCCCCCCATTCATGCTTTCTGTGAGAGTTTGCAGTCACTGGGATCCAGGCTTAGCTGTGATGGGGTTTTTTTGGTTGCTCAGAGGAATTCCAGTGCTTGTGTGTTATGTAGGATTAGAAATGCCATGCTGAAGAAGTCGTCCTAAACATGAACAACTTTCTGTTGGAGAAGGAAAACCTCTGCTGGATGGTTTGAGACAATCTGGTCCTTCTCTCCCTCAGCTAAAGGCATCTGCATCTGGCTTGAGGCTCAGTTTATCCAGCTGTGCTCCCTCTCTTGTCATTCTTATAATCAGTGGAGTGAACCTGGGCAAAAGAAAGTAACCTTTCTCCAGAAGGCATTTCACACTCTAAAGCCTGTGAACTCAAAATGCTGTGAACTCTATTCCCAAACAGATTCTTTGCTGCATTATCTAGTGACCTGAGCAAATGATCAGAGCAAAGGCTATCTGGCAGAAATGAAACTGAGCAAAGGAGCAGAGGGCAATTCAGACAGCAAGAGCACTCTTCTCTTTGGAATCATTCCACACAGGATAACACGGCCTGAATACAAGAGGCTCAAGAGACATTTTCAGCAATGACATACCATGGTGGATCACTTATTTTTTTTTTGACATGCCCACACACAGTGAGCTGGCAAAAGTATTGCTGAGGTAGTTATTCCCTTGCTATTCCTAAAACAACAGGAAATCAACTATTTCAACATGCACAATTAATAAAGAACTGTGAATATCAGTGCTCCTTTCTAACAACATAACTAAATATAACACAGTACTTTTCTTCTCTGCATATAAATAAATGCATTTCCATTGCTGCCCAAGAGAGTACATTTTGCCCAAAACATGTGTTTTACAGGGCTACAGGTTTCCTCTTTTGCATGGAACAATCTTGGAATTTTGGTGTTTAAAGTGATATTTTTGGCCAATTCCCTGAGTGCCTGGTGTGACAACAAAATATGAGCAAGAGAGCAAACAGACACACTATTGTTTCCTCTTTTTCATTGACTTCTGACAGATGGTTTTCTCAGAATCACAAGATACTTTAACTGCAATTGCATCTTTTCCCTCATCACCAGACTGTTCTTAGCAGTCAGCTTTGCTGTCTTACTCCACTGCCTCCACTAGTTAAGGAAAAAAAAAAAGCGTGCACTATCCTCCTCTCATTCTCTATTAAATGTCCCTCCTCCATTTGCTAATTCTACTAGCTTCTCTATAGGCAGAGAAAAAGTGTTGGAAAAGTGTTGCAAAATCATTCACACCTTGTACCTGCTTTTGTTCTTTAGCCTTACAAAAAATCACACAAGTGGCCAAAGCTACTGTGATTTCTCTCTTGACTTTTTCCCAGTTGCAACTTTTACTCAGTTGCAAACTTGACTCTAGTAAAGCTTTTGTACCATGCACTGAAACCTCCACAGTGCAAGAGCCAGAGATTTGTGGCCATCATTCCATAAGGATGGGATATTTTCAGGTGTCACAGCACTCCTTTTATGGCTGGCTCCAAATACAGTTGAAGTCCTACACACCACACACAGCCATGTCACCCCTTTTTCCTGTCCCCAGAGGTGTTCAGTCTGTCTGAGATCTTTTCTTTTCTATATGGAGAGAGGTATGTCTCTGTTTCACTCTGGATTCTCAATAACTCTATTAGTAAGATGAGTGTTTTGCAGATCCACCAATTCTCTTTGCATGACACACTTGAAAGCAAACAGCTCTCTCACTTCTCTAAGAGCCTGCAAAAACAGGGATATTGTTTTCCTCTCTTTTTTTTTTTTTTTTTCTCTAAGTCTTCCCAGTGTTTCTAGTTTAAAAGTCCATAGGCAACATATTTGCCACACACAAGCTATGGGAGTTACTTTTTTTTCCTGACACAGATGCTTTGTGTCAAGTCATGTGTCCACACTGAAGAGAGGACAAATCAGCTGTCAACAATTCGGGTGTTTTTTAACCACTCTAGGAACTCGGCTCTCTGTCTGAATTTTTCTGTAAGTGTATGGTAATAGGAATGAGGAACCACGTCTTTGATGAAAACATTTCACATAGGCTTTTCCTTTTCAAACATCTCTGTTACTGTTCATCTTATTTTTGATGGGATTCTTGTAGGACAAAGATTGTGTCACTGAGGTCTCTCTTTTGACCCTGAACCAAATACCCCAACTTATTGCTAGCAAATACCAAAGTAAAAATCTGTGTTCAAAATAATAAAAATATATTTTTATTGTATGCTATTCAGTGTATACAAGGAACCATATCAGCTGCAGCTGCTTCTCTTTTTTTTTTTTTTTTTGCTTGTGTGTTAAGAAACATCTTATACGTAATGGCAATGATTTAGCAGTGAGAACCTGCTTTTATTAACCACAGAGCTGTTCAGTGTGTGCCATAGGAATGGACATTGTGGCAGTGGCAGAAGAACATCCTTATGTTTCATGTCCTCTGAGGAATTCTGCAGGTAGGGGCGAGTTACCTGCATAAGGCTGGGCCTTCATGAACACCATTTAGAAGGGAAATAGATGACAAGGTTGCCTTATAGATTAAAAAGTCATCAGGCAATCTACATTCAAAAGTCTGATACAGGCAGCAAAGTGGTTTGCAACCTGACCTTTCCAAATCGAAGAGATTCCTGGCTATGGAGACACATTTGCCTTTCTTGCTTATTGGGAAATTCCTTTCCACCAAAATTGGTACATAGTTATGAAAAAAGCAGGATAGAAGCCATTGCAAATAACAGCAGAAGAGTTCTTTCAAATTATGTATCTTAGAAAAAAATATATATATCCAGAATTGTAAAAAGTCACATATAAACTCCCAAGCTTTTAAAGTCAGGAAGTTTTTAGCCACAAAGCACTGATTCCATGTGCATCCCCATTCACCAAATGCCTGTTATTAAAAACAACACCTAAAATATCTAAAGAACAGTTCACAAACTAAGATATCCCATCAGGAAATATTTCAGTGAGACATGAATTGGCTGATGAAAATATGTTCGGATTCAGGTGCAATTCCATAGGAATGTTTATCTTCCTTTAAACTTAGGACAAATTTAAGCCTACGCTCCCACAGTGATCACTGGTTTGCAGGTGTCAGTAATACACAGGCTGAAGTAGCATCAGCTGTAAGACCCAAAACTGAAATCCCCCTTCTTGCTGCTGGCTGCCAGCGGAAACGGCCCTGAGATTGCGGGTCTTGCACAACCCAGAGTTTCATGTTCATTGTGCACAACGTAATCACATTCCCAGGGTGACTAAAAGCCAGAAAAAAATAAAACATGAACGTTTAACCATTGCTGTGATAGCTTTGTGCTGTGTGTCACAAACGCTCGTGCTGGCAAAGAGGTCCCAGCTGGGTTGGAGCTCCTGACAACAAACGAGGCAAACGCAGCCACCGATGTGGAGCCGAAAATGAAATTGTCGAGACTGAGAACCGCAGCTTTCAAACAGCCGGGAGGTGCTAAAACACCCCCTCACCAACACACCTACGACAGCTCCAGGTGCGGTCCTGTTCTCTGTCAATCCCCCTTCAGCCATTTACAAAATACGGAATAAATATGCTATTTATGCAAGCATACACCTAAGCGTACTTTGAAGCGCAACTTTCCCGCTTCCCAGGCAGGATTCTTCGAGATCACCGCGGGCTGGGGCCCCGATCTCCAGCGCTCCGGAGCCCGGAGGAGCCGCTGTGTCCGTGCCCAGCCCCGGCTCCCCGGCCGCGCTGAGGGCCGGCCCGCCTCACGGGGCCCGGCGTCCTCCCGCAGGGCACATGGACTTGCAGGAGCCGGGATCCCCATTCCAGAGGCACCGACGGGGCTCCGGAAGGGCTCGGTGGGCTCTGGAAGGGCTCAGTGGGCTCTGGAAGGGTTGCGAGTGGGTGCCCGAGCTCCCCTCACGGCCGGGCCAGGCCGGGTCCCGCGCAGCGCAGCGCCCCGGTGCTCGGAAGGCGGAAATCCCCGGCGGAGGAGGCGTGGGAGGGATAAAGGAACGGCTCGAGGCGGACGGCTGCTGCTCGGCTCGGCTGGTTCGGCACGGCTCCGGCACGATGAAGCCGCGAGGGTGAGTGGTGGCCGCGGGGAAGGGTCGCTGCCGCCGCTCCCTGTGCGCGCCGGGACGCGGCGGCCGCTGCCCGGGCGGGGATGCGCATCTCCCTTGGGAAACGCGAGTTTTGCTGCTGCTGCTGCTGCTGCTACTTCTGTGGCGGGCAGGGAAAGCGCTGGCGGGGGTTGGGCTGCTAAAATGCAGTCAGGGCGACCTTCGGACCCGGGAGGGGGACCCGGAGCCCGGAGGGGGAGCCGGGCGTTACCTGAGCTCCCCCTCAGCCCGGGCAGGGGTTCCCTGTCCGTACGCGGCCATCGAGGGCTCCAGGCAATTATCGGGCCTTTATGGATATTTTCAGCTGAAGGGTTGCGATGGGACATGACTCTGCTGGGGTTTATTGCCCCGGGTAGCGCTGCTTTACAGCAGGTGTGAGGAAAGCTCCGCAGGTGACCTGCTCAGGGCACCTGCTGATGGAGAAGAGCTGTCGCCACAAGGCAGGGGACAAAGCGGGTCTCAGCAGTGGAACAAAGCCCCCAGAGCTGGTACTGCAAGCATCAGGATGTCTTTGCCTGGCTGGAGACTGCCACGGCAGCAGCATCCCATGGCTTTAAGATGAGTAGTGATGAAAAAGGTGAGGTGCTGGTAGGAAGAATCATCTCACCCATGAAAGGAGAAGTGCAACTTTCTCCTGTTTCACACGGCGTTTTAAAACACTTGCAGAAGGGGAAGGTGTGGGAAAGAATTGAAAAAGTTAAAAAATGTAAATATTTTTTAAAAATTAGGAGAGCACGACCCAAAGACGTTTGTGCACTTATGCCAGTAGTTAATTGAGCTCACTGCTAGTGGTGGACACGGGATCTGAGTGAATGTAGAGGGCAAAAGGGATGTTTCTCTGCAGGCAGAGCATTTCTCCCTTGAATTTTGGAACTAAGGCCATTCCAGGGGAACATCGTAGGTGGACACCGCCCCCACAAACCCACAGCTGCAGCTTCCTTCAAGAAGGAGGATGAGGCATCTCTGGATCTGTCTAACCTTGACTGTGGCATCACTTATTAAAATGAGAAATCAAGATCTGCTTTGTATACATACATATGAGAATCAGTTCTGGCTGAATATCTAAATGTCTGTTGGCATTAGCAAATGCCTACCATGGGAAATTCCCTAGAGAGCCCCATAAGCATCAGTCAGGTATTGTTTTCATTCTATTCAAATGAGTTGCTATATCCACAGCTTCTAACTTGGGATGGGGATAACAAAACAAACACAGGTATGGGATTAAGAAAGATTGATGACTACATGAGCTGAGCTTGCCAAGACAGACCTCTACAAGCCTGGCACAAAAGTGATGACTCCTGAACAGTGTAAAAAATACAACAGGAAAAAAAAAATACAAATCCACATGTAAAGGCCACTGTCAAAATCTTTACACTTATGGTTATGCATTAGTAAAAGAAAATCTGTTGTTGTTCTGTTTTGTAGAGTTGTATGTTTTACATCTTTTATATTGGTTGATAAACTGTTTAATGAAAGAGAAGTAGTAGAAGAGACAGAACAGAATGTTTAGGTGTGCTTCCCTGGGAGACTTCATTTGAGACTGATTGCAGATTTACTGAAGAAATAGAACAGAAATTTTCCACACTGGACATCTACTTAAACTTTTCAAGCCTCATCTATCAAATAATTTCAAAGAACACAGAGGCTACCTGGAAGAGAGGCTGGACAGTGTTAAAGGAATAAAGCAGGGATTTATTCAAAAGGCCTTCAAAGGATACACCTTGGGCAGTACAAGAGCCTGGCTGTGGCTACACTCAAGATGGGCTCCTGGGTCACACCTTTTCACACTTTTATAAGTTTTGGTCTATTTACATATTGGGGTTAATTGTCCAACTACAGCTTCAAGTTATGGAGTCCCATCCTCCCTGATTGCTCTCCTCAGTTCTCCGTTACACTTTTTGGGGCTGAAGCTGCAGTGGTGTCCTTGGTTCTGGGCCTGGAAAATGATTGTTTTATCTAATTAAACTGTGAAGAGAACTTGCTAACACTTTATGTGAAGTTCAGAATTCTGTACTAATGCAGTACAGAATCTGGAAAATGTGAAAGCTAAAACTTAAGGCATCATGAGAACTGTGGGGGAAGGGAGCCAGCTGAACCTGGGTGGTGTGGCCTCTCAGTCCTGCTTGCAAAGGTGAGCTGGGTACGCTGGTGACAGGTCAGTGCTCATGTCACTCTGCCTGTCAGCTCAGCTTTGCAACCCTGTTGCACCTGAGCAGTGTCAAGGTGGCCAGCTCAGCCACACAGTTCTCATTCCAGAACTTTTCCAGCATTTTTCTTTCCTTTCCCACAGCAGTCTGGAGGAAGGAGAGCACAGTGTGTAACTAGGTGTGATGGTGAAAGGCTATTTTAAAGTAACTCACAGGGAAGTGCTGTCCATTTATGTTAAACCCCTGTGGGATGAGAGTTAAATCACTTGGGCTTTATAGGTGGGTTAAACTGGGTTTCCTATGGCCTCCTTTCCTTTGGAGAAACTCCTGCAGAAATTTGCCCCTCCTCAGTAATCAAACACACCAAATTCTTCCCAGCAAAAACCTTTGCACAGCTCTCCACTATCAGCAGGTTTCCTGTTTACACATTTTTACTCAGTGCACAACCTGGTGGGCAGCATGGTCAGCTGCTGTTTTCCTTTAACCAGACAAAATGACTCCTTGAGTTTCAGCAAAAGGTTGGAAAACCTGGGGTTTGACCTGTGCAGCCACTGTCCCTCCCAGTGACCCAGACAGCCTCCAGAGCCTGCTTGTCCAGCAGACCAATTGATTCTTTCAGAAGAGAAGACAGGCCCAGCACCAGCTTCATGCCCTCTGCCCTGATTCCAATATTAGTGCATTTTGCTATTTGTGGCCTTGGCCACCAAACCACTGCTGAGTTGTAGAAACAGAAGTTTTGCAGCTGTCAAAAATGCAAATACTTAATGGGGCATTACATAGAAGCAGTACCTAATTTACCTACTTCTGGCACTATATTAAAACAATCAAAATTGGGTTTATTGCTTATTTAAACAACAGAGATGCCAAGTCAGTTGTAACTCCCGTTTGATTTTCATTTTAGGTATGGATTTCTGTTACTGCTCCTTCTTGTCCTCAAAACTGGTAAGTTCAGAAAAACTCAGTAAAAATTTAACTGCCCTCCCTTCAATGTGTTTGGCCAAATGCACAAAATAGTTGTAAAATGCACAATATGAACATCTCGGTGTTTTCTACAAGATACTGAAAAATTCCTCAGAGTGAAATGTTTCTCTGGCATGCATCAAGGAAAAAAAGCACAATCAATTTCTATCATTTTCATTGCAGAGAACAGCAAGGGATCTTATGGATGCTCTTGCTCAGATTGCTTTGCTTGCTTCAGAGACCTCCCTGTGTACTTATCTCTGTCAACAAAAGGCCTTAGAAGTGAAGTAATAAGAGCTGCTGATAAGCTGATAAACATAATCAAGAGTAGAATTATACGTCACGTTATCAAGTAGCCAACACTAGTAATTTTTCTACTGCTTATTAGTGGTAAATTTACTCCTACTACGAGTGGAGTAAATTTGCTAAAATATGCTCTTGCATATTTTAGAACTATGGTTCTAAAATATCCCTTGCAAAACAATGGTAGAATTAAATCGCACCACCTGGTGATATTGAAGTGTTTTTAAAGTTCTCTCCTCTGTTCTTGCTTAATCACTGAGAAGGACCTCAACAAAGTCACCAAGGAAACTCCCTGGCCCCAATATCAAAACAAACTGTACCAGATTCAGTAGATGCTGGCTGGCCAGGATGAAACCATGACTGGTTTCTGGCCAGTCATGAAGTTGCACCCATCTTGCCAGGGCATTACTTTTCCTGCTATTCCAACAGGTTTCCCAAAATCTAAGCCAAGCAATTGTGTTGCAGTTCAAGCTTGTTATTTCAGTCCCAGTGCCTGGTAAACATCCTGCCTTTCTCCCTGCAAGCACTGTGGTAGTTTTAGACCAGGGTGCCCTACTCAGACGTGTAGATGAGCTGTTTCTGTTCAGTGCTCCCTCACAAAGACAGGTTCCCCTTTAACGTTGACACCTCCCTCCCACCTCACCACTGTTTCTGCATTTCCAAACTGTTCCACTCCTGTCATCTTCCTTCCCCTCAGCCATCCACCCACGTAATCCCTTCCCCCAGCTGCAATCTCTCCCATCCAGCCCCGTGCCTGACCCCTCTTGCCTGGCACTGACAACACAAACACTGCTTTGGTGCCTCCAACCAGTTGCACCAGTGAGGTTTTGGCTGCTGGTCTGGATCCGGCAGGGAGGCTGTGGCAGAGCTGCCCAGCCCTGTGGGACTCACTGAGCTGTGCTTTCTGCACCAGCTGTCAGCCACCTCGTGCCTTTGCCTTGCCCACATGGAGCAGAGGCTGCCTTTCTCATCTCCAAAAGGCAGGAAAAGTGTTCTGAAAGCCAGATAAGGTGCTGACTTTGCCTCAAGTGACCCTCAAGATGTAAATGTCTAATGAATGTGTCACTGGAGGTACCTGGGTGTGCTGGTTTGCCAGGTGAGTTTATTTGTTCAGAGAGTGTCACTGACAGTAGCAGTAAAATGTGGTTGCTTTGTCATGCCGGCTTTGAGAAATATTACCTTTACTCCCCTTCTTAATTTTTTGGGTCTCAAAATAATGGCAGCAGTCTTTCTTATCAATGTTTCCACTTCTTGTGATCTAAGTGGAGTTATTTGGCATTTTTCTTAATTAAAAAAAAGTTATTATTGAAGTATTAGGACTTGAATATGTGTCTGCAGTCAGTGTGCAAAGTGAAATGTGGGTATCCATGGGGCTAGGAATGATTAGCACTGCTTGGCTCTCAGAGAAAAGGTCCCTTTGGACAATGCACAGACAAACAGACATGGAGAGAATTAGCCACTGGAAATTTGGAGGATAGGAATGACTATGAAGAGAGCATACTCACCTACCTGCTATAAAACTAATACTAGAGTCTATATGTGGTATAATGTACTTGAAAATAATTTTTCCCCATATAACCTCCCTTTTTTTTTTCGCTCTCTCTCTTTTAATCTTGTAGTTACCGCAGCAGAGAAGAAGAACATCATCAGTAAACTTGGAGACGACGTCACACTAAGTTGCATTTATAATGAAAAGAAACCCTTGCAATTAAAAAATCTACGGGTATATTGGCAAATAGCTGATGATTCCTACCAAGAAAAGTGTTCAGTTGTACATGCACTGATCTCTGGCCAAGATGACAACAGTAATCAGTGTATTCGCTTTAAAGACAGGACTCAGTTATTCTGGGATAGGTTGGAAAATGGTGATTTTTCTCTGCTATTGCTAAATGTCAGCCAGAGTGATGCACATACATACAAATGCATAGTGCAGGAGAAAACTGAACTTGCCAAAGTGATTCACCAGGCAGAAGTGATTCTCAGCTTAGCAGGTAAGAACTTGTGTCACTTTGCCCAAATTCTCATTTCCACTTTTCATATTTGTGCTATTTCAATATTATATATAAGCACAACTTTAATTTTGAAACAGACTTCTGCTCTTTGCTGAAATGAAGTCTGCTCTGCTTAATTTAAATGTTACAGACAGGGAATGTAAACCTTGGAGAATGCATGTAAAAACTGTTTACCCAGTGTATGTTTCTTTTCTTCTTGTTTTTCATGGGTATGAGAGCTCTTGCATGTGACTGGGTGACAGCAGCTGAAGTTGGTAATTTCTTCCTTTGGGTTTGGCTTTAGCTTTCTGCCCTCCCAGTGATTCTCTGAGCTCTCTGGTTTACAGACCAAACCTGCAGGTGTTTCTCTTTCAAGTCATGAGGGTGATGTGAAATCCAGCACTTTGTTCAGAATCCATCCCAAAATTTTTGCCTTTCCAGTACATTTCAAAATGTCAACAACTATTTCTTTTTCTTCTTGCTCTCCAGCGAGTTACAGCCAACCAATACTCAGTGGACCAATAAGAAACAGTGACAGCACTGGAGAGGAGGTGACCTTTTACTGCAGGTCTGGCAATGGATACCCAAAGCCCAATGTTTACTGGATCAATAAAGTGAACAACAGTCGCCTGAATTCATCACAAACAGACATCATACCCCACAATGATGGCACTTTCAGTGTTTTCAGCACACTGAAGGTGAAAGCCACTTCTAACATGCAAATAGAGTGCTCCATAGAAAATGAGATGCTGCAGGAAAATCTGTCAGCCAACTGTAAGTTCCCTCATGCTGGCTCTGTTTTCTAGGTAGCAGGAGTATCAACCAGCATGTCTCTGTTTGTAGATGCACACTAATAACAGCTATGCATTAATTCAGTAGCTCCAAAATGTTCTGAGAAGATCTCGGGCTTTGTTTCAAGCTCCTGTTATGCTTAGCCAATGGACTTGATGTTTAAATCTTCCACAGTGAAGTGAATAACCCACCAAGTGTATTATGACAAAAGCACTGAGAAGCTCTTGCATCTGAGGCAGTTGTTGAGCTTAACCTTTTAGTTCCTCAGGAACGTGATGGTTTGGGGAGTCAGCTTGTTTTTTAGGGGCCACCATAAAGCAGATCTGTGATTTCTGACCCCCTACACAATGGCCTTGCAACACTAACATTTGCTTTTTACTCTGCCGCGTTCCAAAGTTCAATTTCCAGTTTCTCCAAAACTCAGTTTAATACAGTGCACAACTTAAACTAGGTCTGCAGCAAATGGGCAATATGAGCTCAATAGAACAATGTACCTTAGCACAAGTATAATGTGCTAATTATTACTGATGTGATGATTAATAGTAAAAGCAAGTATTTAGTCACTCAATTCTTCACAAAACCAGAAAGCTATTTAAAAAAAAAAAAAAGGTATTAAGAAGTTACAGTTCCAGTACCACTGCTGTAGTTCATTATTTCCAAAAACCTGTGTAGAGAATCTGTCTGGAGTGGAAGGCTGGCCTGGAGGTGGCTGTTTGATCTCACTGCTGTTCCTGGCCCTGCCTCCAGCCACGCTTTTCTCTCACAGGTCTCTGCACCCTGGTGCAAGGATCTTGCAATGTTTCCATAACTGTAGCTGGATACCCACAGCTAATTTACCTGAACACCCCAAACACTGATCCCATGCATGTAGGCAAACAATATAAACTATTTCCAGGAGCAAAAGTTGAACACATGAGAAGAAGTTGCAAGGTAGAGTGTTTATGTGATAATACGCTGTGCTGTCATCCCAAATTAAAGGAAAACTACGTAACCTCATCATTAGTTTCCTAATGACGTTGCCATGTTGTCTTCTGAGGGAAAAAGACCTTCATGTTACTACTTTGTGGGTTTTTTTAAAGTCTCACAATCATACTTGAAAGAATAAGAGACGTGATTTGAAACCTTCAGTTTGCAGCAATGAGTGAAGATTCTTCACTAACTGCAGGGAAGCAGGTTTTCACCCATTTTTCTGAATACCATCAGATTTACATTATAGATTCTATATAGATTTATTTTCAACTGAGTCTAGATACAAGACCAAACATACAGTCTCTCAAAGCTGGAGGGAAAGAAGAAAAAGGAAAAGTGAAACATGGATGCAATTCTGTGATATGATGACAGGGAAGAATAACCTGGTATTTAGACATAATTAGCTGGAGATGTGTCTCACTCAGAAGGAATCACCAAAATCACAGTGATATGAATAGCACAAATCTTGACTCCTTCAGAGTTTTTTATGCGTGTAAAACCTGGTGAAATATTTGCCTGGTATGAAATGTGAAAATTTACACCTTATGACATCCTTTTCTATTTATTTCTATTTATTTATTGTAGACACGCAGCAGAAGAAAAGCAGTGGTCCTGGCACAGAAAGTGACAAAAATACAGAAAAAAAAGGACGAGGTGCTCAAGCAGCTGGCATCATTAGTATTGTCTTTGTGATAGGTATTCTAACTGGTTTAATCTGCTGGCTGTGGAGAAGGAGGTCCTCTAACCTAGTGTCCTATAAAGGTAATGAGACTCTTCATTTGCATGACAAAATTATAAGAATCCTTTTGCACTTGCCAAAATACTTAATGTTATCCAACAGGAAGAGATGAAGTATGACTAAGCTGCCTCCACTTGGCAGTAGGAAATCAGGCCATTAACAAAAACTTGGGGTGCCCTGGGGAGGAAATGTAATGCCCCAGGATATGTTATTCTTTATGATTTTCTCTTCCTGTGTCTGAACCTTTCTTCCTGTGTCTGTGTCTTTCTCCAAGCTGGGGGTGTTTAGCCTGGAGAAAAGGAAACTCAGGGGTGACTCTATCACTGTCTACAACTCCCTGAAACGTGATTGTAGTCAGATGGGGCTGGGCTCTTTCTCCAGCAGCACTGACAAAACCAGAGCACACAGCCTGCAGCTGCACCAAGGGAAATACAGGCTGGATATCAGGAAAAACTTTTTTACAGGAAGGGTGATAAAGTTCTGGAATGGCTGCCCAGAGATATGGTGCAGTCACCATCCCTGGTGGTGTTTAACAAAGCCTGGATGTGGCACTGGGGGCCAGGGTTTAGTTGAGCTGTTGGGGCTGGCTTGGACATGATGATCTTGAAGGTCTTTCCAACCCAGTGATTCTGGGAATTCTGAGCCTCACAGGAAGTAATTTCTGGATGTGAGAGTAACTCAGACTTTGTTCAGGCCATGGTTTGTCAGCTGTGATCCCTGCAGGCTCCTTCTTGACAGATGGCATGAATGGCATGAAACAGGACCGGGGTCAGTAGCTTGCTCAGCCTAGCACAGTTCAAAGCAGAAATCAGAGCATAATTCAGTCCTGAGAGCTTTAGTGTCACTGGCTGGATGATCAGGGTCAGGATCCTACTGGGATCAAGCAGAAATGTCGCTGGTCACAAGGGTACCCTCATGTGGCTGGATTTGCCCATGTGTGTGACTCTAAAAAAAGCTCTAAGAGACATCTTGTGGACCAGACTGAGTCTGCCAACATAGCTGGCACTTGCTCTAACCCTCTATCCAGGAGCCAACATCTAAGGGACAGAGCAGGGACAACCACACTTTTCATGGACAGGGGCAATCCATGTTTCCAGTCCATGCCCTCTTCCTCAATGTTAGCAACCCTGGGTGCCTCAGAAAAGATCAGGGGAAAGCAGAGTCATGATCTTGTCCAGGATCTGCAGCAGCTCTTGTAGAAGTCATGTCCTTCCTACAGAAACAACCCACGAGTGAGCAGGACTCTGTCCCAAGACAGGGAGCGGGGCTATCACTTCAATCCCAAAATCTCTCCTTTCTGAAATGGTGGCCTGGGTTGTAAGCAAATAGAATACTGGATTGCATTTTACAGAACATTTAACACATTGAACCTTCAGCTTTGGTGGATGTTGCTTAATATTAATCTCATTTTTCTGAAGTCTGTGGTTATCTATCCTACATGCTGAAACCCATGCATTTCTTTCAACAGATGTCCAACAAAGAGAAGACCAAGGAGGACTCAGCTGTAAGTATTAAAAATATATTATTTTGTTTGTCTCAAATGACTTAACTTCATAGCTTCAGTACTCAAGTTCAGCACAAGCCTTTAGATTAGACTTGCTGGATGATACAAACTGAAGCATTTCTTTGTGCACTACATCCTGGGTGGTCTTTAACTGGGATACAGGGACATCATTTGCATCATGCCTGTGAACCTGAGCCTATATACACCCAATTTAAAAAAAACAAAAAACAACTCCTTTCCTAGGAGAAACATGCTCTTCAGACCTTCACCATGTTCTTATTTTTATTTTTATTGCCATGCAATATTGCAGGCCAGCTCGTTTACAAATTCATTTGTTCTTTATAGTAGGGAAAAAATGAAAATTGAGTGAGAAAAATGACAGATTTGGGAAAAATAATTGGACAGAGGACTTGCAAGAGTACAGGGTGAAATATCTGCCTATTTGATATCTCATTTGGTAGCTTCTACTGAATCTAATCACTGTTGCCTGTGTGTCTCTGCAGAACAGGCAGGAAATATTGTGGTTTCACTAAAACTGTACTAGTTAAAGCATGGTTTGCTGTAGCAGATGCTGTGAATATACACAATTCATAGTATCAAGCAGAAGCAAAATAACCCTTAAATAAATAAACCTGTAAAAAAAGGTTTTACTTTTCTTGGAACTTCTTTGACCATCATAGGAACTGGGTTAATGGTCAGTTATTTTTCAGACCATAGCCTGATCCCCAACATTTGTGGTTGATAAACATCAACAGCCATTGCATTCCCTCCTGCAGAGTATAATCTATGGAGGAGGATGGATTTCCTCTTTAAAATAAAGAGACATTTTCTTCTTTTGTTCCTAGGAACTGCATTGACGTAACACAAGCAGCTCATTTAAGGTCAACTTTTTCTTCTCCAGACTGACTTATACCAGGCCCTTCTTGGTTTGATCCCTGGACTTAGCCCATTAGTAAAAAAACCTCTGTGACATAAATAAGAGTAAATATTTATCTTGTTTGTCTTGAAGGCTGCTGTAGCATGATTTGTTCATTAGGAACAAACCAAAGGCACCTTTCAGATGCTGTCTTTTTATTATCATTTCTCCACTCAACTTGTGGAACAGGTGGTGGGACAGTACCTCCTCTTTGGTGGCTCACTGATGACAGAAGGTGTCCCACCTCTGAGGGCCACGTTTTGGGCATCCCAATTTAAGGGCAACTTGGAACGATACCAGAGAAATGAAACTGGTCCAGGGAATGTGATCTCTGGTGAGAGATGGGTTATGTGTGTTTAGGCTGGAGAAGGCCAGGCGGATTAAGGACACAATAACAACCCTCTTCAGAGTGTCTTTTGAGAGGAAGGGACAAGTTATTTATTTTGCTAACCCAGCTGACACTGAAGTTTTAAGGCACAGCAGACTTAAACAAAGGAGATTTAAGCCAGATGTTAGAAGAGATTGTCTAAGAGTAATGATAGTTGAGCACTGAGGCAGAGTTTGTCCAGGCTATCCCATCCATCCAGGCTTGCTGCTTTGTGATTTCTTAGCAAAAGAGAAAACCAGTATCTGTCAGGAATTATTTAGAAATCAAGCTGGTACTACCTTAGTACAAAAGATGAGCTCTAGGAGAAATTCCAGCCTAATTCAATCTTAACTTGGTATTTTCAGTCCTGTTGTATGTGGTAGATGGGGGATAAGGCCCTGGGGAGGTGCATCCAGGGGAATGCTCTGCCACAGCATTTTGCTTTTCAGTACTGCTGTATGAAGAAGGCCAGGTTGTTTCATGGCAGTGAGGATCCTGAATACTGCAAACCAAAATGAGATTACTGAAACGAACTTTGCTGTTACAAAGGCAAAAAAGCATTTGGAAACTGGGAGGAAGGCAGATTGCAAAGAAGAGTAACTCCATCCTAGTGGGATTAGTCCTTCCAGACTAATCTGGAATTACCCATTCCAGTCAGTGGGGGAGGAAGCTCTGGTGAGGAGAAATTCAGAGCTGGAGCAATTCTGGACTATTACCTGAAGGAATTCCTTCATTTCCCTAGAGGACCCAGGGGAAGCTGTTTTCCTTTGGCCACAGAGAGACTTTGTGCATCTCATTCTCTGATATAGTTTTAAGTGAACCCAAGGTGACTCTGATATCCTTTCACAAGGGAGGCCACTTTTCCCATTTGCACAGAGAGGCAATTCCAGCTGTGCCATGAGGACAGAAATCCCCCAGTGTCTTGGGTATCCAGGCAGGACTTCTCCCCATTCAGTTCTCTCTCAGCAGCATGAAAGTCTTTTCCATAGCTTTGAAGATTTTTCCACTGGTTACATATGAATGATTATTTCTGGAGAAGTTTTTTTGTCTATTTTTTATTAAAATAAGTTCTTTTGTTCTTACAGCACCTGCCTAAATGGAAGGTCTGCCAACAATTTGGGCAGCTGGAGATGTGTCAAGAGAAGCATCACTCCCTCAGTGGCAGCATTGTTTATAATAAAAGTGACAGACTTCTGCCAAGAGAGATGGCAAAAAAAAAATTAAATAAAAGCTTCTAGAGCACAAGAGAGAGGAAAATCTGCTGGATTTTCATTCCAGCCACTGACTGTGTCCACAGAACAGCTGTGTCAGCACTCCAGCTCAGCACTTTGGACAGTCCTCTGTGATTGTCAGTGATTTGGACACCTGTACTGGGGAAAGCAGAAAGCCTGGGACTCAGCTGCTCTGTGCCAGACCACTGGAAGCTGGTGACTGTCCAGCCTCTCACCACAATCCTTGAGGACTGTCAGGAGCAGCCACATTCAGGAGCATGGGATGTTCTTGCTGTCACCTTACCCTGAGGATGGCTACTGCATGTGAAGAAAGGCAGCTAAAACCAAGAAAGAAAACTGAAGGGCCCTGCAGAGTGAGATTTGTGACCTCTTCCATGTTTCTCTGTCTAGACTACAATCCTTTCATTGTCTCTTTTCACCAACTGCTACTGTGTACAGAACCAGGCAGAACACTTTGACCCAGTCCTCCAAAAACAGGAGTTGCTCTAATGGGGTCAAATACTGAATTTGGTATCATAAGGGAAGGTGCCTTCTTTAAGCCTTGATAGCAATATTTTGGTTTTTACCAAATATTCCACCAAAAAAGGGGACTTCCACTTTCAACAGGAGCCAGCTGTGAGAAAAAAACAGGCTGTGTTTTTTAAAAGAGCACAATTAAAAATAGTGCTCTCTGCTATGTGAATGTCATGTTACCTGGACTTACCCTTCTCAGGATGGAACAAAAACTGTGGTTGAGCTCTGCTTGATTCAACTGAATCTTTATTTAAGCACCTTCCTGTGGCTTCCAGGGAGGATTTTAAACTGAATGTTTTAAACTGAACTTGTGTTTGTGTCTCATCCTTGCACTCACCCAACAAAACGAAAAAGAACAAAAAACACATTCCATCAGTGTGTTGTCCATGAATGCCCAGAAAGCCAAGAGCTGCATTTTCCTTGTGCCAGTGCATGTGCCTTGCTGTTTCAGCCCCAAGTCAGCCAAACTGACTGGCTGAAAATAGCAAAACAGTAAAATTTTCTGATAATATGAATTTTTACTAGCTATCTTTCCCAAATGGGACAGCTTCCCCATCTTGTCATGGGCAGATGGAGATTGTTATTTTAAATTGAGCTCTGGAAACACTTGACCTCTCCTACACCAGTTGCTAGACTAAAATTTTATGATTTTTGTGAATAAATCAGAGCCTTGTTTGTTCTTGCTCTGTGTGTAAGAGGCACTCCAGTAGCAACTCTGAGCTCAGACACTGATTTTTCATATGAAGATCAGCTTTCAATTTCCAGCCGAGTGAAAATTCTGTTGTACTCACATCATGTGGAAGCAGGACCATTTGGCAATAGTGCAGCAGTTATTTTTTGTCAAAGCAATACCCCCAGGGAAGCTCCCAGCTGAGTTGCTGTGCTTTCCACTTTTATATTCTGCAACTGTAACGGTTCAAAGATATAAGTGACCCAGCAGTGACTCTGCAATATGGTATTGAAACAAATTTAGACTGGTTTTCTTACTTCTGGGCTACTTCAGGGATACACCTAAATACAAAAGCCTTTTCTTGCAAAATCTGTGCTTTCATTTAGCTTAGGGTTGCAGCTATTCCTGGAGGTCAGCAAATCCTAGATGACATTCAAAGGATTTGGGAATTTTGTAACAACAGGTTTTTTTGTCTTCACTTGCCATGTTTATATTTTAAATAAAATCTATTCATTCTTCTGGATGTTTGACTAAATCTACCAACACACAGAGACAAGTCAATCCAAGCCATTGCCTCCACCCAAAGTGAGTTTTATTTTAGCCACATCCCTCAGTGCACCTTTTCAAAAGCCTCAAATAAGGGGAGACAAACACAACACAGAGCTGACCACCTTTGCTTTCTTTTGGCTCACACAACAAAATCCCTCCAACAGCACAACAGACTCCACAAAAGCCAGGCAGTAGCCTGAAGGCAGCACTAAGCCTGGGCTGATTCATCCCTTTCTCACCCAACTCCACAACACCAAGCAGAGCAAAGGTACAGCACACACTCCTGCTTCCAGAACTGAAACCAGCTCATTGCACTCCCCCCAGACCAGTCTTGCACAGGAGCACCAGCATCCCTCTGCCTTCATTGAAGACAGCAGCTCACTTAAACACAAGAAAGCAACAGTTGATGCAGCTTTGGAGGAAGACTAATAAATGGACTCACTTTCACAGAAAAGGGAAAGAGTTTTGTTGTGGCATGGCTGGTAAACCACAAGTGGAAAGCCCCAAGAGAAAACATGTGTTGCTACTTAGTGATTTGGATCCATCTGTCCTCTTGTCAGATTCACCATTTAAATATTTTTACCTGTGAGAGCTGAAGTATCTCTTTTGCTCAAAAAAGCATTCCCTTTTTCCAGCTACCCTGACTCCAACATCTGCTCTCAGTAGCTGTTGGGCTACATCAAAGAAAACTTATTTGTTTCTTTCCCAACTTGCAAAGTGAATCTTTCTTATATTTGTAGCAAACACACACAAAAGGTAATATTATCCCCAAGTGTAATTTCTCTAACCTCTCTGTTTTCCAGAGGAAGAGAAACTGCTCTAAAGAACAATTGAGTACAGCCTTATTCCACAGGGGGAAAACACCCCCATAGCTGTGAGGCTCTTGGGACTTTTCCTCTCAATATGTGAATTAGGGCCTTCAGCACCTCCATGATATCACATGGGATGGAATCATTGTAATCTGGTCCTCACTTGAGGATCACTGTGGAATTCCTGGAGCAAGTCTGGAACAAGGGTACAAAGTTGATGGGGGGACTGGAGCACCTCAGTGATGAGGACACGCTGAGAGAGGTGGGCCTGTTCAGCCCCAAGAAGAGACAGCTGAGAGGGGACCTCAGCCATGTCTGTCATTGTCTGCAGGGAGGGGTCAGAGCAGGGAGCAGGCTCTGCTCTGTGGTGCTGAGACATGGGACAAGAGGAATGGGGAGAAACTGGTGGACAGAAAGTCCCACCTGAAAATGAAGAAAATTTTTGGTGAGGGTGGCTGAGCACTGGAACAGGAGGCCCAGAGAGATTGTGGAGATCTTCCCTGGAGATGCTCAAAAGCTGTCTGGACACAATCCTAAGTAATGTGTTCCAGGAGCAGAGAGGTTGGACTGGATGACCAACTGTGGTCCCTTCCCAACTCACCCATTCTATGTTTATAAAAGACACCCCACATGTTCTTGGAGGTGATCTCCTCTGCATCTGGCACCCCAGGGAATTACAGAGCAGTGACTTCTATGCCATTCATCTCTCAGGATGCACTTAAGTGACAACAGGTCAGTTTGTACAATTACCTTCCAACACAGGAAAAACGCTTCCAACATTTCCTGTGTTATCAGCACCACTTAGCATAATTAGTGCATCTGAGCCATGGTCCCTGATGTCAAATGCAAGCCCTTGGCAGCTGCTCGTGACATTGCTGTTAATCACAAACTCTTTGTTTGCACATTGTTAGGAAAGAGCCTGTCTCCCATTTCAGTCTGGCACAGAAAACTGCTATGTAGGGATAGATACTCATATATCAAAGATGCTTAGGCTGACCTTTGAACTTGCCCAAAATAAGTCCCAAAAATTTACTAATAAATTACTTATTTGTTTTTCTGTAATTCCAAGAAGTTCTGCTTCGGATGACTGGACACAGAGTCGTGCTCAGAGTCACACAAGGCTGCCTGTAGCTGACTTGGTGCTTACACTCCTATCTCCAGCTTGCAGAGACCTTTTCCCACTTGCTGGACTGGAAAGTCTACTTTTTTGCAGCATCCACCCCAGTAGACATCATAAGTCAACAGAAGCTGTTTGCTAATTTTGAATGAGATTACACTGCACAAAAAAAAACAATCACCACTAAAAAAGTTTAGAAGGAGGGAAAAGATATCTCTCATTCAAACTGGAAATCTTTAAAGAATCTGTCAGTAAGAAGCAACAGTAACACAGCCATAATGTGGACAGGGAGTGACTGAAAATGTTTTTTTCTTAATTTCTTCTGCCAGGTCAGTGCTGTCACATGTCATCCCTCTTACACGGCTGAGACTGCAGTTTCGAAACAAGATCAGATTTGCCTGCAAAAACAAATTTCCCACAACATCATGCTGGACTAGAAGCAACTCTACACCTCTCAATTCATCTCTCTATCAATCAGACTTACCATTACTGTGCTACCTAGCTTTTAAAATGCATCACCACCACAGTTATCACAGTTACTGTAACTAAAAATAGGTCATGGAAGGTGCAAAATGCCTGAACTGTAGCTAATTTTATAAGAGTAGGCAAACATGAAATATCTTTATCACCTTGTTGGAAGTTTTATTAACCAGCTCAGATCAGTGTGATTAAACTCTGCCTCAGCAAAGGACTGTAAGTCCTATCATAAACCTGGTCTTTGAAAGCCTTTGGTTTGGTTTTCCCTGCCCTCATGAACTAAGTCTGGGTGTGCCCATATTTCCATCTGGCTGTATCTGCAGCACAGAGGATTGCTATCTTATTCAAGATATATTATTGAATTCCCTTATCAAAACCATGAGAAAAGTCCAGCCCTGTGCTGGCTCCTGACCTACTGAACAAGGCAGCAGGGCTGGCCAGATAGTGCCCACACTTTCCAGGAGATTCATTGACTGATTCTGCACAGGGTGGGACAGAGGGACACCACCCCAGGAAGGTCTCCTGCACTCCTGGCACCAGCTGGCACAGAAAGCAGAAACTGAAGGACTGGAAAAGCTGAGGAAGTGGCTTTGGAGACAGGGAAATCTCTGACAGGGTGAGCCTTGGTGCCAGGTCTCTTCTCAGCAGGTGGGGATCCCATTAGGAGTTCTGGGCACACCCCAGTGCTGAGGGGTAAGTGCCATTGAGCAGGAAAAATTAAAAGAATATAAAATTAAACACATAAATAAATAACATCCAAACTTCACACAACTGTTCTGTTTAATTTCACATTATCTGTTTATTATTTGAAGTTGCATTTCTCATGACTACCATGGGACAGATAGCTGCCTGCCCACACTGTTATGTATGGGACAGTTTGATCCAGCTGAGAGGAGGAGCAAAAAAGAAAGAAGGAATAAAAATAAAATCTTTTAATCTGCTCCAGAGCAGTAACAATTTGCCAGTCCGCAAGAGATGAAACCTTGTGGGGGAAATTGATTGGGTTTTAATTCATTTTTATTTTAAACAGCCCTTAAAGAAGAGCTCCCATTAACAAACATATACTCTGGCCAGCTGGAATGATTAACCACAAAACCACCAGGCATGCACAGAGTGAGCCAGTGCCTTTCATCAGCATTTTTGGCAATGTGGCAAGTGCAGACCAGCTTCATATAATGCGTCTTAGCTTCATTTTTGAGCAATTCCTACTGCATCACAACATAACCTGGGTAGAAAATTATTTCTAAACAAAATCAAAAAATGGTTCCTCAGAAACAGAAAACTTGGCCAAAGGAATCCACCAGATTCTGTGGCTGCATTTATTGCATCAGTAGACCTTCGAGTCTTGGGAAACATTATCTACATTAGTACATAATCCATGTGTCAAATACCTCTTCCATTTTATACTTCATCAACTTTTGCATTAAAACTGGTTTTAGTGTTCCCAGTGCTCAGGCTCAAGCACCCTACAGCCACGAGGGATCCCAGGCACAATAGGTGTGCTCCTGTTGGAATATTTTTCAGAAGGTTTGGGGTGTGGTTGAAGGGCAGGACAGGAAAGGAATTGTTTGGTTTAGTCTCCAGGCAATGCTGCAGCAAACAGCAAGGAGGGAAGCACTGAACTTTTGCACCTAGGCAGAAGCCAGGTGAGGAGCTGGCTGTGAAGGTGGCAATGGACCCTGAACCCCTCCTACACAGGCCTGGCTTTACAGCCCAGCAATGCTCCTGATCTCTCACTGCAGCTTTTACAAAGCAAGTTATAATCCTGATCTCTGCACTGCCAGGTGATGGGATGGAGCACCCAGCCTGGCAATAAACACTTGTATAGCATATCTCTGATATGTCCTATCAGCTGGAAGCTCCATGCAAGCAGTCAGCACGGTTGAGAGGTGAGCAAAAAGCACTTTTGCACATGCAAAAGTGTATTTGAACAGAGATAAAGTGCAATTCAGCAGCAAATTTTGCAAGGAGATAAGCAAGAAAGCACATGGCTCCCAAAACATCCTTGTCTGAGTGGCAGGACTGTCACAGACTGGATGCAAACACATCTGGAATGTCACTGCTTTCATTCAGACTGTTTGTTTTTTGGGAGGGAAGATTGATATTCCTATCTCCTCCACACCCCAACATGTCAAAGCTCATGTCCCTGTTCACTGCCAAGACAGCACAGATTATTTTCTGCCTTCTTGAGGTGCTGCTGCCCACACGTTAGCAGAACACCAGCAACCTAATTACACAGAAAGCTATTAGGGTCTGCCTGAACTTTCCCACTTGGAAAAATTGTGCTTTCTCTCACGAAATTTAGAAATAAATATTGATTTTTAGCTAAGGTGAGTTCCAAGATCTGAAGAGTTGCTGCTACATGCTTCTCCCATCACAAAGTCCCTGCTCACCTTGCTGTCCCTGTGGGTCACAGCTCAGCAGGTGAACTAAACCATTTCCCCACTATTAGACCAACTTCTGCCAGGCCAGGAGTAAAGCACTGCAGATAACAACTGCAGAATGGGCACTTTCATTGCTTGCTAACATTTACATTAACACATAGCCCTTCAGAGACAAAAAACCTACAAAACATAGCAAGAGTGGCTGGATCTGCAGTTGTGCTCAGAAATGAACGCATCAGGCTGGACAAAGCTCACACAGGATAGCACAGACCATAGCTCTGACAGCATAAACCAAGTGGGAGGATTTTTTTTTTGCTCTTGGATCTCGTGGTATCCCTGCCATGCCTAAATAGAAGAACCTTTCCTATATTTAGCCTTGGCCTGAGCAATTGCATCCCTGAAGAGCTGCAGATGGCATTGCTGGTACTGTTCTGAACCTTCCCCTCTGCTCAATGCCTGGCTTACACAATTCACAGACTCGGAGAAGAACCCAGTTACACCCCCAAATACTATCATAGTTGCAAATGAGCTTGTTGGAACGTTAAATACCTTTCCAAAGGTATTTAACCCCACCTGATTAAAGCAGGTCCTGCCCAACTGAAGTAGTCTATTTTATGTCTTGCTTATGCTGGGAGAAAAGCAACCATACATGGAGCAAATTACCCTTCCAACACCTCCCAGTGCTTGCTGCTATTCCCGAGGAAAATCCAGAAACCTTGTGGCAAATAGAACCATTAACACCTTTACAGAAAAGTACAAATCTCTCTCTTGAGTGTCTGAGATCCTGAGCCCTTGGGCAGCCATCCACTGCAGGGTACCCTGAAAAATGTGGGGGGATTCACATCATAGAGAAACAAACAGCTAATTGATTGGCCCAAAAGCTTTATCACTTAAAGGATCAGACTGACAAAAGTAGCAGCAAAAATCAGTTCACATTTGTTCCTTTCTCACAGTCAAGCTGAATTTTTGTTCCCATCCCTACTGGGTGTTCAGGTCATTAGGCCTCAGTAACAGATGCAGATTTCTTGCCAAGCATCTCCCATGCCAGGACTTACACATCTCTTGGACAGCAACGCTGCTGGCTGTCGCCTCTCCCTGTGCAATTCAACATGCTGCTTCAATTTTTGCTACTATGGCTGCACCATGAAAGGCCTTCCACTGTTGCTCAAGTGGTTCAAAAGCCAGCACAAAAACTCATTAATTTTTCATATCTCTCATCTGCCCACACCCTGAGATAAGAGTCCTAACCACATAAGATATTAGCTAAAAACATGGAAACAAGGGAAACCAGCCACAACCAGGGCTGGAAAGCCTCACTCAGCAGCCAAATCCAAAATGACAAATAAAGCACACAGATTCAGGTGCTCACTAGGCTCATTTGAACAGTCTTTTGATTTCCACCTGAACTGGAGAAGGATTAAGGTTTATCAACAGGAAGTAGAGAAGATGAGCATGACAAGATATAGCTGGTCTGTACTGCCTTACCCAAACAACCTTGCTGTCTTCTGCTCAGAATGACAAATGGAGTTTGCATTTTCCTTCTGAGGAGAGCTTGTCTGTGTTATTTGGTTCATCTGATAACAAAATGGGGGGCAGGGCAAAGAGAAAAACTCACATTTATTAATAATACCAGCTACGATCACCAATATGAGATGAACAAGAGCCAAAAAAAGACTCACTTTTTTGGAGAACTCTGCCTGCAGGCTTAGAAACCATTTGGATAACAAACACAAGCAGAGAGGATATACATATATATGTTATGAGTAAAAAGTTGTCCATTTTTTTTTAAGGTTGCAGAGTTAAAACAAGTTGAACCAGTTGCTGTTGAATTGAAAGTTACCTTCATGTTGCAGTCACCTGTTGTTGATAGTTCTTCTTCAATTACCTGTTTATGGTTGGTGATCAGCCTGGCAGATTGCCAGGGAGTGACACCAGACCCTGCAGGTAGCAGGGAAAGGGAGTGACATCAGAGCTCCTACGCAGATGAGAATGCATTTCACCAGATTTTGCAATGTTCCAGGAAAAAAAAACCCTAACAACAACGAGCCAACATGGAATTAAGAGACCTAAGTGATGCCTAAAGGTGAGGAACTTAATCCAGTACCTGCTAAGATCCTTTGTACTTCTCACCCTAACCGGATATTAACTAGAGAGAGGACCTGAAATGTTAGACTGAAAAAGTGGAATCTCCTACTTTCCCATGAGGACAGAAGCCCCAGCTCTGCCCGCAGACCAGGGACACAGCTGCATCATCATCCTCCTCCTCTGTGCCACTCCTGGGAGCAGCGGCAGCGCGGGCACGACCCATCAGTTCTCCCCACTTGAGCAGATTCTTTTTAATAAAGGCATTAAAATGGAGAAAGATCTCCTGCCCTAGTCATTACATATATATATAGTTGTATATACAAATATACAACTAGAAAAAGGAATATTGCAAGGTTGCAACATGCTATAATAGCACCAAATGAAAACACACAAGTCCCTTGACCGGTCTGCACCAGTACTTAGTTGAATTCAAATTTATATTCCAGAAATTAAAATACTTAAGCTATTCATTCTTCCATCAATTCACTTATAGATAATGAAAACATTCTGGATCTGATTTTGGAAAGCATCTGATTCACAGTGTTTGAATTAGCAGATGTGTGGGCAACTGTGTTTGGTAAAAAAAAAGGGAGTTGTGTTCTGTGGAAAAGCAGGCTGTATTTTGCTTTAATTGGAAACCTTTTAGCAAATATACAGGATATAGCAAATAGAGGGGAGAAAGTACATTTATACACTCTAAAAGCAGCATGACAAAGGTACTGATTATGTGAACATCTCCAAAAACTGAAGTGAGGAGTCCCCAGGTGCTGAAAACCAAGAAGACATTAAGCAATGGACATTAAGCACTGTAAGAAGTGAGCCAGCTCAAGGATTTGCATTGGCTTGGTAGCTTGTTTCAACAAAGTTTTGTTCTGTGCTTGCTTCATTGCAATGTGTAGGAAGAAAAAAAAAAAGAAAAAAAAACCCACCAAACCCAAAAAAAGAAAAAAAAAACACCAAAAAAACCCAAACAAACAAACAAACAAAAAAAATACATACCAAGAGGCCTGCATGGATGAACAAGGAGATCCTGACAAAACTCAGGCACAAAAAAAAGCTTGCAAAAGGTGGAGCAGGGGTGGATAACATGGAAGGAACAGAGACACTGTCTGAGCATGCAGAAACATGGTTTAAAAAGCCAAAATCCACCTGGAATTTGATCCGTTCAAGGTTTTGATGGGATGCACCAATGAGTGCTGAGGGAGCTGGCAGATATCATTGCAAGGCCCCTCTGGATAATCCTTGATGGATGATGGCTGCTGTGAGCAGTGCCAGAGGAGCAGAGGAGAACAAACATTACTCCTGTCTTCAAGAGGAGAAAGAAAAAGGATCCATGCTGAACACAAGTCAGCATTGTATCCTTGTGGCAAAGAAGGTTAAAGGCATCCTGAGCTGCACTAAGCAAAATATTGCCTGCAGGTTGAGGGAGGTGATCCCTTCCCTCTCCTCAGCACTAATGAGGGCAACTTCTGGAGTTCTGGGCTCACCCATAAAACATACAAATATATCAGTCTAAAGGAGAGAGAGTGAAGGGCCACAAAGATGATGAAGAGACTGGAGTGTGTCTTCTGTGAGGAAAGGCTGAGAGAGCTGGGGCTGCTGGGGCAGAGGAGGCTCAGGTGGGATTTCATCAGTGCATGGAAATACCTCCAGGGAGGGTGCAAAGAGGGCAGAGCCAGAGGAAATGGGCACACACAGGAGGCTCTGTCTGAAGATAAAATAGGTGGCCTGGCTTGAGCAGGGCAGCAGAAGCAGATCACTTCCAGAGGTGGCTTCCAAGCTCAACCACTCTGTGACTGTGGAAAAATTATGAGTGGATTTTGAAAGCTTACAGCCATAACAGCAATCTCCTGCAGGTCACTCAACCCATGCTAAGTTTAATAGGATAATGTCGAAAGAACAGGAAGGGTAGGAAGAGAAAAATATTTCTTTCAGTCTTTTCTTTCTGTCAAGATAAACAATTATAAGCCAGTATTGCACTGCTGCCAGGTCTTAATTTTCTTCCACGTTTGACTACACTCAGAGTAGCACAATGGAACACTGAGCAATCACAGCACCTCACTTCTGTCACAAGCCATTAATGAGCCTGGGAAAAAAGTCATCCCCAACAAAAAACCAACTCCAAACCAAAGCTCAACCACACACTGGAAAGGTTTATCCTGGTGAGCAGTCACCACAGATCAGTATGACTCCTTTGTGTTTATCACTGAAAATCAAATTGAGTAAAAACTGTATGGCTGTTCCCACCAGACCCACAGCCTTCATCCCGAGCATTAAAGGACCACAAGTGTCTGTGGCTCCTGTATTTTTGTAAACTGAGAGGTTCTGAAAGAATGCATTAGTGATCCATATCTGCCACCTCCTCCTGCAAGACAGGAGGACAGCAATAACATGAAAAAAAAGAATGGAAGACACAGAGGTACCTAAGCACAAAGCTGGAACACAGTAACCTTTCCATCCTCATGAGTTTTTTTGCTAGGTGGTATTTAATCACCAAGGCAGGGCACTTGGAAGACAAAACACAAGAAAAACCTGTGTTTAAAGACATAGGAGTTTAAAGGGATGCAGTGGAAAAGGCTGTTGAAAACAGTGGACACACAGGGGAACTACTTCAGCTGATAGTTTAAATTTGGGCTTGTTCAAAGCATGTAAAGAAGGAATTAGCCTATGAAGCATTAAGGTCACATCCTTATACTTTGTTATGGAGTGATTTTCTTTTATCTGGAGCAGGACATGGCACCTCAGAGTCAGATTCCAGCAACTGAGTTAACTTGGACAACACTCTGCTGTTGTGAGAGGAGCTCTCAGAGTAGCATTAGGATCTTCCAGAAGAGTAGCTCTCAGAAGAGCATGAGGGGAAAAAAAACCCCACAAATATGACTTTCTCTTGACATTAGTGCAGCCATAGATGGTTTTGGGACTTCATCAGGAATTTTAGCCTTGGAAGTCTTCCACTTCCGTGTTTTAGTGCTAGAGAGAAAATAACTTCTAGAAACTCAGAAGTTTATTGAGGAATAAACTTCTAAGTTTCTAGACGTTATTTTCAGTCTTACATCCTTCCATCCTTGCTTTGTCTTCCATCCATCTAAATATGAGTTGCATCAGGCATTCAAAGCTTTCCAAAAGTGAAGTGCTTCAGGAAATACTCTGGATTATCACTGCTACAGGAGAGAGTGAGCAACTTCATTACAGCCCTATTTGAGTGAGAAATTACATATTGCTGAAATACTACCATGAAGCTGACTGATTTACTAAGTCTCACTTTTAAAACAGTTAAATAGAGTGTGGGTGGCTTTGTTTGTTTTCTAGTATAACGAAATACAATTTTCTAGACTTTTTTCAATTATTTAACTTCTAGCTTAATATAAAACAAAACAAAAAACAACCCCAAAAAATAAAAACAAACGGGGTTATTCTAAAGTTTAAGTATTTTTTTGTATGAGTGTCACATGCTAATATTTCAATTCTTCCAGCATGATGAAATAGCAAGCTCTCCACTTAATCCAAGCAGAGGAGGAGAGGAGGAGCTGAGATGAGTGAAAACAGTGTTTGTACTACTACTGTTTATTTTTATAAGTAAATATTATTTAATACTTTTTACTAATAATCCAAATCAATGGGGTATGCCTTTTATGGCATGTTTACATAACACAAAGTTCAACACTAATAGTGTATTAAGAAGTGTGTGTACACATCTGTAAAGAAAACAAAGGGAGATGTCAGAAGGATTCAATTAAATGCAAGAGAGACTACCCAGAAACTAGCAGTTTGATTAAGTGTTGAACAGAATACACCAAATATATTATTCCACAATTGCTGAATTGTGCAATTAAGCAACTATGTGCAAAAAAACCACCCCACCCTAGTAAAGAAATGCCCTTGTCAGCAAATGCCCATTGAAAGAAAAACATAAATTTCTTTATGAAATGCAACAACAGACTATGCCAGACTATGCTCTGTGAGATGCAAGAGCTCTCAAGGAGAAAAAGAAAGGCTTCTGCCATGGCTGGCTGAAAACAAAAGGGCTAAATATTGCTCAGTACCCACACATCAAAAGCAGAGAGCCAGGAAAAAGTAGTGCTTGATTGCAGAGCAAATAAAGAAACAGCTTTTTTTGGCATTGTAGAGTGTGGAAAAGCATGCTTATAAAGTGCAAGGAGTAGCCTCTGTGCTCAGCTGTACAGGAAACCAAATACATTAACATCAGTCACAACTAATTGTAAGATAAAAGTTTTTAATTTTTTTTTTCCTCAATAGAAAGTACTAAGCAAAGTCTCAAGTGCCTGCTTAAGCTGAGAGACAAGAGTTGTTTCAGAAACACTGGCAAAACCCTTGTTCTGAACATTTTCAAGTGGCAAATTGATGCAAAGAAATGTTTAACTGCAAGACAAAAGGTAGGCACTCCTCCTAGAAGGAACTACAATACCTGAAGGCTGCATTATCATAAATAGCTAAATTCTGGGAAAAGATCAAAGGTGGATGCTGAACTTTTTCTATTGGTAAAGTGATAGCTTGCAAGACCTTACGTCAGCTGCAATGCTATGGTGAGAGCTGACAATATTTCCATTTATTCTTCAGCTTGGCTGGAGAAACAGCCCCTGATTTCTGAGTCACTGCTCACATCCTGCCCTGCTCCAGGACTTCCTCATTCACTGCAGGAGCTCCTTGCAGCAGCACGTTTGGATCTCAGCACATGCAGAGGGGACACAGGGAGATTCCACAGAGGTAAGCAAGAGATCAAATGTTCTATGTTGAACAAGAAAGTGCTAAAATTGCAGTATTTGGGCTATGGGGTTTGGCTAAGGTCTTTTACACTTGCTTCGGATTATGTTTCCATGGGGAAAAATGAAAAAGAAACAGTGTGGATTTGACTTGGGGATTTGGGTGTTTTTTTTCTTTGTTATAAGTTTGCCAGAGAGGAAAAACTCCAGACTGAGGGGGTTCCCAGTTGTGTAATGCTCTCCCCTGTGCTGGCTCACAGCTGGGGTGGGCTTAGACTGCAAAATGGAAAGTGAGGCCACCAAAAAGGCATTTCCAAATAATTTTCTCACTGAGCACTGATTTGCCTTTATTTCTACTCTTATCCTTTTGCTTTTCCTTAGCCATTAAAGTGGCACACTGACAGAAGTGACTGAACAGGGAGTCTCAGTTTAGTGAAATTCAGAGGACAAACACTAGGCTGAAAACAGTCAAATCACACTTGCTGCCTCAGAATGTCACCTGAGCAAGAGCAAAGGCTGGAGCCATTCAGCATCCAGGCAGAAAGGGAGCTCCAGGTAACTTCTCAGGCTCTCAGTTGTCACTGTTCACAAACTGGCAGAGGTAACAGCAGCTAAAAGGGAAGGCAAGGGGTCCCAGGGTCCAGGCTGCAGGTAGTGAAGAAATCAAGTGCAAGAGTGACAAGACTAGAAAGAGGGCAAACAGCTGCACAGGAGGGTTTTCCCAAACTGAGTCACTGCAGTTTCTATTACAAGTGGTGGTGGAGTTTGGGAAAAAAAATTCTGTGGCACAAGTAGGCTCCAGACAAACCTGGTGCCTTGGTTTTGACAGATTTATATTAGATTAATTAAAAAACAAACCACAAAACCTACACAGCAATAGATGTACAAGCCAAACCCTATAACAAGGCATTTAAAACAACTTTTCTGTCTTAAAATCTAATTTTATTCTTGGTAGCTCATTGCTGCTTTTAGAGGGAACTGTACCCACCAAATTAATGCAGGGACAGAGGAAGGTCCCAGGGAAGGAGAAAGACACCTGGGGAAAGTACAGAGCAACAGATGCCACAAAGTCCAACTTCTCACACCTCCTCCATGTGAACCTGGAACTCAGACCCCCTCAAGAGCCAGCTCATGCTAGATAATCTTGCCTTTCTGAAAGCTAAATAGAAATGTTTCACCAGTTGACTAAAAGTGAATCCTGAGGAAGAAGTGAAATGACAGAGCTATAGATTTCAGTTCTCATTAAATCAAAAATCTTGCCATTTTTTGGAGATTATCTTGTAACACAAGTGTAAGTAGTGCAAAGGTGGGAATCAACACAGATTTTTCATTCCAGAGAAATTATTTATCTATTTCTGGAAAGGAAAAGGAGATGACAGGAAATTTCCAGCTCCAAGTGCTCTTCTTGTAACACAGACCAGGTTATTGAAATATTTGGCAAGATGAGTATTGCAAAAATATCTCTGATAGGCTTTCCCCAGTTGGGAAAGCCCTAAAAAAAGATTGCATGGGTGTATACTACACTCAGCAGACTGATCTTTTGGTAAAAAAGTCACCAGAGTTCTGTGTATTTTATCTCCAGAGAAGCCACCCAGTGGTTGGTGGGAGGTGAGGGATGGGTGGGAGAAGAGCATTTCACTCTACAAAAGAAAAAACATATGTATTCTTTAAGAAAAAAAAAAAAGCCAATACACAGATGCAGTCAACTCTTTAGGGGGCTTCTTGGATTTTCACCTTATCATGGTAAATTCCATCTACAGTTTTCTGTTAACACAAAACAGAGACCTAGGGCAGCTCCAGAAGTGCACAAAAACAGTCAGTGCTGGAACACCTCCCCTCTGAACACAGGCTGAGAGAGTTGAGGTTGTTCAGCCTGGAGAGGGCTCTGTGGAGATCTCAGAGGGGCCTTTCAGGGCTGGTGAAAAAAGAGACTTTTTACCAGGGCCTGTAATGACAGGACAAAGGACAACGATTTATAAACTGAAAAAGGGTAGGTGTAGGTTGCACATAATGAAAAAATTCTTTACTGTGAGAGTGGTGAGGCACTAAAATGGGTTTCCTAGAGAAGTTATGGATGTTCCATCCTTGGAAGCATCCAGGCCAGGTTGGATGTGTCTCTGAGCAATCTGGAGTAGCAGAAGATGTCCTTGCCCATGGCAGGGGGTGGTGGAACAAGATGATCTTTCAGGGTCACTTCCAAATCATTCTATGTTTCTATGATAAGTACTTAAGAATCCTTTGAAAGAGTTCAGCTGGTTTGTCTTTCACACCCTTCTCATTTTCCTTTTCTGAACTGTGTTACAGCCTTCCCTCCCTCTCAGGACAAAGCAACTGCCTCCTATGGAAGCTGAGCATCCCTGAACAGCCACCAAAGGGGACAGTCCAGGTGCTGGGATATGTCCATGACTGAGCTGTGGTTCAACAGGTGAGAAAAATAAGGGGAGGAGAGGAAAATACATATAAACTATCCTCTGAGCAGGGAGATACTTTTCTGCTACAGTCCATTGAATGCACACACACAGGTGAACATACCTCAGTGAGTGTGTCTCATTGAGCACTGACAATTTTCAGGGGCATTTGGGGATGTGTATACATTGTGAGTGTACCTGCTGTCACATTTTTCAAAGCACCTGAGCCTCAGAGACTTCCATTCATTGATTCCAGGTCACATCTGCTGACATGTTTTTAAAACAGCACCTCAACACCTCGAGGCAAATCCTAACCCCAGAGCAAGGTGCCTGTGCTAACAGGAGCTGGAGAAGTGCTGCTGTCTTCGTGCAGCATTGCATGGGCATGAATTCCATGTGATGAAGGGAAGTTGTTAATTGCATCACTCCAATACCCAAAGTTTCACTCCAAATTCAGTTCTGTTCTATAAAAAAAGAACACTGGTGAGTGGTGTAATCCAGATTTTGCTTGGTGTAGTTGGAGAATGCAACTTCATTACAGAATGGGAAGTATGGAGAAAACAGGCAAATTATTCATCTACATAACTACGATGGGTTACAATCTATAGGGATGTAATTTTTAAAATTAGTTTTACAACTTCGTTTTGTATGTATTTTCCTCTCACACCACTTCATGCTTATGTTACAATGTCATTTTCCATATTATTTTATTCCACTTACCATTTCCTTGCTGTTTGCTTGTTTGTTTTTTTTTACCTCCCATCAGTTTATGAATATAGTTAGTTGTACAGTCCAAACACATTTCTCAACTAAGTGCATTTAAGTGTAATCTTTAATTCTGGCTTCCCTTTTAACATCTGGGCACCCCATGTTCTACAGTTTTGAACCAGAATTTTTTTGTAAAAGCAAAATTGCTTTCGCCTTCTTTATCAATACTCTTGCCCGGCCAATGATTGGTGTCACCACAGAGAGAGATCAGAGCTAGAGCCAAGCAGATCCTTCCCATTGTATCTCTAAAGAGAACTGATTTATTTTGACATCAGGAGAGGGAACAGCATACAGAACTCCATATACTATTTATTTGAGGTAGACCAGCTTAAACTTGGTTGTTCTTACTCAAATGCAATGTATTATCCAGAGAATGACATTTTCTTTAAACAGCAGTAGCAATGATGAAGGGAAAAAAGGAGATGCCCAGAAGCATTTGAGAAACCCACAAGGTGAGAAGAAATGGAGACAGAAGTGTCACCACTTTTCCAGCTCTATCACAGATCCTGCAAGGGCCATTCCATGGTTAATTCACTCCCATTCATTCCTCACTCAGTCACCCAGAGCCATGCTTTTGAAGACTCAGGCTGCAAGCCAAGTTCTTCTGGCAGCACTATAGGTAGCACTGTACTTGTAGTTTTCAGAGATTTTTGAAAGCAAAGCATGACCCTGTATGAATCTAAAGGCCCACAGTGATAGGATCTATAGAGTAGAATCTGTCAGAGCTTCTACCATCTTCTACAACACAATCAATATTCTTTTTGCAGCATTATTTGTCGGATTCAGATGAGGAAGGATTTTTTCTTAACAGGAAATTCTGCAAAGACATATGAGGATGGGAGTGAAGGCTCCCTGGGGTCCCCATGTTGTGTCACATCTCTTGTACTTTTTAAATCCTCTGCTGGGAAAGGGAAGCAGGGGCATGAAATTAAAAGCTTTAGGGCTAAAAGGTTTTCCTGGAAAGGTCCCCTCTACAAGACAGCTATGCCAAGCTAGAGGGTCAGGGGTCAGAATTTAATGTAATTTCTTTCCTAAGACCCATGTAAGTCCCTGTGCTGTAACACATTTTACTACCTCCTCCCCCATTTCTTCACTCACCAGAGAGGAATGAAGCAGAAAAGAGTGTGTTGATTTGTACTAGAGTGTTGTCATCCATCCAGTAAGTGTACCCTGGGGAAGCAAATTCCATAAACATTTCTTGGGCCCACACTTGGGATCTATTAAAGCCAAGGAAAGCAGCAGTGCCTTGCTGAGGAAAAACTCCTCATAGACAGAGCTGCACAAGTACCTGGATGAAAGCTTCAGAGCCTCAAACCAAACTGCAAAACATCTAATAAAGAGCTAGCAGGGTTTTATGGTAGGCCTGTCTAGGGGATCTTTGAATTTCCTCATGGGAAACTTCTATCCTCAAAGATCACCCTCCATACAATTAATTTCACCTCTTGAGAACCTCACTGTGGCTACAATTTTCATGGTGGTCACGGAAGAAAACCATTTTATTACAGGTGTTTTCCAAATACTGCTTTCACTGAAGCTGAACAACTCACTTGAGATGCAGAGTGACCTGCAGGAGCTGATCCCAGTCACTGAAGCTTTGCTGGCTTGTGTGGCAAAGTGTCCCTGCCTCAGCCCAGCCACAGATGTGCCCCACACCTTGGAAGGGAGAGAAGGATCTAACTTAGGATAGCCTTGGTTAAAACACAGTTTTATTAGCTTGGCTCCTATGTTCTCCTACTGTTCTGTGTTGAGAGATGCACAAACAAGTTCCCATTCAAAAATAGTCCTCATGTCAGGGGTTATCTCCAAGGGAAAATGGAAACTTCAGTTCCAATGTGCCTTGCATGTGGAGGCCATAAAACGCAGGGATTTTGGGATGAAGAAGCTGTGAGAGACAGAGCTCAGGCAGGTAACATAAATCATGGCAAGACCACCACTGACCTCCTACCAGCAAGGTGTGGATCAGAGACTCCCCATGTCTTGCTCTGGTTAGACCAGGGCAGGCATTTCGTCTTGGGTGGCTCCAGAACAGGGTCTGCAAGGCCCAGACATTTTGCCATCCCTGAAAAACTGCATAGAAAAAGGATTGCTTCAATTTCTGAAACCTGTGTTACGTTTCAGAGCTGCTCTGAGGTGTTCACTGTCCTTCAGCTGCCAATTCAATCTCTCAAATGATGGTTTACAGCTTGAGTGTTTATAAAAAGGCCAACATGTAACACTCTTAGTTTAGCCCTCTAAATAAACAGTCATAGAAGCACCGAGGTCAGCTTTGAGTTCCTCACAATCTGGAGCATTGAAAGAGACAAACTTAACAAGGCTCTTCAAATCCCATCTGGTAGAAGGACAGGAATGTAAGGGCTTTGAACCACAAATATGAGATCAGCATGTCAACGCCAAGAGAAGATTTCTGTGAGTGCTCTGAGGAAGTGCTTCAAAACTAGGTCATGTAAACTTCACTTACGTTGAGTGCTTCCTACAAATCATTTCTCCCTTCTGGGTTAAACCCAGAAACTACTACTTTGTTTAACAGCTGTCAGTTAAAGCACAGGACAAATCACACCAAATAACCACTAGTTAAATTTCCACAAATGTGTCAGCAAGGGGAGGAAAAAAAACAAAAACAACTTGTTCCACAACATATTCTCACAAATGGACATTTGTGTCTGCACAAAGGGCAGCTGTAATGTTTAATGTTTAGTGCCATTCCATAGTGCTCTAAAGATCCAAACACAAGTCTTTGTTTGCCTGTATTATAATGAGGCCTGCAGATGTTTGGCAGCCGCCTGTAAAATGCAAAATGCCGTACCTAATGAATTAGCACTTGGTATTTTCCCATCTGAGGACATCACATCCCTTTTCCCTCGAGAGTCAGGGATGCAGCAGGTTGCACAGGAGTCCCACCCAACACTCCTCCCCACAGCTGAACTTACGAGATGCAGTTTGGACAAGAAGTAGGTAATTGTCACCTTCCTATCAAGGATCAATCAACTCAATTCCCATTGATTGCATCAGCTCTTTTTACCAATAAGCAAAGACAATTCGGAGAAGGAGTCTTGCCTTTCCAAATCAAAGTTCCTGTGCGGTTTTCATCTCAAGTTTAGTCATTTCTAAAGGCCCACGTCTGGCCATCTCTTACCACAAATACTCAGAATTCAAGCTTTGGGCTCATCGAAAAAATATGGGTTTTCATGAAGAGCTGATAGCAAGAGAGGATGTGAATTCAGACAGACCAGCTGTAGGAACAGGGCTGGCTCAGGGAAAACTTCTCCCACCCATACAAAGACCCACTCAGAGTTGCTACATCTGTCTAGAGTAAAAGTTGCTAAATCTGTCTAGCACATTCCAATGACAAAAATCCTCCATTGCCTCCTGGCAATGACAAAAATCCTCCAGCTTTGTTAGACTTCTCCCAGAAGTGCCTACTTCCCCAGAATCTGATGGCAAAGCGGAAAGATCAATTGTTTACTTTGGCAGCAACAGCTGTGTATTGAATAATATTGTGTTTTATGAGAGTTTGACTGTATTGGAAACACACTGAAAAGTACTTTAAGACATGCAAATAAGGACATCCCTTCCATGCAAACAAAATATCCACAGCATACTACAAGATGCCAAAGGAGCCCATCCAGATATGCACATGGATAAATAATAAGTGATTTGTCCTATGATTTTAAACATTTTGTGCAAGAACAGAATAAAGGAAGGTAGTCCTTCCTAAGGAAAGTGCAGCAGGCATTCCTAACTAGAAAAACCAGAGATAAACAATCATCTCTCACATATATAGAAACCCAGTTGCTTCAGCTGATACTTTACACATCTTGCTTTCCCAGAAAACAGGGCTGTCCACTGGTGTTTATGTTCTCAGTGTGTGTGATACAAGAGAAAGCTGAAATCCTGTCTCTGATTTAGGTCTATTTGCACCTTAGGAAATCACTAAAGCAGAGAATACCAGAGGAGCTTGAGAGTAACCAGTTTAAAAGTTATCACAGCTTGGATGCTCAAGGTTTTTGTCACGACTCTAGGAAATGTGAACAGAGAAACATTTGAGAAGGCTGGCCCTGACACTACACAGCCATAACCACCTGCTCAGTTCTGGATAGCCTCATGAATGACATTGATTCTCTGGTATCCCAGGAGAAGATACCCAAGGATTCTGAGTACTTAGGTGATATTAGAGATTTACACACACACACCACCTTGATTTTTGACATGGCTGGAACCAGTGCATCTTTCCGCCTTTTAGGCTCCAAGGCACATCGTGCCCCCAACCAGCAATTAGCTGCCATATAATACATGTATTTAATAGTGTTTCCAAAATCACAGGCACAGACACAATCATGTAGTGCTCCAACCCCTTTTTCCTGGATTTCCAAATAACAGTTCTTATCTGGGTGATGCAAAACTCCAGCTAAGAGCTCAGAGGGTGCCAAAGCAGATGTGCCACAGGCACTTGCTACTGTGCAGAGATTTGTGTCTGTGGCACTGAAACTGCTCCTGCAGCTACCCAGAGATACCAGATCACAACTGTGGAGCTACAACATTTTCCTGCCATTGCAGAAGCAGGTACTGGATCATCCTAGGGGAAAAAAACATCTGGTGTGAGATAGCATCAGAAGATATCTCACAGGATGTTGTTAATCAATGGAAAGAAAAGAGCACGAGTTCAAGGGAAGTAAGGATGAGTGTTGGGAGCAGGAGATGTCACACAAGCAGTGCTTCAGCCAGAGCACTGTGAAGACCTCTCAACAACACTGGTGAAGGTAAATGTTGCTGGTTTGGAAAGGAAAGGGCTCAGTCATTTGGGGGAAGGCAAGTCCTAGAGACCCAGCTGTGAGGCAGTGCAATGCTCTGCTGAACTGTCAAGCCTTAGGTGCATTTCACACCCTCAACTTCCACTTCAGGGCTAGTTGAAAATAACTGCAAAACAAAGTTCACCTAAAACTTTCACAGGGGGATTTCCTACATTGAAAGTGTAGAACCACAAAGAGGTCAGGCTGATCTTTCATAGCATGAAACCTTGTGGTTCTGCACAAACTGCTGCTCTTTCTTTCCAAGTCATTACTTACCAATATGCTCCAAACAGCATAAACATCTAAAAAGAGATGCTGTTTGGCATCTCTGACACTGAGAAAGATTTCATTTGGTGCACCCTAGACTACAAAAAAGGCAAGAGAGCAGCAAGCCGTGTGCTGCTCCCCTGCTGCAGATGCAGCAGCCTGCAGAGCCAGCAAGTTTCCTTTATAAAAGAGCCTCACACAGCTGATCCAGTGACTCACTGCCAAGGTACTTTGTTTGGGCCCAGGGCCACATCTAAAGGGACCTCCACCACAGCCCACAGGATGACCCTATGGCCCCTCAGGATGACCCTAGGGTCCACTACCAAGTGACCACCAGATGCTATTGCAACACAAGACATCTGGGCAGAATTTATCAGCCTGATACCATCTGGCTGATTTCAGATATTCACTCTCCAGCCTACTTTCAGCTGTGTCCTACTTTCAGGACTCTCTGGTATTAGACATACTGACTGATGAGAGGATTATTGTGGCTACAACCAAAATCAGCATCCTCTGAAGCAATGAGACAGTTCATTACCAGATCTCCCTTCTCACTGAACCATCTCACCTTAGAAAAGCAAACTAAAGACTTATTTAAATAAAGTCAGTAACTTTTAGGACTTCTATCCCTCCACCTAGTTCTTGGAAGCTATAATAAATTTACATATTGGGTTGTGATCTCCAGTTGTTAAGTTCAAGGACTGGCTTAACTTTTTCCATTCTATCACAACTCAAAGATCAGCACCAGCCATTGCACAAAGATGCAATTAACAGTTCACAGCCTGGTTTCTTAAGAGTAAGGTTTGTGGGATCAAGCAAAACACTTGCTTAATTCCTTCCTCTTCCCCCCAACATTCCTTTTAGCCCTTTGACAAATCTTGCAAAAAAAAAAAAAAAAAGAACTCCAAAGAGATTCTCTTCTCAAGGCAAGAGAGAAGACAAAACTAAGTTCTGTAAAGCTAGCTCTTGAGTCCAGGGAATTTGTGTTAGAGGGCAAAAGCATTAACATCAGGAGACATCAGAGAACACATAGCAGAATTCATCTGCCCTTTCTATACACTTCTGTGCACTTTTGTCACAGCAGTTATGGAACAACAGTTTGCCTTCCCTCAACTATCAGGGAATGCAACACCCAATGCAAAACATTTCTATGTCAGCTGCTGCTGTCTCTTGGTTCTAAATTCATCCTTTGTAAAACCATCTGTAATGCTGCTGTAGCTGGATTTTCTATTCTGTCTCCTAGTTACCCCAGATAAGGGCTTGCAAGAGCTGATTTGCAATATGAAAGGGAAGACACTGAAAGAAATTGCAATAAAAAGTGCTACAGCATGAGGAATTGTGGCTTCCATCTTACACTGTTCCTTTGCTTTCTCCTGGAGGAAGAGACCTTTCACTGTTCACTGGGGGAAAGGGGAGAGCAGGAATGGGAGGAGCTGGGTTTGGATTTTTAAAACCAGAGCTCTTTGGTCATCTTCCAATTCTAGAAGAGAAACACTTCAACCAAGTACAGCTTTAATTTAAAAGATCATTAAAAAAAAAAAACATCCTGCTGAAGTCCTGCAGTCTCCAACAGGAAAACCAAGGCACTGAACCACCACAGAAAAAGCAAAAGTAACACACAGCCCTTCCCCACCAAGACACACGTTCAGATAATAATGAAACAAATTTCAGCAGGTCCCCACATAGACCTAAAGGCGAGAGCAGGTAATATGAAAATTAATTTACATGCACACAGCCATGGAAGAATAGGGAACTGTTGTCAGAAAAGGGTAGGAGGAAAGATGCCACCTCATTTTCATGCCATGGTTCTGAGCAGAAATGCATAAGTAGGAAGCAAACACAAGTGGTCTTTCAGAGAAGTTCAGAAGAAAAGAGGAGCCCCTTGCTCTGCTTCCAAACTCCAACTCTTTTACTTTGAAAAGCAGCCAGCACCTCCCTGTGTGGCTGTGATTACAGTCAGGGGCAAAAAATGCTATTAATGCTATTATACTAATAACAGAATTTGCTCTTTTGCTGGTGGGACAAGAATGAGACAAGATCTGATGATGCTTACACAATGCTTGAGAGATGGGTGCTCCAGATAGAAAATCATTTGGCTGAACTAAATCTGAACCAAGCATTAAAAAGATCTGAAAGCTTTAAGAACTTTGAGAAACATTCCAGAGCATGGGGCCTGCAGGAAGTGCTTATGATCCCCACTCTTCCTTCTCCTATTTACACAAATTGACTGCTAGAGATATTTTCTTCAGACAAAAAAATACATCCACCTCTACTATGAAGCTATAAGTCTACAGTCCTTCAGCACCCAGGCAAAATAACTCTGTATGACTGTTCTGCATTTGGAACAATTATTTAGAGATTAGCAAAAGAAGCATGAAGTGCTTACAGGCTTTTTTAAGAGCCTGTGCTTGGGATCCTGTTCATATCTATCTCTGACAAACATGAGTTAATTGGACATTAATATTACCATGGTTGTAACACAGCCATACAACTGGAAGCTTTCTGCTCCAACTCCAGAGCAGCTAGGTCTAAAAGACTGTGTAGGCTTCAGCTTCATAAATATTTTCAAAAAGCAGGGGTTGGGAAAGAAATTCCATGGGGAAGACGGGTCAGGTTTAAGCCTGCCATATTTGGCAACTCTCAGTCTTATTTTTGTCACTGGTTCAAGAGTCCTTGAATCACTAGGACTCCATCTTTTTACTAGTACAAAGTATTCCATGAGTACTTTGTGCTTTAGAATGGCCATCTATGGAAAAAGCCAAGTTGGACTCCTGGAGAAGGGAACAGCTTTTACATTTAATTATTTACACATCTGATCTTTTCCTTGCATAAAAAAAAGGTGCCATTGCAATCTGCAGAAATATCAGAGATAATTGAGCAGCATACCAGAGGTACTGGGTGTATGCTATGAATCACTTGGGAAAAATTATTCTATAAACAGCTCCTCTGTCCTCAAAAAGTTCACAGTTATAGGTCTGCTTACAAGAATTGTGAGAAAACAAACCTCAAATAAAACCCAGACACCTTCACTTTTACTTTAAGAGAGCAATGCTCCTTGAGAGACCAGCTCAGGCAGAGACCAGCTGCTTTTTTTTCCTTAGCTCTGACATCAGTGGGCTAATTATTATCATTGATTGGCCCCAGGATTTGTTCCAGGTCTACAAAAACTTTATGATGAACAGTTGCTCACAAACGTGCTCAAACAACGGCATTCAGCAGCTGAGTAGAAAAACACTGGATGTGACTCAGGTGGTTTCAGTTGCTCAGAGGAGCTGTTGTCAGGGTTTATCTTCCAGGTGTAAAAACCTTCAACAAGGGACTCTGGCAGTTCAGTCCCAAGTGAACCTTATCCTCCAGGGAAGAGCCAAGAAAAGTTACAGCAGCCTTGATTAATCTCAGTTTTTTTGTCTCCTCTTACCCTCTGAAATTCCACTTTCAGAATTCACCATTCACATTTCAACATCCAGTGCAGCAGCTTCAATATCATAGGCTGCTAATTAGCCTCATTTACCTGTCAGGCTCATCAATTTGTTGATGAATACTTAACTCCCTCCTGTAGAACAAAAACATTTTTTGAACTTAGTCCAAGTTTCTTCCTCTTCTCATCTGATGGGAAATATAAGTACAATTATTTTGGCATTACAAGTCAGGGACGAGATATATTGTCCTAACAGGTCTGATAGAGGAAAAAAACAAAACTGACTGCTGTGCCTTGGTGAGATTGTTATATGTATCACTAACAACCACATCTTGTAGAAAGAACCTCTTTTTGAGACATTATGGAAACAAAAATAGCTAAGGGAAGGGAGGAATCACAATAAGGAAAAGAAACTGGTAATCCTGGAGCTTCTTGCTAGCAAAAATAAACATCTGCATGTCAGGATTTTCCCTGTTCTCACAGTATTGGGCTGGAAAGTCATTTTGGAGACTAGAAATTCTCTGGCATTAGTGTGTTACACTTCCTCCTATATAAGACATCAAACAAAAGCAATAAAGGCATTTTATTGACTATTCGGTCAGCTCAAAGCAGTCTCTTGAGCCTGAAATAGTTTCTCTTCTCCTTCCTAGGGAAATTCTGGGGGAATTTCTTTTCTCCCTCTCCCTTTTGATTAGGCTACATCCACTACCTGAATACAAAACTTCCAAGGGAGGGAGTTTTCCTCTTTCCTTCCTTGGGCTGATAACATTTACCAAGGGGGTTTTATAATCCTGGCTCAGTGTGAAAGATAGCTGCAGAGTGGGCAGGAAAAAACACTTTTAAAATGGATCATTTTGGAGCTTTACAATCTTAACAGCTCAATGGATGGTCTGGGTTTTAAGGGATCTTTAAGATGATCTCATTCCAACTCCTCTCCATGGGCAGGAACATCTTCCACTAGACTGGGTTGCTCAAAGCCTCATCCATCCTGGCTTTGGGTTCTTACTAAGTGCTCAGTAACTCAATTATTGTCAAGTTACATCCTCTCTAAGCTTTCCTTGCCCTTTCCATCATTTCAGGCAGCAATACTCTCTTTACTCTGTTTTTCCAAGAAGCCTGAACCAGCCCTGTACACATCTAGCAGTGCATGTACCTTGTCCCTCTGTGAGAGCTTAGTAACAAAGGAAGAACTCAAATGATTGTGTGATTTTCATGCAGGCAGAGGAGCTCAGCCCACTGAACATTGGAGCTGCAAACTATTTGCAGAAATTTAAACTAGATGGAGATATTTCTGTGTAGGGAGGCTTCTGTAACAACAGGATTAGGCTTCCATCCTCATTTTTAAGGAGACATTAATTACTTCACATAGGGAATGTCTAATCCAGGTGGCACAAAGCCCTTTAATGCAAGTAGTAACTATGATGGAAGGGAAAGGCCATGAGAAAAACAAGGAGAAATACCTACCAACCACACCCATACTGTGCAAGAACTTTCCACATATTTCAATCCATTTTGGCCCTTCTTGCCTGTATCTGTCTTATGAGGAGGTGTATTCAGGAATTCCTACCATTTGACATAATTAATGCATAGTTCATGTGTAGAGGGCCAGAGGAAGGCTGGTGAGGTATTTTTATTTCACCTATCTTCTATGCTACTCCAATAAGTTTCTCCCCAGTTTGTAACTAGCAAGAACCTCACACACATCCAGTCAGTAAGAAAGCCAAGTAATCATATCAGAGATTATGGCACACTTGCACAGAAGCTGAGCTCTCTGCTCCAAAGTGATGCTAATAACCCAGACTGGATCATCACTCTTCAAAACCAGGTCTTATTTTTACATCTCCAGATCATCCACTTTAGAAGTATTAGTATTGGTCATTGTTGTATTAATCCAAACATTTTCACTGATAACAGTTAAATTAATAACCCTCTGGGACTCTTTATATAATTTAATCTATGAATCAGCTTAGATGCTTGGTACTCCAGAGTCAGGCAATATCACTGATTTAAGGGTTGGTTAGAGCAGATGCCAGAGGAAAAAATCCCAGTGAAGAAAAAAAATTAAATCCTTATGTCCATGTTAACATTCTAGCCTACAATACCTCTGTAGGTTAAGCAACACTAAAATAAACCATTATACAGACAGTATTAGAAGCAGATGTTCAGGCAGGGACTGCCTCCAAAATAATAAAAAATATGTAACATAGATTCAGCTGAATGAGTCCTTTTCTCTTTCTGCATTGTCACTTGGGAGGTACTTCTTTAAGGCTTCCTAAAAGCTAAAGCCTCACACACCTATGCCTTTTTCACACAACTGTAATCTCTTGCAAGAAGACATCTTTATTCTTGAGAAGAATAATTTATTCACCAAAAGAGGAAAAACAATTTTGTTGGAAGATAAAGAGCAGTGGAAACTCTCAGAAAGGCAAAAAGGAATTGAGAAAAAGAAGAACTTTTGTGGGAGCTGTCAGAAGGACTTTACAAAAAGGAACCGTGGCTTTTAGGTCTCATTCCAGAAGCTTCATCAAAGGGCACGATACCACCACACCCCACCAGTCACAAGGAATAAATCTCACCCATGAGCACGAGGGTCAAGGGGGGATAAACCTTATGCTTCCTGAGGTGTCACAGAGTGTCAGATCTGCAGGGCTCAGTCCCAGGAGGGTTTAGGACTCACAGGACAGGGATAGCTGGGGCTGGGAATACTCGCTAGGGATTTAGAGGGAAGAAATCCCTCCCTGTGCCAAGAGTCTTTGCAACAGGAAGAAAGCAAAGGGAAAGCACTGCCCTGCCATGCAGCAGCATTCTCTTGAAAAGCTAAATGCCCAAAAGTTTTCTCACACAGAGAATAAAGCATGTCTTAAGAGAATGGGATGAGGTTCCACTACAGAAAATTACACAGCTGTCATGCCAAACTGCCTAATGCTGTCCCCACAGGCAGCAGTGACATGACATCCCTCAGGAACAAGCACAAAAATCCTTCTTATCCTTGGATTTGCCTTCACACAAGGCAATGGAGCAGATGGCAGAAATTTCTCAGAAATAACAGCTAGAAATATGGATGCCATGGATCTTGACTGTCTGAGAATTCCGTCAGACAAGACTTGACATGCAACCACCAAACGCCCACAAGACTGTAGCATCATTTGCTCAGGGTTGAATTCTGTTCCCTTGCATACCAAGAGCGTGCTTCCTTCCTCCTGAAACTTGAAATGAAACGTGCCACTTTTAGCTTCAGTCCCCTGAGCCACTAAACCCTTCCCATTTCACAAAGCCACAGCCTACTTTAGTTTAGTCTGAGAGCTACTTAGAATGGCTGTTCTGAAAGCAAGAACACAGTCTAGTTTCCCAAGGCTTCCAGCCTTCTAAGTGTGCAAGGTCACACATAGTCTGGTTTTGGCCAGACACCTTGAGAGTTTTGCTATTTTCCCTCAAACCCTTGGGAAGATGTTTATTTATGTTTGAGTTCTGGAAACTGACCCATTATAAACTGAAACTCCTGCTTTCCCTCCACATTTTATTTCCATACACAGAGATAAATTCCTCTTTACCAAAGCTGTTTATTTAGAAGCCAGGGAGGCTCTAAGTTCCTGCTGCAGGACCTGTATGTGGTACCATGGAGTAAACAAGGGGCAACATGGGTGGGAAAGGCTCTGGAGCACAAGACTGGTGAGGAGCAGCTGAGGATGTCCAGCCTGAAGAACAGAAGGCTCAGGGAAAGCCTTATCACTCTCTACAATTATTTGAAGGAGGCTGTAGCCAGGTGGGGTCAGCCTCTTCTCCCAGACAACAAGGGACAGGACCAGAAATGGCCTCAAGCTGCACCAGGGGACGTTCAGATTAGATATCAGGAAAAAATGTAGGGGTTGTAAGCACTGGAACAAGCTGCCCAGGGAAATGATGGAGTCACTATCTGTGGAAGTGGTCAGAAAATATGTAGAGGTGGCACTTGAGGGCATGCATGGTTTAGTGGTGAACACAGTAGTGGTGCTGGGTTGACTTTATGATCTTAAAGGACTTTTCCAACCTTAATGATTCTTTGATTCTACAGCTTTCCACCAGGAGCAAACCAAGCACCATCACTCATTCATTCATTACTCACAAGAAGGATAATCTTTTCAGGTCAGAAATGCCTTGGATAATCTTTCAGTCCCCAGAGCCTGTCTGTGGCCCACAACAAGCCTTAAACAGGCAATGGGAAATTCCAGCAGCATGGGGAAACACAGGAAAGCCCAAAGGCAGCACCCCACCCACCACCTCCACAGCTGGGCTGGTGTGACTGCAGCACAGAGCCCCAGTGCACAGTAGATAAGGGAAATTCAGAGAAGTACAACTGTATAAAGTTTGCTAAAACAAACAAACATGAAAACCAGGCCAGCCACCCACAGCAAGGCACCTGAGGATAGGGAAGCCAATCCAACTCTCAGCTGTCACCACAGCACATTTTACAGCCTGAAGCCCCAGGCAGCCCCCCAAGGAAGCAGAGGACACTCCTTCCCACTGCCTTGAGCCACAAGGGTGCCTACAGAAACACTCACAAACCTCCAGAAGATTGCTTTCAAATTAGGGCAATTTCAAAACCTAGAATCCTTGAAGAGGAAGCCACTGTCATTTTTGACTATGCATCAGCATGTATGCCTCACCAAGATGTCTTAAATCTCTCTCCTTGAGCTAATTATAGGACAGGCCTTTAAATGATGCCTCATGTTGTTTATAGGTTGCTTTCAGATAAGACCAGAAGTAATCACACAGTTTCGATACAAGCTGTTGCATCATAAAACTTTCTCTAAGAAACCAGACTGTAATTTCCACTTGCAAACTCACTCATTAGCTTTCTATTAACTAATGGCTTTTACCTAAAGGTAATGGGACTGTTACTGTGGTTACATGAGAGGAGAGCATTTAAAGAAATGACAGAAAATTGCCTTGATGTGGCTAAGGAATAGCAAGGTGGCATTTTTCAGCTCAGGGTACACTCAGGATTTCACAAAGTCATGGAGAAAGGTGCCTCCCCCACCCTCCTACAAGCACCAGTAACAGCAGTCACTTTGGCTTTTGAGAAGAGATTTATGCAAAGGTATGCAAGGAAGGGAGGGGAATAGAAAACACATTTGAAAAAATTACCAATGACTAAGCTACCAAGCCTTGCCAGGGGCACAATGAGAAGTTTCCACCTTGGCAGCAGCCTTCATTCATGTGCTAGGTGATTTTGGGTAATCCTTTCAGAACTGCTGCTGCCTTCTGCAGCTCGTGTCTGCTCCACCTTGTACAATGATTCATTCAGGGCCCAGTGCTGATGGTGCCAGGTGAGGTGGAAGAGCTGAAAAAGCAAATCAGTTCCTTGGCTTTGTCCTGCCAACCACTTGGATATCAGTGTCACACTCTGTGGTCACCACACAGGGAGAGTTTTAGTGCTCCCAAGAGCATTATAACTCTGACAGCAGCATTTAGCCCCTTTCTCACCCCATCCCTCCTGCACTGGAAAGGGACAATTGGAACCCATTTGCTTTGGGACACAAAGCCCTGCTATTCTACTGGGAACATTGGGTTACTTCCCTACTTGATTAATTCAATTTTAATGCAGGTTGAGCTAGCATGCTCAATACATGGCCTCGCACATATGACGCAAAAGTTGGGTGACAAAGATTGTCAAGAAGATCATAATTTTACAATTTAATCATATGCTTTACAAGTTAATCATACATTTTACAATTTAATCATGTATTTTAATTGCACCCAATGCCTTAGTTATTTCAGGTAGGTTAGTATGTTAAAGAGTTACTAATTAGCATTTGAATTCTTCATGAAGTGATTATTCATTGCAAAGCCTTACTCAGTTAATTATTTTAACTTCTGGAAAAAGGAAGTCCTAAATAATTCCTACAGCTGATTTAAATGATTAATAAATGGGTCAAATTTTAAATTTGAAAAAAAAAATTAGAAAGAAAAAACTGTTAGTTTTCAGGCTTCCATTTACTTTAAACCGGAAATGGAGAATAAGAAACATGAAATATCAAATAGAAACTGTTTTAAGTTGTTATCCACACGGTGCATGAAACATCTTACACCAGCTCAACTGGACAGGAACAGATCTCTCCTTTGGGGTACTAGGAGCATCAAGTTAAGTCAGCTCAAACCAGAAAAAAATGCTATTTCAACTAAACAGTACTGAATTCAGCGAAATTAAGGGTCGAGTGCTCCAGCTAGACCATCTGAATCATTCCTGTGGTTCGATTCTCCTTCCTTAAAAAAGACTTGCATGGCTCTCTTTATGCAGAAGCTTAACTCCAGTAGGGAAGTAACACCAGCACGTGGATGGCAAGAGAGCTCAACATGCACAATTCAGACACAATTCTGTATCTTAACTCCGATCTGGGTCACTCCCCAATCCAAAACTTCCGAAGAGGCATTTCTGAGAACCAGAAACTCCACAGGGAGTCCGTGGGAGGAAGCCAAGTTGACACAAACAAACCAGCTATGCTGGAACAGCCACCCTGGTTTTCCTGGAGTCACAATCAAAAGTGTCAGAAAGTGACTGTCCCTCCAGAAGAATGATACAACTTCCAGGGGCTCTGCCTTGTGGGTCATTCCTGTCTGCTGTCATTCCACCTTTAAAAAGGCCTGTTAGCTGGCCACACATGCCAAAATTTTCAGCTGTTTCTGAATAAGGAGATCATCATAAGGAGCACCTGTATGTACAGAGAGAGTGGACACAGCCACAAATACCACAGAGCCCAGCTGCTCGGCAGACACCTTCATCATGGGAAGAGACCTCACTGCTGCCTGACAGGAGAGGCTGCTGGGGAACCCTGGTCCAGAAGAACAAGTTTGCTCCTGGTATTCTGGCAGCTTTACATGGAATGGAACATCTGCACAAAGCTGAGAGGACAGAAAAACTCTTGTCATGGGCAACCACGATGAGAGGACACAGCCCCAAACTGCACCTGGGGAGGTTCAGGCTGGATATCAGGAAGAATTTCTGACAGAAAGGGTGGTTAAGCATTGGAGTGAGCTGCACAGGGAGCTGGTGGAGTCAGCAGCCCTGCAGGTGTTCAAGAAACAACTGGTGGCACTCTGGTCTGGCTGACAAAGTGGTGAGCAGACAAAGGTTAGACTACCTCAGAGGTGTTTTCCAACCTAAATGATTCTGTGGTAGGAGTGGCCATCAGTTTCATTGACAACAGGGAGGCAGGAAATAAACCAATATAGAATAAACTTCCATAAATGTCTACCCTTGCCCAAAACATTAACCTCCTCAGTGGGGAGGGAGGTAATCACAGGAGTCCAGCAGAGACAGGCAGGACACACTGTTAATGTCAAAGAAGCCAACCATGGCAGATGGTTTGCACTGGGTATCAGGAAGGGGCTGCTGAACAATTCATAAGCAGGGCTTGGCCATGAGGACAGAGTGAAGAACACAAATCCAGATCTTGCTCACCCCAGGAAGCCACACTGTGCCAGGAGAACAGCAGCAGCACCTTGCCCACACAGAGCTTCCTCAGGGGGAAGAGAACCTTGGCTAAACCACTGCTTCCACCATCAGAATCATCTCTGGAGCACACAGAGAGGAAGAATCACTCAGCTATTTGTACTCCTTAATCTACGGGATCCTATGAGGGTGGCAAAAGGAATCCCAAACTCCACATTCATTCCCATCTCCACTCCTGCTCCATTTTGGATTGTTTTCCTGAGAAAGTACCTGATTTAAAAGCCTCCTCAAAGAAACTCTTTTCATTTTCCTTACAGGCTCATTATTTGTTGGAAGATGTACAGCTTTGGTGGTATTTAGCAGTTTGCAGGATGGTGCCTACACCTCCTGATGAATACAACACCCATCAAGTTTCTCAACTTTCTTTGCTCTCAGCTGGCTGTAGAACAAAAATCCCTTCACCAGGCTGAGAGCTGAGGGCTAGTCAGTGCAGGGCTTGTGACTCACATCCGTCCTACACAGGAAAACACATTCTTTGTATTGCAAGAGTGTATGCAAAAGCAAACACACATACAAACACAGACTGTAAATCATATATACCCAGCAACTATACAACACCTTGCGTTTTGCATACACAAAGTGAAAGAAAACAGCAAATGAAGTACCAGTAAATAACCTATTCTCTCTTATAAGGGATGCTTCTAACAAAAATTAAAAGCCTTTCACTCTTTTGCAGAGACACAAGTAGCAGCTGAAGTGTCTGGTGAAGCTCCTGACAGGGACAGATTCCCGAGGGCTGGGAGGCAAAAAAATGAAATGGTAAGCTATGCTTTTCCTTGGGCTGTGAAGGAGCTGAAGTTTGGGAGCAGAAGGAATTTCATTTAATTACCTACAGAAAATAATCTCAAGCTCAAACTATGACGATACAGATGCAATTAACATTGCCTATATGTGAAGGCAAGAGGAAAGTACAGGGCTGGTGTTGGCAAATGAAGCCTTGTCCCATCATGAGCACTGAGAAACCTCAGCTCTACAGGCAGCAGATAAAACCCACACCAAATCTAGATGGCAAAACAAGCCAGGGTTTGTAACCCATCCAGCTTCATATCCAAATTACCTTCACAGGTGAGGGAGCTGGGAAAGATGGCATAAATTACACCAGGGAAAAGGTCTTTGATCTCTGCTCTAGCAACCTAATAAAGCATCTGACCTTTCTCTCTTCTCTCTCCTCAATTAGGGAGACTGCTCTCTGGATGGTTGCCTGCTCACTGCTTGCTTCTCTGCCCAGAGGTAAATATTACATAGTGCACACCTAGGAATTTGCAGAGGCATTTATGTGCAAACACACAAGCTGCAAGCAGAATCTTGGAGCAAAACAGAACAAATGAATGCATTGCTTTGCATATATTTCATCACAATCCAAGGTTTGTGAGTACAGGTCGTAACCCTCAGATAAACTTCTGTATCCAAAAGAAGTGGTTTTCAAATTTAAGGTGTTTCAGACCCATAAACATTTACCTATAAAGTTTATCCTGCCACATCCTTAAAAGCACCCCATCATTTTAATAATGTTAAAGATGATTTGGAGTCTCATCCTTTACAACCCCAAACCATCTTGCATCTGCTTAGTTCTAGCAGAGTTGACTTTCTGACATTACATGAATTAGATACCATCTTCCCTATGAAAACAATAAACTAGTACAAGTTGTTGTGAGAACTTCATACAAGATGTAGTTTCCTTATTGACATTTAAAGTCAGCAGTAAGATCTCTGTGTGTGGTCAGGACTCCTCTGTTTGCCCAGAAGTCCTCACATTTGCCAGACACTGTGGTGGTTAAGGATGCTACACTTCACCTGGAAAACAGGGTGGAACAAAAGGGAGGAACAAAAAAAGCCCAATTTTCATGAGCTTCCCTACACCACACTTCAATCGCTGAAGCAGGAGTGTTTTCTCATTACAGGAATCTTACAGATTGGCTAAATTGTCACATTCAACTTCATCTTAATAGGCTTAAACATTTCAGCAATATTTAAAACATATAATTTTTTTTAAAAAGGATCCACAAAATAAGCTCATCCCACTTTCCATTCAAGCCTCACAACTGCAAGTGAAAGCTGTGTGGCAACATTCATCTCCAAGATGGAAAACTGCCCCTTCCATGTGCAAAGCTTACTTGGTAGGCAAGATGAGCACAATTAATCCTGATTTACATACCTCAGCAGCAGCTGCCACCACAACTACTTCAGTTTTCTGGCCAGGAATTCCCTGCTTCCACATCTCCTGCTGCAGCAACAGCCTCAGAGGGAAGCTTTACCAGCACCACCAGCTTCCACAGGACTTCACTCTTCTTCTCAAGACAGGCTTCTGTATGACCTCATACTTGATTTGGCCCCAGAAGTCTGTTCTCCCCATCTACAAAAGACTTTCTGCAGCTGTGGGCTGATTAAATTACTCCTTACAGCAGATTTCAGTCACCTGCTCTTATCCCAGCCAGCTTCAGCAGTGCCTCCTTTTTTACCTCCTTTTTTGCCTCCTTCTGCCCTGATTTTCCCAGCTGGAAGCAGCGAGGGCAGGGTGGGATGGACCCTGTGGGTGTTCATGGAGTCATCACGAGTGTTATGAGGTTTGTTCAACATGTCCTGGAGGAGAGGGAATGGGTATGGCTCAGCTCAGATGTGCTAAATACTGGTGTCCTCCACCTTCAGAAAAGAATCAAGAGGAAATAGGTGCACTTCCAAAACCAGTATCAAATGTACAGGTGTCCACAGCCAGCAGGTAGGACCCACACCCTTCCTCCCTCCTTTGCTCATTAGGAAAATCCTTATTGTCCATTTTTCTGAATGGAACTACAAGCTCTGTTTATCAACTTTTCTTCATCCAAGTGCAACACCGAGCATTGCAAGCACTCTCTCTCCTCACAGCACCCTGCAGACAGGACTTTTCCCACCAGGAAAGTCTCTCTCCCTCCTCCTCTGGAGGCTCCTTTCTTGCCCTGCCTGCCAACCCCCTGCAGCAGCCTCAGGCACGCTCCTCTCCCTCTGTGGTTTCCTGACCATGGTCAGGGTCAGCCAGAACCACAATCTGCTTTCACACGTGGCCTTGCCCTGGGGACACTGCTGAGCACAGCCCTTCCCTGTCAGGATCAGGATGAAAGCACTGGAGATGGTATTTCGTGTTCTGGCTCAAATGTTTATTATTTCTTATCTATATTACAATCTTACAAGTCATGAGTTCTACAGCATTCTACTAACAAGCTATAAAATGGCCCCGTATCTCTCTCTCTACAAGGTCTTTCAAGGAAAAACTGTCTAATTAAGAAATTACACCTAAATTATTTTTACTTTTAACCCAATAACCAACCACCCGTGCCCACAATGGGGACTTTTTTATCCAATTACACAAAACCACCCAAACCCAGGGAGAAGAAGGTGAAGGAGGACCAGCCACAGTCCTAAAACCTCCATCTTGCTTTTTATATATTACTGTATTCTAAACCCTTAATCTCTGAGTTTCCCACCCTGTGATATCACACACTTCTAATCAAACTGCACACCCATAATCCCTGCTCTGTCAATTTTGGAAACCTTCTCCATGGCCTCAGGTCAAATGCAGTGTTCCCTTGAGGTTCTGTGCCTTTCAGCACAGAAAGTTTTAAATTCTCAGCATCCAGGGTTCCAACATTTCCTCAAACAGCTCAGAGAAGGGGCTCAGGCTGCTCCCTCCCCTCCTTCATCCAGCAGTGGCCCCTTGAGGTGTGCTGGGGACAGCTGATGGCCCTGCCTGGGTGTGTCATTAATGGCAGGGCCTGGGATTGCAGGTGAGATGCTGGGGCAGGAAGGGCACAGTACAGGGCAGGCTGAGCTTTGTTATCATTCAAGTGCCCTTTGAGAAGCAGAACCTGGTCAGCAACTGATACATTCTGAAAATTACAGAACCACAGAATCAATTAGGATAGAAAAGACCTCTGAGATCATCAAGTCCAACCTATGACCAAACATCACCTTGTCAGCCAGATCATGGCTCTGAGTGCCACATCCAGTCTTTCCTTAAACACCTCCAGGCTGGTGATTCCACCACCTCCCTGGGCAGCCTACTCCCAGGTCTGATCACCCTGTGAAGGAATTTTTGTCATGCCCAAAGCATAATGACTGAGTGGCTCAGCTCACCACACAACAAGGGGTTTCTCCTTCCACCACTAACCAGAGAAATGTCTTGGGATATGTGTTTTTTTCAGCTAAAAGTTGACACTGTTGGGCAAACTGGGCTGGGATTTTCAGCTGAAAACTCTGAAAACAAAGAAAAGCAGATGTGTGGTGACAGAGTTATAACCAAAGATGTTTACTTGGCTCTGAGATTCAGCTGTCTGGATGGTGTTTTTCCTTCTGCTTTCATGTCTGGATAAACAGTGTGACACCAAAGAAGGCTGATTGATATGGAAACAGAGGCCTGAGCATGTGACAAGCTGAGCTATGGCTGATGTCACTGACTTCAAGGGGAAACTGGGACTCTCTTTGGTCTTTAGCCTGACATGTGGAGAGCTGATGCAAGCCAGGAACACAGGAGTGACCCAACTGCAACCAAGAATATTTATTTCAATACTGAGTCCAATTACTTGCTCCTTATGCTTCACAAAACATTGGCCATGGAAGCAGATTGAGTTGTTTCACAATGAATTTAGCTTTTCTTTTTGGTGCAATCACAGACTCGCACTGCTTTTATTCTGCTCCGTGCTGGGAATAACTTTTTCATCCAAATTCAATAATCTGCATTTAATTTATAATATTATTTCATGCAACAGGTTTGGTCAGAGTGCTAATTTAAGCCCACATTCTGTGCTGGAAATACCTAGTTGTTCATCCTTTATAAATACATAAAAACCTTCTTTATTACCCAGTCTCCCTAGAAAATGTGGCACTACAATCTGATAGGAATTGTTCTACCTATTAGTGGCAGACTCACCCATTTTTGCAAGTTTTAGTATGTTTTCAGCTAACTTGGAAGGATTTATAGAGATAATTGGCACCAAAGTTATGAAATGAACAGTGTGTGTAGTTGGGGTGCAGCTGGCTGCCTGCCCTGCCTGTGCCCCTGTTTGCCCACCTGCAGGATTCCTTCATCCTGGCTCTTGCATGTGCCAGAATTGGTTGGGAAGGTTGGTAACACCTCTGCCTGATGTCAGGGACACCAACCAAGTCTCCCCAAGGTCTTGGAAAAACCATTTCTCTAAAGTGGGAATGACAGACTCTTCTTTCTGGCTGCTGGAAATTAACACCAAAGAGTATGAGAGACCACCAGACAGGGATCAGCAAGAGTGCACCAAGCCAGATCTCCAGAAAAAAGCTCTTTTCTGTCAGACCCTCTGCAAGATTTTGCAGGGGAAGGGGGATGGGAGCCCCCAGCACACTGCTTAAAAGCTGGGAATTGTGATCTGGTAGTCAAATAATGGGAGTTGTGGGAGACCAAACTCATCCAGCATTTTTCTCCTGGTCTAGCACTGTTTTCACACTTCTCCTTTTTTTCAGCCAGACTTCCTACAGAGCCAGAACTTGTTTCATCATATCTGCCCACCCCCACTTCCCCACATCCCCTTTTCCTCTTGTGAAGTGACCTATTAATTAAAATCAAATCAGACACCTAACCCCAAAGACTGAGATTCCCAAAAGCTGGAAGATCACCAGCTAAGGGGAAACAAGCTCAAGCAAAAGCCACAAAGTGGAGGCAACTTGCACATATCAACATCTGTCCTGCTGCACAGCTGGCTGGGCTCTGAGCACACATGGCCCTCCTGGCTGGAAACAGCAGAATTTGGGAGGGAGAGTGGCAATAATTTTGTGGTGAAGCCAAATTATAGGAAACCTGGTGCCTCTATCTCTGCTGCTTGCTGATGGAGCTGTCTGGGTTTTATTCCAGGTCAGCTGGATGCCACATGCCATGCATTTGTTGGAGAAACTGTGGTTCTGCCTTGCACCACCACCCCTCCTGGAGAGCTGGCCCTGTCCAAGTCCATGCTCTACTGGCAGATTGGCACCACGCAGCTGGTGCACTTCTTTCAGAACGGGCAGGATTCACTGCAGGGCCAGGATGAAAAGTTCCACAACAGAACCAGCCTTTTTCTGGACCAGATGAAGCACGGCAACTTTTCCTTAAAGATCTCCAATGTCCAGTTATGGGATGATGCTGAATATTCCTGCATCTACAGACACACTGAGAGCCACCAAACAAAGAAATCTACAATTAAACTCAATGTATTAGGTAAGATTTTTTTTAGTACAGAGGAGTGAGCTGAGGGCACCATTTCTTGTTGATAAGCCATATGCAGCCATTGACAGGGATTACTTCAATTTTTAAAGCAATTTTTCACTCAGTTTCATTCTGTTCCTTGCTTTTGTTGGAAGAATACATGAGAAAGAAAAGTTAAATCCTTTTTGTTAAGCACTTCAGGACTCCTAAAGGCAAGGCACCTGCCTCTTCATCCTTCCTTTGAGGAAACATTAAGGAATAATGTCCCCAAATTTAAGCATCTGGTTATTTATGGGTTTGTACTGCCCTTGATCCAGTTTGCCCCTGAGGAGCAGCAGAGTTAATTTCACTGTTTGCACGTGGGTCTGTGAAGCAGAAGTTTAATCCTGGCAATTGGATCCAAAGTCCAGGTCACAGACCCTTTCAGAGGAATGACAGCCAGCTGCTGCTTTCCTTTTCCCTTGCAGCTGGAAGATGTGGGTCTGGTGGCATGGCAGGACAGATGCAACAAGAATTTTTATTTTTCCTCCTTAGGAAAATGAGTGACACCATAACACATGTTTGAATAATGCCAAATATGTTTGAGCTACCCAGAAGCATAGCAACCAGAAGGATGAGGCATTGAGTTTGACCAGCTGACCAACTGAAAAAGAAAATAAAAAAAATAAGGGGTACACATCAAAACAGATCATACTTTTTTAAGGTGTCTTGCTTGAATAAATCAGCTGGAAACTTTCATTATGATCAGCCACATAGATTTACTTCTGCTTAAAACAGAAAAAAAATTGTTTTCAAATAATATAAACCTTTTAATATCTTTCTTTTAATGCACATAATTCTCAAGAGAAAAATGTTTTCAAAATGTAAAGTGAAATAACATTTGTTCAAAAAAATTCAAAGCTAAATGTTTTGCAGTTTTCAAATTGAAAAAAAATGATGTTTTGAAAATGCAGAATCAAAATGTTTCAATCATCTAAATTTTGGGATCAGTAAGGTGTCTTTGATATTATTCTGTGATCATACTTAAACTTTCAGTTTGTTTGACAAAGGTAGAAAAAAATAACATTAACTCTTAGGTCAATTATAAGAAAAATAGAAAAAGTTCTAGGTTCAAACAATTAACCTTGATTATTGTGGGGTTTTTTCCCAGCTCCACCTAGGATTGAGGAGCCACCTTCCCCTTCTGGTAAGGCAACACTCCTTAACTTGCAGTGTCTGAGTGATTATCCTGTGCTTTATTTTGTATTGGCAAGTTTGGCAAAATGTTCTGAATAGAGTAAGTCCAATAAACTTGGGGTGCTTGCTCTCTCTTACTAAGCCTGGCAAAATGCAGTTGTCTCAGAGAGGGAAAAACATCTCCAGCACTGAGACAGACCTGGGCTGCAGGGAGAAGAAGGCTGAAGGGCCAGGAATTCCAAGTTCAGTATGGGCACCATAAAAACCACTGAAAAGCAAGGAAAACAGAAGCCACTCCATTCTGGGAGTTAAGGCCTTTGTAAATTACCTTGGTGTGAATAAACCACGGGATCATCAAGGCTGTGAGACACCTGCAAGGTCATCCATCCCACCATCATCAACCCTGAACCGTGTCCCCAGGTGCCACATCCCGGAGCCTCTTGAGCATTTCCAGAGACAGGGATTCCACCACCTCCCTGGGCAACTTATTCCAATGCCTCTAACCACTCTCTCAGTGATTTTTTATTTTTCCTAATATCTGACTTGAATGTCCCCTGACATAATTTAAGGCCACTTCCTCTCATCCTCTCATTTGAGTTATAGCAGAAGAGACAAAACCCCACCTACCTACACCTTCCTCTCAGGCAGTTCTAAAGTTACAGTACCAGGTACCAGGTCAAGAGATCTGGGGGGTCCTTTTGGTAATAAATATTAAAAAGAAAAACATGATTAATGAGTCCACATAAGCTCTTCTGGGAAATTAAGGTAGATTTCCTCCAAAGGCAATATTGCAATATAGTGCAGATGCTATTATCTAGCTTTATTCATTACAGAGAAGTAATTACACTAAGGTCATTTGTAAACACTTCTGGAGTGAACTCAATGCAGAAGGGATGTCCAGCTTCTAGATACCATTGTCAGTAAGTTCTTTCCTAAAAATCTTCCTTGCAAGCCAAATGATTCTTATTAGTGCCACAAAATCCTAAACTGGCATTAAACCTATAACACTTTGTCATATAAAATCAACAGCAGCACTTTTTATTTTACTCAGTCGGGCTGGAAGATATGATCCTTTACATAGTAATTATTATATTACATTTAATGTGATAAGTTCAGCCACACTATGACATTACAGACAGATTAAGCTGCTATAAACTCAAAAAGAAACTAAGAAAGAGAAATGTTCCAGTGTTTTATCTCACGACCACACAGAAGAAGGAAAAAACCACCAAAAACAGTTATTGTGCTTGATGAGCAAAAAAGAACTTGAAAAAATACAGGAAATATTCATTTTTAGACCTAAGCTAGGTAGTCTGTCTGGCCTGAAGGTATTTAAAAACCATGAAGTTAAATTCAAGATGGTATAATGTGCTTTCACATTACTTTACAAAAGCAAATAGAATCAGAATTAGAATATCTCCAGCTGTTACCTTTCACAAGAAATCAGAAATTATTGAGGGTCAAACTTCTTAATGCACAAGCAGTGGAAGATTTTCAAAACCAAATATAAATGGGCTGTATTTAAATGAGATAGTTGTATATGTGTTTGATTCAGCCAAAACCTTCCTGACAACTACCCCTGAATATAAACTATTTCTTATAATTAAAAGGCATTTTCATTGAGGAAGAAAATAAATTATTGAAACAAAAGGGGAGTGTTTCACTTTAGGCGTACAAACTGAGACACAGCTTTGACGTCTGATGGTTCTTGTACTGCCAGATTTTGAGGGACTTGGGCATGAGGAAAGAACAAAACCCTAACTTTTTAAGTGTAATTTTTTGCAAAAAGGGAAAATATATTTCCTGTTGTCAACTTCTTTTAAAGAAAATCATCAGCCACAGCTCCCCCACTTTTTTTTCTTTTCTTAAGCAAGAGAGAAAGGAAACATGTTTTATATTAGCTGTTATTTCAGAAGGGACTTAGGAAAATTTTAAAATGACCTGCTGAGAACAAAGGCATTATATACAGAAACAGTTCTCACATTTCACAGTCAGCCAGATCAACAAATACTATTTTTACGTCAAACAGAAACAATTTTCATCTGTTTCACTATGGCTACAAATCTGTTTGTTTGCTGCATGGATTATTTTTCCCAACTACTAGTTTAACACTTTCCCTGGGAAAAAAATGAAAGTGCCTGTGCCAGGCAGAAGACACAAAAGGCCAGGAGGTTTGTTGTTACAACCCTACATTTATTTCAAAGCATTACTGAGGACTACCTGATGTTTACTTGCTCTCTACACATGAATATCACAAACTCCTTCCAGGAACAGGGGGGAAGCACCCTGGCTAGAGATAAATTAGTTCCAGTGAGATACTGACAGCTGATCCTACAGCAATAGGAACAGCCCTCAGGTGTATAAAAACCAATATACAGCCTGTTCTTCACACAGAAGGACTTGGAACACTTATAGGAAAAATTTCTCTTCTTTTTAAGTCAAGGGTTGAAAATCTCTTTTTACTTGTGTACTGCATTCAGCACAAGTTGAAGGTACCACCTGTGCCAAGGGTAATTTGTGCCCTTTGTCCACGTTGTGGGTTTTGTACCAAGAGTGGCCCACAGTGCTGCCACCACCTAAAGTGTGTGACCTAGATTTTTTAATACTTATTACCATTATTGATGGACTTTTAATCAAAACATCTCCCTCAGGCCCTGAGTAGGAAGAATGAAAATGTATTTTCATCCTAAAATCATAGAATGGCTTGGGCTGGGAGGCATCTCAAAGATCACCCAGTTCCCACCTCATTGCCATGGGCAGGGACAGCTCCCAATAAACAGCTGGCTGGTTGTTGCTTTTCTCTCAGAATTTTAAACAAAGATTGTCAGTCATCCAGAAAAGTTGCAATCATTGTTGCTGAGTTTTTGCACCTCTTCTGTGAAAAAGACAAATTTATTTGTCCCAGTACCTTGAGACCTTTTTGTCTGGACTCTGTAGAGACACAAAAAAGGAGAATTACGACAATGAGCCAAAATCCACAGTTTTAAAAACAACCTCCCTCAATGCATTAATGTAAAATATCTGTCCTGCAAACTTCTAATACACTTTTTTGTCATGCCATCATTGACATGCTGACTTCCTCTTTTTCAATTTTTCAGAGCAGAATCAGATTCCCTCCGGAAGCCCCGTGGATGTGCCACGTCTGGCTGTGCTTCCCCTCTCTTTGCTCCTCCTGGTCCCCCTGGGGCTTTGGCACTTGTAACAGGGGAAGCCACCCTTGTCTTTGGGAAATTCTCCTCACCAGAGGACCCTTCTGGGCAGGACAGGTCTGTGGGGTCAGTGTGACACCTGCTCCAGAGCACCAAGAGCTGAGAACAGACCAAGCATTAGGCGTTCACCTCCCACATTCTGGTGTTCCACAAAACCAAGGGCAGCAAAACTCTGAGGTGGCAAGTCTGCTTCTGCATTTGTTTCTTGGAGTCCAGTTTTAGTGCTGCCAGGATATACAATTTATTTTGGATTGTGTGGGTTTGCTTTAATGACAGGACAAAAGGCTCACAAAACTCCAGGATCAGATTACAGCTGGTCCTAGTGAAATCTTGTGCCTTTCATCTGCTGTCCTTCAAGACAACTGAAGGGAGGAGTGGGGGTAACTACTCTCTGTGTCAGACAAAAACTGGAAGTAGGAAGACACTCCCATTTTGTGAAATGGAAGGATGGAAACCAAGTGAAACTTGATTCTGTGGAACTTCAGCTTCTGTTTTCACTTCTAAGCGTCATAGGCTATGAGTAAGAACCCTTTTTTTCCACAAAAATGTAGTATTTCTTCAGCATAAGGATGAAGCTGACTGAGAAAGAGGGTAGAAGTTCATAACATATCCACTTAGAGGAAGGAAGTGATGTATTACTATAAAATCCACAGCTAAAAAATTCAGAAGGCTGAATTCAGTATTATGTTTTTCTGTCATGAAATGTGGCAAAGCTGGATTCTTAAGCTGGAACTGTGCAATAAGAACTCGTTACTGTGACAATGTTACTTCTTTAAAAACAGTACCTTTGGAGAGGAAAAAATATATTTAAAAACTCATCAGAATAATTGTAACTGATACCTATACAAACAAAATGGGTTTATTTCTAGAAATGTATAATTCAGATAGCAGAGGTCTCCCGTGCAAAACTTGGGTCCAAAGGATCCTGCATACAAACAACGTCGAGGAAGCGCAGAAGGTTTTTTCAGGCCAGAAATGCAACAGCCCTGTTTCACAACCAAGAAGCATCCAGAGAACAGAGCTGGAGACCAGCAGTGACTGAACAGGCTGAGCCCTCGGGCAGGGGGAGTGACTCACAGGGATGCACTCAGTCACTTGGATTTGGAACAGTTGCACCTTTTTTTTTTTCCAATGGAGAGACAAGATTGTTTTTGCAAGGAAGGGACAGAATAAATCAGAGCTGAAAATGGATGTAGAGGAGACAGTTACCTTTGAATTTATTAACTAAAGGCCCTTTCCTCATGGTGGGGAAGAGAAACAAAATCCCACACATGGCCTGTGCTGGTGCTGCAGTGAAGCTCAGCTGATATTTGGCTACCCTGAGTACACAGCAGCTCAGTGGAACAGCTGGGGTCCAACTGGACAGAGAGATTTGATTGTAAGAATTGTACACACTGCGACTTTTTGTGTCCCATCCTCCAAATGTTTGTCTCAGAATTTGTGTATTTTTCAAGACACCTGAAATAAACCTGAAATAAAAACAAAAATCCTGATGAGAGCAATTACTTGGTCTGTAAGAGTTTGTTATTTGTATTTCAGTTGTTCTCTACAGTTAGAGAATTTCCTCTGCAATTAGAAGGTTTAAAAGGTAACATCTGTGTGGTTTTGTTGGCCCTAAAAGTCTGGACTGCTTGCCACATCTCAAAGACTCCATGACCTCTAAAAATCTGATAGCCTCTTAAGCAGCTCAGCATTTCTCAGGAACTGTAGAATCCCAGAATAGCTGAGGCTGGAAAAGATCATTGAGTCCAACAATTAACTCAGCACTGCCAAGTCCACCATTAAATCACGTCCCTCAGAGCCACATCTAGACATCTTTTAGATCCACCCAGGGATGGCAGTTCAGTTAAACAATCTCAACATTTTGGTGCCAGCTCTGTGTGAGGACACAGGATGGTACATGTCCAGACATGGCTCTGATGGATCTGCAGGCAGAGAGAGACTAGAGACAAATTCCCTTGCCAGCAGTGCTCCTGCCCAGAGGACTGCCAGGAAAAAAACAGTCTGTCAGGAGCAAGGACTTCAAACCATATCTAATTTATAAACTAAACTCCATGTTTTGTGTCACAAAAACTCAAAATTTCAAAAACTCAAAAATTCAAAACTGGTTTTGAAAACAAAGCAGGAGCCAATGCATTTTGGGAGCAAACTTTCCTCTTTGCAAAGGGTGTCACAAGGCAAAGGGATGTCGAAACAGCACATCCTGGACTAATTTGCTCTAGCTGTGCTAATTGCATTCCCACATAGTGCTGTATGTAGCAACAATCCAGACTGGAATTATAAAATTAATTAATCATAGTACTGACGGCCAAAAAAGACAAGGTCACATCTTTTAGCCAATGTAGATGGATATTTTTGGAGGTATAGGTGGAACTTGGGTGTCTTCTTCCTTTAACAATATCCTTCCATCCTTTCCCTTCTCCTTTCCCTTTAGCCTTTTCCTTTTCCTTAAGCCTTTTCTCTTAGCCATTCTCTTCTAAACTATGGCCAGATTTTGGGTTTATATCTCATGCCAGGCACATTCCACTTACACTGTACATAAGACATCTAAAACCTCTCCCTTTCCCCCAATTCCTCTCTTTCCCCTCCCCACATCAGTCACACAGCTCTGCCTTTCATCCCTTCTAGATCAACAGGCACTGTGTGAATATTGATTTAGCCTATACTAAGTACAGCATTTTTCTCCACTTTTACATGGAATTAAAAATATGTTTCCATACTTCTTGAGTACAGAAAGACATTTTCACAAGAGTCACAAAAGAAAGTTGAAACGGCAAAAAACAAACAAACAAAAAAACCCCAACCAGAACAAAAATATTCCCACACCTAGTTTTTAATTATTTTTTCTCTTCTTTTTTTTTCTATCTCACCCTTTGAGAAGAAAGGACTATCAGAAGTGTATCACTACACATGATACACTCAGGATATGGCATAAGAACACAGGTCAAGCAGTTCCTCTTTCCCTAAAAGCAAGAATTTTCAGAATGAGGATCTGGAGCAAACAAATGAAGATGAGGGGGAAGAGGAGAAGGAGGTTCATGGCATTTTCCAAATTATTACACTTACTGATGGCAATCTTTTTTCCTGCCAAAAATTGCTGCAGTTGGCTTCTTGGCCAGAGATGAGAAAGAGAGACCAAGCCAGGGCACGAGTGGTGCAAGGGCAGCAGCAAGAACTGAGCTGCAGGGACCCAGAGGATCAGGTTCTGATAGGTCACTGAAGATGTAATGTAAATAGGTTTTGTAATGTAAACTGTTATGTAAATTGCAACAGCAAATATGCAAGCAGTCTTAAAATTGCATTTAAGGAATCCAGAGTGGTAGCGCAGGGTCCTTCTTGTGCTCCCAGCCCAATGCACCTTTATTGCTGGAATAAAGAGAGGGCTTCTGCAGCCTTTTTTCCACAGCACCCTCCAACAAAGTAGAAGAAAACTAAAACACAAGGAAATCCATTTCAGTAACACCTGCATGGCTAAAGCAACCTTGCAATTTCAGCCCCAAAGCACAGTCCTGGTTTATTCCCAAACCAGGAATTCCTTTACAGCACAGAAGGGAGGCAAACTTCCAATTGCTTTAGAACACAGAAGACACTAATGCAGAAATCTCATTTACCCAGTGACCAGCCATACAAAGCCCTTTTGATGCAGGCAGCTCAAAGCATTTTTACAAGTTCAGGGAGTTTCCCAACACCATCCCTGCACAGTGCTGGAAAAGAGTCATCCCTGGTTTAGTGGGAGAAAGCTGAAGCTGTACAATTTTTTTTAGCTGACATTGTTGACACATCAAAAGCCTGAGCCAAGATTCCTCACTTTGTTTTGGGTTTGTTTTGTGCCAACAGCAGGAGAAATTTCCTAGCTACTGTTTTACACAGTAGTGGGCATTTATTCTATCAGCATCATAATTTCTTGGTCATAAACTGAAAATGTATTAGGAGTCCAATCATGTAAATGGACCAATGTATTAATTCTCAGAGTGTATTTTGAAAATAAAACCCTTGTAATAACTGCACAAAACCACAAATTAATCCAGTGCATTGCATATGGAACTAAAATGTTTCAGTAATAAGCCCAGTATGAACATATAAGCTAGATTATATACTATTTAATTTCTACCAACTTTACCCCAAAAAAATTGTAGAACTCAATTTTTAATGGCTGCTTTGAAAAGTTACTGAAAAAAATGGTGTTAATAGATTATCACCTGTAAGTCAAGCCCATTAAAACTGATTTGTAAAGCCATGATATGAATAAGACTCAGATGCTTTCATTTTTTTAATATGCTTCACATGGCATAAACTTTTTATACTTGAGTCCACAAACTGTGCTATTTTTGGGAAAATAACATTTCTTTGTTGTATCATCCACCTGTTTTTAAATGTAATTATTGCTGTGTGCTGCTCTGTGCTGTGTGAGCACCTCCACTGAGGAGTGTGAGCTGTGTGACTACAGAAGAGCCTGGGTGACCTCTAAATTATTTACAACTCTCCTTTTTTATGACTCAGATTTGCAGCAGCACTTGGGATGTTTAAACGTCCCTGTTTATTATATTTTCCCAGAGCTGCACTTCATGCCATTCCCAGTGCTTATCCACAACCACCATTCCAATTTCCTGCAAGTGAAGGTTTGAGTGACCAGCTGACCTTGACTTGTCCTTCCTTGGCTGGGTGATGACACGGGAGGTGTCTGCCTTGAAAGTTCCCTCACTGTGCAGAATGTGAGGAGCACACAGTTCTTGTGTCTTCCAGAGTTTCACTGGGAACGAGAGGGATCATTTTGAAAACTAAGGAGCACAAAAACAATTCACACATTTAAGGAGTAATCTCCACTTCTCTCACTTGCAGTACCTTGGTGGCCCACACCTACATATGCCACATGGCAGGAGCATATGGCTGATAATATGTTACATTAAAGAAAATTTTAACAGGTCTTTGGACATTATTATTGCCACAGAGTGGTTGTAAAAGCCAATTAATTTTTTTTTCAATATTTGGCAGTGACACTGGTAAGAGACAACCAGGAGTTAGCTTGATCATATTTCTCTAAGTTTACAGCAAGGCCAGATTAACTGGTTAATGCTTTCCTCTGTCAGCTCCCTTTAGTGACATGGGAGAAATGGCCCATAGAGATCATCAGCAAGAAATTAATGGGGACACATTTGATGTAGAATCATAAAATCTTAAAATGTTTTGGGTTGGAAGGGGCCTTAAAGATCTTCCAATTCTGTGGTATTTTCAGGGTGTCCAGAGAAGGTGAGGAAAGGAAGGAATCTGACTCTATGTTTTCAGAAGGTTAATTTATTATTTTATGATCTTATATAATATTAAAGAATGCTATACTAAACTATACCAAAGAATACAGAAAGGATACAGACAGAAGGCTACAAAAAATGATAATGAAAACTCGTGACTCCTTCCAGAGTCCAGACAGCCTGACAGTGATTGGTCATTAAGTCAAAACAATTCACATGTTGGATAAACAATTTCTAACTACATTTTAAAGCAGCAAAACTCAGGAGAAGCAAATCAGATAATTATTGTTTTCATTTTTCTCTGAGGCTTCTCAGCTTCCCAGGAGACGAATTGTGGGCAAAGAAATTTTTTAGAAAATATGACAGTAACGCAGTTCCAACCCCATCTATGGGCAGGGACACCTTCCACCAGACTGGAATTTTCACCATTAGTTCAGCTGAGCCTGAGGCCAGTCCTTCCACAGCCTGGCACCCAGAAGTTGAACAGAGTACTGAAAAATACTGAAAACAAGCAAGGAAGGTGATTATTTTTAAATATGCAGCAGGAAATCGCGTGGCTATCAGTGCTGCAATCCTCACTGCAACTTCTGTTTCAGCTTTTGGAATAGTCCCAGTTTAGCCCCTTCTCTTCCCCTCTCTCTCTCTTTCTGCAGAGATGTTGGCCACCACTGGAATCACCCTGGAGAAAATAACCCAATATCAGCTCCTTGATTCCCCTGAGGGCTGAGGCTCGCCCATTCAATAAGGAAGCTTCCCCTTGGGCATTTGAAGCCACAGGAAAAAGAAAATCGGGTCAAATAAAAGACTCAAGAAGACAACTCTTAATTATTTGCAGGTGGAGTTTATCTAAGTTCCCACTCTGAAAAAAAATTATAAGTAAGTGCATATTCACACATATAAAGTACTGCTAGCTTGCAAAGACACAAATACTCCAAGAAACAGTGTGTTTCTTTCCATGGATATCTCTAAGCCTGATAAAAGTCCTTCCTGACAAAACTTCATTTTCAGTCATGTTGGCCATAACACCACTAGTGTTTAAATAAAACCTAAACAAGAAAACAAAAGAAAACAACAACAAAAAAAACCCCAAACTTCACCATGTACCTCTATGACTTCATACCACACTTTTTTTCTGAGCTATTTGTATCACAGGAAGGGGCTAGATCTTAATTGGTGTGTATTTGCTACTATATTTTCAGAGGGATAAATAAGTGTGCTGAAGAAATGAAATGAATCCTAACAACACAGCAGGACAAATGCATTCATTGCAATGGAATTGGACGTCCTATCTATTATTGTGAAGCTAGGAGGAAGAAATATTTGTTTTATTCTCCATATGGATCCAAAATGTCCAAAAAACCTGCCCTACAGAACTGTCCCACGTTCCAGTTGTTACACAGCTGGAATATCGTCCCTGGGTAAGTGGAATCCTGCACAGAACGTTGTTCACCAAGTGCCCTCTGCTGGCTTTTTATTCCCCAAAAAAAGCGTCGCTTGCCGACACAAACCAAAGGGTAGAAAACAAAACGGGTTTCTCAAACCCCGACTCTCATTTCTGCTATTAGAAGAGAAAAGCACTGCTGCCAAATTTGTGAACGCTGCAACAACCAGCAGAGAAACCCTTCACAAACGGGGTTTGTGTGTAACCTTCAGTGAGGCAAAGGGGACAGGCAGAATCACAGCTGAGAGGCAGCAACTCCTCCCAGCCCTGCAAGTTAATACCGAAAACACTACAAAAGCAACCCGAGCAGGAACATAATTATTGCAACTCCCTTTCAGCAGCACAAAGTTCTTCAATGCTTCCCAAAGATAAGAAATATCAGGAATCCATAAACCAGGTATTGCATGACTCCTGGTGGAGGCGTCAAGAAGCCTCTTTCATTTCTTATTTCTGCTAGCATTTAGCAAAAGATATTAATCATAAACTCCTGTCCACTTGGCTGAAAGCAGCAAACTCCTCACCAGCTCTAATCTGCCCTACTGAAGGAAAGGAAAATCCCAGCTTTGCAGACAAATCTATAATAACAATCTCTAAATGCACGTGGAATTTCCCTCCAAATTTACACAGGCTGAAGGCCAAGATGACAATCCTACATCTTCCATCAAAGTTAAACAACTTTCTTCTGATAACAAAAATGAAAATCAAAACAAAAAACACTTAACAAACAAACACAACCAAAAAAACCCAGACCACCAAATCCTTGAAAAATATATCAGGTTTCTGGTCAGCACACTATTGGGAAATTAGAGAGAATTTTAAAAATGAAAGGCAATTCTGGTACATGATTCTTTCTCCCTTAAAAAACCCATTGTCTCTAAATTCAGAGAAATTTAAAAAGGGTAAAAAGAGTTGAGAACTGTAGAGGGGCACCATCTGGATGATCCAACCACCAACTTCCCACAGCTGCTGACTGATAGTAACAGCAATTTCTTTGAAAGATCATCTTTTTTCTCGGGGCACCTGAATGTGAAAATTCAGCATCTAAGGAAGCTTTGTGCCACCACAGCTTCACTTACCAGGAACTGTAGATATGAGAAACCTTAAATTCCAGCCCTCAGCCCTGCTGTGGTGAGGGAGTTAATGGGAAGGTTTAACCAGAGCTGAGATCTTGCAGCAGAGGAAGGTGCTGTTAACACAGGCACAACAGCTGCTCTTCCACCCTGGAGATTTCAGTACCATTTCTGTTGCATGATACTGTTACCAAATTCCTTTTAAATCTCCTGCAGATGTGGGAAACACATGTACTTAAAAATGTTATTGAATTTTATATCAACAATGACCTCCTATTCTCTGCTAAGCTTCTCTGTATAAAATTGATCCTAAAAATACCCACTTTGTACAAGCAAAGCTCATGAAGGGGTGTTTTTGCACTGAATTACATATGGGCAGTGTTTTAATTCTGTTTCTTAACAACTTGATACTGAAAATTGCATGAAGAATTTGTGCATTTGTGCAAAAAATTTCAGAGAATGACCAAAATCCACTTTATGAACCATGCCTACTTCGACAATGACTTTGTGTCTGTGTATGATTGCTTTGTAACCTCCCTGGAGCTGGTGATCTGCTCAGGCAATCTCTGAAATCCCCCAAGAAAACAGTGCCAGCACTGAAGTAAAAATCCAAATCTTCTAAGTCCAGATGTCTTTTTTTTTTTTTGTTTTAGTGACAAAAAATTAATCATTAGGAGGCTCCAGAAGCAAAAATGCTTATTTCCTGAACACTCACACTCAAGACTTCTCTTCACTCACCCCAATAAAAAAATGTCACCCCACACCCCCTGGCAAGTGTTCAGGCACAAATGGCATTTGCCATACACCAACTCAGTCTAAGGCTGGTAGATTAATTTATGAAGCACACAATTCTCCCATGAAAATATGGGTCCAATTCAGCAAGTCTCTCATGGAAGAGAAACTTTAATCCAAGGTAAGGGATGTAATTTTGCTTTTTTGTTTGTTTGAATTTGACAAATGTTGCATCCTGCTCAATAAAAAGGTGACAAAAAACTTGGAAGGGGTGGAGAAGATTCTGCTGGATTCCATATGGAAAAAATGTACAAAATTGGTGAACTGTAAAGCAGAAAAACTGCTAAAATGTACCAACCAGTGTAAGTTATCAAAGGCAGCTCCCAAACAAAAGTGAAAGGACAAAGATAAAGGCAGAAATTAATTTATTTATACATCATTATTCCAGACATTCAATAATACTTCTTTGGAGAAAGCTTTATTGTCCTAAAGCAGGGGAAGTTAGGATAATTTGAGATTGTTTTTTCACTACTTGTCATACAACAGCTTTAAGAGGGTGCTGTCCTTAGGACTTGTGCGTCACGTCAGCGGATATTATTTTCTTCTTCATTTCCAGAACTTTTAAAACTATAATGGGCCAATGGATGAGTTTTTTGAAGTGCTGCTGTTGTGGCAGTTGTGTCCTGCTGCTGACTGGTGTTCAGAATGACTTTGTGAAAGTAGGATTCTTTGAAAATAAAACAAAATCGTTTCATTAACACCAAGTTAAATTAAGATGTGGAAGATGTCTTTGCCCTCAAGAGATGACCCTGGTTAGATCCCAGACACAGGCCTGAGCTTAGGCACCTTGAGTCATGCATTCATTCCTCTCTACTCCCATTCTTCATCCACTAAATATGATGCCATGTGCCAAATCCCTACAACACATCTGCCCTCAGCTTCTGAAAGGGCCTTGAGTCTCTTTTGCCCCTTAAAACTGGTTTGATATTGGTGTGTTGGGAAGACTTTGTTTCAGAACACATCCAGTCAGCTCTCTCCAGATGGAAAAGCTCAAGAAAATCCTCCGTGTCAGGCCAGGCTCCTTGACCTCTGCAATGCTCCTCTCTCAAAAAGGCATGGAAAATCCTGCAGCTGGGAATCAATCAGCTTTGTATCAGCATTCACTAGAGTGTGAGCAGGACAAGCAGGTGCAAAGGTCTCCATTGGTCCATGATGTGTTTGATACTACACCCTAAATTTAAACATTTCTGATTTTATTTGCCAGTTAATTTTAGCACATTCTTTACCATTGCCCCAATGCCATCAAAGATATGGTGTAATGCTGTTTCACACATAAATGCTGGGGTGGTCACCACCTTATTTTTTGTATCCACATGAGCTTCGTAAAAAGGAGTTAAGGAAAACACAGCACTTGCAGATACTGCCTGCAAAATGAAGCAGCACTGAGAAAACCTCACAGCTCCATTACCCTATAAAATCTTCCTCCAAGATATGTTATATCATCCAGCTGTAAAGACAGCTGCAACCCATCATCCAAGCTATGACAAGGTATTTTTGCCAGAAATACAAATACTGCATGAGAAACCTGTGGAAACACCCAGAAACACAAGAAAACCTACAAAATTCACTGATGGTAGTAGCATGTCTCTGAGTACAGTCTGCAGCATGAGACTTCAGGAAAAGAATACAAATCTCAAAGAGAACTGACCAGTTTTATGAGCAAATTCATGAAGCACTTGGTTTATTACTGGATGCCCAAGGGAGCTGACTAAGGACAACTTCTAACTCACAGTGTGTAGTTACACAGCTGTGTACAGAAGAGTTTCTAATCCTGCACTGCACCACTGCTATCTGCTACATGTTCCCATGAAACTCTATGTAGAAAACACTGATTTTACACGTGTTCATTCCTTTAATGACACATTTCTGAACTGTCTCCCAACATGGAAATTACCAGGAAAGGATATGGTTACTTCTTTCACACAGTGTTTTGCTCCCAGCTCTTTGATGGCTCCTGCAGTCCCAGCATAAGGCCACTTGCCCCCTTCCTCTTCTTCGTGGCCCACAGTTACCTCAGCACCAGAGAGCACCTTTGCTGCCAGCACTGGGGAAATGCAGCACAGGCTGCAACAGAAGGAACTGTGAGAGCAATTCTACAAAACCACTATTCCAGAACTTGCTCACAACTGAAAAGATTTAAATGGACACAGCCTTGAAAATCTGAGATATAGCACAATACAACTTCCTCCCAGCATTTCCCCAGCTTCTCCTTTGACAAACACTAACATACACAAATCTTGAAAAACAAATATAAAAAATAGGCTGCAAATGATACAAAACAGAAGATCCTTTTTCCAGTTCCAACAACAACAGCTGCACACTTCAACAAGACACAGGTTGTCTCCATGCTCACACTTACAAACAAATGCCATCCAACTCACATACGTACCCAATAGGTTTGCCTGCTTTGTGGAAGTCTTTCAGGACTCGCTCAACTTCTCTGTTCACCTTGCAATCCTTCCCATCAACAGCAAAGGTAGATCTGTCACAACAAGAAACTTACACAAAGCTCAGTTTCAACCTACAAACAGAGGTATTTCCCTATCTGCTGTGAAACTGGCTCCAAAGGGTCATACCAAACTTAACAGCTATTAAAAAATTTGTTAAAAACACTCGGTACATGACCATAAATGCTTCAACCAAAATGTCTCTTTTCTAAGGCTTTGGTCTGCCAGAAAGTTCCTTACTTAATAAAAACATCTTAAAATGAGAATCATCAAATCAGCTTTCTAGGATTACTGAGAAGTGGAACAGCAATCTTTTCAAAGAAGAAAAATATGTAAGAAAAGGGAAGTAACATTCATGTTTCTCCAAGCCAACAAAAAAGCATCTCAACAGCAAGATAATCAGTATTCCACACGGCTAACACTTTTTGTTTCCTTTTTTCCCTGAGTCAGCTCTTGTTTTATAATGATAAAGCAACAGGGTATTTTTGGTAGGCAGAGGAGAAGAAACAGAATAATAACACTAGCACCTGAAACCAAAGGTGAAGTTTTACTTCACCCTCCCTCAGACCCAAAAAGAAACACCACTAGGGGAAAGAAAAAGGACTTCTTATGCATTATCTAAACTCTTGAGTTCTCATCAACACTGTTCAGAGAATTTAAAACAAGACAAGACTTTGAAAGGAGTTATCCTTATTAATTAGGAGTGACATATGTAGTAAATAAGACCATTTATGGATTCCATTGTGTGATTCTTAGTTCATAGAATGACAGAATGATTTGTGCTGGAAGAGACCTTCCAGATCATCTCATTCCAACCCCTCGCCATAAGCAGGGACAACCCCCTCTAGGCCAGGTTGCTCCAAGCTCCTTCCAACCTGGCTTTGAACATTGCCAGGCAAGGGGAATCCACAGCTTCTCTGGACAACCTGTTCCAGTGCCTCACCATCCCTACAGCAAGCAGCTGCTCTTAGTGTCTCATCTAAAACTACTCTATTTTAGTTTGAAGCCATTGCCCCTTGTACCATCACACCAGACCCTTGTAAAAAGTCTCTTTCCATCTCTTCTGCACGTTTCCTTCAGGTACTGAAAGGCTGCAATTAGACCACCCCAAAGCCTTCTCTTTGCCAGGCTGATTATGCATAGTTAATTATGAACATTTAGTTGAGGAATCTGATGCTTAGTTGGCACTCACAAGTTTTTGGCAGCTCCGAATCCACCAGGGAATATCACAGCATCGTGGTCTGCTGTAGTGAGCTTAGCCAGGCTTGAGATTTTACCACGAGCAATTCTGGCAGATTCCACTAAAACATTCCTTGAAGAACCAGAAATAAAACAATGTGATTAGTCAAGCATTTCCACACAGAACAGAATGTTTTGCAGAGGGAGAGGAAGGGGAGGAATCAAGAACACTGGTTCTGAAATGCTACTGCTGGGAAACACAGACACTGACAGACTGTACATAATCAAGTCCAGAACACTCATGTAATATCTTCTCTCCAAGAAAACCACCACAGCTGGCATAAAGCTACTGCAGGCATTCAGCCAAGTGCTACAAGAGCCATTACAGGCTGCTGCATCTGAAGAAAGCCAAATGCATCACAGTCTTACCTTGACTCAGCTTCAGCTGGCTGCCCTTTACTGTGGTCAATGACATGCATCTGAGGGACATCTGGAGCATACATGTGAACCTCAGCTCCCCCACGGCTCAGGTGAACCAGGACACTACAAACATGGAGATAAAACATGCAGAAAACTTTAAGGGAGAGGCTTTATCTGACCCCTAAACCTGCTACAAATATCCAACCAACTGACTCTGAAAGATGAGGAAAAATACACATCCTACCAAAGCAGGCAACCAGGAACAAACAAAAGCTTCCTTTCTCCAAGTCCCTGGGTGTTATGGAAGAACCTCACAATTAACATAGTATTAACATTTAATCTAGGTCTAGATGACACATCTCTTATTAATTCACAGTAAAGAGTTCATTCCACTTAAGCATTAACAATTCTGCTGTTGGATTTAGCCCCAGGAACAGAAACTCAAGTGGTTCTGAAATTAAGTCTGTATTCGACTCTCCTGAGATTGAATCTGGAACTCTGAATTCCTGTTTCTGAAGGGTCTCTCTCGGATTCATTGTTCTGGCATCACATGCACAGTGCCACATCTGAGTTCTACAAGAATGCAGCCTGAGCTCACAATCAGGGTGTGAGAAAACAGTGAGAGAGCTTCATCATTCATCTCTCAGGGTAATTCTGACAGCCAGAAACAGCAAAACAAAATTAAACAACCTGCTGCAATGTAATGGAGACTTTTGTGGAGCCCACAGTCCCAAAAAGCAACTTACGCTGATGCCTCGTGGATTTCTGTGCCATCATAGACACCACAGCCAGACAGGACCTGCAGTGAGAAGATAACAGAGTACTGCAGGTGACACAAAACTCCCCACAGGATCTTTCACAAGGTCAGATTTACAAAAAAAGTTAGCAAACAACAATTTAAAAGCAAGCTCTTACTGTGCCAGTGAACACCATGCTATTAGCACTGGTGTCACCACTTGACACACTGCAGGACTGGCATTTCCTATTTATAGCAACCCACCACAGGGCTCAGGAACAACCACTCTTTATTTCCTGGCTGATACACTTATGCCACAGTTAATAAACTGACAAGTTACCCTTAGGAATGTTTTTATGGTGCACACAGTGGGTTGTTCTGAGTGTCATTCATCTTTCTTATGTAGTGTCCACATCCATGTGAAACACTTCCTCATCCAGGGACACATCCACCCAAAGAGGGACAGAAATGCACTCTGAGGTGGCACTTAAAATAAACTTGCTGCTGTATTTTACCTGAGCATCTGCATGAACAGCTAAATCACTTTTAATGCAGTAATAGAATTATGCCATGTTAGCCATACTTCTCTTTAACTATGTGGAAATAATACTTTTAATTTGTTTATACACACCAGAGAACAACAAGTACAAAGCAGTCAGGTACCCTCGTGTGGGTGGAGAATCTAACAAAGCAGAAGGATAAAAAAACTTTTTTTTTCTAAAAGCCATTGTAAGAATGAAACAAAACAAAAAAAAAAATCCAAAGGTTTATATAGTTCCTGAAAGTATATAGATAAACTCTTTCAGGGATTTTTGTTTGGCTCTTTCTTCTGACAGGAAAAAAACAAATTAGGAAGTCAATTTCCTTTTCTCTTTTTATTAATTTTTTGTTTTACTTTAATCTCTTCCTTCCTGGTTTTCCCTCAGTTTTTTTTCAAGCTTGAGTTTTTAAACACAGACACATGAACAGAAACTCACAACTGAAAAAGTCTTATCTAGTAATGTTAGACTTGAAGGGACTTTCAGGTCACAGTACCCAGGTGTCTGCTATCATGGGCAGCACTTCACCAAACATCACAACCACTTCAGCAAATGAGCAAAAAACATTAATGTTCTTCTGTCCACGTTAATCCTGTTCTGATGTTTAAGAGCTGTCTTTTACTTCATAATTTTTTGTTTTATCTTTCATTTAGATTGAATAAACAGACAAGCAACTGTGCTAAGATTATGTTCTGTGAGCAACACTTTTAAATTTTTTTGAAACTCAGTGAAACCATGATACTGTAACATTATTATTGTAAACTCTTCTGTATATGAACTATTCTGTTGTCTCAGTACCTGCTTGATAAGGTCTTTTACCACAGTCAAAAATTTTCATTGCTAATGTAAAAAATCACAATTCTTTTCCCAGCTGTATTTAAAATGCTGTGACTTGCTAAAATGACAGCATTCCTGTTGGGTTATTTTTTAGCCATTTGTACCAGCATTCTGCCCATTCCCAAACCAGTTCTGCCCCAAACAGATTTCTTTATGCAGGTAATGCCTTCTTATTATTTATGTTTAATGCTGTCTAGACCATGCAAAGCTCAAGCTTCAAAGACTGTCCACTGAGTTCCAAAGCTGTGTATCCCTTTGGGACACCATCTACAGCCTTTATTTTTCTTCAGCAATCTGTAGCCACCTCCTTGCTTTCTTCTGTGCTTGTAACATGTTTTACCCCCTTCCTGCCAAAAAGCATAACCCAGGTTAAAAACATTCACTGCCAGTACCTCACCCAGTAACACTACAAACTATTTCAAGTCAAATCCTCCTGGGTTCCACAGTACAAAGGAGACATGGAGCTCCTGGAGTGGGTTCAGCGGAGGGCAGTGAGGATGAGCGAGGCACTGAGGAATCTCTCTTGCAAGGAAAGGCTGAGGGAGCTGCTCAGCTTCAAGAAGAAGACTGAGGCTTCATTAATGTGTACAAATATCTAAATGGGAGGGTGTCAGAGGATGGACCGGGCTCTGCTTGGAGGTGCTCAGCAATGGGACAAGAGGAATGGGCGTAAACTAACGCAGAGGAAGTTCCACCTGAACATGAGGAAGAATTTCTTTCCTGTGCAGTGATGGAGCAGTGGGACAGACTGACAAGGAGGGTATGGAGTGCCCCTCACTGAAGATATTCCAGGTCTAGATACAGCCCTGTACCAGTGCTCTGGGCTGGCCCTGCTTGAGCAGGAGGTCGGACCTGTGACCCCCCGTGCTCCCTTCCAGCCTGACCATTCTGTGCTTCCTCCTAAATCAACTCCAGGCCCACAACTATACAGACACCAGTTTTTACATGCTTCCCACTCCTAGTCTAGCTTCCTCCAAGTTTCTGAACTGCAAGCAGCCTTTTCTCCTCAAATTCAGCGTTCTCTCCAGCGCTTCCCTGCGAGCCCTCCCCTGCACCGGCCCCACTGCGGGAGCGACCTCAGCTGCAGGGCCGAGGGTGGCTGTGGAGAGCCAGACAGCGGAAAAACAAGCAAACAAACAAAAAACCAAACGCTCCTCCTCAGCGCTGCCCCGGCCCCCGCGCTCCTCCATTACTCACCACAGCGACGCGGGCGGCGCGGCAGCGCCGAGCGGAGGAGTGGAAGGAAGCGAGGCCGCCGGGCGCTGCTCGCCGCAGCGCGGTGCACAGGGCCGGGCCTCGGGAGGCCAGCATGGCTGAGGGCGGCGGCGGCGGCGGCGGAGGAGCCGGGAAGGGGAGCGGAGGAGCCGGGAAGCGGAACAGAGGAGCCGGGACCCACGGGAAGCGCGATGGCCGCGCCCCGAGGCCGCTGCGCCCTTGGCGGCGCCGGCGGCGGCGCCCCCTGGAGGCGGGGAGGGGCCACCTCAGGGCCTTGTTCCCTTCCCGACCCTCATTTATCGGGAATGGCAGCGCTGGGAGCACGACTGAGGGTAAAAAGATAACGGTGCGGAAGTTACACGGGGAAAATAAACAAGTTGGCGGACGGTACAAAGCTGGGAGGAGTTGTTGTGGCCTGGGAGGGCACGGAGGGCGTGCAGAGACCTTGATGAATCAGACAGATGGGCAATCACCATGTTTGAACATTGGGAAAGTGCTGGATTCTGCTCCTGCGATGGGACAATCCTGGAAATACGGACAGACTGGAGAATGAAAGGCTGAAAGGAAAGGTGTTAAACTATCACAGAGTGTCCAGAGGAGGGCAATGAAGATGGTGAAGGCCTTGAGAAGCCGTGTGGAGAGCACTGGGTCTGTTCAGCCTGGAGGAGATGAGGGCACACCTCATTGCAGTTATCTTTAATATTCATACCTCTCCTCTACTCCAACAGTGAAAAGTGACCAGAAGACAAATCCTGAAGAGCAGAATATGCTGAGAAAATAAATTCTCGATCATTGGTCATATTTGCAGTATCTTCATTAACAAAGCCCTTTCAGTGTGTGGCTTGAAAGTATCACAAGGGCAGACCCAATTCTTTGTATTCAAGTCCCCGCTCTTATTAGCCAGTTCTACCATCAATTCACAAAAACAGCGGGAATCAAAATTGCAGGTTTTAATGTGTTAATAAACAACGTTTTTTTTAAAAAGACACAAAAGGGCTCTCATCAAAAAAAGAAAAACAATTCAAAAACTCAAAAAAATAAAAAAAAGCCATGACATTTGTAACACATTCTCTTACAGTTTAAGTTACATTGTTGAGTTGGTAATGTCCAAGCAAATTTTCACTACAGTATCTCAATGCTGTCACGCAAACCTCGACACAATCTGTAAAAGCCCCATAAATTTTCTCCAATAGCTGCTGCTATGGGTCCTCATTTCTCCTTATTATTGAAATCTCATCAGGTTTGGAGGTTACAGAACTAAGAAAACAGTGTTACAGAAATATGTACGTATTAAATCCAAATAAAACAATATTTAAAACAAGTTGAGACCAGTACATTTCCAATTAAGAATTTTTTTCTATAATTTTTAAAATTCACAGTCCACTGCAGGATAAGCCTGCACTACAAAATTCACAATAGTTACTGTGCAAGGTATTTTTAATGAAGAATAAACTTCTTCCTGTTGTACTTCTAACTTCACCAAGAACATGTTTTCTTAATTGAGATTGGTAATTATTTTAAAAAATGAATCAGTTAATCAAAGAATCAGTGCTGTCTAGTTTACAGCCAAATGGTACAGGAAACAGGCCAAGTGCCATCCATGCCATATCCTACATTTCCATCACCACCCCCCATGGAACTCCATCACACTGCTAGGAACTGATGCCACTATGAGGGCCACTCATTCTCAGTGAATACCACTGCATAAAATACTGTCTGAGGTTTTCTCCCTCTCACAAGGAGTAATTAGGAACTCAAATTATCCTTATGAGCTTCTTGCATAAGATAATCACTGTCAGAATCCAATTCCTCTTCATCCCCTGGTGTTTCCTCTGCTGGACGTTTCATGCCCCGCTGCTGTGAAATGGCCAAGGCGTATTTGATGTTGTAAATGTTCCACTCACAGCTGTAAAAATAAATAGGAAAACGTTGTTTTCCTCCTAAAATAAAAACAACTCTAAAAGAAGGCTGTCTCAAAAGTTTTAACAGCACACTGCCATCCCCCAAACCACTCCAGGTTTTTGATTTCAAATGTAACAATACATACAGTTTTGAAACATCTTCGAAGTGACGCTGGATGCTCTTCTGAAGGAACTGAATCACAGGGAGCAGCTGCACTGACCTTGGGTGGAGAAAACATGCAATTTGCAGTGCAGTTCATGTTTACATATGGAAATCTAGAACTTTCCTATGCTCTCAAGATTCTAACAAGCATACAACTTCAATGCCAGCTTTTTAAGATAATCTTAAGGAAACAAAAGCTCTTTGCTTTTGACTCTGCCCACAATGATTACAGTCAATACAAGTAATATATTGTGAGAAATATTTTTTCTAATGTCCAAGTGCATCTTGAAGAGCTAATTCTGCTTGCTGCAGCAATGACAGTTCCTTTCAGATACTACAAGACTTTCTGAACAAGGGAGAGTTTGTTTTAAATTGTCCTCTTCTACTTTAGCAGGAACAAAAGGAGACATTTTGTTCCAGTCATTTCAGTAACTAAAACATTAATGCCCATGTGGAAGCAAGGGAAGAGTTACACAATGCACTGTTTTTTAAATTGCAGGACTCCTCAAATTACCTCTCAGCCCATTTTAAATTTGTAAATTTGTCTGTTCCTAGAAGTCTAAATATTCCATATTAGGGGTGGGCTGAACTGACCAGCCCCATGTAGTTCTGAAGTACTCTGTAGGGAGGCAGAGTACTACCAGCTATAGTCACAAGCTAGGTCTGTAAAAATGTAATCAATAGCTGCACATATCCTTTCAGTTACATTTAAGATGCATTAACTGTTCAAAAACACAACTGCCAAAATCTTATTATCACTCTTGAAATTGTTATGAAGTTATTGTCTAAGCAACTCAAGCTTTACCTGTTGTATTTGAAAAATATTTCTGCAATGTATCTTCACAAATCCAGTAACACACTTCAATTCTGTCAGACACACTTTTTAGAATCTTTTTAGACCTTTAGGAACAACTCCAAACTGTAACTTTTATCATACAGAAGTTGTAAAACTGAAGTGTTCTAACTGTAGTGCATGCATTATCTAGAATGTCAGTAAACGTTAAGTAAAAGCCTTAAACTAACAGGTCTTTAATTTTAACATCCTTGACAGCATTTTGACTTTCGTGGGATCTCACCTTGTTTTCAGCTTCTGTCCATGCAGCATAAGCAACTTATGAGCCCAAATAAGATAGAACTCCAAGTGACAAGAGGTCTCAAATGCAGAGGCCAGGAACTCCAGTAACTTCTCCACATACAGGTCTGGCAGTGATGAGCAGACAACATCAACTGTGCAAAATGGAAAAAAAAAGCCCATAAACATTCAATGGAGTTGAGTTACTATTTGGAATAACATGAAAGAGACCACAGGAAAGCACAGGGGGAAGGAGAAGAAAGCAACATTTTGGCAAGTGGTGGGTATTTAGTGCTGTATTTCAGGGTACTGTACCACAATCTCTCAGGGGACAAATGTTCCTCCTTTGAACCTTCCAAACACTACTGCATTTAAAAGCAAGAAATCCTCCCTCTCCAAACTATTCCTCCTAGCAGACTACTCTCCCCAGCAGCTCTCCTTCAGAATTTTTACTTCCATCCTTTTCTCCTCTTTTCTAAAGTAACAGACTTTATTGTTGTTGCCCCTGACCTCACCTAAATTTCTGTATTCAGTGCAACTAGTTATGCATGACAATCAGAGGCAGTGATACTTGAAAAGACAGCAAAGTCACCTGCCCACACAGGAAGCATCTGAATACTGCTAGCAACAGCACAAAAAAACAATTTAGAAGCATCCAAAATAATCTCACACATAACTAAATGACTTCATTATATATAATACACTCTCAAAACCAGCTTTTGCTTAAAAAAAGGCACACAATCATTCTGTTAACAGCCTCTCCTCAGTTGTACTCTGGCCTGCCAATCATTTTCTAAGCTCTCCACCAGATATTCTGGAGTATCAATGTCTTTTCTTCTGCTGTCAGTCCCAGAACTAGGCACAGTAGTCCTCTGTGGTGCCACAAGTACTCAACAAACAAGATTCATCACTTTCCTCAAACTGCTGATTACATCCTTGCTACTGGTTAATGGTCTCCATCACACAGGTACAGTGTGTGATTAACTCAGGTTAAACTTGATGTGCCCCTCCAACATCAGCTGCTTCTGAGAAATGACATCCAAAACCTCTGCCTGCACCTCTAGGCCTGATCAAATTCCATGCTGAGAAGTCACTAAATGAGCATGAAGCAAAGATGGGTAAAATTAAAGCTTAAATTAACACTAAAAAGTCTGCCTTTACACCCCAACTTGTCTTGGCTCGCACGTGTCTGTTTACAGCTAGCTCAGCCCAGTTTCATGGCAGATCCACTCACCTTCACTGCTAGGGACAGCCTCTATCACCTCCTGAATTAATTTCTTTTCATTCAGCTTGAAGGCCATGACAATAGCCATAGTGTATTCCTTCTGACTCAGTGTTTTGTGGATATTGCTGGGTGTGACATCAATATCCAGCTCAAAAGGATCAAAAATTAGCCCCGAGTCCAGTGAGTAGAGCAGGAGACCCTCTGTGGTGGTGGCTGCCCAGCTTCGTCCTAGAAGAGAAGTAACAATATTTAACAACAAAGAGGGGTGTCCTAGAATGGAAACAGAAGAGTAATGATAATCCTCCAGTACTCTATTCTTTCACATGTTTTATATGGAATTAAAAAAAATCCTAAATTAACTGTTGATACTCACCTGTAGGACAGAATCGCACACAAGTCACCCTTATTTCTGGTTTAAAGTGTCGATAGCTCATGTCACCTAAAAGAGAAATTTGGAAATGATTTAACAGATTCACCACAAGTTTACCGTCTAGTTATCAACTCTGACTATGATGTTACCATTAAATAATGTGCAGCATGGTAAAACCTGGCAGAATTAAAGACTGGGTAGGGAAGGCACAGTCCATGTCCAAGAGATGCTACAGCTTAAGTGGTGGGACCAAATTTTGTAACCCTGATGTTAAAACTGAGCTAAACAAGTAAAACCTTTCAAAAGTTCCAGTGCACACAGAAGTAGAAACAAAGAGAAAAAAGCCAAAGCCATACCTCTTTTTACTCCAGGAAGAGGGATGGCAACACCTTCGTCACCTCCACCGCCTTCATCAATCAGAGCCATGCTGCCAAATTCAGTCATTTTTCTCCGATCTAAGTACTCCTGGAAAAACATGCAAGTTCCATTCACTGCACTGAATCTCTTCTGAAACAGCAGAGCTCAGTTTAGACTGTGCTTTCACATGGAATTTCATTTGGCATTTGGCAATATTCAGGAACAGAGTTTATAAAGGTCAATAATGTTGTTCTCTGTCCACAAAAAAAATCCTTAATTTCTTTGCCAACACAAACTGACACCTGGGAAGTTAGCTTAGTACAAAATGTGGGCAATTTAAATTTTTACTTCCATTTTAAGTCTAGTGCAAATTAACTCAGTACCCTTGAAAGTTCTGCCCATTCAATACAAGCACACTACAAAGCTGGAAAGAGTTTCAGGAATTCATTCTGTTCCTAGAGGAATATTTCCTTCCCCCTCTCCTGCACAAAAATAAACCCATTCTTTAAGAAACATTCATGAATCACTCTTAATGAGATGTTATATCAAAACCAAAGTCTTGTAGGGTGAGGAAATTAAAAAAAGACTCCTGTGCTCACATACCTCCATTGCGTCTAAAGAATGGTTGCATGAAATTTCGAATTTTTTCATAAGAATCTGTTCCTTGACATTATATATACAGACAAATTTTGACAATCCACCTGCCAGAATAGACTGACCATCTGCTGAATAGCACAGAGTTGTAAAAGATCTGGTAAAGAAAAAGAGAAAGCAGTTTAATTTCACTGCCACATCTGAGCTAGAAGACACAAGTACAATGTGAAGACTCAGAAAATAACCACTCCACGGTAAAAATGGAGATTTCATTCACAAGGTATGTACTTCACACACACATTTACTACGAAGCATTTGGTGCTTTACTATGAATCACAGACAATTTAGAACTTAACAGCTTTATGAAATACTTCCATACGTCTGAATCTGAGTCACAGCTCAGGCATGTTTGAAAGACATGGTTTAGAGGTCACCAGCAAAAAAATACTGCTTTTTTCCAAAAAGTTATTGGGTTTTTTGGGGGATTTTTTTTGTTGTTGTTTTTTTTTTCTTTGTTTGGGTTTTTTTTGTTGTTGTTGGATTTTTTTTATTATTATTTTGAGTGGAAGCAATATAAAAAAAGGGGGAAAAGAGGAGAATAAAACATTTCTCTAGGATACTTTTTGACCGCACACAAATTTAAAGTGCCTTTAAATGTTACTTCACATGCGTAGCAATAGGTAATAAACCCCATACTTTAATTACCTTCTTTAAAAAAATGTAATAGTTTCTACATACTAATGATTGTATACTAGTATTTCTGTAGAAATATATCTACTAAAAACCTAACCCACAGCAAATTAACACCTTGGCCTGAGAAGCTTAATATTAAGAGAGATATTATTAATATTTCTCATCTGTTAGAAACCCAGGTTCCTAAGAGAGGAGAAAGAACACGTGCTCAGAATGATGCTGACCAGTGAGAGAACACAGCCAACTACAAAAAGGAGGCATCTAGATGTCAGGCAGGCTTTTAAAATCCAGCATCAGAATCAGGAATATCTGAACAACAGATGCACTCTGCACTCTTCATGTAGAAAACAAATGGAAAAACAACTCCAAAGAAACCCAGCGTGGCACCCTCCTGTCACTGCAGCCCCTGGACGTACTTGCCCTTGGCTGCCTGCTTGGCAGTTATTTTATCCAGCTCCTTCCTCCCCATCTGGAGATCGTGCCTGCCCTCAATGGAGCCAGTCTGCACTGCATTTTCATGATCCCAAAAAGTTATCTGGCCATTCAAAGCAGCAACTGCCAGCTCCTTGCCATCGGGACGGAAGGCAACAACAAGAACTGCAAAGAATTTAGTAACAGTTAAAAATGTAGGCAGATGTACAAGAATGAAGTATCTGAACTTCTGACTTCCATTTCCATGACTGAGTCTCTCTGTATTTGACATGTTCCGTTGTTATTAACATATTTTACATAGTACTTTTATATTTGATAAAAGATGAGAAATGAAACAAAAATTACCATCTGAGTTAATGATAAAAGTCTCCTTAGTTCTCCAGCTGTCCAACATATCCCATAATTTTACAGTCTTATCCCAAGAGGCACTGGCTAGAACACACCTCATTGGATTAAAGGACAAGCTGCTCACGGGACCCTCATGACCTGCTAAGACCTAGAAAGAGAAGAAAAAATAACCTGGAATTAGGTGAAAGAAACTGAAATCTGTGTAGTCTGTATTCAGTAATCTCCAGATACAGCCAATAAACCACGCCTGACTTTTCCACACACATCTGAGATAGTTTTTGGACACAGGGCATGATACACACCACTGATTCTCAACTTTTCATTTTCACAAGTTTTAAAAAAATTCCCTGTAAAAAATTCACTACATAGGCATCTACAACCACTCCTATGCACACGTTTAGGGATGCAGTGTGCCATTTTCCTCCCTCCTTTCAAAGCAATCAGACCAATTGTGAAAAACCAAGCCACTACTCTGAGAATTCAGTATCTCCTACAGCTGGTAACACTTCAGAATAAAAACAAAAATAAATACTGAGAAAAAGAGTAACAGAGATTTTCATTTCGTGGAGTTCCTACTCCTCAAAAAAAATACCAAGGAAAGAAACTAAACTCAAAACTCTAGAGATCCAGTCAAGTATATCCTGAGTTACTGAAGTGATCTGTATACCATGGCTGGGCCAAAATAAATATGTGAATCACTGAGCTCTTCTACTTGTACAAGATGTACAGGAATGTTTAAAAATTGAAAAAATAAATGAAAAATCATGCCCCTGCTCTGCTCCAGCAAAACCCTTCATGAAATCTATATCAGTTTTAATATAGCAACTACAATTTCTTCATTATCTGCAGAAAATACGTGGAAAAGAACATCTCTGGAAAAGGAGGGAAAGAGTTTCATGCCCACGTGTTAGCTCAGCAACACTGGTGTTACTTCATCACAAGAAAGAGCTCATTACTCAAAAACTTTAAAAACTATTTCCCACACAAATTCAGGGTGAGCTCCATGCAATAAATAATTTTTAAAAAAATGCTGAGAGCAACATAATGTAGCTCCAGTTTTTGAATATAAATATAATAAAACACTCATGTTGTACTGAAACCCTCCTGACTAATCCCAAAGTTGCTCAGTATCACCACACTCCACACGGCCTTAAATTCAAGCCCTCCCAACTCTCTGGGTCCTTACATCCAGCAGCCTCCCACTCTGCATTGACCAGATGAATATTTCAAAGGAATCCTGGGAACCAGCTGCCACAATCTCACCACTGGAGTCCACAGCTAAACAGGAGAACTGACTTGGTCGTGGAGATGTAAAGGTACGGAAATTCCGGTACCTGTTAAAGAGGCAAAAAGAAATTATGAGAACATTTTATGTAGATTTAAATGTGTGTTTAACACGTTTATTTACAAAAGGAGTTCATCTGCTTTGTAAAGACTTCTAAGCTATGTACAGAAAAAATATTATTTGTTTAAAATTACATGTGATGCCTCAGCATGATTGCAAAATCCAAAAGAAATATGAAAAACTCTGCAGAAATAAGAGACAGAAATACTCTGAGGAGCTTTCTTCTAATAAATACCACGTGTCAATTTTTTAGAAACATGGGCTTGTTTACACACCCAGCTCTGTGCACAGCTGTATTATACTATGGAAAGTTAGGCAAGTGCCTTCTCCTCATTTGGGTAAGGCCAGACAATGATTTTCCTGGATTTCCAGCTTCTTTGAGGAAAGTTCTTCCAGAATTTTCTTCACAGAAACTGGATGGAGTAAGAGCATTCATAATAACTATCTAAGGCTAAATCAAAATTAAAGGCTGAACCAAAAAGCAGTAAGGCAATGCTGCTCACCTTTGTGAGACTTCAAACAAGCAATCAGCAATTTGCTGGATTTTGGGGGGAGTGTGGAAGCTGAGGACTAAATGAGACATGAAAGCTTTTATACAAAGAGTTACCTGTGCAGATCAAAGGCACGCACTGTTCCATCGAGGGAAGCACTCAGGACAACATAACCAGTGGAAGTGAAAGTTACAGCAGTGACACCGCTGTTGTGTTCTGTAAAGGTGACAAAACAAAAGCTGCTTGAAGTGTTCCACACTTTCACCTGCAGGACAGACAAGAAAAGACTTCTTAGAATCTCTACCATCAGTAAAGAGAGAAAATAAGGGTAAAGAAAACCTAATTCTAGAACACAGCAACAGCATAAAAGACTTCCAGTAATAGCAGTCAAGAAGCCAGAGCTTATTAAACCTCTTAAGACACATTTGGAATGTAAAATTCTAAATGGAGATAGACACACACAAAGTTGAAACAAAGTTAATAAAGGAACGTAACACTTGGTGAGCATCTTGAGCTTCCAAAGTCATAGTGTCAAATAAGAAAGGTCAAATTCAAAATCAACTCTAAAGCCATTACAGAAGTTACAATTGAGATGATATTCCATTTTTTGAGGGTTTTTTTTCCTGAACAAAAATGTTATGCATTTAGCCTTCCGCAGTTTGAGACCTCTCGGTTTTGGCCCATTTTCATCCTGAATGGCAGAAACCATGAAGTGGCAGATCTTTTTCTGACATTTAAAAGTTTTGATAGGAAATCAGCTACTACTGCTGTCCCATTTATGTGCCAAGACATTGTGACAAGACATCTTGACACCTTTTAAAATAAAAACACCTGTACACACAGCCTATCATTTCAATGCAAGTCATCCATGAGAAGTTAACTTATCTTTTAAATAACAAGATTCTGGAATACCACATTTAAACAAAAAAAAATTGCACTTGCATAAATAATTTGACATTAATTTCATATCAAAAAACAATTATTAAAGGGGCAAGAAGTTGGGTGGCTGAAGTTCATTTGTCCCAAGATATCATGGGACCATAAATAAATTAACATTAACGAATTAGTTACTTTTGCATTTATGGTGACTGGACCTGTAATAATTAAAAAATCACCTGCTAGAAAGCATTAAGTGATGCAATTTGCAGCCAAAGGTAGTAGCAAAGCAAAATATATATACTCTAGAGAGAAAAATCAAAACATTTAAGGAAAGAGAGGATAAAAATGTATGACTTTATAGTAAGAAAAATATTTACCAGTTAGAACTTTCTGCATAAAATGGAGAGTCAAGCCGCTTAGTACATGATTAAAAGTTCACATTCCAGCAATATTGCCTCACTTACTTTGCCATCCTCCCCTCCAGTTACTATGTACTGTCCATCTGGAGAATATGCCAAGGAAACCATGCTGTTGAAATGGCCCTGCTGCTTCAGCACGTAGGACTCGCTCTGCCACTCCCACACCAGGAGCTGACCCAGACCTGTAAGCAGAGCAGGATTAACCACAGCCATCAACACATCACCCTGCAAAGGCAAGCCACAAAACACACAGTGGCAAGCAATGTCAAAAAAACCCAAAAAAACCCAAAGGTTAATGCAGGCAGGTTGAATTCTGCATCTGTTGGTCCTAATATGAGCTTTTTCCTTTTAGAACTTCAAGGCAATTTCCCCAAAAAACTTCCCCCACAAGCTTAATGTTTTCAATACTACAACAGCAATGCTATCAACAAATCAATGAGCTGGAAAGAAAAGCAGGGCTGCATGTGAGAGTAAAATTTTGGGTTTCATGCAAACCATTATGGACAGGGTTGGACTGCTGGAAAATCCAGGCAGGTTTGTAAAATGCCATGGGCAACATGTGGCAGAGAGAACACACCAAAATGAAAGCAGAAATTAACTACAAGGGATCTGGAGTCTCCCTAACCCTGTTAAGAGCTTTCCTATACAAAATATGTATTTTTCCTGTATCAGCAAAATACTTTCCTCAATCATCAGAATTCTGTGAGAGATTAATTAGTGATATTTTCTTTACTATATCTAGACACCACAGATATGAGACCATCAATTATTTAACATTTGGAGTCAAAACTAGCAAGAAGAATTTGGGCCTCATGCCCACCACATTTCTTATTTTTACCATGAATACAGATCAAAAAAACCTGACAAACCTGAACATCCAAAGGCAATCCAGTCACCAGTGCAGTTGATAGAAATAGAAGCTATCCTTTGGTCTGAAATACTGAAGTAAGAGAATTAACCAACAAAGAAACTTGTGTGATACAACTTCAAGTCTAATATTTATTAACGCTGTTCAAGCAAGTTGTTTGATTGTTTTACTGAACTCCTGTACCACTGTAACATCAAAACCCACAAAGTTCATTCCTTTGTTCCATTCCAAAGCATCAAACATTCCTTATTCAGAATGAAGGCAAAGTATCTGCATCCCAAAGATGTACTTGCCAAGAGAGTAAAACTCCCCAAGTTTAAGAAAATAAAATAGGGTTTTTTTTCTACATGGAAATTGTTGACAGTTATGGAAAAGAATCTGATTTGATTTCTCAACTTAAGACACAATTTACAGATAATTTTACATATGCAGAGCTTTCCAGCTAATATTTTTCTACAAAGAAACTGAAAATATTAAAATGGACAGAGTTAAAGATGTCTAGCCAACAATCAGGAACTCCTGAGTAGTTTAGACCTCATTTTTCCAGAATAAGGATTGGAATTATATTATATTTATTACGTAAATTTATGGTTCTGCCTTTCCAGAAATTATAGCATTAAATAGACAGTCATGTTTTAAGATTTTTGTGCTCTTTTGATTCACCTTTCACTGCTTAAGATGATGTGTTCTCAATGGAACAAACATGAAACTCCCACAAAAAAACCCATTCCCTTCCCCCACAAAAACCAAACCAAATATAGTGACATCCCCATGCCTCACCTCAAGGAGTGGATCAGATTGAAATCTGGAAGCTCGTGGAGGTGAAAGACTCCAGAGGCAAAACCAGTGACCAAAAGGTGTGTCTTCTTGTGATAGGCTGCAGCTGTCAGGTTATTAAAATCTCCCTCTTTATTGAAAAAATACCTGGCACCCAAGAAACAAGAAAAAAGGTGAAGGTTGAAGAACAGGATGTTGTCAGAGCTGCATCTCCAAGCAGCTCATCAAAGAGGCTGATGGCCACTTTTATGTCATTTCCTGAAGTCAACCAACCCCTTCTGGCAAGAAACCAAAGACTCAAGACCTAGAGAAGGTACTGTAGTAAAGATCCCATTTACAATTTCTGAGTTAGAAATAACAGCACACCATGAGTCACTATTTCTTATGTTGTTAAAATTACACTTGTTATTCTGAAGGTGAAAGGTAGTGCCCATCATATAAACAAGGTAAGACAGACAGGAGCTCTACCAGAACTATTTAAAATGGGATCTGCAATAAATTTCTAAATCCTGGACAGTTTTATAATGCTTTGTGTAAGTTGTAACAGATGAAAAAAAACCAAAAACTCCAGTATGATAAATCCCCATTACAACTTTAATTTTTGATAACTGAAAACCACTTACTTTGCAACACGTGAATATTTAACTTTATTTCTAGTCTCTTGTTCACTTGGATCAGCTTTCCCATGAATTTCTTCACCCTTTGGCTCTTCAAGCAGCTCTTCATCATCTTCTGCTGCCTTCTTTTCCTTTGCTGCATCTTTAGGGGGCATGGGCTTCAAACCATCCAGCTCAGTGTCACACTGCCAGACACACAGAGCTGCATCCTGGCTAATGGTGTACAGCTAGAATATAAACACACAAATTATTGTTGTCCAATGTCCATGCTCTGTGTTCTGCAGAAATATGAGTATGGACTTGCAGAAGGGTTAGCAAGTGTGCATTCTATTCTATTCTCAGGATAGAATCCAAGGTGCTTTGAACTGGGAGTTTTACTTGTCCTGAGAATTGGTGAATTATTTGCCTGCCCTCAGAAAAATTCTGCAAGGACCAAAAGCAACTTGATAACCAGTCAGCATTACACAGCATTACAGCTTTACTAAGCTAAACAGTTTTTTCACATTTAAAGCTATAATGTTTTGGGCAAGCAAATTCAAACACGTAATTATGGCAGAGCAATCAAGAGACACTTCTGAATTTTCTAAATTCTGAGCTATTGTCAAGGTTCTGTTTCCACTATTTTAGTATTACAATTCAAGTGTGTTGTGTGATTACACATACATCTAGGCTGTTCTCTTCAAAAAAGCAGGCTACTATGACATCCTTATGGCCTCCAAGAGAGTAGTAGATCAAGTTTGCCCATCGTTCTGCTCCAAACACCCACGTAGACATGTCCTTGCTCCCCACTGCAAAGCATCTGCAAAAGAAAAAATAGAAAAAAAAATGAGAACACTGGACTGCAAAACTCTTCCCCGAGTGGAGAATGTTCTGAGCTCAAATCCACCAGTCACCACTTTAATTTTACAAACAAGTGTTGTAAACTGTGGCTGGTGACTGTAGCAGAGGTAGAAGGGGTTAAAACACATTCAAAAGGTCAACCCTGCTCACATTCCTAAGACATGTTCCTTTCATGAATTACTATGCATTTTCAAGCAAGAATTCATTGTTGATTCCCATTTTTTATACTTTCTGCTTTGCCTAATTGTATTTTTTAATTAAAGACAGAATTTCTAAAGCTAGTACAATACTTCAGAGGAAAGCAAATGGGACTGCAAGGTGCATTTAAATATCAACATGTGCAGGTAAACAGTGCTTCAGTTTAACAACTCACTTGGAATCATCAGTCCAGTCAATACAAGTTGTTTCATCATATGGGCCATAGTAGGTTTTGTCCAGAACAAATGCATTAAATTCTCTTTTCTTCCCAGGAGCATGGTACAGGTAAGCAAGATTGTCTTTTGTAACCACAAATTTCCTGGCATAAGGGGGGGGAAAAGACATAATTGCACACAAAGCTGATAAAGCAAACAATTGTTCTGTACAGACTGCAATGCAATGAAACAACACAATAATAGTTTCCTGCACTACTGAAACAATAAAAATTGATTGCTTTTGAACAAAAACCAAAGTATTTGCAGATTGATATTATCCCCCAACTTAAGCATTATAAAAGAGAAAACCTTCAGTAAAAATCACTGAATTATAATGAAATTCTTATTCTCAAAGCCCCAGAACAGAAGGAAAAGTTCAAACACTCAGACCAGGATATTCTATTTCCAAGGCTTTGCTTTCCTTCTTTTCTTCCCCCCTCAATTTTACAAAGTGACCCTGATCAGCTCAAAATCTCCCCTCATGAATAGGAAACATTCCCAGATTGGTTAGGATGTCTTCAGAATCACAACTAGTTTATGGGGCAATTCCTGCTGTTTTGTTCCCAAGCATGCACTCTTTACTTACTTGCCATCAGGAGAAAAGCTGACACTGTGAACTGGCTTGTGAAAATAAAACTGATGTATCACACATTTCCCAATCAAACTCACAAGCAAGGCAGCTCCCTCTGTAAGGGCAGAAAGAAAGGATCATGAAAATAATTGAGTACCCGAAGAAATCATAACCCTAGCAAACCTTCTTTTCTTAAAGTGGAGGAGGGAAAGCTTTTCAAGACAGTGTGCTTAATATTATTTTTAAAAAAATACAGTCCAAATTATGAGACAAGTAAACAAGTTATTTTTAAGTTCTGTACATAAAGATACCTTTCCCAAAAAATCTAACGTAATTTTTAAAGCAGACCACTTCCAATTTTGTGTTAAGGTTGAACACCTAACAATACAGATTTCCTCCCCTCAAGGCTGCATTTTTACTGAATTCTTTTACAAAACAGATGTCTTTTTGTGCAAGTACCTTCATCAATCAGAATGGCAAGGCTCCCATCTGGAGAGAGCCCCACGCACACAATATTGAGCCGTGTAGCCAAGGGCAAGGTCTCACACTTGTTACTGCAACGAAAACACAGAACTGTAAAATGGGGACAGGAATGCACTGACATCAGTGTCAGTGAAGCACGGTTTGATACCTTTGTTAAGACCACAGACAAAATTTAATGTAAAACCCTGGCAACTTTTTTTAGCTGTCACAACCCCATGAAGGCCAGCTAGGTGGGCTGTTCTGTGCAGGGCCAGGAGCTGGATCCTTCCAGTCCAGAATGGTCTGTAATTCCACATAACAGAATTATAATTCCAGGTCCTGACTGGCACAGGGAGCATTGGTCACAACTCCGGCACACAGGAGAGGCTGATGATGCTCTAATTCTTGTTATATACAAGACAGAAACACACAAAGAAACTATACACCTAGATCAAACACAGATTTCTTCCCTTTCCTTTTTTTTTCCCCCTCTGAAATACACCTTTATGTAATTCCTCTGCTTTTCCCCACATGGGTGTACCCACACAACAGAGTGACAGGTATTCCACCAGGCAAGCTTCCACCTTTTAATGCTAAAGCAGGCACTTCCCAGGATATTTCGGCAGGCCGAGCATCCCACAGAGCCCCACGGGTGGGGCTCCAAAACTTCCTCAGAGCTTCATTCCCCCCGAAACCCCCGCGCTGGCAGCGCCAGGCCCTTCCCAACCCTCTCACTTCTTGAGGTCGAAGAGGGAGATCCTGTTGCCGACGGGGCTCAGCAGCGAGTTGCCATCGCGGGTGAAGCTGAGGTTGCCGCGGCGGTACACGGTGCCCAGCAGGCCGGAGAACTGCGAGGAGGAGGAGAAAGGGAAGGGTTAGAGGGGCTGGGGAGATGGGGATCGGGGGAGGTGGGGCCGGGGGAAGACGATGGGGAGATGATGCTGGGGACCGGGGGCTGCCCCCCGGGCCGTGCTCACCCGGTACGCGAAGCGCATGGCGGCCACACGTGGGGAGCGCGGAACTGCGGCACCGAGGGGCGGGAACGAGGGGAAGGGAAGGAAGGGAGGAGACAGGGAGGGGACAAGGAGGGGACGGCAGAGGGGGTCGGTCCATGCTGTCGCTCCTGGGCTGTGGCTCCGCTCCCTGTTCCCTTCCTCAGCCACGGCCCCGCCGCCGCCCTCAGCCGCTCCGCGCCCTCCTCAGCCCCCGCCAACAGCTAGGGGAGCTCCGGTTCTTTGTAGTAAATATATGACGGTATTTGTACTTTTTAGTAAATGCCTTGGGGTGACTGAGAGAGCTGGGCCTGTTTAGTCTGGAGAAGAGAGGGCTCAGAGACCTCATCGGTCCATATAAATGTATCCCCGGTGGGTGTGGGAGGATGGTGCCAGACTCTCTTCAGTGGTGGCCAGCAGCAGAGTGAGGAGCAGTGGCTGTAAAATGAAACACAAGGAGTTTCAACTTAACATGAGGAAGAATTTCTTTATGTTGATGGTGGCAGGACACAGAGTTCCCTCTCTGGAGACATTCCAAACCCACCTGGATGTGTCCTGTGTCACCCTGCCTTGGCAGGAGTTGGACTGGGTGATCTCCAGGGGTCACTCCAACCCTGATTATTCTGTGATTCTGTAATTAGAGTGCAACAACACTGAATGCCCAGTGTATAGATTTGAGAGGTTTATTTTAAAGCAGTTTTGTTGCAGTGGAAAGGATGTTGGTGGCCAGTTTGACTCTCTTCAATAAAAGTGTAAAAATATCAAGAAGAAAATACATAAGGAAAAGAAAGGGAAGGTAAGAGTAGATAGTGGAAACATGGCACTACCCATAGATTTAGTGATGGGACTTGAATGTTGGCATTTTGATGTCCCTTGGTCAGAGAAATGGTCAGAGTCTGAATCCTTTGGGGATGGGGGCCCATAAAACAAAAAAAAAAATGTTCCTCAGGTTATGTACAGTCAGATTAGCATTGGAACACCTAGATCCCTCCCCAGGAAGGGAATTCTTCATTTCTGATCAAGACTGGGGCATGCAGCACCTGCTGAGAGAGCTCCAGAAGGTGTCATGGGCTGCTTTGGGGTCCTTGGTGGTCTCAATCCCCCTTTCTTGAAAAAATACCTGGCTTGGTCTTACCTGCTCCACGACCCCACTTCTGCATCCACACTAGGGATTGTGTGGCCACCGTGGACCTGAACAGCAAAACTGGCACCAGAAAGATGCTGCCCTACCTTTGTATTTCCCATTTGAATGGTTATTGGTGTTTGAGACTTAGCCATCCATTAAATCCTGACTGTCTGTGCTCCTTCAGCTGGGTCCTTGGATAATCACTCACAGGCACTAGTGTTGCAAAATGTGGAATATGTCAAAATTAAGTCAGGATGTTCTTTGATGGTTGATCTTTGTATACTTCCAAGCCTAATCAGCAAGGAAGGAAAATTAATGAGTGGTACAGAGAGCAGTGGCCTTTAGTTATGGATATCCTGGAATTAATGAGCTTTAAGGATACAGTAAATCAAGATATGAATGTATGTCTTATGTATATGTTGCTAACTTGGCAAAAGACTCAGCTCCAGGTATCCTATAACTGATTATATAATAACAATAGTACATAATTAATATAATAATTAATATAAACAACTTATTATAATACTAAAAATCAGACCTAGAGGGCGAAAAGTCTCTCCTTCCCTGGAGGATGCACAGAAATCAGATGGGATTACACAGTTTGTGTGGAAATTATTAACCATTCATAATAGAGGGGCTGTACCTGGGAGGTTGCCAACACTGAATTTCTGTGTGTAAATAACAGCAGGAAAAGTCTGGAGGGGTGTGCTGGGTTAGGGGAATACTGTGGAGCCTCCCGAGGCTGCAACTCTGAAATAATAAATAAATAATCAATGTCTCCCTCGAGTGTGTAATTGCACACCAGGTAATAAATCTGATTTTTGCAGACAAAAGCAGCTTTGGTTAAAACAGATGAGGCAGTCACTCCTCCAGACCAAACAGAACTCAGCAGCAGAGTTGATTTCTTTTTAAAACATGTATATTTAGAACTGTAACGCTTACAATTTCATTAAACAATCTTAGTACAATGTGTTTAATCTAACAGTATATTACAGAACAATGTGAAAAATGATTTAATAGCAAACCATGAAAATGGAATTAATAATACCTGCAGTGTCAAAGTCACTAACTTGTTACCTTTTCCAGTCAAAGAATCCCAGCAGTCATTCACACTAAATGATGCTTTGGGTTTTATCCAGAATAAAATGGGATGATTTCCACAGAGAAAGGGCATTCCTTCACAGAAAGAAGATGCATAATAAGAACATTTTCAGCTAGCAGGTCTACTTTATACATCTAATTAGAATTTTTAAATAAAATTAAAATTAAAGTAAAAATGTTTAGACCAGTGCAGGGTGCCTATTCATTTTTCAACTTATTTGTGGTTCTTTTTAGAAAGAGGGTTTATTTTTTATTTCCCCTTTGTAATTTAGCAGAAGAACATAATAACAAAGAGTTTGTCTGATGAGCAGCTCCTCACTTGAGTTTTGCTGACAAGTGTTTGACATGGGACTGTTTCCTCTGTGGAGTCTGTTGACAACGCACCATTATAGATCTGCAAGTAGAAAAGGTCATTCTCACATTTAATGCACAAGTTTCAATATCAGAAGCAGGACATCAGAAGAAGTTGTAATTTTTCCAGTCACAGGTGAATTTGCAACATTCACAAAAATTACACTTTTTTTTTTTTTTACATTTTTTGTATTTACATTTCAGATATAAATAATGAAATTCTTTAAGTTACATGTTTTAACCTTGCTTCACGATTATTCTACATCTGCAAGCTTTCCTGTATCAAACCAACCTCCTTCTTTCATCATGAATGCACAAGTCTGGCCTCTAATCAGTAATAATTACACTAAGCCTTTATGATGAAAGGTTGACTGTTCAAGTATCACATCATACTGAAATTTTTGCCCCAACTTAAAAATTGGGGCAGCAAACCAAGCCACTTGGAAATGGTAATAAAAGAAATTAATCTGGGAACTCAATAAGCCAAATAATTTATTATTAAATTCTATCAATATCTTTCTTTGGTAAGAAATATGCAAGAGGATAACCCAAAGCCCACCCCCAAACAAAAAAAAAATCATATAATATGTGACATCACAGTGTCTACTCTGTGAAGGAGAAAGCCTCAGAAAAATAAGGAATTTTGTTCAGTTAAGATTGTTTATAGCAGTAGCTCTTCCATGCATCTAAGTATGCAAATGATGGAAGTTTAATATAAAATTGCAATGGCAGGAATTAACAATGATCAAACAAAATAAAAGCAAACCAGAAAAGCAACTGTTACACCAGTGAATGTGTTGTTGTATGCTCTGTTATGTTTCTGGCACATGTGTGAAAAAGCCTGTCAATTATTACATAAAAATTCAAGATTTGGATAATTACATCATCCAACTCTACATTCTAAAATATGTAGGAAGCATGAAACAAATCTCTCAGCTGCCCAACAAAAATAAAGAAGTGGTCCAAAGATTTGGATTTTTTGCTTTTTGTTGCCCTGTGTTGGTTGTTGTGATGCAGGGATGTGACTGCAGGAAGAAAACCCAATAGCTGACACAAAACATACTAAAGTGGCAATATAAACTAGCTGACACAAGCCTCACTGTACATTTAATTGATACAATTGTCTGGTGCTTCCATGGCCAGTACGCGCCGGGTGCCACAGGTCTCCTTGGAGTTAATGTTGCAACGAAGACTGAGCAGGTCATAATCCCATAAAGTGCTTTCAAATCCAGTTCCTAAGGGGTTCCTGGTCTCCACCCCGAGCTGTCACGTCACGTTGACCTCCAGAACGTGGTCGTCCTTGCTGGGAATGACCAGGATTTGCATCCCTGTGCTGCTGTTGAACACCTGGCCCGGGGAGAAGGGCTGCAGCCGGGGCATGGGCAGACCCTTGTGCTCCCCACTGGCTGTGGAATGCAGGCTCCCCCTGCTCCTGATGCTGCTGCTGTCAGCCTGCTCGTCCACATTCTTGTCCACAGACAGGTTATCATTTTCAATCCAGCTATCTGTTTGAAAACAAAAGAAAAAAATAGAGTTTTATTCTACCAATTAATTCTAAAAGGTCATTTCAGAGCTCCGAAAGTCACCTTAACACATGTTCACAGTTATTGATCATCTCTGCTGAGGTAACAGTCTGTGCACACTTTTGGCCAGCACTGGATGTAACAGAGAATTATTTTGGGTTAGAAGGAAAATTTCAGAAGCATGACTCTACATCTGTCACAAGCTAGAAGGATGCACACTTGGATCTCCACTCATAGCTTCTATGACTGAATTTTCACTGCAACTCTGGGATTACTCAATACATATAAATACATAGCTGTGATAATTTCAACTCTACATCTAACTGAATGGACCACATTTTCAGCAGTTCTTTTATTTCACATTCAATCCTTTGAAAACTGGGAAAAAAATCTCAAAGCTAATGAAGACACACACAATTTAGAGAAAATGGAACTGCAGGATTAGAGGGTTATCAAACAGTTTTCACTTGATTATAAATCCAGTGATAACTGATTTGCATACTAATCTTTAAAGGAAATATAAGAGAACAGTGCATTTATTACCCCTCCTCAGAAATTTAAGTGGTAACCCAAATTCAAAGTTCCCATTAGAGCAAGTTCCAGTTTAGGACTGTGAGTGAAGGTAGCAGAGACACCTGTGAGTACCTGGTCCATATATTGTCAGTGCATTTCTTGCTCTGCTTTTCTCTTTACACAAGAACACAGGAAAAGCACAGTAATTTCTGTAAGTAGCCACGTGGTCAAAATGGCCTTACCAGCATCAAGCTGCATGGAGTGAGCAGAATGGTGAGGGAGGTATTTAAACAATCTGACATCAGGGAAAGGCAGATGCCCAGCAAACAGTGGCATCACTTCCATGTGCACTTTGTGAGTTGCTCGAGGTGCTACAGGCATGGAAATCACTCCAGAGCTTTTTCCACAGACTGCCCAGTTACTGCTGTTGTCAACAACTGCAAGAATAAAGAGAAAACAAGAAAAGACTATGAATTTCTTCTGTGAAAAATGGAGAACCCTCAGGATAGTTTTACAGCACTTTGAAGATCTGCATTTTAGCAACATCTAAAAGCCCACCAGCTTTTGTGTGAAGAGCTGGGCAAGGTAAGAAAACAGCCCTACACAGAAGGGACCACAGTTGGGCCTCAAGCATGTATCCATTAAAACACTTCTATTCCTCTGGAAGGCAGATTAATGAGGAGAAAATAAAATATTCCCAGTCTAGCACAATGAAAACTGCTTTACTAAGCAGCTGTACCCACAATAAAGGAATTTATGCCATAGCAAGTCTGGCAAATGTCATTGTCAAGAAAAAATTAGGAGGAAATTATTAAAATGCTTAAGAAAAATAGTCTTACCTTCATACATAAGTTTTGTTGTGCAATATCCATCTGATTCTGTTAATGCTTCATCTCTGTCAACCTCAGAGAGCTCAACAAGCCGGGTGATGGACACCTCTAAGGAGCAGAGTGAGCCTGTTTTACAGTACTCTGCATCCAAGGGTGGGAAGATTTCAGTTTTCACATGGTACAATGTCTGTCAGGAAGAAAACAGTGCTGTTGTCAAGAAAAAGGGTGTTTTATTTGTGTTTAAATGGAACTGGACAATGGGTACAGTATCAGCTTTACACATAACAGACACATCCTGTTAAATCTTCTTAATGCAAGAATCACTTATAAGCAATGTTAATTTTCTTGCTTAGTTTAATAAAATCATAGAACATGGAATCCTGGAATGCTGTGCAATAGTAGGGACCTCAAAGATCATCTGATTCCAACCCACCTGCCATGGACAAAGACACCTTCCACTAGAACAAATCCAATTTGAGCCAATCTATTTTTGACACCAGCAGTGAAAATATAATTTTTCCTTCACTTCTGTACTTTAACACAGCCTTTCAATGCTCCTAAATGGACACCAATCTTGCTACTTAAACAATTTTTATCAGTTTCTTAGCTCCTCCCTTTACAGACACATCACTCAGGCTCTGAGTAATACAGAACTACTTCATCCCTCCTCCTGTCATAGTCCCTGGAGTAACAGTGCCCACATCAAAGAACTGATTTTTAATTCCTGCAAAATTAAATTTCCACCAGAAAATCCCCACTGTTTCACACAGGTAGTTGTCTTTAAAAACTCCAGAAAGAAGCTGATAGAGGTGCCAAAAATGCTTGTTACATGGCAGTAGGCAAACACATGAAATGTTGCTGAATGCCAGTTTGTAACAAACAGGTAAAAAAAGACTGAAAACAGACAAAAGGATTTAAAAAACAAGAGTCTTCTCATGATGCTGCTTTTTACCCAAGCATCACAAAGGGGAACACTGAGTTTAGAGATGAGAATAAATAATGTTGATAAAACTTCCTATTAAAGGAATTCTACCTAGCCTGTAAGCTTCCTAGCTGATCAAAGGAATAAAAAGTTTGTCCATAAAGGGGAAGAAGAATATTTCAGAGAATGGCCTAGAAAACCCTAAATATTTCATTAGAGGAATCATCTCAAGCACTGCAAAAAACTACTCAAATGCTTTCAATAGCAAAGATATTTTGGAAATTGCAATTTGCTTTGGAGAGCACAATCTTAAGCCAGCAGGGAAAAAGCAGCTCAGTAAGCTGCAGACAATCTCCATGGCACCAGCCCAGGAAGGTGAAAACAGTAAAAAATGGAACACAATTAAGCACAAGTGTTACAGCCCTCACCACATTTCTGTGGCAAGGATATGATTCCACTACATCAGATCAGGCTGCAGCTCTGTCACTCACAAACTGACTTTCCAATGATTCTAAGTAGATATCAACCTCATGATAGAATTTTTCTAATATATTTCTGTTTTTTCCCTTTTCACTTCTTAGGAAACCATACTCAGTTAAGATATGCTACCCTATAATTTAGGGGAATACTTACAAAAAAATTTTCCACTTGGAATTCGTAAGTGAACGGCTTCAAGATAAGAGACTGTTCTTCAGAGGTAGCTGGACAAAAGCTGACTGAAAACAGGCACTGCAAGGAGAGAGGAAGCTCTTTTGTCCACTTCAATTCCCATACAAAGAATATTGATTGCTTACTGTACACGACCTGAAAGAGAATGTTTAGAGTGTTAGCTGCTTCCTTCCTCTGAGAAAGAAGAGGAAATGCACACATGAATATTTTTGTCTCTTCTGACATTGGTACAGTTTACAGAAATAAGCTAAATAAATCATTAGGGAAATATGGAACAAAATGACTAACAGTGAATCTTTTTCACAATACACATTTTTTTAAAAGGAAGGATCAATGTCACTATCACATTCAAATGTTTCAAAAGGAAACACTTCACATTCAGTGAAGTTCAATTGCATATTTTAAAATATTTTAATCAAAAGTCAAATTTAGTAAAATTATTATGTTCTGACATACTTTTTCTAGGCACGAAGAATTAACAATTTAATATATTCACATAAGGCTGAAAGAAATGTCAAGATTGCCCAGGGAACTTGTGGATACCCCATCCCTGGAAGTGTTCAAGGCCAGGTTGGATGGGGCTCTGAGCATCCTGGTCTAGTGGAAGGTGTCCCTGCCCAGGGCAGGGGATTAAAACTTGCTCATCTTCAAACCCCCTTCCAAGCCAAACCAGTCTATAATTCTGTGGTAAGAAACTGTTCTGCAACTGAACTGGTTTACAGCTGTATTTAATTGGAAAACTGTCTCTACCTGATTTTTTTTTTCCTAAAACCCAATGACAAACTGCAACCATAAGATGAATAAATGGAATAAATCAGCAAGTGAATTTTACCTGTTGAGATGCAGGGTTGAGAGGTACCAGCTGCAAATCTGTACACTCAGCAGAATTTTTTAGGCTGTAGTCTGAAAGCTGGAAACAGAGTTCTGACAAATTCTGTACGCAGACTTGCACATATTTCCTGAAAAATACAACAGAGTTTTTTCAATAAAAACTGAAGAGTTACATTGGAAGAGTCCATGTCCATAAAACAAGGCTGTAAAACATCCTCTTTCACATTAATTAAACAAAACCAAAGAACTACACACAAACAGGATAACTGGGTTCATCCTGTGGTCTTATTTCCAAAACCACAAATTTATTTTATTGTCATGAAAGAACAAGAGAGGAAATGCACAAGCTTCCAGGGGGAAGACAGTAAAAGCCCAACTTATATATTAAAAAAAACCAAACAACCTGCTATAAATATGAGTTATGGAACCTCATACAGCTCCATACTTTGTAAGAAGAAGGAAACAATAAATAAATAATGAGTACATTACCGTTTGCCAGCTGACAACAAGGAATGCTTGGCATTAAAGGGTATGCAGAATGTTAATGCAATAATAGTGGAGTAAATCGACCAAGGACAGTCAATGGTCACCTAAAGGAAAAAATGGAACACAGGTCTTATTTGCAATAGTCTGTGGCACAATGATTTTGCTTCTCTTCTCCTTTCTAAGTGAAACTTTTCTCATCAAGTGTCTATATCTAATGCATCAGGAGGGGAAGAAATAAACATTAAAAAAAAATCAGTATGTAAAATCTAATCTGAAAAAATAACAGGTTTTTGTTTGCCTGTGACTGGGATATGAAATCTCAAAGCAGCTTTTCCTCTAGGAACTGACATATCCAGTTCTAAAGACTATTAAAAAAAGGAAGAGGAATAGAAGAAAAAAAAGGACACCAATGGCATCTCTGACACCTTTACCCTGGTAAAGGTCAGTATCACATAAATTGCTGTAAGATCTATTATTTTAATGTCTTTATAATAATTTAATATATTAAATACAAGCTCAAAATATTTTTATAAATGCATTTAATGTATATTTGTTTTAATTTGAAGCAGCACACTTGACTTCATCTTTCCCATGAATCAGAAGCTGGAATTAAAACATACAGGTACCCTCCATGCTTTATAAACTGTGTTAAAACATTACAAGTTAGATTACTAGCCAAGGGAACAGTTGACAATTTATTAGCAACAGTGTCTATTTCTGCTTAAAATTTACAATAAATTTACAATTTCTTTACATTTTAACATTCTGTATGATTTTTGTATATGTGTCTTTTGAAAGAAAATAAGTTCCAAACAAGCAAGTTCTCCCTCACCACCACTTCTATTTTGTGAAGTGTTTACCCCTGCAATCAAATACATTTCATAGCAAAAAAGTTAAGCTACATTTTACCTTTTGGTCAACAGTAGCCATGCAGTTGTCCTGTTTCTGCTTCTCTTTGCTTTTTCTGTGATTTTCTTTATTTGAAGTATTTTCCTTCTCCCCTGCAGATTCTGTGGCTGATGGCAAATACATGACTTCTAGTTCAAATTCAATCACATGGTAAGCAGGAGCCACTGGCAAGCTGATGCTTGTGATCTTCTCAGAGGACTGAATCCTTAATGATGACTCTGAGATCATTTCTACAGACGTGTAGAATGGGAAAAAAAGAAAATAATAGAAAAAGATGTGGTGCCATAACCACTTCCCAGCAATGTTTACAAAAACAGCAATGAGAAACCATGTCAAAAAACTCCACAGTAACCTCTTCAAAGCAGCTATAATCTGCACATGGCAAATATTTAACTTCCCAGGAGTAATGCTCTACCTTTAATTGCAGGAAGTTAACCACCACATTCCATGTAATAAAAGGCTCCTAATGTTCAGGAAAGAACTGAGAGGGCAATTTAACAACAAACTTCAAACCAGATGAAGAGCTATTTTAGCCCATCATAAGACTCTTATTCAAGTTTCTACAAAGTGAAAGCACCTTGTTAAGTCTCATCATTTCACTTCAAGCAACCTTGGACACACAGGCAGTAAGGTCACATGCCTTCTGGATTTCATCAATGGAAGTAAAATTGTCCAGCTGTGTTTGTCAAAGTTCATATTACTACTTTTAGGGTAAAAATTTGAGACTGAAATACTCACTCAGTTGTAAATCCCTAAAATAGTTCTTAATAATGACTATTGACAAACGGTGTCAGTGTTCTTAATGCAGTAAGTATTAAGCCTCAGGATGACTGAACTTGCCAGCCTTTTAAAGAGGATTCCTTTCCAGTTGCTGGCTTACCCCTGGTGTTGGAGTAGATGACAGCCTTGCTCTCAGGGTGGTACAGGATGGGCATGGCATCGGCGTTGCTCAGCTGCAGAGTGTCCCCACTCTTCATGGTGTAGTGACCTGTGGTCACTGTGAACTTCACCTTCTGGGGGATGCCAGCCAAAAGGCTTTCTGGAGCACAGAGCAGGAATTGGTAACAGATTCCAGCATGTGGTTACAATGCACTAGCTGTTAGCAGACAGTTGGTCACACACTGGGGTAACTTACAAGTGTGGGGTTTTGGTGTTATGAGACATTATTAAACCCAGCTGAGATAGAACTTGTGGGGAAACCACTTGTTTCAACCTGAGAGCTCACACCCACTGCATCCTGGATGGCTTAGATGAGCTGTCTCTCTAGCACAGATTTCAGTGAAATACAATAACCCCAAAGAATTTACTAAGCTTTTAAAGTTCTCCAGGTTGCAGACAGCTCTGTGTTTTCACACTGTGATTCCAGTCACACCCACAAGCTGTATTTACATGATTAGCACAAGAATGCCAGTGTGCACACAGAATCACAGCTATCAGCTTCATAAGAGCTCTTAATTTGATATATACCAAATATGCCTGTCCTTCCTTTGCCACACACTGCAACCTGGAAAACCAGCACAAAATTCACATTAACTCCTCAGCTGCCACACTCAGTAGCCTGAAAACAAATCACTATTATCCTCCATTTATAAACTCTAATAAACACTACAACAACTAGTGTTCAGCTGTCCCTGAAACCAGTGGATGCAGTCAGTATTCATTTTTAATAAGTTTATATCCTCTCTAGTAGAGAATCCCACTTCTTACTTATTTCTTGCAAATATCAAAGGGACTCTAGCATTAAGTTTGGAGGAGTTTAGTTACAGAAAGGGAGAATACACACTGGAATGGGCTGCCCAGGGAGGGGGTCACTGTCCCTGGAGGTGTTTAAAGGGAAGACTGGAGGCCATGGTCTCAGTGCCATGGTCTGGGTGACAAGGTGGTGTTTGGCCATAGGTTGGACTCAAAAAGACCCAGAGGTCTTTTCCAGCCTAACTGATCCTGTGATCACAACCAATAAGGAGCTCAGTCAATCACAAATATAAATATTCACTTCTAGTCAGTGTGGCAGCTCAAATCACGCCTGATATTTCAGTGACAATGCATGTTCAAATCAAGGTTCAAAAGGGACACCATGTGTCCAGAGCCAAGCACTGGAATCAGTTGTCCAAAACAGGCCATCACTGGCAGGACATGATGATGGATAATTTCAAAAGCAAGGCTGTATTTTAGACTCACAAGGCAGAGTAAGGCAAACTGAAGCCATGAAACACTTTCTCTAGTCCCACAGGAGCACAAGAGGAATCATCAAAGCAGCTTCAGCACAGCCACTGCACCTACCAGTCATGGGCTCCACTTTGAGCTGGGGCTCCTGGGAGTACACATCGTACTGCACGATGGGGTAGATGTGAAGAAGGACAAACTGCACCTTTCCCACTGAAGTGCACAGCTGCCTGAGCGTGTATGTCCCAGGTTCTTTGGCCTTGGAAGAAAAACATGTGAATTTTTTTCTTAATTTTAAGAAAATACTTCTAGAACAAGCCCTCTACTAAAGAACAGCATGTTTCCGTCTCGTTTTTATCAGGTACATTGGGTTTGTAAATTAAAACTGCAGCTTTCAGAAAACTCAGTTTTCTGAGCAAATGCCAAGATTTACACAAAGCAGCACTTTTTGCCCCACTAAGATAGAAGCTCTAGAGTGCTGTCTGATTCAAGAGAAAACATCATAATTAACAGTACTAATAATGAGGATAACTAATGTAGTAGCTATGCTGTCAATTTGTTACTTTGGGGTATGTTTTATCTTGTTTGTTGGTTGGTCCCCCCCAAAGTGCAACATACATGAAAAAACATTATTAAGTACCTAAACAACACCTGTACTTATTTGGCTAATTCATAAAAACAATTATAAAATCCTACAGCATTTATATAAGGCACAGTTTTCAGTTCCAGCTATTGATTTCACACATTCCCCACCACACATCCTGAGTCAATGTTTACAAGAAAGTAACACATACATATTTAATTTCCAACTCTTCCCATACCCTGAGTAATGGGATTCTGGATGTTTCTCGATAAGATTAGAAACAAAAGCAAATCTGTAACACCTTCTAGTATATTTATTTTTGATTCCATTTGCTCTTAGGAGCTGCTATGGAATGGGAAGTGTTTTCTTTTTTTCATGTGCCACTTTCCAAATGTAATACATAAATACCAATGCTGGGTAGAATTAAATAAGTCTACAAATTATGGAGTAAAGCTGTACCAACTCAACAGTCAAACTCATGCAGTTATTTACATGGCAAATCCAGACTGAAATTCAATATTATGCATTCTGACATTAAAGTCACTACCTTTTAGCCCTAAAAAACCAGAAAAGCACGAGTAAAGTAATACATAATAGACACATACTTTAAATCTTAGCATGGGATGGCAATATTGGTCTAAAGAATTTAGACAATGCTTTCTGATCTTTTTTAAGGCTTGGAAAAAATTGGATGATTGGTGTCAGCATAAATAATGTTAATCATCAGTGTCAGGTCTACAGAAATGATCAAACTCCCTCTGGGGTCATAGAAGCACAGTCATTCCTCTTCCTGCAGAAGTGGTGCAATTAAGCATTACTTTAAGAAAATCCAGAAAACAAGTTGTCAGCAGTTTCTATCCTCTGGCCAGCTGTGTAATCCAGTAGAAGTGACACAGTGTATTACTACAATGATAATGGATTTTTAGTAAATATTTTGTAAATACTGAGCTCAAATCTAGAGAGGCTTTCATTGTTTTATCTAATAATACACTGTTAAAATTATAATATGCTCAGATTTTCCCTTAAAGGACATGTAAGTCATGCCTTAAACAACTATATTGTGGGATTCACACTGAGCAGTCTTCCCATGCAAAGTTCTTTTCTTGAAAGGAAGTTGGGAAAATAGTAAAGTTATGAAAATAAGGCTGTCCATCCTCCAGTGGCCACCAGATTCACAGCAGAACCAGACAAATTCAAAGCAGAGCTCTATCTAGCTTTTCATCCATCTCTTCTCCTGGTGTTTCCAATTGCATCCTGATCCCACTAACTCCAAATGCCAGCTCAGTGCAGTCCCTAACAGCTCTCTTCTAGTAAGAGTCTTCCATCTGAAATCCACTTTTACATACATGTGAATTCATTTTACAGAATATGACATTTCCAGTCACCAAGGCCTCTGGTCCAAACCCCATTAACCTGTCCCAATCCTTTGAAAGGATAAGACAGCTCAGAAATTAGGTCAGTAGGTAGTTCAAATGACTGCACTGCCATTCCACAGATGATAACTAGTAAGTAATAAGTTAGTTAACTTAGATGATGACTAATGGGGACAGTTTTAATTCTAACATCGTCTAAATTCAAGTACTTGTAGCTGATTTCAACTTCTTGCAGGCAGGTTTACTACATCCCCCAAGTGAAAAATTATTCTACCACCCTCTGCAGAGGAGAAAAGGCTGTCAACCAAATTTAACCATATGATCACTTACTGAATGGCTGGAAAAAGAATTCACATCAACGCTTTTAGATGTTATTCTGAGTAACCTCAACAGCACAGGCAGACTTCATGAGCAGCACATCATGCTGTATATGAATTTATCAGTTCAGTTTTTGGCAGCAATAGTCAAGATGTTTAAAATAGGTTTAGGAAGACTGACTCAAATGATTTCAAGGAGAAGAGTCATCTGTATGCTTTAGCATAAACAGAACAGCATGCTTTCAAGAGAAGTGATGGTGGAGAACAACAAAAAGCAGCAAGGGGAATGGATGATCCAAGTGTAACAGGAAGCAATACCTGTATATGTAACAACAGGCACCGCTCACCAGCACAACGCTCTTCCTCAGCCAGCATTTCTAGTTTCTCTGCCACAAGCTACAAAAACATACCTGAATATTGAACGTTATTTTATTGTCCCCTGGTTCCAGAGTCAAGTTGTTGCACTTCAAGACGTGAGCCCCATCCTCCAAAGTGAGCCCCGAGGGCACGTCCAGGGAGCTGCTGCTCTCCTGCCTCCGCAGCAGCATGTGCGCGTTCTTGCAGATGATCCCTGCTGTGTTCAAGGAGTTGTCTGAGGGGCTCCTCTCATACATTTCAGCCAGCTCCAGGGCTGGCAGGCTGTTTCTGGACAAAGGCAAGCCTGTAATTTCACTTGGGAAGCTGATGACGCCGTTGGAAGTTTTGTGCTTGGTGAGCCACTCGGCTGTTTTCCTGTAGCTGTTCTTCTCGATGCTGAAGTGAACGTGGATGGCAACCTGGTCCACCTGCACAGGGATGGGCATTTGGCTCAGCAAAGTCAACTCGATGGACAACTTTCCACCCACGTGGACAACAGCATTTGGAGGGTCAAAATGCAGAGTTTTCAGCTGGGCAAAGGAGTGCATAGGCAGTATAACCTTTTGACCTGGAAAGATAAAAAACAGGGATTTTATTATTCTTCGGAGCAGCTGGAAATGAGCAAAATTTTTCTCTCAAAAATTCAATCCCTAGAATTAAATGGATCAATGACTTTTCAACAGTTAATTATTTCACAACAAATCACTGCTCTCCAATTTTTTATCTTGCATGAGAGTTAAAAGATGCTGAGATTTGTTTTACTTAGACTACAATTGTTTTACTTAGACTACAATTGTTTACTTAGACTACAATTTCCAGTTCCAGGCTATTAAAAACAACTGAATTAAGAAAGATTGTCCAAGCAGAAGCTGAACATTTCACTACTACAGAACACAGTAGCATTAAGTGACCAACTTCCCAGAGCTTGTATAAGTTTAAGAAACTAATAATCAGGCTGGTGCCTTGAGCCAGCAGCTCTGCTATGCAAGGAGTTTTCATTCTCTTTTCTACATTCCAAAAACCACCCTAGAGAAGTACCTAAAATTAATTAAGAATCAAGTCTAAAGTAGCATATTACTTATGGTACATCAAATCATTAAGAAAAAAATTCTGCATAAAAAATAAGCAGTCTTCAGATCTACAAGAAGTATTCTGTATTAATTTGAATTGTGATTAATATCTGATAAGAAGGCATCACTGAAGCAACATGAAGAATAAAGAGAGGAAACAGGATGGACAAAAAATAAGCTTCAAGTGGATGCTTATAACATCAAAATCCAGGATGTACCATCACAGAGCTTCACTTGCATGCCAGCACTGAGAGACAAGGGTTAGGAATTGAAAAAACTCAACACACAATAAATTATGGGCTGTTAAAGCAGAGAAACATAACTGAAGGAAAACAAAGACTTTGTTTTCAAAGTCTTCCTTCATTCAGGATGAAAATGTTAATTCCCCTTTCATCTTTGGCTGTTCCTCATTAGAGTAGATTTATAAATGTTTTGGAAAACACAAGTTCAGAAATTATACACAAAATAATTAAGCCAATCAGAAAAAGCCTCCCCATCTACCTTTAGGGAACAAGCAGTCTGGAGAAGCTGAAGTTTTAAGACCCAGACTCACCTTGGTTCTCTGCTTGCTGATTGGTAAAATCTAGTATTTCTTGGCAGAATCTCTTGCGTTCCTCTTCTGTTAGGTGATTATCACCAGCTAAAAGGCTGCTTGTTTGGAGATAACTAATGAAGTTAAGGAAACAGGAGATAGAAACCCACAACAATTACAAATTTGACTGAAAACAAGACAAGTACTGCTTTTCTGAGCTTTAGAGGCAAGACCTGCTGTTATCATCTCTGCACTTTTCCACTAGAAAAGAAAAAATGGAAGATTTGCCATCATCTGAGAGTATTGCAGAATCTCAATACTTCTGATGCAGACCTACTAAAAATACGATCCATTATTAACCAGTGCAATCTTGCCTCATCTAAAAAGATTAATGAGCATAGAAAAATCATTATTTGACAATAATCCATGCAGTGTGCAAGTTAAAGATACAGTGTCTTGCATCACAGTGGCCAACATTTAGCACTAAATAATCTTGAGTATTTCTATTTTATTCCAATTTACCTGGCTGAGAATCTGCCAGCTGTTACAGGACCACTTACCATAACTAAATCACAAGATTCTTTATAATTTTAAGTGCTGGAGATGTAAATGATCACTTGAACATTTAGCTAAGAATGCAATATTACTGGCTCAGATTCCTTATGAGCATTTGCACTGAAGCAGAAAAACAGAGTGTGTAAAAGTGATGTCAGAATATTCTGTAAATACTGCAGCTCAAATCTAGAAAAGCTTTCATTGTTTTATTTAATAATAAATTTGCAAAGGAGGCTGACATGTACAATGTGTCTTGATCTAAAAGCACACAAACCAACAAAAAATCAACACAACAGAACAACCCCCAAAATACACTTTATGTTATCAAATAACTCAGCTGTCTCAGCTCAGACTCAGAATGTCTGTTAAATAAAAGTTAGAGATATGTCAGAAAAATAATCCCAAGCATTATTTTTTTTTTCCTGTTTTGATTGTTCTGGCTCTGCCTGTTAGAGGATACTTTTCTATCTGCCCAAGCTGCTTCTGACACTCAGCCAGCTGCTTCCTCGTGTGTGTGACCAGCAGTGCCCAGCCCTCAGCCAGGTAGGTTTTCAGTGCTCCTTGAAGATACACCTCTGCCTTCTGGGGACCTTTCTTCCTCCTTGGAAAAATGAAAAAATGAGCACAGAGTAATGTAAGAACCTTTGCAGCCAGGAAAACTCCCTGCATCTTTTCTCAAAGTGCTGATGGGGGAGGAACACTGCAAGTAAGCGCAGGACAAACTGCAGTGAACCATTATTGATCTTGAATTTTCTGATAACAGATCAAGATATGGGCCTTCCTTGTTGCAATTCACTGCAGCAAGTAGAAATGCAATTAATGTCATTATTCCATATGCAGATCTATCCCAAGTCAGAGCAAATGAAGTGAAGGAAGATCCCACAAATGAAACAAAAGCCACCCAAAGCTTCTGACAGTTAAATAAAAATTTGCTTACTCAAAAATTTTAAAGCAGAAGAATACTTCAATGAAAATTTTATCACGACACAGCAGTTCCATGGCAGTCTTTAACCCTAAGATTACTCCCTCTAGTGAAAATTTAAATTAATTTGGGAGAATCTGTTGCAATATAGAGATCAGACTTAAGTGAATATCAGTGGGAAGCAAGCCCCAACATATTTTCCAAAAAAAACCACTTATGACTCCCAAATTCTACTAAATAAGAAAAACAAAATGACACTGAAAAATGCAGGAAGTTTTCTCAGTAGATTTGAACAGTAGGGATAAAAACAAAACAAAAAAGAAAGTGGAAACCAGGAATCAAATCACTGTTTCACAGGAGGAGAAACAACCCCTTTGCAATGATAACCTCAAATATGAAATGGATTACTCTCCAAAGACATGTTTCCTTTTTTTAGATAGATGCAGTGCATATATGTAGTTAAGGTAACAACTGCATTTACTATATCTTGCTTCCTAAGGAGGCCTCTGACTTGTTTCAAAGTTTACAGTTATCTTTCCCAGCCTTTGCTCCCCAGAAGAAAGGATCAAGCTGAAGAACACAGGCAGTTAAAGGTAAGAGTACAAAATCATGAGGTGAGAATTAAGGTTGATAAAAGAGATTGCTGGTTTGGTTTTTTTCCCTGAAATAGGGTTTGTTTACATTTTAAAAAATACTTTTTAAAATGCCTGTTTAATAATAGCACATCTTCCTTAGGGATAATATTCAACCTTTCCAAAGGCAATGCATTTAGGACATTTTAAAGAGTCATTTACATATAAAACTCTGCCAAGTCCTTTCCCACAAGCTTAGCTGAGCGAATTCTTCCAATATTTGTGTACATTTCAATGGTGGCATGGGACAGATCCTGTATAAAAGAAAAGAAACCATTATAAGCTTTATGTATTTTTTATGGCAGCTGTTTGATTATTTCACACAAACTCATAGCCAGAGACAAAGTTACTGCAACAAAATGCCCAGAATGAGTCACATTTGCCCTGAGCACAAAATACACAGCAGTTTGTAACAGGTCACCTTCACTCCCCCTGCAGCTGGTCATATCCCAGATCTGTGAATGCTAACTTATAATCAGGATAATTATTTTCACAAGAGTGCCTTAAAGGAATTTTGCTTGCATTCCCAAACTGAAGTTTATCCCTCATCTTTAAGCTTAATCTCCAATGCAGCCGCAATGTCCAAGTGTCACCTTCCTCCCCCTGCCCTAAGCTTTAACAACAGCAGCAAACCTTTCTCACAAAATTAGCAATTACAACAGACACACTGTGCTCAACCACCCAACTTCTTCCAAAAATCCATAATAAACTCTGGCCAGACATGTAAAAATATAAAAAATACATCACATCTTGACAGGATAAAGGGAAATTGCTTCAAACTGAGAAGATTTTTTTAAATGCAAATAAATTATCTTTATGAGGTCCATTAAGTTTTAACTAATTCTGTGTTCTTGTCCACTGAATACAGGACAAGATTAAATAAGGACATACATAAAATGTATATATTACATGACAACTACACAGAAAACCATCTTTTAAAGTGTATCTGATATCTGAATTTCCACTGCATAAAAGTCCAATCATAAATACAAAGAGAAATGGCAATTCCTCTGGCAAACACTACAGATCCCACTTAAGTTTCTTAAATTTAGGAAGTTACTGCTGAGCTTAGCAGAGACCTTCAGGTGCAAGTTGGAACTAGATAGGTAAGAGAAGCTGGCAACTCTCAGGATTTTAATTCTGATCCAGCTACACAACTAGTCCTATACATAAATGAAGAATAAAAGTGAAACCCAGTATCTTCAGACAAAATGTTTTGAGATTTTTTTCTTTTGATAAAACTTTGTAAAATTGAGTATCACATAGTTTCCATGTTTCAAAAAAAGTATTCAATTTTCCTTCAAGTTTTCTACAGAAAACCTTATTGGCCATATGCAAATAGGAGAAATTTTAAAGGAAAATTATTTAAGGAAAAAAAAAAAAACAAGCAAAACTGGTTGGGAAAAAACAAACAAGCAAACAAACAAACAAAAAAAAACCCAACAAAAATTGTAAAACCAAGCCCTCAAAAAGAAAACACATTCTTGTGACAGTCAAGAGTTTTTTGTTTTATTTAACAATCTTCTATTTGAAAAACAAAACCAGCAAAATTAAAAAACCTGAAATCATTACAATGGCTCCTCAGTAGGGGAGCTGTCAGGAAATAAAGATGCACAATATCAGTCTATGCCAGGTACAGCCCTATTACCCACAGAAGTCGCACAGTTTATATATTATTTTTTAAAAAATCAACAGTATAACTTTAATCATGGAATACTCATTGCAAAATGCAAGGCCAAACCATTTAAAAGGAAGCTGAATTCACACATCAATATTCTTCTGGGTAGGAGTCAGTTAATTCTGGGTTTGGGATAGCAGAACATGACAGCCATGCATTGGCTTTTTTAATATCTAAGTATACATACCCACAGATAATAACCTCCAGCTCAACTGTAAATATTAAAGTTAATGCAAACATTTGAAACTTGGGGCCCCTACAGGGTTTCAGCTGTTAAACAAATCAGCCTTGTTGTGTTCAGTGTGCAAGAAATAACCTTTGCTACCAAAACATGGAAATACAAATTTATGTTTTCAATGTATCTTCTCAGGTTTGAAAATCCTGGCCCTATTTAATCTACAATGCAAACACACACAAAACTAATATAAATAACCAAGGCTCATACTTACTAAGTAGTGTTTTTCAAAAGCTTCTACAGATGATAAGGCCTCTTTGAGTTTCTTGTAAGGGCTCTGTGATGCATTGGCTTTGGAAAAAAGCAGGACAAGAGCTGTTAACTTACATTCTGAGAACAGCATCCCCCCACAGCCCTTCCCTGCTTTTTCTCCAGTAGGAAGTGGAGAGAAAATGAAAAACTAGTATCACTTTGCAGCTCCAGGTGCAGGTTATCTATCTGCACACAATGAAGGGTGCTTCATTTGTTTTTCCAATAATTTAATTTTAAATATTTGTCTGAAAGCATTAAGAACTTAATTCAAATTAGTGCTGTTTAAGATAAATCACCTAAATGTTGATAAGTGGAACATCTATGGAAAAACATACTTGTAACAGTAAGGAGATGCACTGGTAGTTTGAAATACTAAATAGACATTAAAAGAACTTGCAAGAGATAAAGTTCTATCAATATCTGTGTGTATGTAGGGATACTTGAAAATTTGTATTATTGATGTACTTCTATGCTATGCATTTCAGACAGTGTCAGCTGTTGAAGGAATTCCACCACTCCTGGCAGTACCTGTTTCAGGGCGCTCTGCTCCCAGCCCTGCCAGCAGATCCACAGTCCTGTTAAGGTCTTCTGAATTGGGTCCCTTCTCTGACACAAGTCCACACAGGTAACCCAGAGATTTTAACTGTAAGAGAAGCCAGATGCTTGCTTTCAACAGGCTGTAAAATCAATATAAAACTCCTCTTGTTCTATTACATCGTTCCATTTTCATTGCTTTCATATTATGCTGCTTATAGGATCTCAAAATTAACTGTTATTCTCAAAGTATACAGTAACTTATTAAGGAATTAAACTGCATATAAGTTACTGACTCAAATATTGAAACGTGCTCACACACAGAGATCCCTACATGCACAACAGTTAATCTGAATAAATCCTTCTGGTTTTCAACACAAACACAAACAAAGCTTGAGATGTTCAGCAGTTATGACCAAAGATTATTTCTAATAGCTGTGTCTGTATTTTTGAAACCTGCATAATCAAGAAAAGCAGGCAAGTCTGCAGTACAATGATTAGGCAGCTTGCAAATTCACCTGAAGTTTTGTATTCAGATGAAAACCTTCCTGAAAAAGAGATTAGCACAGCTAACAGTGTTAACAGAATTAATTACCAAAAAACTCCTTCCAGACAGCAGCTGGTGGCTCAACACCCAGAACATTGTCTTAAAGAAGCTCTTATCTATTGGCCATTTGGTTAATTTGCTTAGAAAACTCAATCAACTACAGAGGTAAGCCTGCAAAGGAATAAAGGTCTCAGCTTGTCACATAAAAGTGGGGATGGACGTGAACCTTTTTTTTTAAATTTATTTTAAACTCCACTTAATTTTGTCACTAGTTGCTAAATTTCTTCAGTCAGTTCCACCTTACTGCTACTAATTATCCTAAAATTCTTCCCTTTACCCTTTGTGTTAGAAAAATGATGGAAGGGAAGAACATTTCCAGCTCATGTTGAAGCTTATTTTCCCTAGAAACATGTAAGGAGAATGGGAAGAATCTGATGAACCAACTGCCATTTTAAACAATTCTTTGCTTCCTTTATTCTGATCTCCACCCCCCTCTTTTTTATTTTAGCAATAACTCTTCAAGGTGAAATTTCACTTCTCTGCTTTTGTAATCAAACAAGGACCTCAAGGGCTCAATTAGAGGATTATTAAATCTACTGAAACATGAGCAAACTATAATTAAAATAAAGAGCAAATATTCTACAGGCTATGCAAACAAAAGGGTGAGTCCTCAAAAGATGCTGGTCTTCAAAAACATCCAGAGATACCACAGCAGACTATTTCAATAGTTTCTGGAGTTTACCTTCTTTCTAAAATATTTTTTTAGCAGTGGAAAGCAGTAGCAACCTTAAACATCACCTCCATCATAGGAACAGAGTAAGTGGAACTTGAAACATGATGGCTCATCTAGACTACACTCAAGACAATGTACAGGACCCAGTATTAAATTCCACAATAAAAAGGAGAAAATCTTTTCCAGGGAAACAAATATTCAATTTCAACACTGTAATACCAACACAACATTCACTCACCTTCTCTGTGGCATAGCTCCACAGGCCAACTGTGTGGGAAACATTTGCATCTATTTGAGCCCTATCACAGCAGCCTTCTATTCTCTGTAAGACTTCCAAGCAACTCAAAAACACCCAGCAATCCAAAGCTCCAGGAGGAACCGAGACCTGGAGATGAAGAGATAAAATTAACTGGGAAATAAACCATCATCAGATGAGAAAATACTTCAACAAAAGTACTTTTCTTGATACAACACAGCAAAACCTCTTGGAAGAGTTTACTCTCAGAATACACAAAGCACAGCCTTACTCTTGCTGCCTCCTGAGTAATTTATATATATTAGTTCATGAAACATATTATCTAGATTTGATACATTCATCAAGATGCAAGAGAAGGAAAGGAAGACTAATAGGTCTTGGAAAAATTCCAGAAGTCTGAAAACCCAGCTTAAGGAAAACAGAGTTAGGAAAAATTTCTGTAAAGAGACTACTACTTTCCTAAGGAGACATCAGTTCTAACGGAGATGGAAATGAAAAGTATAAAGCAGTGTTAAAATCCTGGAAAAAACAAATTAGTCTCTAAGATTTCTCCACAAAAATAAGCTTATTTATTGAAGGATAACGCCTCTGTCATGGATAATTAATTTTAAAAATGGAAATGAAAACAAACAAAGGAACACAAAAAGAGAAAGAGAAAGACAACAGAGTCTGATACTAAAATATTTTCAAGAATTAAGATAAAGATGAGCATAACTAAAGACATGGAATATAGACACAATAATGGTGTTTCAAAATCCTGTTCATAACCCATGAAGAAAATGTTCCTTTTAGAAAGACTATAAAAGTCCTAAAACCCATAATAAACTAAGGGACTAATGGGATTATAAAGTCCAAAGTATGAGCACAATGAACTTGAAGAAATAATAAAGATCCAAATTCTGAAAGAATTTTCAGGAATACAGAGATCCTAAGAAGAGAGTAGTTTAGATTTCTGCTGTGTGTTCAGTGGTGTCAAGCCACGTTAAGAGGTTTGCCAGCATTAAGAAGGATCACAACAGGGATAAGTACAAGCTGTGCACAATTAAGTGTCACTGTCTCACAGTCAGAACAATGCATTCAGCTTGGATCACCACAGCAAGACTGGAACAGCAGAAATAAGAGACAGTGCAGGGGAAAACTCCAAACATTGGAGGCACAGGACAGACCTGGGATGCAGCAAAAGGGGAACTGTAGGAAGTGCCTTCAGAGATCTAGAAGGCTACACTTTGAAAATTAAAAAAAAAAAAACAACAAACAAATAAAAAAAAAAAATAAAAAAAAAAAAAACCACAAAATGCACACAAAAATAATACTATCTGTGGGAATTACACATTAGTTTAAGAACACACGAAGGTGCCAGCAAAGCATCTGAAGCAGATTTGCAGTTTTTAAATGCAGATGAACAGATGGAACTTACTACCACGATGTCAGACAGGCAAAAGTTAGCAGCTGCTGTTATAATGGCACAGATAAAACTAACACAGTGCCCATGGGATGAGGACATGGGGAAACCACAAATATTCAGAAATAATCTCTTCTTTTTGTTACAGAGAATTAGTCTGCATAACAGCATAATAACCACTCTGCCTTATTTCTGTCAATACAACACTGCTATAGATTTAAATTATGGGAGTTACAGTTCAACAGATTGGTAATAAATCCATAAAAGAAGCAGGTAAATGACTGCTAGTTTAGAGAGTAACTTTCCAGGTGAAGACTAAAACACTTTAACTAAACAGATCTGGTTCCCAGATGTGATATCTCAGAATTTCTTGCCAAAGACATCCTCATGATGACACAATCAGCTGCAGCACAATTGTTCTTACACCATCATTCTGATATCTCCCAGCCAGCCCTTACTGAATGCTGGTCACCGACAGCTAAACTTGAGAGATCTCACTGGATGAAATAATTCACATAATGGAACAGATGACACTGACTCACTTCCAACAGCTTGAGCTCCTGCACACAGTTGTGAAGAAGCTCCAGTGCTCTCTGGGAAACCTCCCATGGCCTCTGCAGGAAGATTAACAAGGTGCACTGCCTGGAGAACAGGTAACTGCGCAGGTCCAGCAGCGTCGCCTCCTGGTTCTGGATCAGCTCTCTCTTCTCCATGTCTATTGGCTTCCGCAGAATTAAACCATTCCAGCTCCTCACTGGCTGGCAAAAAAACGTCAGCCAGTTTGCACCATCTAAGTAAACAAAGTTAATATCCAAGAATCAACCTCTGCTTTCTAGGAAAGCCTCTTCATCCTCCCTCCAGAGGCTGTGAGCTGCCTTAGTCCTTCCCAAGTTTATCACGTGGATAAATGACTAAATTAGCTTCAAAAAGCAAACCAAAAAACCACCAGAACTTCCACAGCGAGGTAAGATAACTTAATTTCACATTCATTTCCCATAGGCATTTTGTATTCATTGTATGTTTGTTATCACTATAGTGGCAACCAGTTTCTAATTTATTTATTAGCAATTAAGCCTACCTGAAATTCAAAACAAACAAGCTGTATTTGCTTAAGTATTTCTCACTCATCCAGCATGATGGATGTGCCCCCACTTCCAGGTATTGCATTGGGTTCAGTCAGCACAAATCTATTTCACTGCAATTAATCCTGCACTGTATTTTCACCAGATTCATAAAACATATCTGATTAAAGCTGTTATATAACAGCATGTGCTTTAGCTCATTAAAATAGTTTAAAGCTATTTGATACTTCTTGTACAGTAATTTTTCTCGAAAATGAAGTTAAATCTTCTGTAGTGCAGATTAAGCACCTATTTCTATTAAGTTTTGCAGTGGTTACCAAACATCTTGTGTAATTTGAGGCAACACTGAATGCACTTTTCCAGGAAGCTCTTTACTGAAAAACCTAGCAGTGAGCTGTAAAAACAGCAGCTGTATCTCAGCCAGATCAATACTTGTGTCATTTCATAGTTCAGGGCTCTGGTTGTAACAATCATCCCATTAGAGCAAAACACAGGTTTTCATTAAAAATTGCTTCTAAGCCTCACAGAGAAGACACAGAATTTTGGTAAGACTGTAACTGATGGACACTTGTATTTGAACACAGCATAAAACAAGAGCACAAACTGCCTGGTGCAGCCCCCCCTGGGACTGCCCAAAGCACAGGGCTGCCTAGCACAGTGAAGGAATTCACACACACAACATTTATTTCACATTTCAGACACTTACCGCCAGCCCCAAAGTTGACAACGTACTGAGAGAACAAGGCATCCAGCTCATCATACTGCACCAGGGCATCCTCAAACTGCTGCAGCATCTCAAAGACAAAGGCCAGCTCTTCCTTTTGGCACACAAGCAATACAGGGAACATGTTACTGACATTATTCCTGTCTGCTATTAGAGCCTGTCCTCATCCATCCACAGAGCTCCAGGAACTACTTTTTCTAATTTTCATTTCACACATATAACAAAAACCTGCCATTGGAGCAGATTTCTTCCCAACACAGGAAGGTCCATAAAAGAAGATCAAATCATGCAGCTCTGCCAGTAAATTCTGATGTGTATCCAGATCCTGATTCACTACAAGATATTGCTCATAGATCTATTAAAAGTTTTTAATTCATTTATTTATTATAAATAAATAAATGCTGAAGACTCATCTCCCATATTAATACTGATAATTTCCCCTCAGTTTACACCATGAAAGCATCAATTGCAGTGCATCATAAAAGGGTTTTTTGTACACAAAGCCAAACTGCTAAGTAGAAAAGACCTCAAAATAAGATATATCCTATGTAAAAGACAGCACATGCAGTCAAAGGAGACACAAGGATGCAGTGGAGATCAACATTGTACAGTGACCAGAAGAAATCAAGATATTTAATGTTATCAAACAAGAGGTTCTTGCTTTTCTCTAAACCAGCTAAAGCAAAACTGTATTTGTAACTGCATAAAAAATAAAATTCATGGCACTCTCTATATGGATTACTTCAAAATAGACACTTTTCTAAACATCACCTCCATAAATACTGATAACAATCTGAACAAAGAAAACAGCAGCATTCATATGAAATACCAATTGTGAGTTTGAGTGTTATGCACAGTAATGGGACATTTACCCCAAATTCAAGATCAACTACTAAAACAGTTTCTAGATGCAATTCATTTGCTTCAATTGAGGTTCATAAAATTTTGACAGGCCTGAAGAGATTCTGCTTTTTTAACAGCAGGAAACTGTATTACTGCATTAACTGTGTTAAAAGGTAACTCAAACCTGCTGCAAACAGGATCCAAAAATACTGCTTTTAAACCAGTCTCCATAATTCCTGCCTCAGCCCTCAAAGAATGATCAGAACATTAAAAGTACCAGAAGTCCAACCACAACAAAAAGGCACCATTTTTAAAACTAGGACTCAAGTATTTTCCTCAATATCAACAGATTTTTACCTGGACCATGAAATACTCGCAGAAGCTCCATCCTGGCTCAGTCCTTTTCTCTCTGAGAGTTCTCATGTCATCTTCAAACTTGCCTAAGTTTTTGGTAAAGGACATGAGAAGCAATGTCCTGAGTTTGGTCAGGAAGGCATTCCAAGATTCCTGAGAACGGGAAGAGTCTTTCAAAGGGTCAGAGAGTACCACACATCTGTAAAGAGATTGATAAAATCCTATTTGAGGAGGAAAACACATAATTCACATATAAATGCCCAGCTCAATACTGTGCATTCCTGACAAATTTAGAATGAACAATATTTAGTTTTTCATTCCACATTAATCAGAGGAAAAAAAAAACAAGATGAGGGTTATGTTTGTTTGGAGGCAGCTATGTTGGGGTTTTGGTTTTTTGTTATGGTTGGGGCTTGATAGCTTTTAAAAAACTCTGTCATGTGATATAGTTTATGAGAAGAGTTAAGTCTTTTACCCAGATTGAGTACTCTAAAGCTTTTTTTCTTTTCAGCAAATAATGGACACATTATTCTAACTACTTAAATATAAGTAATGCTGTAGCTAACCTAGAAAAGAAAAGTCTGCCTAGCAATACAAATCAGCAGAACAGCAAATATAGCTCCTGGTAAAGATTATACAAAATAGAAATCAGATCTATTTGATCACATATAGTCAGCCTTTCCTAGCTCACTTGAAATAATCATCCATAATAGATTATTGAAATGCCTCAATCTGTTTTACACATCCTATGTGTTAAAACTTCCTTTGCTTTTCTCAGAAAATAAACAGATCCCATTAATTTACAATAAATTGACTTTTTTCAGAGCATCTTCCTTCCTCAGTTTTTCTATCACAATTTATTAACATCCAAAAAAATAGTGATATCTCTAAAGACAGGAAAATCTCTCATGCAAGTAAAACACTATTTCTGATCAGAAAATCCTAATTTGTTTGCCTAAATAAAAGCAAGAACAGTTTCACACATTCATTACTATTTCCTTAGAATAAAAACATCTGAATAAACTGGCCTTTTGTCAATTATCTCAGAGTGGAAAGGTGATTAAGTGAACAACAGAAAGTACAATGGCAAAAAATAACCCCTATGGGCTTCATATTCCCTACTCACCTCACTCCCACTACCTGCAACTCTGGTAAGACTTTTGCAAGCACCTAAGCAAACAAAAAACCCTGAAGGTCTAAAAGCTGACTAACATCACACTGTTCCTCTTAAACCTCTCTAAGCCAGGAGGAGATACTTGAAATCTATTTGACACACATTTCAAAGCTGCCACAAACCCAGGAAAACTGAACATTAAATTTCTCCCTTTATTCTTTGTGCCAGCCTCCTTCAAAGCACAGATCTCACAGAGCCACCAGTCTGAATGCTGGACAACAAGGGCAGTCTTTAAATGAGCAAGAAATGTCTTGCATATGGAGCTGAGTTTATAAATCAGCACTCTGGTCAAAAGGTGAAAACGTTTGCAAGCCCAAGAATGCTCACCTGTCACTTTGCTTGTTGCAGAAGTCATTCCTTATTTTATCTACTATAGAGGTTCGGGGAAGGATATTGGTTTTGTTCTTTTTCTTGGCATCACTCTCAACCACCACAATCAGCCAGTCCACTGAACTGTGAGCTTTGAGAACGTTCTGCCACTTGGTGATGTCATCCTTGACTGTGGTTTTGTACACTTCCGTGTCCTGGGATGAGAAGTGGTGAGTCATCAAATCAAACAGACATTCTGAACAATTTCAAAAGGCAACTTTTGTTCCAAAAGAAGGAAAACAGAAAGACGTATCAAATGGAATTAGTGACAGTGAGTTCACTTACTGAAAAAAATCAAATGAGGTATAGCATAGTAAAATTCTAGTCTTTTAATTTAATTAATTTCCAGTTTTAGTTAATACAAATATTGTATTTGGTACATTATCATTCTTGAGATGACTGAAATTAAGATTTTTCAAACATCATTTAAGCTCTTTAATTTGCACCTACTGGAGCTTTACAATAAAAACATGTTTGAAATTACAAAGCTGAACTGTTTTGTTCTCACATAGTAACAGAAATGGGATATTTCCACCTTCTGCACTGCTCAAATCTCAACCTGTTTAAAAGCTTTTTCATAATTTTTTAAAAAAGCAGAAGCATTGTTTGAAATTATTTTGCTTCTGGGTTGGTGTTACACAGATAAATTCAGATAATTCTGAAGGCTGTTCTGGGTTCTTTTTGACTGGTCGCAGATCAGATGTCACCTGTGTCCTTCAAGTGGATAATTAATTCAGAACAGAGGCAAACCAAAAGGCAGTGAACTGGAGATAAACAGGATTAAGACATTCCAAATCTTGCCCAGTTAAATTGCTGACATCCACCAGTACTGACATATACAGAAGATGGAATAAAGAAAAAAAAAATTGCATCTTTAGATTTCAGTGCACCAACAGATCATACTGAACTACCCTGGCCACATTTCTGTGTTACAAAGAAAGTGCACTGTGCCACTGCAGTAGCATTGTGAGATCCTGGGGTTTTTGTGACAAAGTACTGAAACAGGTTATTCTAATGCCTGTCCTCTTAGTGTCAAGTAACATTACAAACTGATACTGCTTATGGCAAGAAATGCTCAAGCTAAGTTTTGTTTCCAGCAATATATCAGGTATGCATACCCAGACTTAATTATTTTGACTTTCTGCTTGGGCTGTTTGGTATTTTCACTTGCTTTTCATGGTTATGTGAACAATTTAATTTTTAAATTTGAGTTTTTCCGAGTACTTACGCAACATTCTGTCCAATAAATATGAAGGAAGGGAAAAGTCAAAAGGGCTTTATTCCCCTCTTTGGGTAGTAGCTCCTCTTTAAACTGAACAAAGTTGGATTCCAGGTGAATCATCTTCGGAGCACGGCCGTAAGACCTACAGAGTTTAAAAAGTGAAATTAGTGGACAGAATAGAAAAATGAACATGTGTTGTGGAAAGAGAAATAAACTGAAATACTCTGGCACTGGAAACACACAAACTACACTCACTGCAGTTGGTATAAAGTCAACTAAAATTTTTGGTATTGCTTGAAATGAGATAAAAGCTCCTTTCTGAAGGACAGCAGCTAGAAGCTCTTCAGCATGCTTTCAGTAAAAGATTTTCTGTATCTTGAAAACAAGTAGAAAATACCAAATAAGAGAATTCCCCAATTTTTTTTTCCAATCACAAAACATTCAAATACATTAGATGTATTTCTGCAGGGAGTATATATAATTCCATGTGAGTTTTACCTATATGCTCATTGAGAAGAAGGCATTCCACTTTCAGAACACAGCAGCCAAAGTACATCAAAGCACACCAAGACAAACCCACAAACCACAAAATCAGGAAGAGAAACACAGCATTACTATCATTTTTCTTTAGGCAAAGTTGAAGGGTTGAAAAGATCACCCTGAAGTGCACAACATTCACTTTGATTATCTAATTTCTCCTATTTCTCCGAGTCAGTTCCTCTGTTCAACTCAATTTATGGAAAGAGCTCCTCAGAACACAACAAATACACATTTACCCAGGTCAAAACCAGACATTGAAACAGAATCACAGAATAAAATATAAGTTTACCTCCTCCATTCCATGGGTTCTCTAGGAAGCTGCTGAGAAAGTGTAGGATACAAGGAAGTAAATAAATTCTGATCTCCAGCACCTGAAAATGAAAGGCATTCATATATTAGCATGTGCAAATTATAGAATGTATATTAATATGCTATTCTACTAGTGGTCTGCTGTTATTAAGAACATTTCATTTTGTCTGCTATGTGGAAACTGGAGTCCAGCACTGAACTAGAGTTTTTTTTAATCACTCTCAAGACCTATTATAACACTTCTAAGCAGACACTGTTACAAACTTCCTGTTGTGATTTTCCACAGAGCTACATAATCCATATACCAAAGAGAGTATCATAAAGCTGGACCAAGTCCAAAACCAAAACAAACAGCTTCTTAGCTGAAGTCATTGGTTAAAAAAAAAAAAAAAAGTATTTTTAAATATATTCCAGAATTTAGACTTCCCAAAACAGAAGACTGGGTAGAGAGTGGTTCCCATCATTCTGTAGCTGGGCTTACACTGAGAAAATCTGGTTTAGCACCTGTTCTGTGTTTTACTGGATATGATTCCTCTCTCCTCATTATCTAGGCTGTTGTTAATACAAAACACCTCCCTGACTACCACGCTGTCCTTCAGAAACATGAGGTCTGTTAACACAGTGCAGGTCCCAAACAACTACATTAAATAAAACACCACTGCAGCAGCTACTTATATACAAGTCAGAACAAAATGCAGGGTTTACCACAGGAAAAAAATATATTACCAGTAACCTTTTAAAATATTTCTTAAATTCTCTTAGGTTTAGGGAGGATATGACAAGGACAAGACATTAATTAAGATTTTAACAGCCTTATAGGCAATTCTGCTATTTCCTGGTGATTTTCCTTTTCACTATCATCCTGCACACCAGAACAGGAAGATCTTCTCACCTTCCTGTGGAACTGGAAGCTGCAGCTCAAGAAGCACCTGACATCCTTTCTTCTCTCTCCCACCCCCCAATCTCACATCCAGGCACAGAGCCAGGCATTGCCTCCACCTTCCTTTAGCATTCTTTAGTTCATCTTAGAAATCCTTTTCTAGTCCACTCTCTTTCTCCAATTTTCTCACATATATTATTATTTTCACATGTAGTATTTTGATTACCAGCACTAGCACAATTCTATCACCACACAATAAAGTACATTGAAAAATTAAAGTTTAAAAGTCTGATTAAGTGCAAGAACAAGCAAAAACGGCTCTTGTGATGCCTGGCCACATTAGATATTATTCAACAATGCAATTTCATAAAACAGCTAAAAACCAAAACAAAAACAGTTAGTACTTTATCCCTATTTCTCCAGAAAAGTACCTTATGCTTGATCCTTCACCTTCATGCCATCTGAATTAAGTGTACCATACCACATGCTATTTAAGACCACAAACAAATGCCCTGAATGAATACTGAAACAAGTGTTGGTCATAGTGTTAATGCTGTTTTATACCAAGCTACACCTCTGTGAGCCAAGCTGAGAACAGTCTATTGATTTGCAACTCATTACTGCCCACAGAGAGTGAAACATGGCTCAGTGACTTAGCAGCAGCACCATGACCACATCAAAATGAGAGTCTGTGAGCTCCAAATCTGCTGGAAAGAACAAGCCACATATTTTATCTCTGGAGTATAGCAAAGAAATTTTTATACACTGCACCTAAAAATTCAAATGTATGCCACAAAAATATTCCAGAATTCAACAACTTAAGTAAAAAGGACTACTACTGAATACAGAGGAACTAAAGGATAATGTGTAAGCACCCTGCTATTCAGACAGACACATCACATTATCAGCTTAAAACAGGTATATTCATTTTAAACCAGTCAGCTTTTCCTCCTGCATTGGTTTTGAGGGCATATCAAACACAGAAGAATGTGTTTTATGATCAAGGCAACACAGCCCTCTAGGATTAGAAGAAAAGTGAGAACAGACCTTCAATGTGAAATACATTGGCTGTCTTTGAACAAAGATGCTACCACATATTCCCAACACCCAAAGGGCTACAACATTTCATGTTCTGCTCATCTGGACCCTGTATCTACTGCAATCAGCATGTTTGAGCTGATCAAGCCAAGAACACTAAAATGAAGTTATCAGCAGGCAACACCAGCACAGCACTGACACGGGCCCAGCACTAATACCAGTAAGTACAGCAGGGAATTGTAAGGGCTGTCAGACTGGCAAGATTCACAATAAATTGTGAACTGGGTGCTTCTGGGCTGCAGGGAGGGAATGGAGCCAGCACAGCACAGAGGCCAGAGCACAACCTGCACAAAGAACAGAACAGAAAGTCCCAAAAGATCACTATTTCTGGAGTGGGGTTGAGCAAGATTCCTACGGCTCAAGAGACCTCCAGCATGGCAGAAGTCTCATTCTCTTCTCTACATATATGCCTCTGATGCCTCAGTAGTTGGCGTATCTATGATCTACTTTCCAAAATATTAAAAAAGGGGGAAAAATAAGATGGAAAATAAAGAAGAAATAAAGGAGAAAATACAAACAACACCACTACAGGAATTTTTGCTTGTAGCTGTCTGAATTCTATGAATTTAGAATGAAACATTCCAAAACCCCAAGTAACCCTAGAATTCAAACTTAGAGCAAACCCAAAAAGTCTGCACAAAAGTCTGAGGATTGCTTCAAATATTTTGTGGCAGGACATCTTGTCATTTTTTGCAAGTTGGTGAGGAGGTTTTTTGTTTGAGGTGTTTTGGGAAAATAAAAAAAAAAAAAGATGATTACTCAATCATATCACAGCAAATTCATTTCAGTGGGTTGGTTTCAACACCAAGACCCAAGCCAAACCATTATATGGCTGTCAGTACCATTCTGTGGTGTCAGTAATGGGGCCAGAGTGTAAATGATTATCAGACACAACTGAAAGGGACAGGAAGGATGTGCATATATGGGAAAGGAAAGTAATTCTGGAATCCTATCATAATTAAAATCAAGAAGCCTTCTAGAGAAGGGTTTTCATCTTTCAGAACCAATAGGCAAATAAGACCAAAATACCCCACAGAGATGATAACTAGGGAGCAACATTAGAGTCTGATAACCTCTTGGAACACCTACCTTAGCTTTTAAAGAGTGTAGGTCTGAATTCACCTACTCCCCACCTGGATGTCAACAGACACCCACAAGTACAGAAAGAACACAGTGACTCTTTCAGTGATACCACACCTAGTACAGGGTGCTTCTGCACATGAAGTGGTAACACAACAACAATTAAAGCAGCAATGTTCAAGTCATATACGTTAAAAAGAAACAGCCCAGGAGAAAGAGAAGAATAAAGCACTTGTTTCCTTCCTTTCTACATGACAAAGTTCAAAGGGTCGGGCCTTTGGCACTTATCTAAACACTTCACGTGCTGTGTGGGTGGAGAATGGATAGAGAGCAGCCCTGAGGAGAAGGAACTGGGGTGTTGGTTGAGGAGGAGCTCACCATGACCAGCCCAGAAAGCCAAAATTGTCCTGGGCTGCATCCAAAGCACCGTGGGCAGCAGGGGAGGGGGAATTCTGCCCCTCTGCCCCACTCAGGTGAGACCCCACCTACAGAGCTGCCTCCAGCCCTGGGGTCCCCAACATGAGAACACCAGCTGGAGTGGGACCAGAAGATGCTAAGAGTTCTGGGGCACCTCTGCCATGGAGAGAGGCTGAGAGAGGGGCTTGTTCAGCCTGGAGGAGAGACCTTAGAGCTCCTTCCAGTGCCTACAGGGCCTCCAAGAGAGCTGGAGAGGGACTTTGTACAAGGGCCTGGAGTGACAGAACAAGGGACAATGGCTTTAAGCTGGAAGAGGGTAGATTTAGACATCAGGATGAAATTCTTCCATGTGGGGTGGGCAGGTCCTGGCACGGGGTGCCCAGAGAAGCTGTGGCTGCCCCTGGATCCCTGGGAAGAGTTCAAGGTCAGGCTGGATGGGGCTTGGAGCAACCTGGGAGAGTGGAAGGTGTCCCTGCTCATGGCAGGGGTTTGGAATAGGATGATCTTTAAAGTCTTTTCCAATCCAAACAATTCTGTGATTCTTTCCTCCTTGTCTTTCTTCCTGATATTTTGGTAGATCAAATCAGTGCAGCCTTCTTCCCTTCCCTCTTTCCCTATCTAGGATACTTGCTCTACTCTAAATTTGTACAGGAACAGTGAAAACCAGAATGACCACCCAACCAGGACTTCCAAGGGTAACATGCACTCTTTGCAGCAGCTGTCTAATACTAGAGAACCATAAAATATGGACATTTTTTAGGTTCCTGCCTGCCTAAAACCACCAAAATCCCCAAAAATATATTTTTCCTAACAGTTTCCAAACTTCTTAGATGCTTAGAGGCCTTGTCACTATAGTATCTAAATATACCACAGCGATTTTTTTTTCCTCTAGAGGAAATTATCCTAACCCACTAACTACACAAGCAGTTTAAAACAAAAACTCCTGAGGTCAGATGACTAAAGAAGACAAATATTTTCCTTTGATACCAATGACAAGCCCAGTCAACTGAGATAAAAGGCTTTGAATACCTTTAAAAGAACACAGAGCCAAGACTACACTTTGGTGTAGTTGTGTTTGGGTTTTACCTCCAAGTATCACTCACAGCTAACCTTTCTGACCCCACTTACTTTTCCACTTGTGAATCTTTTTTCTTAAATCACAAGCCTGTAAGAAGTGGATCTACCTGAAGTTTTGGTGAGGTTTTTTATATTTACAGCTTTTAAAGGTCCTCCTCTCTCCTAACTCAAATTCATATTCAAAAGAGGCCTAAAAATCAAAACACAACACAGCTAAATTGCTATATAAAAACCACAGCTGATTCACTAGAAGAAAATCCTTTTAGCAAAACTCCACTTCTGCACTTCTGAATCTGTAAAACAGGTTACAACTAACAAGTATATGCCACTTCTTCTCATGACAAATGTAATCAAATATTTAAGCAGAGAATAACGTATCAGCTACACAACAGTGATGACTTACAATGCAGGCAGGAGTTCTGATTGAGAAGAGGGAAGATGAATTTATAGGATATAGTTGTTAAGTGGTCTCACTAGCAGCAAAACATTCTAATCACTTGGGCTACATCCTGCTTCTTCCTGGCAATTTTTTATTACATCTATCTACTAGTAACAGAAGAACTTTTAAATCAAGCTCCTCTAGTCCCAGAACAATATTCTTAACTGTATTTATTTTCACCACAAAAAGATGCAAAATTCTTCCCTTTCCCTCCCCACCTCTTACTTTTATTAATCTTTCTGTTCCTACTGTAGATAATTGCAAACATTTTGTAGGCTTTTCTTGGGCCTACAGAGCATTTGCTGATGGTTTTTCTGCTGCTGTATCACAGCACAGCACATTCTGAACATGGACCAGATAAAAATGATGCACACCATTCTCTCCAAAGATTATATAAAAAGTCCATTGTGCTAAAACAGATTATTGACAGTGAGAGCAAACATGCAAACACACACTATAAACAGACAGAAGACAATATAGACAGATACTACCAGCTGATAATGGAATATTCCACAACTGCATGAAGATAATTACAAAAGAACAGCTTGTTAGGGAAGCTCTGAAAAACCTAATAATTACTTCATTTTGCAGAATTGCCTTTAGTCTTCAGCCTCCTCTTCATATGGATAGAGCTAATAATTTAAGTGCAAATCAGCTACATAAGGATGAGTTCATTATCTGATATATATGTGGGACAACATTATATTGAAACTCCAAAGACTTTCTCAAAGTTTCAAATAGGATTCCTGAGAATGAAACAACATTGTTTAGGTTTCCTAGGAAAGCAAGCTGCACTGGTTTAGAGATTTTGTAAAGTCAACATTTTACAGAAACTACTCGAGTTCAAGATGTTTGATGCAAACACTCAACTTGCCTCTGGAAAAAAAAAAAAAAAAAAATTAATGATGTTAAAAATAATCCTTCTACAGCAGCGAGAAAGCTGTAAGATGACTCAAAACACTTTTTAAGCTTACCAGGTCTGGTAGCAATGCAGATAAATTGCTACAAAAGAGTTGAGAGTTCACAAAGTAACATGAGAGAGCACAACCACAGCTGGACAGCGCAACTCCCTAGTGGCTCTGCAATCTAGTAAGACTGTCAGTGTAAAAAATATGGCTCAAATTAATTTGGAATTGAGTCATCATGGCACTCAGTCCTACCTGACAAGAGTGATTTAACACTCAGGGGTGCTGCCATACTGAGAAAAGGGAAAATGCACAAAGGAACAGCAACTTTCTGTGAATATACTACTTTTCCCACCCTTGGAAAATATGATTGCCTGTATGCCTAGAGAAAGGGTCTCCTGAAGTTTGTCATGCCTAGCTGAATTCTATGAATCTAGAAACTCTCTGTTAAAACTACAGGTGTTTCCAGTGATGCAAACACAATAAAAACAAGGCTAATTCACTTACACACAGCTTTTAAGGGCAAAATAATCAAGTTACAGCACTAACATGAAAGAAGTGCTGACAAAAACTGCGTTTGCACCTGGCATCAGATGTTCAAGACACGTGGAACCTGCCATTTTTTCCCACAGGCCAGAGCCTGTACACAGGGTGCTGAATTCAGGGTTGTGCCAATACAGCAAATAATTACTGTTACAATACAGACTAACTCATAGATTTGAAAGCATAGCTCTCTTTACCAAAGAAGCATTCCTTTCAGAGCATTCTCAAATTTATTTCAAGTAGGTAAAAACATTTGTTTACAAAACAACTCTGGTATGCAGTGTTGAAAAGAAGTTTCACTATGAACCAAACTCCCTCTTCAGTTGTCTCTTATTAAGAGCAAACCCCAAGAGTTAACAGGAGTTACTTCATGATGCAAAAGTTTACCTGACAGAGATTAATCTGAATCTTGTAGCAAAAGGAAATAGTTCTGCTCTGAAAAGCACCCTCATTGAACCTTCACTCTTACTTCACATAATCAGAACCCAGCCATCCTCTCTCAGGTCTGTTTTACCCCACGTGCCCCTCCTGGGTGGGACACTGATCCCAGACAACTCCAACTGCCTGAAACTGGAACCACAGACAAAAGATAAACTTTGCTTATTGAGCAGTTTCTACTACCATGGCTTTTTATGGGTTTTACAACAAACCAACACCTAGTCAATCCTTTCTCTGGAAGGCCAAGCCTCACCTCTCCATAAATCTCTGGCAATATAATGCTTAGAGGAGCTTCCCTTCAACTAAGTTATTATTGGTGAATGCACTTATTTGAAATACTAGAGTCTCTAAGTACTCCACTTCTCTGAACAGAGAAGAAGAGAAACTAAAGCAGTTACAGTAAAATGCATTCCCCATTGAAATCAAATGTTTTGGTTTAAAATGTAGCAAGTCACCCTTACCACATTCACCAGAGAAGTAATCTCTGAGCACTTTTGCTGAATTAACTTTAACTCCTGAATCAGGCTGTCCCAGTCAAGCCACTCCAGCCCACACCAGTAAAGATATTACTGTTGTGCTATTGCCAGGGCAATAGAATGATTTTCTCAGTCCAGGAGTGAGGCATACAAGTGACACTTAATGCTCACCTCCTGTCTCATTTGTAAGTCTGCTGCTACCATACTGGATGGGGATAAGAACAAAATATTTTACAACCGTAATGCATGCTCACTCACCACACAAAATTAATATTGTTTTCAATATCAGACAACTGGGCTTGATTGAAATCTGGTCAAATTTCATGTCTGGAGGTTTGAAAATTCCCTTGTACAAAGAGGCCAGAGCTCTTTTCAGCACCCACTAACAAAAAACCCGAGGTTTTACCCTGAGGTAAAACTTTGTGTACTTCAGCTGACTAAAATGTTACTTAAATCATACAGGAACAGTGAAGACTGACCTGCACCACCAAGTCTCCCTGCCACGCACATGGAGATTCTCCAATGCTGAATACACATAAAGACAGAAAATCTAAAAAGCAAGCCTCCCCAGCCTGAACAGTAGCATTAACACCAGCAAACTATATCCTCCAAAGGTTTCTGATATGTACATTTTCTCTGACTTTAAATCTGAGGTGAAATGGATTTCAAAATTCTTGAAATAGGCGAGTAGAGAAGATTCAGTACAGATCCTGCTCACTTCAGCTTATAAGCTGCATTCAAAAAAAGGAAAAAAGTTTAAGACAGAAAAAAAAGCTCATTCATAAAATAGTCTGAACAAACTATATACACACAGAGTTCCACAATTATACAGCTACAAGGTTACAGCTGGATACTTTTTCTAAGGTCTAAGACCTTAATCACCAATAAATGCTTACTCCATAATACAACAACACAGAACTGTGAAACAAGTTTCTATTTCACAGGCACATAAAGCATTCCCAGTGTCCTAGCGATAAAGTGCAAATATGTATTTTGTTACATCATTAGTAAAGATACTTCTGACTAAGACCAGCTACTGGCTACCTTTTGTTAAAAAAGAAGCAGCAGAATTCTCCGTGCTGATCTCATTCACTTTACCTTCTTATTAACAACATTATGGATGTAGTTAGAATAAAAAATGACTATTCCTGTTGGAAGGAACCTACCAGGATCATCTGGTCCAACTACACGACCACTTCAGGGCTGACCAAAAGTTATACAGCACGTTAAGGGCAGTGTCCAAATATCTCTCAGACACTGACAGACTTGGGACAGACTTAGACAGGAGCCTCTTCCAGTGCTTGATCCCTCTCCCGTTACAGAAATGCTTCCCTAAGGCCCAGCCTAGTCCACGTGCTTGTTTTAAGCAATCTTTGAGAGCACCCCTCTGCATCTGCAAGAGCAGGAGGGATGAGGAGAGATCACGTTTTACATCAGGACCACCTGCCTGTCTCTGACACCCGAAAGAACTCATTCACAGCTGGAAGCAGGACATCCTGTTTTGTTTAACTAAACCCTCTCAGGGATGGAAGCAAAGCGCTTAAAGATTAAAGTATAATGTCAGTGGGAAGGCATCAGTGGGATCGCCGCAGAGGATGCCTCCTCACAACTTCTCCTAGCACCAGCAAAGCCGCACAAAGCTCGCTGGCAGGAAGTTCGGGGTTCACGGTTTTACCCTCTTCCCCTAAACACCTCTGAGCACGACATTCGGCTTGGTGTTTAGTACAGAAACAACCCCAAGTTTGCCCAGTGCCCTCAGAAAGGGGGGGGAAGCAGCGAAGAGGCAAACCCCGCCATCCGATCCCTCCTGCAGGTGCCCTGTCCCCACCCGGAGCCCCCCAGAACCAGCCAGCGGCTCCTGCCTCCCCCGGGGCCCGCAGGGAGCACCGGCCGGAGCCCCAGCCCCGACAGCGGGGACACTCACAGGTCACGATGGGCTTGTTCTCCATGGTGTAGATCACGGGGGGCTTCTCCCTGCCCTCCTCCTCCTCGGCGGGGTCCATGAGCGGGCGGGGTCGTCAGCCCCGGCTCCCCCGCCCGCCCGGCGCCATGGAAACACCGCCGGGGGCTGGGACGGGCCGGGCCGGGCCGGGCCGGGCCGGGCCAGGCCGGGGGTGGTGCCGCCGCCGCTGCCGCCCCCCCCCCCCCCGCCTCCCCCCACCCCCTTCCCCGCGTCCCCGCAGCGCCGCTCCGGAGGGGAAGGCGGGCGGGAGAGGCTCATCCGCTTCCTGGATCACCGGGCAGGCATTACCGCTTCCGGGGAGCGCCGCCGCCGGGGAACCCGGAAAAGGGGGAATGCGGCGGGCAGGGAGGGGGAAGCGCGGCCCGGGGACGGGGCGGGGGGTGCCGGCGTGCGGCCCCGGCAGCCGCGGGGAGCCGGGGCGGGGCTGCCCCTGAGGGAGCGCCTGAGGGACAGAGCCCCCGGGCCGCCCTGGCCGGGGACAGCCGGCGGGAATCGCGGGATGGTCGGGGTTGGAGTGACCTCCGGAGAGCACCCGGTGACCTCCGGAGAGCACTCAGCCCATCGTCCTGCCCAGGCAAGGTCACCCAGAGCAGGTGACACAGGAACGTGTCCACATGGGTCTGGAATGTCTCCAGACAGGGAGACTCCACGCCCTCCCTGGGCAGCTGGTCCAGAGCTCTGCCAGGCTCAATGGAAATAAGTTCCTCCTTGTGCAGGGGTGAAACTTCTCGTGTTTTAGTTTATGCCCATTGCTCCTTGTGCTGCCGCTGGACAGCACTGAAGGGTCTGGCACCATCCTCTTGGCACACTCCTGGGAGATATTTATACGTATGGATGAGATCCCTTCTCAACCTTCTCCGGACTAAACAGGCCCTGCTCCCACAGGCTCTCCTCATAAAAGACATGCTCTTTATTAAAATGAATCTTATTAAAATTTGTTGCAGGACTTCTGTGAGGCTTTGTTGAACTTCATGGGCAGCTGCCTGATGTGTCATTCTTCCCATGGCTGTTCCTGGCTGGTTCAGTGGGAGTAAGTGCATCAGGGATCATGTTTTCCACTGACTTCAAATATATAAGTGAATATGGCCCTTGAAGTTTAATGGCTTATAATGTAGGGTTTTTAATGCATAGAGATAATAACACCCCATTACACTTCTGTTGGGTCTAATTAGTGATATTAGAGCCATAAAATTGGCCCTTGTTTTACTTTAGACTGAGATGCTATTCCTTTCTTTTAAATTAATCTGCCGTTCACTTGGGTCATCTACAGTTTCTTCAGAATAAAGAATCCTAAACTTAAAAGATTTGCACTTTCTCAAATAAAAGCGAATAAGATCTAGAAGAACATATTGAAAGTAGCCTACCATAAGGGGTAAAAAATGGAAAACACTGCACACGTGTAAAGCCAAATGTAACCTCAGGTAGGACTGTAAGTAATCTGTGAATTAATCATAATTCTTTATTTCACAGTGACATTGTGCTCAGGTGGTTTGGGTGTTCAAATATTTATAGAAGTCAATTTCTTTAGAATTTTCTTTCAGTAAAACCTTAACCCTATTTTCTGGACTTATAATGTTGATTCAAAAATAATGACAGCATCCTTGTAACATATTTAATCCCTTAATACTGCTGAATGCTCCCAGTTTTATCTCTGCCATTTTTTTTTATCTTTACCATTGTCCTGAACAGCACAGGTAGGGAAATAGGTAAACCCAAGTCAAATGTATTGATCCCCTTTTCTCAGAGGTTAGAGCTAAAGCCAATAGTTCATTGGGATTTACATTTTATTCTCTATAGAATTTGATAATTAAATTTCCTCTCTAGTTTTTATGTTGCAGTATAGCTGTTTCTATCAAAAACAAACCAAACAGCAAAAAGAAAAGCCCTGTCCTAGCCCTGCTTGCTGGTTTTGATAGCAAGTGAAGCAAATACATATCTATTTGTGGTTTATTCCTAAACCATCTTTCCCCTCCCAAAAAACAAGACAGGCTCATTAATACAGGCAAGAAGACTCAGGAAAACAACTTTTCATTATGTCTCAGGTGTGTAATTGCCAAAAATACTTGAAAGTCAGTTTGACAGGGAATGAAATATACTGGTCTCTGATGGGAGAGGTAGATCTTTTATAGCAGACTACACAGAGAAAAAAAATTTAAAAAATTAAGCATTTGGAAATTGGGACTTAGACAGTTTTCTGGTTCTACCTTGCATTTTGAAATGAATGGATGGAATTTTCCTTCTGGGGAAAAGAGGAAAAGGGACCACTTGAAGGGTAGCTAGAATTTTGCTTTTCCTTTTACCTTTACACCAGCTAAAATACTCCCTGCCTCTACTAGAAATCATTACATGTCTTAAGTGAATATTAGTTTTGTGTCCACAAAACATAATCATTACAGGCGCCAGGCCACTGTGGTGCTACAGTTCACTCCCATCTTTCAACCTCACATGCATGGCAAGATAAAATTTAATTCTTGCCTACCAATCAGTCTCTTTAGCCAAGCAAATTCTCTTCACCATTTCAGATTGCTGGGTATCAGGTGCCTAAAACTTTTCTGTTGCCACATTAGCAGGGCAGAATGATGGCTGCACTTTGAATGAAGAGTCAGTAGGAGAGGAGGAGCTGAATTTGAGGTAGTTCATGGCCAGGCAGAGCCTGTACAAGTGCTTCCATGTATCAGCATTATCATTTCTATTCCAGCCACAGGCTTAGTGCCCAAGTAGGTCACCTCTGGGATGCATCTTGACTTTGAGGCACAGTATAAAGGAGTAGATTAATTTAAGAGGCATTTGTATGACTGGATGGAAAGACTGCATGTATATTGCTAAACCAGGAGGAGTTTCCTGCTTTCCAAGTCTGTGCATCTCATTTTTCTGTGGATTTCAGGTCGGTGAACACTCTGGGGTTGGTGTTTGCAGGAACAGGCCTCTAGCAGGAAAAACAGCCTCAGAAAAATAGACTCTCTCCCAAAACAAGGCACATAAACTCGTTACATTTCCACAGCCAGACTCTGCACATCACTCTCACTTGGTTTAACTGCACTTCATTAATTGCTTCATTAGCAGGAGCTGGTGTCTCTTATTCCAACTTTCACTTTTTCTGTGCACTCTGATGGTGCAACCTTATCACTTCTCCCTCAGTTCACAGCTTCTCTCTGCAATACCATTTATAAGTTACCATACAGAATTTTCTTGTGTCAAAATTTTGCGCAGTTCTTCTGTGATGTTTCTTCTTATTGATGATTTAGAGATTTATACACCCCATAGCCACTGCCACCAGGCAGTCCCACCAGTACCTGGCTGGGTTTGGGTTAGGCTGGCTTCATGGGCAGTTTCTGTGGCTTTTGGGAACTCTCCCTCCTAGAGGAGGAATGAAGTCTGACTTGAAAGGTGGGAAGAAACTGGTTTCAGAGGTGCTGTTTGTTTATGTTCTGTGGTGGTTAATGTAAACCAAGGGTTAAATTTCTCACTGTCCTGTTCTGTGATATTTTATATGCACAAACCCACTGGCCCAGGTGTTAAGCAAACAGAGGAAATCAGCATATCCCACATTTTTTTCTGCTCCTGAATTTCCATTTCTTTCTTTTTTCCCTTGCTCCTCTTCTGTTACTGGTTTGTTTAAATAATGTCCTCTGCAAGGCAGAACAAGGAATTTCATTGTAAAATACTTGGCACTTGATCAAAATGAAACATAGCTGTACCCTTAAGAACCATATCACAGAGATTAATGAGCTCAGTAACTGCAAGAGAAGCTGCAGTGATTTTCTGAGGAACTGGATCCCGTGTCTCAGGTCTCCCAAAGAGCAAGAAGGTTAATTAAATCCTGGCTCTTTGTTATAACATTAAATCCTAAAATATGATGTCAGTCTTCAGGTCTCTACTGGGACAACTCTTGGTGAATTTCTTTCAAATATTTAAGCAGCAGGAAGATGAAAGGAAAGCACTTTAAGTGTATCCCTAATTGCCTTGTGTTTTGATGCAATGTCCTTTACAGGGGAAAATCCGCATTTGAAAATGTTCCTGCTGAGTTTGAAAATCATGACAACCATCCTATTTTGGGGAGGCAGGGAGAGAAAAGATAAACAGAAAGAATGGTGTTGATGAAAGGAGACGATCACCAGCAGGCAAGAGTTTGACAGGAGGAAAGTAAAATTCTTATGCCAAGTTTCAGTCAGGATGAAGACAAAACCAGCAGTGTCCACAGGACAATTTGATTGCTCTTCTCCAGTGTTACCTGACTGTCTGTAAGATAACCAGGGCCCAGGGATGTCATGGTAGATCCTAGGATCCCAGGATTTGCTAGTAATAGCAGTCATGAATTTCTTGTATCCTCTCATTATTATAAAATCCAAGTAAAGATTTGCCATGAACAATTTTATCTTTATATTCTCCATGTCTGACCACACTCTAACATTTCTGCTGGGTTGAGCATGGCCAGCAGCCACACAAACATTCACTCTCCCATCCCCAGCAGGACTGGGGAAGAAAAAAAGAAAAACAGAATGGGAAAGCACATGGTTTGAGATAAAAAAGTTTATTAGGTGAAGGAAAGAGACAGAAATGAAGCAAAGTAAATCACTGACCACCTCCCACACGCAGAGCAGCCATTCTCCAAGCAGGGGCCACCTTGGGAGCCAGAAGTTTCCCTTTCTCTGTCCCAGTTTTTACTGGTGACCTTGACCTTATGGCACTGTATTGTATGTAAGGAAAAGCCCTTTGGCCAGCTGGGGTCAGCTGGCCCAGCAAAGTCCCCTCACAATCTCTTGTCTATCCCAACCTACTTGCTGGAGGAGAAGAGTGTCCAGGTCTGCTTGTTTTTACAACAATCTCATCTAACAGATCATGTTGGTTTCCCTGCAATGACGTAGTGTAGGATTATGCCAGGGATATTAATGAAATAATACCCAGACTTTGACATATTGTCACCACTACTTAAAACAGCCTGTAGATGGACAGTCGTGGGTGGAATGGTAGGAGAGAGTTTATACATCTGCTTTTTTACCAAAGTTCTGTCTGATCTGAAAATGATTACAGATGAGAAACTTTATAGGGAAGATAAATATTTGAATGTTCAAGAGTAGTAAGGTTTGGAATGAAAAACGGAAGGAATTTCTAGAGAAAGTCTCTCTTTTCAGGTTGAGCATCAACTTTCACCTCTGGGGAAACTTCAAACAAATTTTTCCCGTGAGGTTAAAGGATAAATTGTTGTTTGTAGGGATTCCTTACATTTTCCTTTAAAACTTTTGGTAATTAATATTTAGGGAGAAATGGATATTGAAGTCCATGGGCTTCCACTGAGAGGACCATCACTCTATACAGTGTTTGGGATTAAAAATAAATCAACATAATAACTGTAACTAAGTTTTACAGAATTAGCGAGGGAAACTTTACCCCAAAGGAAGAATTATTCGAGGAGTCAGGAGAGAAGGAAATGCATAGTTTTATGTTTTCACTTTGACTTGTGGCAGCAGTCAGAAAACTGTCACCAAAAAGCACAGAATGTTTTTAACTGAGGAAATTCTGTTTTCAATTAACTAATTTTGTGAAATCATAGCCACCTGCAGAAACAGAAAAAAAATTTACGAGATTTTTATATTTGGGAAAATAATTTTATAAGATCGTAAATTCCTTTTTTTAAAAGGAGTACTTTAAAAGCCACCTTTTTGAATTAGTATGTCAACCACAAATCATTAGTGGTACATAATGATCAAAATGTTGGCTTTTTATTTCATATTGTTGGGAATGAATCATTGACAGAAATGTATTTTATAGCAACAAAACCAGTGTGGGGAACCTATTTCCACAGAAGCTCTATTCAAGATTTTTTTCATTCCATCCATAGATTTCTGCAGCAGTTGCCAATCACTAGAGTTAGGAAAACATGGGAATGCAGAGAAGGTGACAGTAACTGTGGAAGTGCTGCTGTGTGTCCCTGTTGTGAAACTTGTAAATGACCACAGACCAACCAGAGGGAAAAACCATTTCAAAATTGAAATGTGCAATCAAAGACCTTCAGGAAGGTCCAGGAAAAGTGAAGAGCCTTTAGAAGGGGAGAGAAAAAGAGAGCAATCATAGAAATGCTGAAAATATTTAAGAAATGAGCCTACAGAAATACTGGCCAGCAAGCCAGGGCAGAGCAGCTGGAGCAAGGAGGAGGAGATGCTGGCCTGCAAGGGAGAATCAGTACCTGGCTATTTGTCCAGCGTAAGCTTCACAACATTTTCAACATCACTCTGTGCCTTCTGGGACTCCAAGAAACCTCCTTTCCTGGCAGTTCCTTTCTTCCAGCACCCCTTGAGACAGACTTTCCTCCTCCTCCAAACAGTTTGCTTTGAATAGTTCCCTACAATCCTACTCATCCAGGGAGGATGCCACAAAAAGGCAGCGCGTTTGAGTTATCAGAGCAGCTCTACCTTGCAGACATGAGAAAGGCATTTGGACTCAGATCAAGTGCTGAGTGTGTTACAAGCACGCCAACCCACCTCAGTAAAGAGGAACACGTTCAAGGTGTGAATTTTTGAGTAGGAAAGTATAAACATCATTACCAAGATGTTAATGTTACGTGTTTAATGGTGTCAGCAACTGCTCTTGCTCCCCCTGTACCACATGAATCACATAAAAGAAAGAAGAGGGAAAAGCAGATGTGACAGCCCTTACTCCAAGCTAGTTCTGAAGACCAAAGGAATTCAATCTGCAGCTGGGCTACCACTGCCCTTGCCTCCTTTTCTTCTCCCCCAACATGTCATTTAGATCCATTTCCCAAGCCACTCAAACATGTTAATAACTAACTAGAAATAGTGCTGTGATCTTGGAGCCTTTCACAGCTCCCTGAAATCCAAACAACTTTTCAACCAGTATGAGCAGAAACAAGGTCAGGTGCCAGCAGGCAGAGAAGGCCCTCAAGCCCCAGGAGTTCCTGCAGCTCTGGACTATTTTCAGGATAGACCCGAGCTGCAAAACAGAAACATTTCATCTGCCAGCAGGGAGGCACAGGGCTAATTAGCAGGTCTTGAACAGCAAGATTCAAACTGAGAGCCTCCAGCACTCTCCCTGGTTTTTAGAGAAATGGATGCTATTTCTCTGTGTCACCTGCCTCTGCTGCCTGAGCACCCACCTTTTCCCTGCTCCAGCCCTGCTGAGCATGGAGCTGTAGAGCTGTCATGAGAACATCAGCTCAAACTGTGAAAATGGAAATCAGTTCTCACTCATGAGAGAGGTTTGTGTCAGGAGTTTCATTCACATTTATGCCATGAGTATGAGTGGCAGAGAGCCCAAGGCAGAGTTCCAGGACAGTCATACCAACATAATTCTGAACTCCCTCTTGAGACTGGAGACCTTAGAAGAAAAGGGTTGTTTGGAAAGTTACCCTATCCTGAAAGAAAGATAAACATTTGAACACTGGCTGTTCCTTGGAAAAGGGACACCACCATGGGATATTTCCATGCACAACTCAAGTGCAGGTGCTTTGGCACCACCACCAGCAAGGTGATTTCATCAGCAGACACAGGAAGCCTGTCCTGGCCTGCCATGAGGGCCTGCAGAGAGCAGGGTGTATTTAATCTGTGCACAGCCACAGAGCTCCCAGCTCACAAGGTAATTCACTGTTCTTTTATCAGCTGTGCTCTGCAGGCTGCACCTGGACTCTCTCAGCTGGGGTCTGACAACCCTTTCCTCCAGAATATATTCATTTTTATTAATTTTTACTTACTACATGATTAGAAACATAGATGTGTGGTCACTTTAAAAAACACATTACAGGAAGCATTATTAAAATACACCTTTACTAATTATGCTTTTGTACAAACATGGTAGTTCTGGGTTGTTACTTCATTTATCATCCTTCTTAGGAGTAGCTTCTGAAGAGTACTGAAGTTGGTAAGAATGAGACCATAAAATGTCTAATTCAATTTTCTAGACAATAAGGATCTATTCTAAGGATTGTCTAAAGATGATTGTTTAATCTCTGCCCATCACACCCCTGAGGAAGAGCTCACACATGTCCAAGGGATAATGTAAAACTGATGGGAATAAGGAAGGAGAGAATCTTAGAGTGAATTACACCATTATTTAAATACTCTTCTCTACATTCATCAAGGGAAAGCTCAATTCCAAATTAGAATGTAAAATTATTAGTTGTTAAATTAAAATGCATTATTAATTAGAAATTAAATTCCCTTGCAAGCTTATCTTAGGCAGGTCCTCCCTGGGTGGCAAAATTGAAGTACTACAAGAATAATGAAGTCTGAAGAAGAGGCCTAGAAAGCCATTCATAATAAGAACAGAAGGAAATATTCTGATGAGAATCCTCCCCTTCAGAATGCTTATTTTTATTTTGTGTCCTGCCATGACAGCAGGACCCTCTCAGAGGGTTAAATTGACAGGATATGTGTGATTTCATGGAGAAAGAGGAGAGATAAACAACCAGAGAACTCAGCATAGTGTAAGTTTTGAGATCACAAAGACATCCAGGCCACAGAGGATATTTCCACTGCAGACTTCTATTCCAGGCTTTGATCCTATTAGACCCTGGTGCTGTTAGGGATAAAGCTACTGAGACAGCTGTAAAACAAAATATATAATTGATGGGAGAGAAAGGACAATGAAATCTCTCATCAATTCTTGCTCTGACCCCCCAGTAATACAGCAGCAAATATTTTAAACAGATGATGCTGCTCAGATCCAGGTCCTGTAGCAGCACTGCAAACAAACCTTCACTATTTTTAACACCCTGTTAGTCCCTTTCAGCTGTGCCTGAAGACACAAAGGCACTGAGAGCCTCACCCTGAGCACCAAACTGAAGCTGAGTAAAACTAAGCTTGAACCCTCCTCAGTGAGCTGTTGAGAAATGAGGTTTTCTCTTGCAAGTGGAACAAGAAAATTATGATATTTCATTTTTACAAAGATGCTATATAGTTACCATGTTTTGTTCTGTATCTGGAGTGGGAGTGAGTACTGTTTTGTCACAGGTTGCACAACAAGTACAAGGCCAAATCTCCTTGTCTGGGGGAGACAGAAGGGAAAATCTGGGTGCACTGATTGTTTGGGTGACACTTCTGAACCTGTGCTGAAATCTCTGAGAAGCCCAAGGGAATTAAACGCTGACTCCCATCAGACTGAAAAGGAAGTCATGTGCCTAATCCTATTAGTGCCTGTAAAAATTCCCAGACCTAACATTAGCTCCAGAGGTTACTCCACTGAGATCCCTTTGAGAGTAAGCAAAACCCCCCCATATTGCTTCTGTGCAATTTGTTCTCCCTAACCACGTTATCGCTTCGGAGTTAACAGCAATAATTTATGTTCCATTATGTGCAGTACTTAATTTAGATAGGCCAGCTGCCTTCCTGCATGGCTGCCAGCAAAAGAGTGCACACTCTCAGGAAATAACAAATTTGCAGGTTTCCCTTGCCTGCCTTTCTGATCTTACTGGAGTTCTGGGCCGGGGTGCTGGGGGGATGTGGTTTCTTTGTTCCCATCCAGCAGGGGACTAACCCTGGTGTGAGCAAGTTTACCTCCCCAAAAATACAGAGTTCCAGTCTGCAGCACAGGGTTGTTCCTTGTCCACACCTCACAGCTGAAGAATATTTGAAAGCCTTTACATAAAAGCGTTTCTTAACAGTTTGAGGTCTTCTCCATCCTCAAATTAATCAGAAAAGAAATATGGGATTTGCCAGAAAAACTCTATTATTATGTTCAGTTAGAGAGTCTTGCTCTGAACCTACCTGCTGACAGAGAGGAAGCAGTGCATTGTTCTGGCAGATTATGCCATTATAATCCCAATAAATGCTTTGTACTGAAAACAAATTTTTAAATAACAGAAAAAAAATTTTAGAAATATTAATTTTGCTATAAGACTTTGTAAATAATGAGAATTACATGATTATGTGCTAGGTGGAACGTGAGAAGAAAGCAGGAAAACAGGAAAGAGTTTTGCCTGCCTATTCAGCATCAATTGTATTTTCCCTATACCTCAGTTTTGTGCAGTTGCTCAAAGTAAAGCCTTTCACAGCTGGGAGAAAGCCCAGCTGTGCCTAAAAGAAGTCAGCCTTGTTTGGTCAAACGTGACACTTGCAGCAGTGTGAGGAGAGGAGTAACCTCAGAGAGGATTTTCTCCCAGGGAGCCTCAGGGGATCAGCTCAGCTCTGAGGCAGAGTGGACCCTACTTTTGTCACCTACAAAGCAACTTTGCTGCACAAAGGGCGCAGTTCTCCTACCTTTGACAAGGAGCTCTGACCTGATAGGAAGCAAACAAGAATTAGCATCTTCCTGAAAATACTTGTGGAATTCATATTTCATTGCAGCAAGGGTGGGAGGAGATTTGTAAGTGTTCCTAAACTGATTAGTTTCTTTCTTCTACTGATCTTCCTTATAAATGGAGGAACCATTAGCACTTAACTACTTGTAACTTCATTGGAGAAGTGAAAAAAAAATAAAATAAAGAGATGTCACAACTAGGCCAGTGTTGAATTTGGCTTTTGCAAATGCTGCCCGACATCAGCAAGCTGGAAAACAAAGGCAGTTCATTTTCACACCACAAGTCACAGCAGAGTAAAAGAACCTGTCCTCAGAGTGAGCTCTCTGCATCCCATCAGTCACATGCCATGTCTGCACAGAGGTGGCACAGGGGCACCTGCTTTTGGCACTCTGCTTTCATCGGGAATCAATGTGCTTTGTCTTCCAAGTGGAGAGCAGAAATGCCTGTTCCAGCCCTGTCAGCTCAGGTGTCACAACTCCAGCTCCAGCCCCAGCAGCCTCATCACAGCAGTGCTGTCCCTTTGGAACAAGCCTTAATCACAGCAGGACGTGATGATGTTGGCAGTACAGGGGACCTCTATATGTGCACATATCTCATATAATGTGTTGATATCATATATGTTATTTTTGTAACCCCTAGCAGAGGAGAAGGCTCAGATGAGTGAGGGTGATGTGTGTGGGGGATCAGTAATGGAATCATAGAATTTTAAGAGGCTGGAATGGACATTAAAGATCATCTAGTTCTGATTATGAACCTCCCACTAGACCAGGTTGTTCAAGCCCTTTTCCAAACTTGCTTGGAACACTGCCAGGGATGGGGCATCCACAACCTTCCTGGACAACATGTACCAGGGCCTCCCCACCCTCACACAGTTAAGAATTTCTTCCTGTCTAACCTAAATTTCTCCTCCTTCCATTTGTACCTGTCACTTCTTGTCCTGTCACTGCAGTTCCTGACAAAGAGTCCTTCTGCAGCTTCCCTGTAGCCCCTTCAGACTCTGGAAGGTGCTCTGAGGTCTCCACACAACCTTCTTTTCTTCTGGCTGAACAGCCACAGCTTTCCCAGCCTGTCTCAAAGGCGAGGTACTCCAGTCCTCTTGTCAATGTTGTGTCCCTTCTCTGGACTTGTTCCAACAATTCCACATCCTTCTTACATTGGGGACACCAGACCTGGACACAGCACTGCAGGTGGGGTCTCACCAGAGCAGAGTAGGGGTGGAGAATCTCCTCCTTGGACCTGCTGCCCATGCTCCTTTCAATGGAGGCCAGGACAGGGTTGGTTTCTGGGCTGTGGGTGCTCACTGCCAGTTCATGTTGACTTTTTCCTCAGCTATCCACCCCCAGGTCTTTCTCTGCAGGGCTGCTCTCAATCCCTTCCCCACCCAAGCTGTAGGTGAGTCTGGGATTGCCCCAGCGCAGATCAGGACCTTGTACTTCACTTTGTTGCACTTTATGAAGTTCCCACCAGCCCCACCTCTCAGGCCTGCCAAGGTCCCTTGCTGTGGGGTGTGACACACCACAGCTGTGGCACTGCAAGCTGACTTCAGCTCTGCACAACGGGGACCAGGGGTGGCCTTTGGTTCAGATCAACAGCTGAGTGGATCAGCTGGTGGTCTAAATACTTCCCCAAGTATTCTCACACATGGAGAGGGGGAATTAAACATTATCCCCTCCATGTGTGAGATGGCTAAAGGAACCTGGGCAGAGAGCACTGCACTTTGACATATAATATAGGATGTGATGAAATCCAGGAGAGCATTTTGTTAACCCACACCACAGCTATTAACATTTATCTACCTACAAAATCCCGTTACACAAAGTTGTTTCACAAGAGGCACTCTGTCAAGCCTCTCAGGAATGGATTCCTGTTTTAGAAGCATGTAAAAAGTGCATCAGCCTGTTCCTCACCCCAAAAGCCCTCTGCCCAACATAGCAGCACTCAGGAGAGTGGCACATCTGAACTATGAACTTGCTCCCAGTGCAGCAGCTGATTGTATCTGGTGTTGAGAACACAGCATTGCTTTTATGGAATTCCAGGCTGTTTTCACAAATACATTAATGCAGTGTTTGAAGAAAAGGAGTGGAATTAGTGAGATGAAAGTACATACAGAAAAATGCCACCACCACAAGGAGCCTCCAACAGTGTATGCAACTTAAAGAGAGGGTATGTGAGAAGCTCCCACAGCCTGAAGGTCACTGTGATGTGGACTGCTTAGCACAGAAACAAACCACCTAACAACATTCCCTGTGCCTTCTTCCATGGAGCAAACATGTTTTTCCATTTCCACGGCTCCCTTACACAGTGCTGGCTGTCAAACCTTGCAGTGCCACACTGCCCCACTGACCTGCCCTTGCCCATAAACCCCACTGCTGGCTGCTTCTTACAGGTGTAGTTGTGATGTCTGACATCAGTTGGTTCCAGATCAAAATTACATCCTCAAAAAATGAATTACGGATCCAAGGAGATCCAATAGAGGCACTGAGGTAAGAAAAGCTGTATTCATGAGAACTCAAAAGGAAGACAAAAAAGTTTCTGCTTGCATACTCTTAGAATGGAAGCCCATCCTCTCCACAAAAAATAGGTCCTCCCACACAGTGACACATGACACCACTCATCTGTCATTTTAAGGCAGCTCAGCCCAACCTAGACAGTTCAAAGGGGAACAGATCAGGGAAGAGAAAACCTACAGGAGAAACCAAGAACCCAGTGCTTGCAGAGTAGCAAAAAGATGACCCAAGAATGTGATGTTGTGACACAAAGAGCTGATGGCCCAGGGGTCAGAGCATGGTACAATGTATGATGTTGGTGTACACAGGAGGAAGTGCTTTATCTTCTAGTGAAAAATAAAAACTTTGAAGATGTCAGATTTGAAAAACTGGTTTAATCTACAGCATCTCTGCGTACAGCCATCCTACCCTGCTGCAGTCTCACCTTCTTCAGTTACACAGCTTTGGGATTACTTTGGAGGATTCTTCAGGAAAGGAAGATAACTCCCTCCCTGTTTTGATCTTTTAGAGGAGCCATTCAAAACTCCATATATTGCTGCTATAAGTGAACCATCACTATTGTTCAGTAGTGAACCACCCCTCTCCAGTTCTCAAGGACTAGCTTTGTGCAGGGAATGCCCACAGGGTTAATCTTGTTCTTGCCTCCCATCCCTACAAAACAATCAATCCAGGTAATTGCTGCAGACATGTGGCCCTCACATGGGTCAGTTTGCATGACTGAGACCAAAAAGAATAAATGGAAATGAAACCAACCAAAGAAAAAGAAGATAGCCCTTAGTGCATGTTTAGTTACAAAACCCATAGTAAGTAGGAAAAGGATGCAGATCTCCCAGTTACATTATTGGCTTCTCAATAAACACTTGAAAAAAAGCCAGATGCTGGGCAGTCACCATTTCATTCAAGCACAAGTAAACCCCCTCTATTCCATCATGGTATGTACAAAATCACATACAGTTAAATAAACAACTGAAAGCGTGAATGAAATTCTAATATACAGCACTTTCACACAGCCAAAGCTATTTTATTTTACAAGACGAGGCTTTTGCGTTCATCTTTTTTTTTCTGAAAGCCCAGTAAAAACAGCGTAAACTACTTAAGCAAAATTTAAGAGACAACTTACAAAGTAAAATTTGCATAGCACTGTAAATCAGCGTCTTTGTTTGGGCACAGTTCTCCGTAAAAACTACAGTAGGTGACAGGGTTGGGTTTTCTTAATAGCTTCTTGTTTTTCACCAGATTCAGACACACTTCTTCCGAACATCATAAAATCAAGTGTAGGAAACAACTGTAAAAATGTACAAAAATATATACACATGCACAGTAAATGCATACCCTGTATACAGTTTTATTACTCGTTAGATTTGGCTAATAATGATAATCTGGTGACTTACGCTTCCCTCCAATGACAGGTTTGCAACACATCAATCAGCTCAAGGAGGGTGATTTTCCTCGGAGAGGAGGTTTTGATTAAAGCTACAGTACTTGCTGGTGATCTGAGGAGTGAGCGAGGCACCGGCCTCGGGCGTTCAGGCGAATTTCAGCATTCAGATGTCACAAGGGACAGCTCAGACACAGCTGAAGCAGAGGGACACGAAGGGACACAGCTTGGCTCTCTGCACTGATGCACATGCACAGAATAAAGGAGGTACACAGAACCCACTCATGCCTTGGGGTGTAAAATTGAATTCCTGATTAGGCTCTGCTACCTACTCTTCCTTCCTTCGCCAATTTTAGTAATTTGTAACTCAGTGTGTTTTCCTTAAGAATGCACACTGGCCAAAGTGAAAAAAAGTTGTGTAAGACTGAAAATTGGTAGTGGTAGCCCCCACACTAAGGAATACTTCTAATTTAAATTTTAAAAGTACTATTCTGGTTGCTGCTGAAGTGTCTAATTTTAAAATTCACTTTTCTCCTGAAAAGATAAAATGCTGCTTCTGCTAGTGGTTTACAGAAATAGACTATCTGCACTCAAGTGCTCTCAACAGTGAAAGTGCACAAATAATCTTTCTTTACAGTTTCAAAAACTGAACTGGTGGCTGGTAATTACAGGTATAACATTTTAAGAAACACAGGCAGCTTTCTAAAAGCCTAGAGGCCAAGGATCAGAGAAACACATTTGTCTTAGATGCCAATCCCATGTCTTCCCAATTCTGAAATATGAAATATTTTCATTACTTTTTCTGGTGGCTAACACACATGGCACAGACCCTGTAATGCTGACTTCCAGAATGTTCTCACTCCAAACCACAGCAGGTAAACAACACACACCCAACAGCCTGCAAGCATCTTGCTGCAGAGACAATCAGATAAACCAGCCTTGAAGATAAACATGGCAGAATGAGAGTCCCCATCTGAAACAAGCCCTTAGGAGGAATTCTGACCCAAATCACATGAACATGGCAAGGGTTACTTTATAAGTTGTTACATGGAGCTCTCTGATCCACATTAGTAAGAGCTTGCCTTCCACACAGTTGTCTCTGCATTGCAAAGCTCCTGGTGATCACTCCGTTTTCTCAGAGCAAGAATTTGGCCGGACCTGTCAGGGTTCCTGCTCCTCCCAGCAATGCACCTTGCCATGTTCCTGCTCCCTCACAGCTCCCAGCAGGGCTGTCACCTGCTTCAAATCCCAGCTTCACTCAGCACCAGCAGCCCTGGAGCACCGCCTGTTATGGTGAGAAGGTTCAGGAATAAGAGAACAAGCAGCTGTGACACGCTGGGTGGGAGTACAGATTCAGCATTCCCATCACAGGGATGAGCTTCTTTGTGCAGGCACACAGCAGAACTTGTCTGTGAGGAATCAGAACCTTCACACCAGGGGACAGAAACACATGGCATCCAGGAGATGCTGTGAGCTATCCTGCTGCATCCCATCTTCAAAGGAGATCAAGGAATGGATTCTTCACTTTGATCTGTGTTGGCCTCCAGCATCTGCATGAAACACTTGGGCGAAGTCTGCCCAAGCCTGGCTTTAGACTTCTCAGCAAATACTTCTCCAAGGTGCCACAATACATCAGATTGTGTCTTCAATCTGAAACACTCTGTGTAGCATCAAGTCAGCATTATTAAAAGCCTCCAACCCCACATTTCTTCAAAAGGTAAATGAAGCAGAACCAGGTTTTGGTGTAGTCCCAAGACAGAAACAGTACTTTCAGCAAATATCCGATGGACAGTGACTCCCTTGCTTTCTCATTATTCCAACTCTTAATAAAAACCTTGTCCCAACTCCCTTTCACCAGAGGGACTGGTTGCCAGGTAGGGAGGGACTGTATGAGGGAGGCCTCTTCTCTTCCCTGCTAAGTTATGTTTTGAAGCAGCAAAGTTGCATCATCATTTAACACAAACACCATCCTGTCACTTCAGACCTAGAGCTGTCAACCAGCGCCAAAATTCAGGAAGAGAAAACCCCAGCCATGTGAGACAGCTGCTGTAGGACTGGTTGAGCTGGAGAGCTCCGAGTTCCTGCTAAGAGGTTGTAACCAAACCATCTGCAGAAGATACAGGTGAGCAGATATACAGACATCAGTGATGGAGACAAGAGGTACCACGTGGAAGTGAGCAGTCACACTCACTTTTCCTGTGAATACCAGGCAATTAGGACACAGGCAGCAGTCAGATTCATTGGTCAGCAATTAAGTGTAGAGCCCTTCGAGATAAGTTAAAGCAGAACAAAGGAACATTGCCCATGCTCTTTGTGCCAGAGACAGATATTTTGCTCAAGGAGTGATGCAAAGTCAATTGCAGGAGCACATTCAGCCCAAAATGAGCAAGAGAGAACTGTAATCCTACTGAGCCAAGGCCTCTGGATACAACATCCTTCTTCAGCATCAGCTCTTTGTGCCTTCCTAACTCAGAGATGCCACGTGGCCAGCAGTCCCCAAGCTCTCTCCCAGCTTCTCAGATGTAGGTCAACGTGGATGCTCCTCTGGAACTGCAAATCCCACTTGGAGAGCAGCATCATTGCTGTTGGTGACAGTGACAAGTGCTGCCAAGGCCAAGAGCACACATCTATCATCTGTCCATTCCTCTTCGGAGTCCGTGCTGAACTCCATGGCAGTCAGCTTGCAAGTCCATACTGGAAAACTCTATTTACTCCAAACAAATAAGCAATAAATGAAAATTCTGAAAGGTGGAGAGAAAAAACACTCCCATAGCTGTAAGTTTATTAAACCTAGCATGGTTGAAAAGCAAAAGACGAAAAACATGATATATTTTTGTTTATTATTGCTCTTAAAGGGCTTGGTAGTCAAATATACAAGCTATGCTCTATTAAACCAGAAGAAAATAAGATATAAAATCTATGCTCACTTTTCCAATCCAATCCACCTGCTAATCTTCATTAGTGACATTAACTTCAGCTACTTCCAGTCATTTTAATTTATACATAATCTGTGTACGTGTGCGCGCGCAAGTATAAAAACCCCTATTTGAGAGATAAAATTCAAAATCAAGAGATTCGTGTTGGTTTTGTACTGTATTGTGCACTGCTGTAGGTTTCAGTTTTTCAAGTGGTTACTGATATGTCTGTTTAGAAGAGCATAATTTAAGTATCTGATGATGTATTTATTATATTTCCAAAAAGAAAGCATGACCAATAAGTTATGATAAGAAAATATGAAATGTTGATTATTCTCCCCTTGATGTACATGCACTAATCCCATGATCCTGAATAGGGAGTTACATGCACTAAGAGGAGAAAAGGATCCTGTAAAGAGAAAGGAATTAATAGCCTTTCTCCTCTAAGCAGCTCCCCTCTTCTCAGCATTAAGAAGGGATTTATTTTGTGAAATTCTCATCATGCCCATTAATATACTGCTCAAAATGTAAGTATAAAACATAGTCAATGGTCAGCCTGCTTAGCAAGCCTCTTCTGCTAAGCCAGTACAATTTATATATACTCAATATCATCTTCAGGAAGCAAGTATACAGCATTTGTAACATTTTTCTAGGAAACAAGAACTATACCCATTACTGAATTACTTAAGAAAAAAAAAAAAGAAAAAAAAAAAAGAACCCCCCACTGTTCTCAGTCCTCTGGTTAAAAACAGGGAAAAGACAGAGTGAACTTTATCAGCATTTGGATGTCTGACTGTATTTGAAGACAAATTACAAAAACATCCAGTAAACAGAGCTATAGCTAGGCTCTGCTCTCCTCAGTTCCCAAAGCATATTTCAAATTCCACTACCATTTGCAACAGATTTGCAGCCCCTCTCTTAGGGAAGATTTATTGAGGGGACAAAGATGACACACTAACGTTGGGGGTCTGGGTACAAGGAGTCTAACAGGAGACAGACAGAACTCAGGTCAGCCTTCAAATGCTCTTGTTGAAAAGACCACAAATAAAAATCAAGTGCATGACAGAACAAGTGATTAATGACCCCAAGTAAAATATTTTTCTAAGTTACAAAATTGCTCTTCCAGTGTTTGAAAACAGAAAAACCTGTGGGAGAAGAGGTTACATTCCAACAGTTAAGAGCAAATTCAGAAAGAAGGTAAATTATTACTCTCTTATCTTGGTTACTGGAGCAAAGATGAAAACAACAACCAGTGCTTTGATAAAATCTGCTCTTTACAAAAGTGAGATAAATATTCTAGTGGCAGCTGGGTTAAAGATACAGACCCTGAGGGTTAGCTTCTGCCCTCAGCCGTAATCTGCAACTCATTTCACCCACTTCTGTGAGCAGCCAAATGCAGATTGTGACCTTCAGACTTGAACATATAGGTATAGTTACCACCTGATTGCAAATAATTCTCCAGGTATGCATACAGCAGCAACCTACAGAAACCTCCAAATGTGCGTTTGTAAAAAAAGGAAAGGAAGGAAAAAAGGGAGACAGGTACAGACATGATTCTGAGCTCTAATTTTCAGTGAAAAAGATCAGAATGTCAACAAGCAAAACTAAAGATGCTTAAAATCCCTGAAGAGACCTTATACTCTTTCTAATGCTTTAACAGCACAGCTCACCTTGCAAAAAACTTCACATGAACATCTAAAGCATGATCAAGTCAAAAGAGCAGCACACCCTATCCTGACACACACAGGGTAAAGTCCTGGCCCCATCTGAATCCATGCTGAAACTCTCATTAGAAGTTCAAGAGATACCAGCATTCAAAATTTGACTGCTACAGACCTCTCCTTTTCACATTTTTTTTACAAAAGAAGACATTTTGAAAACTATTGTGCTGATTTCTAGTGCTGCCTCCCAGTTTACTGAGAGAGGTTGGCTGAACTGGACTTTGGTAATGAGAGATGCAAACAGAAATTAAAGGAGAATTGAAGAAATTTCCTTCTTTGCACAACTCTAAATCCCACGGCCAACCACTAATTCAAAAAAAACCAAACAAGCCCATACAGATTCAAAACTATGGAACATGTTTGATGTGAAACAGGGCAAACAGTACTCAAGACTGAAGTAATATTTAGAAATTAAACAGCCTTGAGTAGTTAGCAGGAGATAGGATGAGGGTGTTATCCTATTGGAGCTGTTCTATGGGATGTGCTGATGGACAACACGCTGCTTCCAAACTCCACTATCCATTCTCCTGCATTACAGAAGTCTCTAAGATGTTGCCTGAAAATAAAAAGTGTCAGTGTAGCATACGAACAGGATTTCATCTGTAGCCATGACAACACAGCCAAAAAGACTCTAACCCAATGAACACCTGTCAATTCATTTAAGGAGGGTGTTTTTTTCCTGGCTCATTAGTAAGAGAAGTTGGAAATCAATAAATGTTACATTGGCTTTAGCAAGAGGAAACATTCAATGGCTCCTGTTGTAAAAGTGAGTGTAGTGCTCTTGACAGAAACCAGTTTTCAGTCATCTGAAGGTACACGTGGCCATGGCCAATGCCCTCTTTTCTCCCCCACCCCAAGTCCCCCAACAAAGCAAGAAAAATTAGTTTCTTCTTCCACCCCACCCCAGATTTTCTCCCACAGCTTGACTACAGTAATCCTTGAACAGGCAGAAGGTTGGTGCATTCTCTTCAGCCGATGCCTCCAACTTCTTCATTCTTGGCTCAAGTTTTATTCATTAATATTAGTCATCAGTTATTAAGAAAAAGATAGTTTCTAAGTGTTTGTTGTTGTTTTATAACTGAAGTTAATCGGATACCATAGTCTGGTTATATGTGCTGAACTGCAGCTGTCAGTTATTCCTTTTTCTTGAATTCCTGGTTGCCATAGCTGGAGCCTTTTTCTATTTCAGTTACTCCTATCAGTCTACGAACTCCAAAGGAAGCTTTAAAATATAACAAGAGAAATGAGAGGCACATTAAAACCAGTCCCAGCATCCAGGAAATTGCATGTAAACTCACAAGCAGAACCCAATCCCCAAGTCAGCAGTGACCAACAGTGTGCTGTATGAGGCTGCACAGGGGTCACAGGTCAAATGGCACTCAAAGAGAGGGACAATCCAGATTTAAAAATATAATTATTGCTTCTTTTGGTTAAAAGGACATGTAGCATGAACACTGAAGCATATCCCCTCCCTCTACTTCCCCTTTGTTTATTGTTAGGGATTTTTTTTGGGGGGGGGGGAAGGGAAGATTTGGTGATATTTATTTATTTTTAGTTTGTGGTGGTGGTTTTGTTTGTTGGGGTTTTTTTTTAATTCACAGACAAGTTGTCCAGTGAAAGTATTCTTTCCTTCAGGCATCATAATAATGGGCTACATGACTCACCTGCTACTACTGCAGTTTTTGCTTAAGATATGAAGGCAAATTTGCCCAGATTAAAACTTTTGAAACAATAAAAATGCTGTACAACAGAAAGACTAATGAGTGAGCTCCAAATATTTTCCTACAAGCCCCATCCTCATTAATTAATACACAGAACTTATGAGAGGTAAAGGATCTTGTTATGTGTCCCACTGGGCTTAGCATCCTCTCTGCTTTTATTACCTGCTCCTACAAGTCCCAGGAATGCAAGGATAAGGAGAGGTGATCCACTTGCAAAAACTCCAAAGCCAAATGTGAAGAGAGGAGAGAGGAGAACTGTGGCCCAAAAAAGAAAGTTTAGGAGAGTCCATGGTCTCCTAGGAGGTTTAAACTGCTTGCCAGGAAATACACCTTCCTGATTATACATCTCTTGCAAAGCGTCCTGGGGGAAAGAGAAAAGAAAACAGGTTCATAATGTTTGCACCCCAAGCAACCCAAGATCAGTCAGCTCCAGGACAACATCAAGGACAGTATCTGTGGTACAAACTCATCAAGAGTGCACAGCATCCAATTCCATCTGCTGTCACTTATTTGGGCATTTTTGTTGATCATCCAAGTGACCTTTAAGCCTTTTGAAGGCAATTTTGGTACCATCAAAAACTGAAACCTTACTGTCCTCTCCACTACCAAATACCTTCATCTTGCCTGTTAATTGCTTAAGAATTTAGGGCAGCTTCAGGCCAGAGACCAGTTCAGACCCTACCAACCCTCTTAGCTGGGTGCTTTTCCTTCCTGTTTTTATTTCCAGAAAGGTCAGCAGAAAAATTCTGTACAGAGAGCCAGGAGGGGAGGGCAAGGAAGGAGCTGAGAGCAGAGACAGCACCACACCAGCCCTAATCCCAGCCCTGCTACAGAGCCACTGCATCCCAAACTGAGCCTGCAGAGGTGCAATCCTGGAACACATCAACCAAAGGAACAAGGTGCCCACCACCTTCCCTCAGTCTGTAAGATTTAAGGTTCTTTAAGGTTTCCAAGTCATTACCAAGGATGGCTCTAGTCCAGCTATTTCTTGTTTTTATCTATTTTTTTTTAATTTCCCTTACAAAGGACTGAGAAGTGCAAGGCATTCCTTGCCAAAACCAGCCTTTGGAGGACACACTCTCTGTGCAGGAAGAGGATTCCTGTTATAAAGTCATTGCAATAAATGGAATGAGAGGATTCCAGATACAAAGTACTGCTAACACTAAGATCAATATGTATAATACTCATGTCCATAAGCAATAACTCCCTGTCAACATCTCACAACAAAGCAGAACAGAGATACAGCCAACATCAGCAGAGATGTGAAGAAACGGTGCCACATTGCACCCGGGGAGGGTTAGATTGGACATTAGGGAAAAAAAACTTTCATGGAAAGGGTTGTAAAGCAGTAAGACTGTCCAGGGAACTGGTGTGGAGTCATCATCCCTGGAAGTGTTCAAAAAAACCTATGGATTTGGCACTAGAGGACATGGTTCAGTGGTGACCACGGTGGTGGTGCTGGCTTGACAGTTGGACTCTGTTCTTAGAAGCCTTTCTCAACCTCAAAAGCTCTTTGGTTCTATAGACCTGCTAAGGGGAGGTGGGGGGAAAAGATGATGAGCTGCTCTTTGTAAGATCACCTCTCTCCTTAACTGAATCAGAGTTCAGATATTTGAACAAATCAGGTTGAAATAAACATAATGAAACTCAGAACAATTTGCTGCCTACCTAGAGACTAAGCATAAGCCTGGCAATGCTGCAGCACAGGTCATCATAGCTGGGGAAAGTCCAGGATACTTAAAACTTTCTGTTTCTGCTGTCTTTCCACAACACAGAAATCAAGATACACTTTTCAAGTTCAATAATCAACCACTTAGGGCTGGACAACAATTACAGCTCTCTCCTACTCCCCACAGAGGAGTTAAATCTGTGGTTGAGAAAAATGGATTTTTCCATTTTATCTAAGGTTAGAAAAAGAAATGACACAAGGAAGATCTCTGAGCCATCTGAAGACATGCTGGGCATGTGTTTTATCAGTCCCTGGCAGCAGATCCCAGGGACTGTCTGTCCCATGTCACACACCACTGCAGAAGTACTACCAGGAGGCAGAAGGAAAGTGACAGTGGAAGAAAAATGAAAGCAAAGAACAATTGCAGCTGAAAGCTGGAACCGGCTGTCCCTGACAGACAGTTATCACTCTTCTCCAGTGCCTAAAAACACCCACAGGGAAAATGGAGCTTTTAGAAACGCATGACAGAGATCCAACTGCTGAAAAATGTAAAAAGACACTGGATTGCTATTAGTCTTCCACAGCTCAGGCATATCTCTGAACTCTATTGTGCTTTCCTGGCAATTTGAGACCTCACTACCCAGCCCTCTGCTGCCAAGGGGCTCCTTGGTCCTGCTCCTTCCAGCACTTTGAGGGATGGCTGCCTACTTATACATAATATCCTCTCCATCCAGTGCAAGAGTGTGTATTACTCACTGCCTTAATACACTCCCCTGTGCAAGTCCCAAAAGGCAGAAAAGAAAGCAAAGCTATTTACCTTTTCCTGGTAAAGCTTATGAAGCCAGTTTGCAGCTTCCTTTTCATCTTGAGGGATATCTTCCAGAGGAAATCTCCTAGTTTAGTAGAGACATTAAAAAATGGAAAGAAGAAAAACAAAAAAGAATAATTAAGGGAAAATCCAGGTCTTTGGTTTTATGTCTCCCCTAGGGAAGATCTTCCATTCACTAAAGGGCAGAAATCACAGGCAATAGTGTCACTGATGGCAGAGGTCTTAAACACAGAGAACTGGGACTTAAAATCTGAAGTTTTAAGTTAGGAACTGAGTGCTATTTAAGATAAAAGAAACTGTACAAGCTTTCAGAGCACACCAGTAAAATAAGCATTTCTCATGCAAACACTGTTCCTCCTTCACCAGACCCACCACTGGCTGATTCCCAGCGAGCTCAGACTGAGGCACTTGGAGCTGGGAAAAGACAAGCAAGTGGAAAACCCAAGGATAATTGCTGGTTACATTCTGGTAGTGAAAACCCTGTTTGGGAAGAAATGGGAGAGACAACTAAACATTCACTTTATACCATCTCTAAAGAAAACATCTGCAGTGACTGCACTTGCCCCTCTTTGCCTCTGCAGCCCCACAGACTGAGGCACACAGTTCTGGGGGTGTGTGACAGTTTTGCCCAGTGCCAGCCCTGACCTGACCTCACTGAGGACAGGTGCCTTGTCAGAGCCTCTCCGTAGTGGTGAAGAGCCAACCCTTCACCTGCATTCTTCTGTCTTCTAGACCCTTCCAAGCCAAGCCCCTGTATGATTCTGTGAATTTGTTCTAATGCATTTCTGATGATTTCTGCATCCCATAAGCCAAATGAACACCAGATCTGGCAGATTTACTTACATGAGCTCTAACAAGAGGAACTGCTCAATTCATATAAATAATGCTCAATAAAAGCTCAGTGAAAAGTCATTTGCTGAAGGCTTTCTGGTGAAGTTGCCGTGGTGTTGCTGCCACCACTAGAGGGGACTCACAGCAATCACATTTGGTGATTTCCTGATTATTTCCTCTGGAGGCAGTAGGGATAAAGATTGGATCCACTGCAGAGCTAAGCTGCTTACCTCTGCACAGGTAACTACGTCTGCACACACCAAGAACAAGAGCTTATGTGCTTCCCTTCTCTGAGCTACAATAAGGCTGCTGGCACAACAAGGACATGTTCCATTTTCAGCAAAACATCTGTAAAAACAGTCCCCTTACACTCATAGCTTCTTCCCCAAAACAGAAACAAGTGTAGAAAAGCAGCTTGAGAATATTCATTCCATCCACAAACATATTTTTAATTGAATTATCTAAGCATAACCATTTGTAGGGTACAAGTAGTAATTTCACCTGGCAACATCATCCTCAACAGAATTTTACAAACCTGAACCTCTTCTAACTCTACTGAAAATTACATTTCTCTTCTCTCCTCCCATTACCCCTCCAAGAAATGAAAGAAAATTGCACCTTCATTAACAAAAAAAGGATATTTAACTGAAGGCTGCCACAATTCAGTGTATAATTAATAATTATACAGATGTGCATCCATGCATGTGCACCTCAGATCCAGACAGATATCCTACATGCATCTGCCATCAGTGTGGAATTACAGGTGAAGCTGCCTGACCAGCTGTTTTGCTGGCTGGCAAATTGTCTGCTCACTTTCCTCATCAGGAATATGTTTGGCAAGTGTAAATAGTGAAAATGAAACCCCTTGCAAATGAGCAACTCCACCTCTCCATGGACAGCTCCACAGTCATCTTTACAGCTGAGAGATAAAATGTTGTGGATGTTGCAGCAACACACAGGCCCAAGGCCAGAGGGGAAAGGTGTGGGAGGAAGGAGAATGTTTTTTAAAAGTTAAAAAAAAAATAAAAATCTAGCATCAGCCTCATCACCAGAATACAGCAATATCTTCCAAAGGGTGGGTGAATCCCACAGAGAAGAAGCAAACTGTCTAAAGAACTGTGGAAAGAATAAGCAGGTCATGTCTCAGGTACAAACAGGGAAAAGAAGAAATTCAACAGGTACAAACACAAAAGGGAAAAGAAGGAATTCAACAGGATTGGTCGTTTTTATGATCACAAGGAAGCCTTTGAAGCAGAAGGCAGCAAGGAGAAAGCAAGAAAGAGAAGGGGCGGGTGTGTGTGCATGCAAATGTGCTGCATGGGGTTAGGTGTTAGCAGCTACTCTTTGAGGCAAAGGAACAGTGAGGAATGTGAGCAGTGTCCCAGCTCATTCACAGGATGTCTGAATTTCAGCATTTTTTAATTTTTAAGCTGCTGATCAAACCATCTGAGTGAGGGAGAGAAACTGGCATGTAAAGGAGCTTTAGACTATTTACTACAAGGGATTGCTGAAGGGCAAGGAGAAGTGGACTAGAGGAAAGGAAATTACCCTGTAAAATCTGAATACACCTCAACATGCTAAACTATGCATCTTAGGGCTCACCTCCATCAGTAAATACTCACCTTACACACATATCTGCTTCATATTTCTTTCCATAAAGAATTCCTAATAAAGATGGGTTCTTGTTTCCTCTGAAATTTAGTGTTACATCATACACTGCTGAAACTGTTGGGAAAAAAAAAATAAAACAGGGCTGTTACAGCACCAATTCCAACAAGCACCTTCTGGCATCCTTGCTTGAGACAGCAACAGAGCCTTGTGCAAGCCTTGCATTAATGATGTGTCAGAGTCCTCCACTCTTCTGTGTTTACACATCACATCTATCTGCACCAGCCCCCTGACACTGCCAGCTCTGTAAAACACCAGATGACTTGATGAACTAAGCAACATAAAAAGGTTGTTAGTATTTCTTAAGACTGGTATCTGACAGTTCTGTGGCAATTTACAAATTACCAGCTGACACGCTGGATCCTCATTACTGCCAGCTCACTAATTGTAACGAACAACAGAGCAGACTGTGCTGGTACTAAACAACACATCACGAGTGCTGCAGAGCTTGGCAGTACCTGTTCCCCTGAGACACTGGACAGCAGTGGTGAAACCTTTGGTTCTGGGCAACAGGTGGTATTTCAGTTTAGGCAACCCCTTGGATTCAGCTACTTCCATACTGATGCGGTGCTTGGTCTCTGTGAAACGAGTTCCTTCACAGTACAGCAGAAACTGTGCAAGACAAAAGCAAAAAAAGAAAAAATAACCCAAGGATATCTTGAGATATCAAAAGAAATCCAGCAGTATACTGAAAATTTGTGCAAGATGAACATACATGTGCACACACTTCAGTTGTCTCATCTCTTCACCAAGTATTAGGCATAAGCACCAACCCCCAGCTCATTTACCATTACCTTACATTTAACAACACTTGTACCAAATTTAAGGTGACAAAAAGACAGCCCTAATTGTGGCATTTAGAATGCACAGAAACTAGGAAATGGATCCACTCAAGTCAATTTTAATCATGATTTCAATTACCAAGCAGGAAGTCTTGATTTAAATAATCAATGCTAACTACATTTTGCACTTATATTTTCTACTTGTTTTCCCTAGAGACTCATCCTTGGTTCTCAGCTGTAGAATCATTAAAATGTATAGATTTGAAGCTCAAGTTCAATTGTGAGATTTTCTAATTGGTAGGGTTTATTGTTTTTTCTTTTCTTCCTCACACTCATCAGGAAGATGTATTCAATATAATTCATATCCATATATTCAAGCAATTAAGTAGCTTAAAATAGATTCTCCAGATTCTTACTTTTTCTATCTTTGTAATGGTAGAAAATTACAATGCACTCACAATGTTCTAGTTAAGGCTTAATGTTTCACTATTCATTTTAACAAGCTGTACTGGATAATACTGAAAACTCACTTAAAATGCATAAAAAGCCTCTTAATGTTTTATAAGCCAAATAATTGTATGTTACATGTGCTGCTATAAAAGCAAAATTGTGAATTTATCAAAACCTTTGCATTCAAAGCGCTAAGAAGGTTAATGGGTTGATTACACCACTGTGCTGCTGCAGTGAAGTTTAACAGCATTGCACACAATGAAACAGAGTTGTTTTACCCTTGATTTTAAATAATGTCAAAATAAAAAGGAAAAAATGTAACTGCAGAAGCAGATATAAGCTTGCCATATGTTCTCACAGAGACTTTTTGGGAAACCTGCAATTTCACAGATCAACGAACACACTAACAGGAACTTTCTATCAAAATCCATGGCCTGTGCAGTCAAATTCACTCACTTCTCCAAAAAAGATATTTTGTTGATGTGTCCTTTCAGCCTACCTCAGAAAATGTTACACAGATGTAGCAATCAAATGTAAGCATTTTTTTAAATAGGCAAAATGAAGTTTGGACAGAATCATTAGCATCACACAAGCCTGATTTATAAATTATTCTCAAGCTTCTGAACTGTTTCCCAAATGGTTTCCCTTACCAACAGGCACACAGCACTTTTCTACCAGCATATCCCAAAAGACCTCCTGAAACAGAGCATGGCTTTTCTGTGACAACTCTTGGAAGTGAGCACACCTTCTCCTGACACACAAAGCCACCAGTCTGTCACCGTTTCACTTCCAGCAGCCAATACCAGAGGAGGGACTCAACACTTACCCACATATATTCAGGGTAATCAGACAAACGTTTCAATCCCTCAATAACTGTATCTCTGTCCTCTTCCCATTTCCTTTTGCAGAAAACAATCTCAAGGAAGTACCACGTCCAGCCGATGAGGGGTACGTACAGCAGCTCTCTCTTAGCAAGAACTTTGGAACTCTTGGAGAGAAAAAAAAAGTGACAATCCAAAAATGTCATTTGCTGATTTGTGCAACGAGGTCAAACACATTAAAGCTAAGATGATGGAGCTGTATCTGGGGACTTAAATGCACAGAAACTGTTTATAGATGGGATTTAAACAGACCTGTCACCCTGCAGAGGAAGGGAAAGCTCGTGGCCCACATACCCCCAGCACTCCAAAGCGCTCCGTCATCGTCCAGCCGCACAGGAAGTCGATCTCGAAGTTGTGGTTCAGGATGATGATGACATGTTCCTTCCCAAAGGTTTTCACCGTGGCCTCGTCTGAGAACAGGGTGCACTCTGTGCCTGACCACCATTCCAGCAGCATTACCAACTCTAGCAAACATGATGAAGGTGGAGAGAGGAGTTAGGGGTATCCCTACAGAAAGCATTTCGAGTTTCCTCCTCAGCCCCATTCACTGCCAATACCATCACCTTCCCAAACCCATCCATCAGAGATGAAACAGAAGCTTGGAAATGTACAGACCACACCACATTACCATCCTTGAGCAGTATTTAAGGCACCAGACATATGCATTATGGATAATTCAGCAAGTTTTTAACAGTGACAAGTCTGGGTATTGCATTACAAATGCAAAATTTGATGACCACTGGAAAAAAAAAAGCCCAAAGACTTTTATGCCTAAAAACAGACAGTGGAGCTGTTGATTGCTCCACTAAATGAGCACAGTTCCTCCCAGGTGGAATAGAAATTATGCATAGATGCAGCCTAATGTTCTTACTCCACATGAAACAAGCCTTATGGAGGTAAACAGACCAATAAAGGTCTTTTAAAGGGATGCAGTGACATAGATCTTCTGTGATAGATTTTAATACTACAACACAGGGCTCTAATTGTTCTGCATTATGATCATCAGCACAGAGTTAAAAACAGCAGAAAAATGAGTTAATTTATCAAAATACCTGGCCAACAACAGGAATGGTAAATTTTGTCTTTCTTTTACTGCAAAAGAATTAGCCCTTTTCCCTCCATTTACTCCAGCTTTAAAGTATCACAGCAACTCTTATTCCACCCTGAACATTTGTTACCCTTTTTTATTTTCCACCTCCCCTTTTTTCATCATAAAACCCCCTTCCATTTAAATTCAGCATGCACTGACTGTAGTTGCTATGGTTAGCTTATTTCCCTCATTTCAGTACACCGAGGCAGATGGAAGGCATTGCTTGCATCATGGGACAACTATAAAAAGTATGAGAATAGTTCATCCTCCCAGTAGGAAGATTTGCTTCCCTGCAAACCGTAGTCATTGGTATTTTCTTTCATTTCAATGAGATATGGTTGAAATAAAAATGCGGTTGCATAAATATGGCAGTTAAAACGAGTCCAACCCTTCCCACATGACTGCACCTGCAGGCTCCCCCTCTGTTCCCTCTATCAGGCTCTGCCAGGAGGTTTTTCAGCTTCCCAAACAAGGGTTTCTGATCAGTGGGATCAGACAAGGTCATCTATCCCTACTGCTAAACAGGAATTTGGGATCCAATCCAGAGAGAAAGCAAACACAGGATTTAAGTGAATAACGGGGAAAACCAGTCCTGGTCTGCTGAGGGTACAGAGCTCACCTAGCACTGTTTTTTTCACTCATGACCACTCACTCACCAGGTTATTCCCCCTGTATCACTTTCAGCACTTGCTCATTTGGAGGCACAACAAAGTTATGCACCTTGCTGCCCAAGACAGCTTAACCCCAGTCAACTGGAAATATGGCAGTGGAAAGACAGAGTCGTCTTGTTCCTTCACACCAGGTACAGGTTTCTATCACTGCTTCCCAGCTTTGCATCTTTTGTGTTCACTCACCTTCCTTTTCTCTGGTTATCCTGGCTCAGTAAAAGGGGAAAGAGGACAGCAAGAGTGTCCTCAGATCACCTTCCAAGCAGGTAGCCAGGAGAATGGAGCAGGGGTACCAAACACATCGTGGTGCTCTGAGCAATCTCCCCTTTCCATTGCTGACTGTGTACCAAGGAGGAACATCTCCAGGACCTGCTCAATTTCTTACAAAAATTATAGTCATCACCTGGGTGTGTTTCTTCTTCAAAATCAGGAAAAAAAAATGTGCAGAGGCCAGTGTGGATGTGACTTTCTGCAGAACCTTTCTCCCTAAAACAGTGGAGGATTTGCCAGAGTTCATACTGAGAGAGGAGGGTTGACAAGCCAAAGGATTAACACGAGGAAACAGATTGTCCTTTACAAATGTGCTGACAAATGATGTAATTATAACCAGGAGTGGGCTCATTTCCTTTTTTCAGTGTGTGGGTTACAGCTCCTTTTGCGTGGCACTGATCCTATCAATGCTACACAAGAAATCCTTCTGAATGAAGGAATGGCAACACTTGCAGTGCCCAGGACAGCTCCTATAGGGAATAACCAACACCTGGCACCAAACATCCCCTGCAGCCGGGGGTCCCCCACATCAAAGCAGGTGCATTTACAGCCTCACAAGCCCCCCCAGAAACAAAGCAAACAAGGGGCACAGCACATCCCTCAGCTGGAAGCACCAGCATTTGAGAGGTTATTTTTGCAACAGGACTAACCCAAACACGCTGCACTCTCCAAGGGTGTGATTCATCTGAAAGGAGCTGATGTGGGAGAGCTGCAAGTACAGACTACTTGTCATGAATTTATGGGTTTATGTTGGGGCCAGAGCCTGAAAGACTTCCTTTCCCAAATGTCTGTCAGGAACATTGGATAAAGTCTCTCTCCCTCCCCTTTGGAAGCTGGGCTTTAGGTGTTTGAGAGAGATACAGGAAGAACAGAGCCTGGTTTTCAGTACAGAGCCACATACAGCATCACCTGTGTATCCCTCCCTGCACTGATCCTCTGCCAGCTGGGCAGAGCAGCTTTTCTTACAGACCCTCAGCCTAAATCCACAAACAGCTTGGAGAAAGTGAGCAAAACGTAGCATCCAGAGCACAACAGCAACCTACAGGCTCCTTGCCAAAAGGCTCCTCCATACTGAAATATATTTCATTATGACTGGCAAGACTGGAGCTACTGCATTTACACAGCTTACCTAAATTGCTATAAATCACAACTGAAGAGCATATTCTGGAAGCTCTTCTATTACAGGCCATCAGCTCTCTGCAATCCCATGTAACATTTACATTGATTTTCAAAGTTTAATTTCCCAATGTGTTAATTTATAACAGGCTATACACTAGGGGTTATCCTATGTACAACAATTATCTACTCAGCTTCTCCAAACCTCTTTGGACAATGGTGTGGTTATTTCCAGTGTTTAAAGGATGTCAGACAGCAGCATTTAAAGTGTGATTTTCTTCATGCACAATGCTAACTAAGGGCTGAGCCCAAAGACTTACAGGAGCAAGCAGCTGATATCCTCAGAAAAGCAACAGTTTTCAATATGAGATCATATTCTAGATTATTAAAAGCACAAAGAAATTCTTACAAGCAAATTAAAAATAAAAAGTCCTACATGTCCCCACCCTCATCCAACCAAACTCATTTTGAAGTTACTACTAAGCTCTTCTACTACAATACCTTTTTTTCCTGATAATTTGCCTGCTAGTCTATTTAATTTCCTCTCTCCTGTGCTTCTCAGTAGGCAAGACAAAAAGCACAGTAAAGGCAGGGACAACAAGCTTAAAAAGAGACTGAACCAGACACCTCAGAGAGTTTTTGTTGGTGATACTTCACATCAGTGATTTATAAAATGTGGGTGCCTGTCAGTGGACTGCTGAACTGTAATTTCAGTGCTCATTCTGGTGACTCATTTACCCAAAGTGGGAGTTGGATGCTGAGCTGAGCACTAAGGTAAGTGGCCATGCATACTGGGAAGGGATGGAGAATGGAAACCAATTAGATGATTCACTGCTGAAACAGGAGGTGACATTTGGGCTCAGGAGCCTTCTAAACACTCTGAACATTTTCAGAAATCTAGCCCTCTGTTAAGCTCTGTGAGGAGAAGAAGGCGAGGAAGTTTTGCAAAGGTCTGACAGAGGAGAGCACAGAAGCTGCACTCAGTGCAGAGCTCACCCACCCAGTGCAGAGCAGAAGAAGAACCACTGAAGAAATGCTCAAAGAGGAGACCCTGGCCTCAGAGATGGGCACTGAAGGGTGTAAGTGGATTCTGAAGTTTGTCACACAGTTCAGCCACAGAGACATCTACAGGAGATATTTTAGGATAGATCTCTCCCTCTGCAGCCCACACAATAAACCTGGGCTCCTACATGATCAGAACTGCTGACATGCTCAGTACCTGAGCCAGTCTCACAATGGTCCCTTAGCACAGGTGCTGATACTGGATGAAGATGGCATTGAGACACAAGTAACAACTCCTATCAGTCCAGATAAGGTTGGAGGTGCAGCGGAGCTTCACTTCCCACTTTTTTGAATGACAGAGTGACAACACACTTTAGGCCCTTGACTTCTGTATGATTTCCCAGTATTCCAGGGGGGAAAAAAAAAGAATCTGTTTTGACCTGCTCTGAAAGAATCTACATCTAACTTATCATTTCTCTCATCTCTGTGTGCAGATAGATGTGAATATGTAGCTGCAGCTCTCTCCACGCAGAGAGCAGCAGGCACAACTTCCCCAAGATTTTTCCTGGGGAAGGCAGTGACAAAGCTCAGAGAAAAAGTAAAACAATTCTTATCTCTACTTGCTGCATCTGCTGTTTGGCAGGTGTGGAATGTGTTATGGAGATTGTTTACCAAAGAGGGATTTGTTAATTGGACACTGGTGATGGTGTTTTGGATTGATTGACCAATTAGGTCAAAGCTGTGTCGTGACTGTCTGTAAAGGATCATGGGCTTTTCTTTAGTATAGTTTTAGTTTAGTTTAGTATAGTAGTAGTATAGTTTTTAATATAATATAATATTGTTTAATAAAGCATTTGTTCAGCTTTCTGAATCACTGCATGTTATTCCCTGGCTGGGGATCGTCCTGCATCGATATGCATATATATATATTTATTTTGGTTAACAAAGGCAAAACCAAGAAAAGCCCCATCCCATCCCATCCCATCCCATCCCATCCCATCCCATCCCATCCCATCCCATCCCACTCACGGCTCCACAGGGAGTAGGCAAGGCGACAGTTCACTCGGCGATAGAGCTGCTTGTTGATGGGCCAGAGGAGCAGCGTGCATAGCTGAATGAAGTTAATGATCAGTCCACTGACAACAAAGACGAACCCAATGAGGAGGTGAACTATGAACTGGGTCTTCAGGAAGGCAATGAAGCCCATGATAACCACTCAGAAGCGCGTGCAAGGGCCGTCACTCAGAATAACTGTCCTGAAACAGGAAAGAAACAACAACAAAAGAGTCAAATGGAGTGGATTTACAAGCTCTGAGGAAGGACAAAGCAAAAGCCCTGAAACAGTCCAGGCTCATTCATCAAGAGGAACCCAACCCAATGAACACTACTCTCCAAGCCTGCCTCATGCAGGTCTTCACAGAATAATGGTGATGGTGCAAATCCCTGCCCAAAATAGGAAGGAATCATTATTTACAATTTACAGCCCACCAGGAAGATTATTGCCTGCTGAAGAGATTAATCTCACACCTCTCTTCAAACAAACACCACATAATTGGGAGTTAATGCTGGGAGGAGCACAGAGCCCTGCACTCACAGTGAGCAGTGGGCAAACAGGGCTCTACCTGCAGGGATGCTGTCCTGAGCTGCAACAGGAGCCTCACCCTGCAAAGAGCAGGGCTGGCCACATACACCATCAGTCTGGCCAACACTAAGGCATGGAAATGGAAATCAGGTATTTCCACATTCAAAACCCATGCTGGAGCAGGTTTAATAACTTCTCACCTTGTCAAGCCACAGCTCTGTGATCAAATATACCAGTTAGTGTGGGAGAAAATGTGAAATGATAAAAAAGCCTTAGGCTATGTAGCAGTACAAACTTGATCTGGAAAGGGCATTGGTGTAGAATCTTGTTTCCACCAAATTAGCACTTAACTCTGAGCATGTGCCATATTTATACCAGGTGCAGAAAGACTGGCAAGGTCTGAACCAGCAGAATGCCACAGGAGCTTAGACAAGCCTGATTCATTACAAATCCTGCCAGCACAAAGTTAACCCAGCAAACTCTATTTACCAAGTCACCAAGCTGAGTTTATTGAAAACACCACATTATCCAGCACTGGCCTGTTTGACCTGTTGGGTACTGGAAGCTACAGCCTCAAGGTCTCACCCAAAAAATAAAAGCTTGACCCTTATTTTCTGCCACAGCTTGCTGATGATTTTCATGCTTAGCTTTTGCAAGTGTGGCAAATGACCAGATCAAGCAGTAGATGGTAACAAATACTTCTGACAAACCAGGCATCCCAAGGTGATGTGGACCCACTGTCTGAAAATAAAGTCCCTGCCAGCTGTGAGGAATCAAATAATTTTCACTCACCACCTGCTTACGGTGTGCTGCTATTTATAAAACTCTACAGCAATTTTATTGTGAAAGCTTGTTTTCTATCCTCTCTTCTGCCAATCAGGTACAGCCTTTCAAGGCACAGAGTGTCTAGTTTTTGCATAATTAACATCCATTTGCATCATTAGTAACCTACCCACTTCAGAAGCAAATAAGAGAGGCAAAAAAAAAAAAAAAGCCTGGTTGAACACAGCCAGTATTGTGCCTACCACAGAAAGCAAAGCAAAGCAAGATGAACTGCATTGGAGCTCATGACAAATAATCTAAATACTCCCAGTGTTTCCCTGTAAGGATGAAAGAAACATTTCTTCCACTAATAAATTACTTTAAGAGCAGCTGTTGGGAAGCAGAGACTTCTGTTAGAAAAGGAACAAGTGGAGTCCCCCTTCCTCTTCCCTCCCCAAAAGGCTGCAGTTGTCTCACACAGCCAAAACACCCCACCAGTGTTCACACAGTGCCATGTGGGAGGCAGCTGTGGCATCCAGTGACTCTCTAGCACTGGGCTTGTTTGTCTTTTCCCCTGGCACGCTCTAATAAATACTGCCAAACATTAAACACCAAGTTCTCCACTTCCAAGAGTCATTCTCTTCATCTGGTCTATCTCAAAAGCCAGTTCAAACAAACAAGAAAAGAACAATTCCCTCCATCCCTGAAAGCTATTTCTTGAGTTCTTGCTTGCCCTCTGCAGAGCCATGTGCAAGCAGCTTTGCTGATGACAGTGTCCAGTGTCAAACCATTCAAAGGCTGGACTTGAGGATCCTGGAAGCTCTTCCAACATGATTCTATCTGTGACAGTGATTAGAGCAGCACTCACAGCCTTTTCCACACAGCCTGGCCCCTCTCAGACAGGGGCACAAGGAGAAACAGGAATGTCAGGTGTTATCTATCCTCAAATCAAATGGTTTGGCTCCACTTCCAAAGCCTCTTGGCTTTGAGCAGAGTCTGTGGCTGGTGTTTGTCTCTTCCATTAAGGACATTGCTGTTTCACAGACCCAGAAGGACACATCTCTCCTTACACTGCACCAGGATGGTTTCTCCAGCTTTGCTGGACATGGAAAACAGGATTTATCACTCTTGCATCAGCATCCTGTCCCACATGCTGGGCACCATAGAATCATAAGGTTGGAAAAGCCCTCCAACATCATTGAGTCCCATCTTTGACCAACCATTACCTCATCAACTAAACCACAGCCCTAAGTCTCACATCCAGTCACTTCTTGAACACCTCCAGGAACAGCAACTCCACCATTCTCCCAGGCAGCTTCAGTGCTTAACAACACCTTCATGAAGAAATTCCTCCTGGATGTCCAATCTGAGCCTTCCTGGAACAGCTGAGACCCCTTCCTCTGGTCCTGTTGTTGTTGTCTGATCCTTCCAGTTTCCCTGCTGGATAGAGAACCTGCCACTCTCTGTTTTGACAGTCCCTCACTTAACTGTATTTGACTTCTAAGATCATTAGAAGTTAAACTTAATCTAGAAATTATTTCGTTTTCTGCATCCCTGCCCATGTAGGACAGCCAGGCAATTTAAGGACAGGACAACAGGCAAAAGGTGGTCAGCAGCTGTTCTGCTGTATCCCATGGGCAGGGGAGGATGGGGAAATCAGTATTTGCTGAAACAAGGAAAAGCACCACTTCTGCATTTGATGTGTATTAAGATCAGCTTAGTGAAGTATCTAGGAAGTAAACATCTGCCTCAGTCTAAGACAGCAAGTCTCAGCACTATTTTCTTTTCTTTTTTTTTTTTTAACCTATCCATATCATCTGCTTTTTTTAAAGACCTGCTGGTGAAATATTTTTTTGCCCTTGTTTTCCTTAAACACTGTAACTTCCCAGCATTGATCTTTCACCACAAAACCTTCATTTCCTCCTGTGCAGCCACACCGAGAACTGCAGGGAATTTTAGTACTCTCCCTGCTTTCACAGGATCAGAGAATAGTTTGGGTTGGAAGAAGCATTAAATATCACCAAATTCCAGCCTCCAAACCATGGGCAGGGACACCTTTCACTAGACCAGGTTGCTCAGAGCCAATCCAGCCTGGTCTTGGTCTATCTGCTCTGATGAAAAAGTTCTTAAATGCTTTGTATTCTTCATGGCTCTCTCCTTTATTTCTGTGTCTCTCAAGGAAACAGCAGGGAGAAAAATGTCTTGGTGTGGTGAGCTGACCCTGGCTGGAGGACTGGTGCCCATCAAGGCCACTCTATCACTCCCCTCCTCACCTGGACAGGGAAAACACAACCAAAGGTTTGTGGGTGAAGGTGAGGACAGGGGGAGATCACTCACCAACTACAGTCATGGGCAGAACAGACTCAATGTAGGGAAATCAGCCCAACTTATTACCAATCAAAGCAGAGTGTGGTAATGAGAAATAAAACCAGATCTTAAAACACTTTCTCCCAACCCCTCCCTTTTTGCTGGGCTCAGCTTCCTGATTTTCTCTATTTCCTCTCACCCAGCAGTGCATGGGGACAGGGAATGGGGCTGTGGTCAGTCCATTACTCATCTCTGTCCTTCTTCCTCAGAGAGAGAACTTCTCACACACTTCCCCTGTTCCAGAAGGGAGTCCCTCCCACAGGAGACAGTCCTCCATGGACTTCTCCAATATGAGTTCTTCACCAGCTGCTCCAGCCTGCTTCCCTTCCATGGGCTGAAATCCTTCAGGAACAGGCTGCTCCAGTGGGTCCCTTGCAGGGTCACAAGTCCTGCCACCAAACCTGCTGCAGCCTGGGCTTCCCACAGGGTCACAGCCCTCTTCAGGCTCTCGTGTGGGCTCCTCCAGGGGCTGCAGGTGGATCTCTGCATCCCCATGGATCTCATGGGCTGCAGGGGCACAGCTGCCTCGACAGGGTCTGCAGGGGAATCTCCACTCCAGTGCCTGGAGCATCTCCTGCCCCTCGTCTGCACTGACCTTGGAATCTCCTGGGCTTCTCCCACCTATTCACACTCCTCTCCCTGGCCACAATTTCTGCTGTGGAGCTCTCACACATCTTCCTTCTTCAATACACTATCCCAGGGGTGGTAGCACCATCTCTGATGGGCTCAGCCCTGGCCAGTGGCTCTGTCCTGGACTCAAGGACAGATTTGTGTTTTGACGCCTCACATTCACATGGATTCTCTGGTTTCCAAAAGATACAACATGCCTATCAATAGAAATCAGAATATAACTGTTCTCCTTTACCCAGCTTTCTACATTCATGGAAGTCCTAATGATTAAAGTTCCTGGAGTCTTCTGCCAAATGTCACTGGAATTTGACAGAATTCAAGTTCAAAGCCATTAGAAGGGAGAAGGACAGAGAAGTGTGACTGCATTCATTAAGAAATCAGTCAAATGCACAACATGCACATTACAGCATTTCATGACACATAGCTATTTATGAACTCAAAATAAAAAATTAAGCCACTAATCATTCTGCAAGACACTATATTCAGTTTGAACACCAGATTTTAATTAATTTCTTGCTGTCATGCATGTGCAATCCCTCTGAAGTCCATGACGTTTGCATGAATATGAGAATGAAATTAGAAACTGGCCCACTGATCCTAATATTCCAGCCCAGTGAGAATTAATGTGCTTTCCAACAACAAAAACTGTGGCAGGCAGTATTTACATCTCCAGACCTTTGCCTTCAGTTTTTCTGAACATGCTTTTGCCATCTCTGCTGTGCCATATTTACCCCCACCCATGAAACCAATTACAGATATCTTTTGCCCTGAATATCTTGCCCCAACCCTGAAATCTGATATTTTACCTACTTTTTCTATTTGAGAAATGAGTGAAACTTTTAGATCACTGAATTTTACCTTTTACCACCACATTTTTAAATCCTGTATTTTTCAGATGAAGCTTTCTAAGCCTCCTTGATGTCTGTATAAACTTGGCAAACCCTGACTGTGAGGAAGGGTTAATGATGTTGCAAGTCAGAAGCAGTACAAAAAAGGCATTTTGTTGCCCATCAAGAGTTCCCTGACGATTTTTCAGAATTCTACAAACACTGCACATCAAAAACACACATGGAAAATAAAATCTCTTTTTCATTCAAAGTGAGATCTACCTGTTGCATGAGCTGCTTTGTGAGTATGGGCATATGGGGACAGATAAAAGCAGCAGAACCAGAAGCACAAGGAAATGGCTTTTTCTGAGTATATTTTCTACCCTTCCAACCTTTCTGATAACCCAACTTGGGCTACTTCTGTTTCAAAGGCATGAAAATCACCTGCCTAAGTGTCTGTTCCCTCACCCCTCCTGAGATCAGAAAACCCAAGAATACTCAGCAGCTACCCAAGAGTCAGGCCAGAGATATGAGGGACAGCTTCCAATGGCCCTGCCTGTACTTCTTTGTCAGATAAATAAAAGTACAAATCCCAGTCTGGTTATTGTAGAATCCTTCAGAAATACCACATCACCACAATGGGGTAGCAAGTTATCTTCCTGAACATTTCTGGGACATTCCACACAAAAATATGTTGATTATCTCATGATTAATGCTTAGAAGTAATCAGTTACCACTAAGAAATAATTTTCCCTTGCAGAATAGACAATACTCTTCTAGCTGAAAGGCAGAAGTGCGGTGGCTATTCACTATTTAAGAGTGAAATTATATATTCACAGCAAACAACCCTGATAAAAGGAAAATATTCAGGAAGACAACAGGTCCTTGATGTGCTCCCACTTCCTGCACTGTACCACATCTTCTTCTGGGATGAGGAATTTGGGAGCATGACCCCCATGAAGCAGAAGCCACACAAAACCCATGGAGAGAGTATTTACCCAGGGCTTTGCCCCAGACTTTAAAAAAGCATCCCAAGACTCCTGCCCACTCTGCCATGGCACCACTAAAAGCAATCTCTACTCAGGCCTCATTTATTTTAGAACCAGCACTGGCAACCACAGGTGTGTAAGTAGGCTGGAAAACAGAGCTTGGATCAACAGCAGTGAGTCAGAGAGAATAAGCAAATAAGCAAATAAGGTATAACAACAGTTTTGGTACCCATTTGAACAGTCTGTACCAGGGATTCTCCAGATAAGCTGTAAAAATAGACAGCTACTCAATTGCATCCCACACAGCATTACAAACTGTCTACTACAGACCCAGCCTTTTAAACCTAAGCATGACAGAAAGATTATCTTAGTTTCTCACACAATATAGGGCTAATTTCCCTGAACGTGCCTCAGTGAGGTGCAAGGCTGATTCAGAGTTCATTAAAAATCCTGCTTGTCATGAATTTTTAAAATTGAAGGGTATGGGAAAAAGCTTAAGCTAAACTGAGGTCACAGAGAGGTAAGTTTGGTTTTGAGTTGTAAGAACTAGGAATAGGATCTCAAAAAGAAAAAATGGTACCATCATGAAATCAGATGAAAACTCATTCCTTGAAATGTCGTCCATCTTGGCCTTGAAACAGCACCACAGACAATTTCCAGAAAAGGTCAAGAGTGAAACATTACCACCACCATCTGTCTGAAATATATTCCTTACTTTGGGCTTGATCTGAAGGCATCCAAGCCACAGAAACTTCCACTCATGTCAATACGTTTGGCTCAGTATCTGTAGAGATTTTTGATAAGACTATTCCCATCAAATAAAAAGCCTTTGGTTTGACTCATCATCCTGATGAGATGCCAAGAGGGAGGGAGGGAGGGAGGGAGGGAGGGAGGGAGGAAGGAAGGAAGGAAGGAAGGAAGGAAGGAAGGAAGGAAGGAAGGAAGGAAGGAAGGAAGGAAGGAAGGAAGGAAGGAAGGAAGGAAGGAAGGAAGGAAGGAAGGAAGGAAGGAAGGAAGGAAGGAAGGAAGGAAGGAAGGAAGGAAGGAAGGAAGGAAGGAAGGAAGGAAGGAAGGAAGGAAGGAAGGAAGGAAGGAAGGAAGGAAGGAAGGAAGGAAGGAAGGAAGGAAGGAAGGAAGGAAGGAAGGAAGGAAGGAAGGAAGGAAGGAAGGAAGGAAGGAAGGAAGGAAGGAAGGAAGGAAGGAAGGAAGGAAGGAAGGAAGGAAGGAAGGAAGGAAGGAAGGAAGGAAGGAAGGAAGGAAGGAAGGAAGGAAGGAAGGAAGGAAGGAAGGAAGGAAGGAAGGAAGGAAGGAAGGAAGGAAGGAAGGAAGGAAGGAAGGAAGGAAGGAAGGAAGGAAGGAAGGAAGGAAGGCTGGCTTATGGCTCTGACAGTAATGATCACTTCACAGGAATACAGAATTAGACTTAATGAGAAGTTTTTACATTTCCTTATCTTCAAGACACAGGTTGCTGTAAGAAAAAATACCAAGATAACCAATTGTTTAACTTGCATTTTGTAGTGATAAGGCCACAGCATATAATAACAGAGCAAAGAAAAGTATTCAAACAACTCAGTGCAACCAGAAGGGAAAAATACCAGCTCTCAATAGTGCACATCACTGCACCTGAGGGGCAGATTTCCCTCTTCTCTACCCTAAATTCAATGTTACTGACATGACTGAACCTCCTCAACAGCTGCAGAAAAGCACTGTGCTTATGCCACCACTAGGGATGAAATTATATTTTTTCTTCTGCTACACTATTACAGCTGAAAACACCAGCAATATTAAAATGGCTGTTTTCCAAATTTAATTTCAACCATTTCCTTGTATCACACTTGGCACAAAAAAGAGAGAGCAAGTGTGCACAAATTCAATTTCTTCTCAGCATTAACCCTTCAGTTAACATTGCCTCTATTTGAACAAATGGATTGGATAACCAAAATGAACCCTGACTTGCTTAGAAATCTGCTGGCTGCATGACAACCCCCACAAGGAAGCAAAACTCCTTGCAGAATTTCTTTCACTGCGAGCACCTCTTTATTGACAAAGAAAATAATGGTATTTTTGTAGGGATTTTCTGTTCACAAGAGGGAAACTAGAGAGATTCTGTCACGAGTTCCCTGGGTAAACCAGCTCAGACAGCTTTGATGTCATGGCAGGATCTCACCAAAGCAGGCTGGCATCACTTTTCCCACAAAACAGCTTCCCACACTCCCAAGACATCACAGGGCTCTGCATTGAGCTTTCCAGGGAAGGCACCCCACAACTTGTTTTTACTTCAGGAAGACAATCACTGCCTTATGTTTTAATAAACTTAGAATAGTTTCTATTAGAGTATGTCACAACTGCTGGTAGGTGTTTGTGTGCTGCCTCTCCCCTGGATACACACATTTGTCATCCCTCAGTCTGCAGTCTCACACTTTTGTTTCAGTATGAGCAATGCAAAATTAATTTTTTCTTAGAACTGTAATTACTGAACCTTAATTGCTGTTAAATTTAGATTAGATAATAATTGCAAATTTGGCAGGTTTGGCTCGTTTCTCACAGGTTCAGATGAGTTTTGTGGGTATATGCATATTTACAGATACTTGTGAGAGCTCTTGTAGAACTCAGCCTTAACAAACCTTGTCCCAAATATTACTGATCAGCAAGGTTTACCCAACTGCAAGAATTTGAGCTCAAGTTTTCTTTTACCTACCTGCTGTCAGGAGGAAAAATAAACACCCTATAACTTACATTGTTCTACAAACCATACAACCACATAATTAGCCTGATTTTGAAAACCAAACTCAGGTAGACACAGATTACTCCTGGTTTCATCTTTAGTGAAGGCACAGAGACATGAGCCAAGGCAGGGGGATTCATGCTCCCACCAGCACAGCAACACACAGCAGGATGGAGCAGCAGAAGATAAGCAAGACTGCAATTTCCGAGAAAAAAGGATTAAAACCAGGGGAAAATACCAGCCCACTGCAAGACATTTACACTGAAACGCACGAGCTAGAACGCTGTCATATTCTGTACATTTTAAGAAATAAATAGGAACAATTATTCAGCTTTGCAAATTCCTCCTGGCTCCAGACAGACAGCTAAGCGTGACTCACTCAGGAATGGTTGTCAAACACCTTCTGCCAGCCTTGTTCCTCCTCCTGGGAACTTCTAAACTTCACCCTGGCCTTGTTTGCTTGGTCACTTTGCCACTCTGGATAGAACTCCCTGAAGGGAGAAGCAGGATGCTAATCCTTGTTGGCTCCTCAATTCCTTATTCCTTCCCTTGTGTTGGACTCTACACACACCAACAGCTTCCCAGGCTGGGCAGGAGCCCTGCTTTGTGCCACAGTGGGCTGGAGCCCATCCCATCATTGAGCACTGCCTGCCCACCTGGAGCTCAGCTTGTGTGTCAGCCCCAAATTCCAAAAAACTGCCAAGTTTCCAGCTTGCTCTGAGAGCAAAAGCAGGCTGGGAGAAGCCCTTGGAGAACTCAGCACACTCCAGCAGGTCCACTGCACTTCTTTAAAGGACAGACACACATTTTCAGCCCTGGTCACTGCTCCCTGGAATCTCACCCAAGTGCAATGGCAGGGTGTCCTGCTGTTGAACACTCCCTTTTTTGCATCAGACAGGTTCACTTAGCAGAGATAAATAAGAAAGCACATCACAGAATCACAGGATGGTTTGGGTTGGATGGCATTTTGAAGCTCATCCCATTCCACACCCTGCCATGGCCAGGGACACCTTCCACTACCCCAGGTTGCTCCAAGCCCTGTCCAGACTGGCCTTGGACATCTCCTAGGATGGGGCAGCCACAGCTGCTCTGAGCAGCCTGTGCCAGGGCCTCACCACCCTCACAGGGAAGAATTTCTTCCTAACACCTAATCTAACCCTACTCTCTTCCAGTTTGAAGTCATTCCCCATCTTCTGTCACTCCAGTTCCTCTCTGGCTTTGTGCAGGCCTCTTCAGATCCTGGAAGCTGTTCTGAAGTCTCCACAGAACCTTCTCTTCTTCTTCTCCTTCTCTTCTTCTTCTTCTCTTCTCCTTCTCCTCTTCCAAATCTCTCATCCTGTCTCCACAGGCTCCATTCCTCCCATGAACTTTGTGGCCTCCTCTGGACTTGCCCCAACAGCTCCATATCCTCCTTGTGCTGAGGGCACAAGAACTCTACACAGCATTCCAGCTGAAAATCCTGGCTGGAGAAGCAAGCGGAGCACCTCTGGCAAACACAGTGCACCCCTTTAACCCTGTACACCGAGGGAAGGAAACCTGGGAGAGCCAGGAGCCAGCTGGAGCTCCCTGCACAGCCCACACATCATTCAATGCTGCACTTGCAGGGAACAAAATCACCACCAGCAGCACCACAAGACATTTAAGCAGTTTTAAATGCTCATCGTGAAAAATAAGCCAACAAATCTCCAATAATCACAGAATTTTCCATGCTTCCTACTCCCAGAGTTGTACCCAAGGCATGGGAAATCCTTTCCTTAGTGACAGCTGTGAGGTTTATGGAGCTGAGGGTGAGGGAGCAGGAACAATGTTTATCCCTGGAAGGAGCAGGATGCAGGGGATAACCAATTTTAGCCATGTTTAGTGCTCACAGTGTGAGCTCACAGATTCACCAAAGAATGCCCCTCAGCCAAAGGCAGGTCCCACTATTAGGGCAGAAACCCCTGGATTTGAAAATCACTTTGCTCATATATCAATATACACACAGATACAAAAACATGCTGAGGTCCAGCAATTTCCAGGATAGGAACTACAGGCCTGAAGGAACTTCATTTTAACCCAGTAGATACGCTGGTATTTGGTAAGAAATTACCTTTAGAAAATCAGCATTGTCATCAGAGAAAGTGTGGGAAGTGGAAACCAGGAGAGCATGGATCTCATGATCGAAAAGTAATGCCACAATTATGGCTGGCCATAATCAATGCTCTTCTCAAATCAGCTCATCATTTATTCCATCCTGCGGCAGCCTGAACACCTTTGTAAGTGCTGCACTGTATCAGCAAT